>NC_134265.1:264814191-266014191 GCF_031893055.1 Leptodactylus fuscus
TTGTTATTGACTTTGGTTTGGTCTGTGAGCTAGTGACATCCCTTAGACATTGGATGACCTGCACTAGATCCTAGTAAAATGATAGGTTGCATACTTCAAAAAGAAAAAGAAGTAGCCTAAAGGCAGTTCAGACTAATAATGACAAAAACCAGTAGTGTCTCTGACCAGCATAGTCGCCACTTCAGGTTAGAGGAGCGTCTAAAGATTATGTTTATTGATAGAAAACAGGGCACGGCCTGGATTTAAAGCACAAATACATGGGCCTGTGGAGGATATGAAACCTCACTGTTTATTTTACTAGGTAACTAATATTAATATCACATTAATATTCATTATATTTCTCTAAAAATTGCATTTCTCTAAAAAATAAAAACTTTTTACAATATCAATATATGTTCTCTTATTATTTAGGAGCTGCAACAACCTATATTGGCCCTGGCCAGAAAAAAAAATTCTTACTAGCTTACATCAGTTGTGTATGATTTTGGTATTTTACCCAACCCAGCTCACAGGAGAACATATTTAAAGGAGCTGTCTCATGAAAACAACCCCTTACTAAAAAGTCAGCAATGGTTATCAGCTTTGGCTGCTCTCGGTCTAAACTGTTGGACCCCACCAATATGCCCAGTGAAGCTCTGTGCTGCATTTCTTTCACTGTTTACAACACATAGTGGCTGATCAGTACAGGTGACTGCAGACCTATGTGTTTCTATGGTTACAGACTATACAAAAAAATGCTGTATAGTCTAATCTTGGGCACAATATTTCTTCATTAATTGTCTATTCTTGCTAACCTACCAAATATACATTAATGTTAGCAAGGAGTAGGGAACAGATGGATGGAGTGTGGCCACAGAACCAGTCTGGATTTGATTATTTTAGTTTTCAGCTATAGAAATATAAAGGTTGCAGCCCAGGTTGTTTGAGGCCTCCTGTCATAAAATGTGATGGGTACCTCTTTCCTGGTAACAATACGATTCTAGCTAATAACAGGCCACAGATAAGGCTGTCTTTAAAAAAGAAGACAATTGGGACCTTCCGAATACCTTCCTATTCCCCACTGTTCCAGCACTCAGTATCAGCTGCTCTCTGCTGGTTGTTTGCTAATGGGTCTGCAACAGTGATGTTACATTTATGACATGTGACAGCTGCCGCAGTGTACTGCTTAGGCCAAGTTGTAAAATAGACTGGGAAAACAAAAAGAAATAAAAAAAAAAAAAAATCGTGCTCATCTGTCCCCGTTGGTCCAGTGTCCTCCCAGCATGGTCCAGTTGTGGTGTCCCAGATCCCTTCTGCTGAAGCCACTGATTGGCCTCAGCAGACACATCACCACTAAGGCTAATCAGCGGCCTCAGGAAAAGACTCTGGGACATCACGGGCAGTGACATCACGTACCCTTCCATGAAGCCACTGATTGGCCTCAGGGGTCACATGCGGCGGGGACTTCCACTTTTTTAAATTTTCATGCCCCAGTGGATTTAAAAAATAATTTTTTGCCTGCACAACCCCTTTAAGCTAAATAAAAAAAATCCTCTAAGTTGAAACTTGCCATGTGGCCCTTAGCTTGGCTATTTTGCTTAGTGGAACATTTAGTTTGCATAGAGGGAAGGCATGTTCTCTTACACAGTCTTGAACAGCAGATTGGGTGTCACTTAACATTTAAGGTTTGTTTTTCTTAAGGTATGTTAGATATTAAAGGGTCAGTGGTGACAGTGCTGAGAATTTATCATTGTTTTTAAGGTTAAGGCCTCATGTAGAGGGTCACAGCAAAAAATTACTGCAAGAAAAACTGCGGCAGCAACGCAGACTTCTGCTTCAATTATACCTATAGGGAAACCACCATTGTAGGTATAATTGACATGCTATGATTTCCAAAACTGCAACGTGTGTGGATGGCATTCCTTCACTGCATATTCCTGAAAAGTGAATATGTGAGGGGGAAAGAGTAGCACAAGGGTGATGGTGTTCGCATTACTGAAGATACATTATCGTTTACTCTAGAATTTGGTGTCATTTATAGCTCAAATCTAGTGCAGTTGGCATTTCGGAAGCACAGAGGACCAGTGATGCACCTCACTGCATGCATGAACCTCTTAATAAATTAGGCGTATCTCAAGTGCATGTTATCAAGACTGAAGTAGGAAACACCATTTCTAATAAATCCCCAGGGTCTATAACACATTCTCTTTTTCCTGATGTGTGCGATGTCATTTTCAAAAACACAGTTTGCCTTAAAACCCCCTATGTGGATGCCTGCTGTATTGTATGCCAGCCCTAACTCCTCCAAGGAACATATGCTTAGACACAGAAAAAGCCCTCTGTGGTTGACAGTAGATTGAAAGATGACATATATAAAGTAGGGGAAGCTTTATGTGGTGAAAGTTAATCAGAAGATGATTTTCCAGCGAGCTGTGCAGCTTTCATATGACTCTGCTGTGGCCTGCAGCTCCTTCATCTTAATTGCACTTGCTAAAGATAGGACGCCTTTAATGCAAAATTATTTTTGAAATTGAATGTCAGAAGTGCGGCCGCTCAGATGATTCACATGGCTGGGAAAGGAGGATTCAAAGCCGGAGAAAAATTACATAAAACACCTTTGGGTGTTATTTCAAATGAAATCATTCATCCTTTTTTTTTGGCCCCTAAATTTTCTTTTGTGACATGAAAGCTGCCAACTATTGACTGCTATAGGCCTGCAAGAAAATGTAAGGTTTTATTATATATTTATAGCAGGTCTGTGTTTTTTTCTAAACATTTGAAAGATTGCATGTTATCATTTCATTTTAGTTATTACCGGTACTTTAGAAAACCATTATGTTATGTTCTGATACCTATCACTGCACTAAAAGCTGCTCTGTCCACCTTAGGATAAAATGCATATAACAGTCTAAAATTACCCTGAGCTCATATCCCTCATGAGCACAAGCATGGAAATTACGGAAATAAACTCCAAATTGTAACTGAACGGCGCAAAAATTATTCCATAGTGAGAGTCTCAATCAGTGTCATAGCCAGACTCTTCTTCACCCGGGACAAACATTCAGTTTGCTATTTTAGCCAGGTTAGCTCTGTTTCTAAGGACAATGGTCATAACAAACCTGTTAACATACTTACTCTATTACATTGGATTAGGTCTATAGTCTATATTGAAAGACCAAAGTTCTCTGATTTATTAATACTTTTCATGAAATTGTAATAACCATTTAGAGAGGAAATATATGAACCTGCCAAAGACCTATTTAATAAAATAACACTTCCAATAAAGTAGTATTGCAGTATGCAAGTTACATTGTTTTTTCAGATTTTTCTTCTGTTACACATAGTATTTATTTCTTAATTTTCTTTCAAATTGAAACTTCCATTGAAAATACTCGAATTCCTGAAAGGAGGAGTATGGATTTACAGCTCCTTTGGTATACGTAGGCTGTGACATCATGTATTCCTGTTGTGTATTAAAGGGAGTCTATCACTGGGATTTTTTCATTTTAACTAAACCTATCTTCACGTAGCCCTTAGAAAGGCTATTGTAGGCATACCTTTTGTTTCCATTTTGTTGCCGTCATTTTCACAAAAAAAAGTAGTTTCTTGGGGGCAACACGGTGTCTCAGTGGTCCTGGGTTCGAATCCCGCCAGGAACCACATCTACAAGAAGTTTGTATGTTCTCCCCATGTTTGTGTGGATTTCCTCCCATTCTACAAAAAAAAAAAAGTACATTGTGATCCATATATGAGGTTTGCAATCTACATAAAAAAATTAGTTTCTTCTTATGCCAATTGGTGTTCACGGAGCACAGTAGAGCATTGCAAAGTGGCCAGTACGCCTGCTCGTGTAAGAATGGAGCAAAGAAGAGGAAGGGAAGTCTTGAACTACAATCAAGAAAGGGTGCAAGTCCGAGCTGATGATGTGGGTGTGCTCGGAGTACAAGGGGAACGCTCCCTGTGCTCTGTGAACACTAATTTACATAAGAAGAAATTGGAATATTTGCCAAAAACAAAAAGGAAACAAAAGGTTTGCCTACAATAGCCTTTCTAAAGACTACATGAAGATATGATTATGGGGATAATGTCCATCCTTAAGGAGAAACCACCTATTAGGTGTGTGGAGACTTTTACAGCCATAGTTGCTCCACTGTAAAGGATCATGGGAGGAATATGCAAATCTGTCTCTCTCAGCCTCTCACTTCTACCAAGTCAGTTCTCTCTACACTGCGCTGACGAGGTCCAACCAGACCAAAATGGCCGTCCGTAGCTGAGAAATTGACTTGGTCATGTGACCTTCTTCAGATCGTCAGATTAACCAGATAAGTTGTGTGTTGAGGGACATGTGACTTGACATGTTTGGATAATATGATGGTTTGATAATGGTCACATAACCCAAAGCATAATCAATATATTTTATGATTTTACCTTGTTATGACTTGAAATCTCTGTATCCCCTGAATATTGGAAAGATTAATTACCATAACTTCTTTTATCCTGATAGAGTTGTGTTAATTATATTAATAGCCAATACCTGACAACCAACTGCGGCCCCTGGAACAATAATTTACGGCCCCCGCGCAGCTCCCTGCATGTCCCGCTATGTCACTTTAGTGTTTTACTTACCAAACATTCCTCTGATCACCCCCCGCTCTTATAACAGTGATGCAAGCGATGGGTGATCGGTAGAAAGCTTGCACTACTGTAACTGACGGACCTGCGTGTGGCGTCAGACGTCACGTGACTAGGGAGGCGTGTCTTAGTGTGCCGGCCAGAAGATGAAGGGATGTGCCATCTAAAGGTATTGAGAGGGGAAGGTAATGTGAGATGCAGGGTGGAGAGTATGTGTGTGTGTGTCTGTCTACGTGTGTTTCTGTATGTGTCTGTCTGTGTGTGTCTGTCTGTGTAAGTCTGTGTGTCTCTCAGTAACCTAGGGCCACAGATGGAAGGGGAACATGAAACTGGGGGCAGAGATGAGGGGGGCATGAAACTGGGGGCAGAGATGGGGGGGCATGAAAATGGGGGCAGAGATAAGGGGGGGCATGAAAATGGGGGCAGATGGAGGGTGGACATAAAATGGGGCAGATGAGGAGAGATATGAAACTGGGGAGAAATGGTGGGGGGAGATGAAATTGGGGGTAGATGAAGGGGGGCACTTAAACTGGGGACAACTGGAGGGGGCATTAAACCGTGGAGGTAGCTGGAGGGGGACCTGTCTGCCTCTAGTTGCCCCCCACTTTATTGTCACCAACCAGCTACCCCTATGGTTTAATATCTACTTATAGCTGCCCGAGTTTAATGTCCCCCTCTAATTGCCCCCAGTTTAATGTCCCACTTCAGCTGCCATTAATTTATTGCCCCCCTCCATCTACCCCCACTGATTAATGTCACCCTCCAGCTGCCCCAGTTTCATGTCCCCTCTAGTTTCCCCCAGTTTAAACTGGGGCACCAGGAGAGGGGCTTAATACTGTGAGACAGTTGGAAGGGGACATTATAATGTGGGGACATATAATGTACAGGTGACTGAAGGAGGATTATACTGAATATAATGAATGAGAATGGGCGGAGTCAATATAAAAGTGGGCAGAGCTAAATTTGCTGCGGCGAGCATAGCTTGTGGAAAACCTGATGCGGCCCAGCGTCACCCAGACTCTACCTCCAGCGGCACCCAAGTAAATTGAGTTTGAGACCCCTGGTGTAGATTAAATAAAAAACAAAGGCCTAATATATCCAATCTGTATAAAATAAATGCAATATTTCTTTATTGCTATATAGACACATTGGTGATAGTTTATTTCACTACATGTCTGTCACTCATCCGATTGCTTAACTTCTGGGCTGTGCCACAAAAACAGGATTTAAGTCTGAATTAATAAAAGGGAACCTTAAAGGCTAATGTGAATGTAACATATTATTATACCATTTACTATAATGTAAAAATTGCCATTACATCCCCTATAAATTTAACATGAGATTGTCTGGACTTGCTGTAAATTTGAAGAAATTGTTCTTACAATAGCTACTGATCACTTTATTCATGTCACATCTAGCCTAAGACCATGATTTGTTACTTTTAAGTTTTTTATACTCTTAAAAAATTCTGGTATACAATATTTTTCTATTTATTTAAGTGTGATTATTTTTCTCTGCTTATTTCATAGGTTGACAAGTTTATATTCTACGTATTACAATAACCTGGAGGACACATTTATTATTTACATCGGCCCTTCCCTTGTTAGTGACTCCATTGTTAATGCATATATTAGTCATGTATAGACATACTGCACTCCAGACACCTTCTTAGCTCCCTGCTTATGTTTATTGCACAGGCCACATGGCATATATTAAATCTACATCTACAATAATAGGCTTTAGATGGGGTCAAATCCTACATTGCTACAAATTCCACATAATAGTTAATAATTGGATAAATAATAAAATTCTGATAGTTTAGGATAGGTCAGCCTTCCCATAGGTCCAAAGTTGCCTTGACAAGGTTAAAGTTCTACGATAAATCTTAACACTATACTAATCTCTAAAGCAGTCCCATACATTAGGGATCTTATATGTTTGTAGTCTGATTTAGGCTTTCACTCTTGAGATACAGATACAACTTGGCAAATATGTTCCTTTAGTCAGCAACAGTGCCTATCGTGCTCTTTTGAAAAGGCGCAGGCATTGGCCAGGTGATGGTCTGAAACAGCTAACCAAAATCTCTAAGAATCTGCTACATTTCAATGCAGCAAGCCAAAAAGCAATGAGCAGGAACAACCATTCCCCATCACTTCTGTTGGTTTGATTTGTCCTTAAATGTCCTGTTTATCTTTTCCGTCTTGGGCTGGTGGCAGGCTTACCAAAAAGGTAGCAGCTGTAGGGAAATGGCTTCTGCTCCAATAGGGCTATGAGAAGGTGGAAACGGAGATGGACGATCTCGTGCAACATATATTATGCAGCATCCCAGAGTGCTACTGTTTTAAGTGTTTGTCTATTGTGCCTCTGGGTTGTGTTGGTATGTCCCGTCCTTTATGTTCTATGTCACTTGTATATACTGTTTACAGCTTTCCCTGTTGTTTTTCGCCCCAGTGTTTCTTTGCCTTGGTTCAGCCCTGGCCAATCACAGGCCATAAGGCGGGGTTGTAGGAGACCTAGGTCTTTAGGGTGTCTGTTGGGCCTCAGTTGAGTTCTGAGTTTTATACACAAATATGCTACTTCTGTAGTACAGATAAAAAGAAACTTTCATTACACCCTATGTATACATGCTGGAGATTTTTCATAAATTATGTGGCACATATTCTATGTAATTCATATAAACCAGTGTCCGTGGATAAAGGCTCAGTGATTCCTCTTGACCATTTCCTATGGGACAAATGCAAGAAAGATTTTCTCACAATGAGGAAATTCATGCCACATCCAGCAAACCATCCCACTTCCGTTCCTACAGCGTGCTGTGACCAGCTGCATGTGTGTAAAAGACTGATCAAACAGACTAATGTACTGCTCGGAAATATTCAGGTGACCTTTCTTGTCCTTCCAAAGACTTCTGACTTCCCGCAAACTTCAGCCACCTCAAAATAAACTTTCATCTAGTGTAAGCAGCAGTGTGATAAGTTTTACTATGTTGAGTTGTGAATTCTACGTGTTTTTTTGTAATCAGTAGTTTAGTAGGATTGTAACCTTTCATAGAAGCCATGATCGACATCCCAGTGTATTGGCTTAGAGATGAGGAAAGCTGACTGTACTGCACAACTGGTAATCCTACAGAATGACTACACATTATATGCTTTATCAAACAGTTTTTAAAGGCTGGTTGCACTTTCTTTGTTGACTTTTTTGGCACATTTAGCTGCTTTTTTGTCACTTTTTGGATACAAACACACTGGGGTATATTTACTAATAATGTCTATATTTAAAGACTTATTCATATGACAGTGAAAAACGGCCTTGTGACAAACATTTTAGGAACTACAAACTACACATCCATTTTGAGCACACATTGCATTCAATGTGTCTATTCACATGTCCGTTTTTTTGATGGTCTGTTTTTCATGGCCGTCAAAATATCTGACATGCACTAGGATTGAAAATCAAGGATTCAATAATGGCCATCTGCAGTAATTGTTGACGGGTTTCAGTGTACTAGGACTTGTACGCACCCAAACCAGAGCATTCAACTGCAGGCAAGGTGATCTGACTGCTATGCATTAATATATAGTACATGCTGACCCCACCTTTGAAACATGGACTTACATCATGAATTGGATCCCGGATGTATTGGGCATTGGCCAAATCAGCTAAGCAGAGAGTGAATAGACGAGAGGTGGCATCCACTTATCCTTTGAAAAAGTCATACATGCCTGTGGCCCTTGTTCTCCATATAGGTGCGGGATCCACAGACTGTAATACACACTACCTGTGCACAATTTAATAGGTCAAGCTACGTTCACACCTGTGCCACAGTCTATGTTGGAGATTCCACAGTTTCCGCCTAAAAATCGGTTTAGGAAAAACCCCTGCGTGGAAGACATTTTCCACGGGTGGCTTTAGTTTCAAAATGCCAATGGGGTCTGTCAGAGTCTGTGTGTTACTGCTATTTTAGTGTGAACTTAGCGTCAAATTGTATGGATGCTGTTTGCTTTACCATTCATCTGCTAAATGCTTTAGACACCGTGTATGACAAGTGGTTGGAGCTTGTAAATAATGTTGAGGATTGATATGTCGCACCATGAACCAAAAAATATGACACAACTTTGGCACAGTTATTGCTGTAAACTCTAACAGAATTTCACACTTTGACACATTCTGGTGCAGTTTAGCACTATCTAGTATGCACTTCTTACAGTTTAGCTTATTAGTTTATCTGCACCTATATGCCTGTAAATGTACTTTAAAACTTTTTATCATGTGTATACACATAGACATTTCCTTAGGCTTCTTCCTTGGACATGACAGTTTTATGTCAGTCTAGTAGAGTAGCAATTGAGTGTTTCGGGAGCTCACTGCATCATATCTCATACAGACTGTGTTGTAGGTTTGCATCTATTCATGTGCAAGAAAGTTAATAGCTCAGCATTGGAAGCTTCAATAGGGAAGTAGGAAAAGTATTTTATTCACGTGAACTTCAGCTCTCTCTGACTGTGTTTATAGTTCAGTAGGGATCATTCTAGTGACGGACTCCTTGTAAACTTCCCTATATCATTTTTTTATTATTTTATGTTAACTGACAACCTTAAAGGGGCTCTATCAGCAAAATTATGCTGTATGAGCCCCACATATGTGTGAAAAGTCTTTAAAAAGGCTGTTCAGGCACCACTAATGTTATTTTAACACCTCCCGTTTTAAAATAAAACCATAAAAACAAATATGCAAATTATATTTATTGTGCACAGTGGGCGGTGATGCACGGTCCGATGTCATCTTCTGGCACGCCTTCCTCTTCTTTCTTCTTTCGGCGATGCCTTTTGGTCCTGGCTCTTCCCCGGCTTCATCGTCCTCTTCTTCTGGCGGGATTGGTTCAAATCCGGCACGTGCGCAGTATTGCTTGCCTCAAGGATGTGAGCGTACTGCCATTGAGAAAAATGGCGCGGGAGCGTGCACAGTAGCGCTCCGGAGGGAGCGATACTGCACATGCGCCGGATTTGAACCAATCCCACCAGAAAAAGAGTATTTTGAGGCCGGGGAAGAGCCAGGACCGGAGGGCGTCGCCGAAAGAAGAAGAAAGAAGAGGAAGGCGTGCCAGAAGATGACGTCGGACCGTGCATCACCGCCCACTGTGCACGATAAATATAATTTGCATATTTGTTTTTATGGTTTTATTTTAAAACGGTGGGGGGGTTAAAGTAACATTAGCGGTGCCTGAATAGCTTTTTTAAAGGCTATTCATGCATATGTGGGGCTCATACAGCAAATTTTGTTGATAGAGCCTCTTTAAAGTATCAGTACATAAAACATAGACTGTTCTAGAAGAATGGGTGTTGTCAGGCCAGACTACACTCTATACTATAATGGGTATGTGCAGTTTATCTTTTTATATTGTCTAATACTGACTTTGATTTATATGGCTTAACACTTCTACTAGCTACTTAGCAGATTATACATGAGCAACTTGTGTGGTTGCTCCTTCTGAGCTGTGATATCCCCTATTATTGTCAGATCCATTTTGGATGTTACACACTAGATTATTTAGGTACCGCCTATAAATTGATATATTAGCCTCTGCTTAGTGTCTGACATCTTTTTATACATTTTGTTTCTTCCTATTGTTTAATGTTGATTTTAATCATGTCTTAATAAATTTTAAAATTTTTACTATAATTATGTAGTTCTTTATTATGAGTGCCACTTCTCTCCTGCTATTTTTCTTTGGTTTCTTCTAGAAGAATATAGATGACAACCTCTCTAGCTTTGGTAATAACTAGAGATGAGCGAACACTAAAATGTTCGAGGTTCGAAATTCGATTCGAACAGCCGCTCAATGTTCGTGTGTTCGAACGGGTTTCGAACCCCATTATAGTCTATGGGGAACAGATACTCGTTAAGGGGGAAACCCAAATCCGTGTCTGGAGGGTCACCAAGTCCACTATGACAACCCAGGAAATGATGCCAACACCTCTGGAATGACACTGGGACAGCAGGGGAAGCATGTCTGGGGGCATCTAACACACCAAAGACCCTCTATTACCCCAACATCACTGCCTAACAACTACACACTTTCCACATTCAAAAAAACCTCTATCAAAGTGGGAAAATACCTGGAAACCTTCTTTACTCCCCAAATGGATGGACACAAACCCCAATTTAAGCTCAACAAACAGTAACAACCACCCCTTTAAATCACGTTCCCCATGACAACCACAAATGGAATAGGCAATGGGAATTCCAAAAGCCCTCACCCTTAACTGTCATTTTGAGTGTGTGTGTGTGTGTGTGTGATGTGGTAAGACCTTCCAAAATTCACTTTTCTAGCCCTTAACATGAGCCCTTCCAAACAAAGTTACAGGACCTTAAGCTGAGCCACCAGCAGAGATTGAGGCCCTTGGCATGAGTAGAGCCTTGCACCAGCAGTGTTTTTGGCACTTAGGGTGAGTTGAGCCTTGTACCAGCGTGTGTCCCTTAACATCAGGCGGGCCCTAAGTTCTGCGCTTTGCACAAAAGTTCCACATTAACTAGGCTGAATGGTACAAAGATTAGTAGGCCCGAGAACCAGGAACAGGTCTTGCAATGGCTGTCGGATAACGCTTAAAGCACATTGTCCACCAGCCAGGCAGCCTCTACCTCCTCTTACCCAACAGTCTTGTCCTCCTTCCACCCAAAATTCCCAATCTTCCCAGAACAATAACCCCAACTGTCCCTGCTCCCCAGAGCTGTTCTCCCTTCCTTTGACTGTACCGCAACCTGCCCCTCCATTTCGCGATTCCACGGACCTAACAGACGAGTATCTGTGTCCAGATG
This sequence comes from Leptodactylus fuscus, assembly GCF_031893055.1. Lineage (NCBI taxonomy): Eukaryota > Metazoa > Chordata > Amphibia > Anura > Leptodactylidae > Leptodactylus > Leptodactylus fuscus. Next base: position 264,825,619 of record NC_134265.1, read on the forward strand.
CTCAAACACTAGAGTCTCCTCCATTCCATCTCCGGTCGATTTGGTGGCGGATGACCAGCAACCCACCCTCATCGACGACGATGAGACGCAGTTGCTGTCAGGGCAGCCAGTTGACATGCGCATTGTGCAGGAGGAGGAGGCGAGACAGGAGTTGGAAGAGGAGGTGGTGGACGACGAGGACACCGACCCCACCTGGACAAGGCAGATGTCAAGCTGGGAAAGTAGTGTGGATGTTGAGGCAGGTGCAGCACCAAAAAGGGTAGCTAGAGGCAGAGACATGTCCAGAGGCAGAGGTCAGCTGCTTTGCCGAAGCCAGGCCAGACCCGGAATGTCCGAAGATGTTCCCTTTTGTACCCAGCCCAGAAAAACTCCCCCATCGAGGGCACGTTTCTTGAAGGTGTAGAGTTTTTTCAAGGAATGCGCCGAGGACAGATATAGTGTCGTCTACACAATTTGCCTCTCGAAATCGAGTAGGGGCCCTGAGAAGAGCAACCTGTCCACCACTTCAATGCACCGTCATTTGGAATCCAAGCAATGGAATCAGTGGCAGGCAGCAACGGCAGGACAAACGTCGCCCGCCGTTCATGCCACTGCCTCTGCTCACAGTGCTGGCGATGCACTCCAGAGGACGAGCCAGGACATCACTTCATCTGCCTCCGCCACTTTGTTGACTTCTCCCTCATCCTCCCCTGTTTCTGTCTTATCTCCTTCTCCTGCACCATCAAAGGCACCATCAGGCGCTTCTTTACAACAACCCACCATCTCTCAGACATTGGAGCGCCGGCAGAAATACACCGCTAACCACCCACCCACGCAAGCCTAGAACGCCAACATCGCTAAACTGCTGGCCCAGGAGAGGTTGGCGTTCCGGCTTGTTGAAACTCCCGCCTTCCCGGACCTGATGGCAACTGTGGCACCTCACTATGCCGTCCCTAGCCGTCTCAACTTCTCCCGGTGTGGCGTCCCCGCCTTGCACCAGCACGTGTCACTCAACATCAGGTGGGCCCTTAGTTCCGCGCTTTGCTGCAAGGTCCACTTGACCACCGACACATGGACAAGCGCCTGTGGTCAGGGATGCTGCAGTGCTTATCTTTAATGACAGGCAGGGTGAATGTGGTGGAGTCTGTTCCCCGGGTGCAAACTGGGGTGGCCTATCTCCTCTCCCTGGCCAAAATTCATGGCAGGAGTAGACTGAAACCCTACGAAGCTGCAACCTCCACCCCAGCTACTAGCGGAAAACACTGTAACACTGGCATGGGGAGATGTCAGCAGGCCGTGCTGAAACTGATCAGCTTGGGGGACAGACAGCACAGTGCCTCCGAGGTCAGGGATGCCATCCTGGCTGAGATGGCATTTTTTTTTCCCTGCTACACCTGGGGCCTGGCATTTTTATGCCTGTGATAATGGCTGGAACCTGGTAGCGGCTCTGGAGCTTGCCAGCCTCCAACACGTTCCATGTTTGGCCCACGTCTAACCTAGTGGTGCAAAGTTTTTTAAAAACATACCCAAATGTACCGAAGCTACTGTTGAAAATGCGGCGCTTGTGCGCCCACTTTTGCAAGTGCACAGGAGTCGCTGCTAGCCTAAAAACACTCTAGCAAGGCCTACATCTGTCCAAACACAGGCTGTTGTCCGTCATTCACACACGCTGAAACCCTACAATACCATATCTTGAGCAGGGTGTGTGAGCTGCACAGACCTTTGATGGAGTTCCATCTACAAAACCCAAGGGTTCCTCAAAGTCAGCAACCAAAGTTTCTGCACCATGAGTTTCCAGGGGTGGCAGAGTTATGGATAGGGGCAGAGGCATGGATAGGGATGATGTCTAGGGGCAAAAGCAGTGTGGATGTGGAGGCAAGCTAAGCAGGAAAAACTGGGGGTACAAGCTAAGGCATGGACTGGGGTGATGTCTAGGGACAAAAGCAGTGTGGATGTGGAGGCAAGCTAAGCAGGAAAAACTGGGGGTACAAGCTAAGGCATGGACTGGGGTGATGTCTAGGGGCAAAAGCAGTGTGGATGTGGAGGCAAGCAAAGCAGGGAAAATGGTGGCTAGAGGCAAAGGGATGTCCATAGGCAGCAAGGGCAAAGATGCAAAACTCTCCCGTTTCAAGAATTTTCCTGACTTGTCTCCCCACAAAACATTCCTGGGAGGAGGGCTGAAACACCACCCTCCTCCGCTGTTAAATTGACCCCAGCTACGAGCTGGAAACGCTGCAACACTGGTGTGGGGAGACGTCAGCGGGCCGTGCTGAAGCTCATCAGCTTGGGGGCCAGAGAGCACACTGCCTACAAAGTGAGTCATGCCATCCTCGATGAGACGGCAATGTGGTTTTTGCCACTGCACCTGGGCCCAGGCATGTTGTCATGTGTGATAATGGCCGTAACCTGGGATTGACTCTGTAGCTTGGCAGCCTGCAACATATTCCATGCCTGGGCCACGTTTTTAACTCATTGCTGCTAATCTTTTGAAAAAGGTACCCCAATGTTCCTGAGCTACTGGTGAAAGTGTGGCGCTTGTGCGGATAGTTTTTAAAGTCTATAGTTGCCGCTGCTAGCCTCTATGCACTCCTACAACGCCTGTACCTGCTGGAACAACGGCTGTTGTGCGACGTCTCCACACTGCTGGCACTAAACATATCATGTGTTGAGCAGAGTGTGTGAGCAGCACAGACCTTTGATGTAGTTCCAACTCCAAAACCCTCGGGTTCGTCAAAGTCAACTCCCTCAGTTGCTCAACCATGAGTGGCCATGGGTGGCAGACTTATGTGAAATCCCATCCCATCCATTGCACTGGACACGAAACATTAGCATGTGCTCAGCACAACTTCGGATATGGCAGCTGCGTTAAGCAGGGTGCAGGGTACAACACAGACCAGGCCCGAGCACCAGGAACAGGTGTTAGAAATACTGCAGCATCTGCCATTTCCTTCCAATTTTGGGGTTTTGGACCCGCCACCGACTTGTCTGGACCTAAGTGGGGATCATGAGACACAGTTGCCATCAAGGCAAGCTGTGGTCATGTGCGGTTTGCAGTAAGGGGGCAGTGCGCAATTGGAAGAGGAGTTGGTGGATGACGAGGCCACCGACCCCACATGGACAGGGGTGATGTCTAGGGGCTAAAGCAGTGTAGATGTAGAGGGAAGCTAAATCAACAAAAATCCTGGGTAGAAGCAAAGGCATAAACTGGGGTGATGTTTAGGGGCTAAAGCAGTGTAGATGTGGAGGGAAGCTAATTCAACAGAAAAAAAAGGGTAGAAGCAAAGGCATAAACTGGGGTGATGTTTAGGGGCTAAAGCAGTGTAGATGTGGAGGGAAGCTAATTCAACAAAAAAAAAGGGTAGAAGCAAAGGCATAAACTGGGGTGATGTTTAGGGGTGAAAGCAGTGTAGATGTGGAGGGAAGCTAAGCAGCAAAAACAGTGGGTAGAAGCAAAGGCATGCAAAACTCTACCCTGTTGGAAGACTTATTCCTAGGTCTGGAACACGTTAATGGCCCCCCTGGACAAATTACTGCCACTCAGGGGCCTAGTGTCACCAGGAGGGACAAGTATAGGCGCATGTTGTGGGAATACCTGGCCGACACCAGCTCTGTCCTCTCCGATCCCTCTGTGCTCTACAGCCTACACTTATTTTCTCATCTTTTTTTCTGAACTGCACATCTCTTGCCTGCTTCCTTTGGGATCTTAGAAATGGTGGTCCACTTCCACAGATGGTAACTTCAATAGACAGTGTAACGGGAGTAGCTGAGGGATCGCTGTCTTAACCACTTTTTGGCACAAAATTAACTTCCAAAGCCAAATATGGTGCAAGTATATGATGCAAGGACACCTACACACCTATCTCTGACACATTGGGGAGTTCACCCTCATGCGCCCTTTTGGCCTGCACCATCATGCGCCTCTTCCCAGCCACTCCACATTTCCCAAGCTTTTCATTGCAGGCAGAAGTACAACACAACCCACCCCCATGCCCAAGCCTTTAACAGCCTCATCGATAAACTGCTGGCCCTGGAGATGTTGGTGTTTGTTTATGCTTCTGGAGACCCAGGCCTTCCGTCAGCAGATGGCAGCTGGGGCACCTCCCTATGCTGGGCCTAGCCGTTACTACTTCTCTTGGTGTGCTGTCTCTGCCTTGCGCCTGCATGTGTCCCATAACATCAGTCGGGCCCAGAGCTCTGCGCTTTGCTGCAAGGTCCACTTGACCACCGACACATGGACAAGCGCCTGTGGTCAGGGATGCTGCAGTGCTTATCTTTAATGACAGGCAGGGTGAATGTGATGGAGTCTGTTCCCCGGGTGCAAACTGGGGTGGCCTATCTCCTCTCCCAGGCCAAAATTCATGGCAGGAGTAGACTGAAACCCTACGAAGCTGCAACCTCCACCCCAGCTACTAGCGGAAAACACTGTAACACTGGCATGGGGAGATGTCAGCAGGCGGTGCTGAAACTGATCAGCTTGGGGGACAGACAGCACAGTGCCTCCGAGGTCAGGGATGCCATCCTGGCTGAGATGGCATTTTTTTTCCCTGCTACACCTGGGGCCTGGCATTTTTGCGCCTGTGATAATGGCTGGAACCTGGTAGCAGATCTGGAGCTTGCCAGACTCAAACACGGTCCACGCATGGCCCACGTTTTCCAACTTGTTGGTGCCATGTTTCTTTGAAACCTACACCATTGTGCCTGATATACAGGTCAAAGTGGGGCCATTTTCGTAAGTGAGAATTAGCCTCTGCTAGGCAGAAAACATTCAGAGCACACTCCTCTCATCTTCGCACCGTTGGCTGGCGGAGGAAGACGAGGGGGTTGGAGTGGCATCTGATGTCCCTATCCCACACGAGGCTAGAGGGTGCACTTCAGTGCATCCCATTGCTTCACCACAAATGGTGTGAAGGGGAGTGGAAAATGGAGGAAATGGAGAGTGACCCTTACAGTTGGGGCCAGCAAAGGCATGCCAAGTAACACACTGGCACACATGGCTGACTTCATCTTGGGTTGCTTTTCAACACATATTTCACATCATGAAGAACAAATAATACTGGATTTTTACAAGCCTCGAACCCCGGTCTAGGTCTAATGTCTGTTCCTTTCTTATATTAGGGGAGAGGGAAAAAAAATTACTTCAGTGATACGTTTAGCGTACATAGACTGACTATTAATGTGTATCCCACTTAGTGTTGTTAGGGTTACACACCGTCACAACCTGGCTAAAGCTTCTATAGCTGTTAATAAAGTCAACATAACTTTACGGTATCCAAAAAGACAGCTGGTACCGACAGAGAGCAAGACAAATGTCACCCAAAGCTGTGAGCTCTGAACACCCACAGTGACTTTGGCGTCATCATCATTATTAGGGAGCGGGTGGTAATAAATAACTTGGCAGTGCCTAAAACCCAAAAAGCTTATACAACTATATTTACATTAAGATACACAAATGACACTTTTCAGTAGCATGTCATGAGACAAGCTGATAAGCTCTTCCTTTGTGCAGTGCTATTTGAAAGTTAAACGCTGCCTTTATTTTAATTCTGGAGAAGGTGCAGACATTAGATTTAGAACATGTTGTCTTCATTGTCCAAATCCTCTATATAGGTAACGTGTTTTTCGGGCCGAGCTGTCTGGGAACGAGCTGGTGCAGCACTGACAACCTGGGTGAATATGGCAAGAGCCTGAGATGTAGGGTGAATGAATCCCCAAATTATTTGTGGAATTCCCAGTGAGACAATGGCACTATCTACCAGTAGCAAAAATTGTGGGTGCACGTAACCCCAATATATTCTTTGAATTCCCAGTGAGACAATGGCACTGTATAGCAGTAGCAAAAATTGTGGGTGCACGTAACCCCCATATATTCTTTGAATTCCCAGTCAGACAATGGCACTGTATACCAGTAGCAAAAATTGTGGGTGCACATAACCCCAATATATTCTTTGAATTCCCAGTGAGACAATGGCACTGTATAGCAGTAGCAAAAATTGTGGGTGCACGTAACCCCAATATATTCTTTGAATTCCCAGTCAGACAATGGCACTGTATACCAGTAGTAAAAATTGTGGGTGCACGTAACCCCCATATATTCTTTGAATTCCCAGTGAGACAATGGCACTGTATACCAGTAGTAAAAATTGTGGGTGCACATAACCCCAATATATTCTTTGAATTCCCAGTGAGACAATGGCACTGTATAGCAGTAGCAAAAATTGTGGGTGCACGTAACCCCCATATATTCTTTGAATTCCCAGTCAGACAATGGCACTATATACCAGTAGCAAAAATTGTGGGTGCACATAACCCCAATATATTCTTTGAATTACCAGTGAGACAATGGCACTGTATACCAGTAGTAAAAATTGTGGGTGCACATAACCCCAATATATTCTTTGAATTCCCAGTCAGACAATGGCACTATATACCAGTAGCAAAAATTGTGGGTGCACATAACCCCAATATATTCTTTGAATTACCAGTGAGACAATGGCACTGTATACCAGTAGTAAAAATTGTGGGTGCACATAACCCCAATATATTCTTTGAATTCCCAGTCAGACAATGGCACTATATACCAGTAGCAAAAATTGTGGGTGCACGTAACCCCCATATATTCTTTGAATTCCCAGTGAGACAATGGCACTGTATACCAGTAGTAAAAATTGTGGGTGCACATAACCCCAATATATTCTTTGAATTCCCAGTGAGACAATGGCACTGTATAGCAGTAGCAAAAATTGTGGGTGCACGTAACCCCCATATATTCTTTTAATTCCCAGTCAGACAATGGCACTGTATATCAGTAGTAAAAATTGTGGGTGCACGTAACCCCCATATATTCTTTTAATTCCCAGTCAGACAATGGCACTATATACCAGTAGCAAAAATTGTGGGTGCACATAACCCCAATATATTCTTTGAATTACCAGTGAGACAATGGCACTGTATACCAGTAGTAAAAATTGTGGGTGCACATAACCCCAATATATTCTTTGAATTCCCAGTCAGACAATGGCACTGTATACCAGTAGTAAAAATTGTGGGTGCACATAACCCCAATATATTCTTTGAATTCCCAGTGAGACAATGGCACTGTATAGCAGTAGCAAAAATTGTGGGTGCACGTAACCCCCATATATTCTTTGAATTCCCAGTCAGACAATGGCACTGTATACCAGTAGCAAAGATTGTGGGTGCACATAACCCCAATATATTCTTTGAATTCCCAGTGAGACAATGGCACTGTATAGCAGTAGCAAAAATTGTGGGTGCACGTAACCCCAATATATTCTTTGAATTCCCAGTCAGACAATGGCACTGTATAGCAGTAGCAAAAATTGTGGGTGCACGTAACCCCCATATATTCTTTGAATTCCCAGTCAGACAATGGCACTATATACCAGTAGCAAAAATTGTGGGTGCACATAACCCCAATATATTCTTTGAATTACCAGTGAGACAATGGCACTGTATACCAGTAGTAAAAATTGTGGGTGCACGTAACCCCAATATATTCTTTGAATTCCCAGTCAGACAATGGCACTGTATACCAGTAGTAAAAATTGTGGGTGCACGTAACCCCCATATATTCTTTGAATTCCCAGTGAGACAATGGCACTGTATACCAGTAGTAAAAATTGTGGGTGCACATAACCCCAATATATTATTTGAATTCCCAGTGAGAGAATGGCACTGTATAGCAGTAGCAAAAATTGTGGGTGCACGTAACCCCCATATATTCTTTGAATTCCCAGTCAGACAATGGCACTATATACCAGTAGCAAAAATTGTGGGTGCACATAACCCCAATATATTCTTTGAATTACCAGTGAGACAATGGCACTGTATACCAGTAGTAAAAATTGTGGGTGCACGTAACCCCAATATATTCTTTGAATTCCCAGTCAGACAATGGCACTGTATACCAGTAGTAAAAATTGTGGGTGCACGTAACCCCCATATATTCTTTGAATTCCCAGTGAGACAATGGCACTGTATAGCAGTAGCAAAAATTGTGGGTGCACGTAACCCCCATATATTCTTTGAATTCCCAGTCAGACAATGGCACTATATACCAGTAGCAAAAATTGTGGGTGCACATAACCCCAATATATTCTTTGAATTACCAGTGAGACAATGGCACTGTATACCAGTAGTAAAAATTGTGGGTGCACATAACCCCAATATATTCTTTGAATTCCCAGTCAGACAATGGCACTATATACCAGTAGCAAAAATTGTGGGTGCACATAACCCCAATATATTCTTTGAATTCCCAGTGAGACAATGGCACTGTATACCAGTAGTAAAAATTGTGGGTGCACATAACCCCAATATATTCTTTGAATTCCCAGTGAGACAATGGCACTGTATAGCAGTAGCAAAAATTGTGGGTGCACGTAACCCCCATATATTCTTTTAATTCCCAGTCAGACAATGGCACTGTATATCAGTAGTAAAAATTGTGGGTGCACGTAACCCCCATATATTCTTTTAATTCCCAGTCAGACAATGGCACTATATACCAGTAGCAAAAATTGTGGGTGCACATAACCCCAATATATTCTTTGAATTACCAGTGAGACAATGGCACTGTATACCAGTAGTAAAAATTGTGGGTGCACATAACCCCAATATATTCTTTGAATTCCCAGTCAGACAATGGCACTGTATACCAATAGTAAAAATTGTGGGTGCACATAACCCCAATATATTCTTTGAATTCCCAGTGAGACAATGGCACTGTATAGCAGTAGCAAAAATTGTGGGTGCACGTAACCCCCATATATTCTTTGAATTCCCAGTCAGACAATGGCACTATATACCAGTAGCAAAAATTGTGGGTGCACATAACCCCAATATATTCTTTGAATTACCAGTGAGACAATGGCACTGTATACCAGTAGTAAAAATTGTGGGTGCACGTAACCCCAATATATTCTTTGAATTCCCAGTCAGACAATGGCACTGTATACCAGTAGTAAAAATTGTGGGTGCACGTAACCCCAATATATTCTTTGAATTCCCAGTGAGACAATGGCACTGTATAGCAGTAGCAAAAATTGTGGGTGCACGTAACCCCCATATATTCTTTGAATTCCCAGTCAGACAATGGCACTGTATACCAGTAGTAAAAACTGTGGGTGCACATAACCCCAATATATTCTTTGAATTCCCAGTGAGACAATGGCACTGTATAGCAGTAGCAAAAATTGTGGGTGCATGTAACCCCAATATATTCTTTGAATTCCCAGTCAGACAATGGCACTATATACCAGTAGCAAAAATTGTGGGTGTATATAGCCCCAATTCTATTGCTAGGGGACTTGCAGGGTATTTCTGGGGTGAAGGTGGGGGGGCACACCGTTGGAACGGGTATCGGGGGTATATATCGGGTATACGGGAATACACTGACAGTGTATTCCATTCAGGATCCTGGGAAAGCTGGGTTGCGGCGATTGAGCCCGTCAGTGCCACGTTACACTGACAAGCTTCTCCCTGGAATTTAGCTCTTATAAGAGCTGTTGGTTGTCTTCTCCTTCCTATCCTAGCCTGTCCCTGCCTACCCAGAATCTAACCCCTAGCTAGCTGGACGGAAACCTCCGTCCTCGGTGAATTGCAAGCTCAGAATGACGCGAACCTGGGCGGCGCTGTTCTTTTAAATTAGAGGTCACATGTTTTCGGCAGCCAATGGGTTTTGCCTACTTTTTTCAACGTCACCGGTGTCGTAGTTCCTGTCCCACCTACCCTGCGCTGTTATTGGAGCAAAAAAGGCGCCAGGGAAGGTGGGAGGGGAATCGAGTAATGGCGCACTTTACCACGCGGTGTTCGATTCGATTCGAACATGCCGAACAGCCTAATATCCGATCGAACATGAGTTCGATAGAACACTGTTCGCTCATCTCTAGTAATAACACTGGTTTCCTGTTGCATGTGTCAGACTTTTATCCACTAGAAGTAACAAAATGAATGATAGCAAGCAGAGACCTGGAATTGATACAGAAAGTATATTGAAAAATTGTATATCTTTTTATTATACAACCACTAACAGTTGTCTTTCAATATTGGTCTGAAGGTGCCCAATCCCTTTAAGGATGGGTGTGACAGTAGTGTGTTTAAAAGCAGAAGGGAAGGTTCCTCTGGTAACAGATAGGTTGGACATGTGGGTTAGAGCAGTGAGGTTATGGATGAGGTGCAATTGGATGGGGTCGAGCGCACAGGTAGTGAAGTGGAACTTTGATATTGTGGGGGGTGCTATGGGACATCATTTTCTGTGGGGGTAACTAAGTAGTGTGAGCAGTGCAAAGAGAGCCAAAAAATTGTGACAGAAAACTGGCATAAAAGCTTGAATCCATTCCCCTAAGTAAGTTCCTGCGCACCCTCCATGTTATGTTTAAAATGTATGTTTATAAAGGGAAAGGGATCACATGACCTCATAGACAAGTCAGGCTGACCCATAATGCCTTGCAATCAGCAAATCATGAGAGATTATACGTCTAAGGCCAATAATGACTCTTAGACTGAGGCCCCACTTTGCAGAAACGCAGCTTTTTTGTTGCAGATGTTGCAAAGCCAAGAATGAATACAAAACGGATGGGAAATATATAAGAAGCTATTCTATTTCTGCCTTCTGCTCAATCCACTCCTGGCTTTGGCTCAAAAATCCACAGCAAAATCTACAACAAAAAAAGCTGTGTTTCCACAAAGTTTCTGAGGCCTCAGCTTAAGGGTCAATATTGACCTTAGTTCTATAATCCCTCCTAATTTGCTGCTTGCAAGACATTATGGGTGAGCCTGACTGAGCTTGTTTTGTTGCAGATTTTGCTGTGTTTTTTTGAGCCAAAGTCAGGCATGGCTTGAATAGGAATGGAAAATATGTAGGGAGTAGTTAGATGTTTCTTTTCTGTTAAATCCTGACGTTGGCTCAAAAAATGCAGCAAAATCAGCAACAAAAAACACTACAGTGTATCGGCATCCAGACGCGCACTCCGCTCCGGATTAGGCTCAATGAATGGGCCTAGTCCGGAGGTGGGTGTGTCTTCAGGCTGATTCGGAAGAATGAGCATGTCCGTTCTTTTTCAAGGGAGCCGTCTTTATGGTCAGGATTTTGAGGCGAATACGGCCTCAAAATCCTGACCAAAAAACTCTGTGTGAACTCAACCTTAAACAGGGTGTTTGTTTGAAATGTCTACCATCCGTTTAGCCATACCTGTTGCTCTCACTTTGACATTACTCTGTGCTTAGAGAGAGAGAGAGAGAGAAAGAAAGAGAAATGGGTAAGGTAGAATCCTAGTCATACACAATTTTTTAAGGCAATTTGCACAGGAATCAAATTTTTCGTCACAACTGGTGAATTTAAACATGAATGAAACCATCTCTAGTCAGAATACATGAGCTCTGGACTTATAGCAGGTTTATGCCTTAGAACTTCATACATGTGATAACATCATGGGGTCTTATGAAATATTAACTAAATAAAGAATTAGCTGCGGCAAATTCTATAAAGAAACCTAAGCTGCGGTGTGACTTCTATATTTGCACCTGAAGGAAGTACCACCATGGGAAACTTGCAGTGTTAAAGAGCCATGCAGTGAACATAACATACTATGGCATAATATTTTGCCTTTATTTGTACCTACAGATGTCATTTGATCTTGTTTTTAATATAATGCTTATTTAAGAATTGTCAAGACTTCATGAGGGTGAAATGATATCAGAAGATGTCTCTTTTATTTGCTAGAGATAACATGGTCAGTATGATAAAACAACTTGCACCGCTTTGTGGAAAGCCAGTGTCTTCATAAACAGGAAGGAAATGTAAGAGGGCTGCTTGTTACCTAGGGCGACTCTTAAAGTAGGCTTGAGGGAATACTTTTATATAATACTGAACATTATCAGGTACAGACATGTTAAAAAAGAAGATTAAGTGCTTAAGGTGGGGCTAGATTGTAACAAGCTGCTATTTCATTCTGTAGTACGTGTTGCTAGTGGATATCCCTTTGAGTGATCCGACCTCAAAAGAAAAGAAAACCACCAATGCTTTGGTAAATAAAGCACTTTACAGCTCCTTTGCTTTAATGAGAGAGTGGTGACATTTCACCAGCAAATAACACACAGACCTGTTTGTCACATTCTGCTACATTGAAACAATCATTGCTTTATATGTAGAAGTCGGGGCCCTAAAATACAGTCTGCTAGAATAGTGCTATGTCTATAAAAGTAAGAAAATATCAAATGAAATAACTGTTTATAACCAGATCATATGTAGATAAAAAACTGAAAAAACCCTTTGCTTTACTACTTGATCTGTAGTACGTGTAACACGCCATTCATATCCAGAACTGCATCCATACTTTAAATGGGATGGCTTCCATGCTTGTGTCCCTCTTACATATAAGACAACCATTGGTTACACTCTCTGATTTCAGTGGGGTTAGCCATCTTATATCTATGGGGACCTCCTGAATTTACTACAATGCTCGATGCTTGGAAAAAGAGTTGGGTGTGGATTGCAGGTAACTATAGGGCATAGGTTATGCATAGCAACAACCGTAATATAGCTAGTGATATAGCTATGATTCATTGACTATTATAATGAATGGCAAATGATACCATATTTGTAGGTGGGTATTATGTTAATAAATATAACTCATTTATTTTACCAGTCAATGTTCATTATTATTTATGTGTATGAACTATTGAAGGAAGAAATGGGAACCAGTAATTGTATAAACCGAAAAGCAACATTTCAGCTTGTGTAAGTATGGATGGTTTCTGTTCTTCACAGCCCAATATGTTGGCAAAGTATAGGCGACAATGGCAGTCTTGGGAAAAGCAGATATAATTTGCAGCCAGCACATGACGGTGGCAAAAAAGTATCAAATTGGCAAACTGTAGCAGGACCTTCTGCCCCATGCCAACCCAATACATATAGTGTCTCAATTGGAAGCATGTCAGCGTTCCAGTGGTCTTCTTTCTCTGCTATAATGACTTTCACCATGAAAATCTGTACCATATCTGTCTTGAGATATACTGCAAGTCATATTACTCATCTCTATAGAACTCTACGGAGAGGGGAGAAGAGGAGTGAGCAGAAAGTGCCAAAAAAAAGACAAGAAGGCCACTGAATAGAAGCTATCTATCACAACCAAAAACACTTTATTCAAATCAACACAGATAAGTACACATATATATATATATATATATATATATATATATACAGTATATATACACTCACCGGCCACTTTATTAGGTACACCTGTCCAACTGCTCGTTAACACTTAATTTCTAATCAGCCAATCACATGGCGGCAACTCAGTTCATTTAGGCATGTAGACATGGTCAAGACAATCTCCTGCAGTTCAAACCGAGCATCAGTATGGGGAAGAAAGGTGATTTGAGTGCCTTTGAACGTGGCATGGTTGTTGGTGCCAGAAGGGCTGGTCTGAGTATTTCAGAAACTGCTGATCTACTGGGATTTTCACGCACAACCATCTCTAGGGTTTACAGAGAATGGTCCGAAAAAGAAAAAACATCCAGTGAGCGGCAGTTCTGTGGGCGGAAATGCGTTGTTGATGCCAGAGGTCAGAGGAGAATGTCCAGACTGTTTCGAGCTGATAGAAAGGCAACAGTGACTCAAATAGCCACCCGTTACAACCAAGGTAGCCAGAAGAGCATCTCTGAACGCACAGTACTTCGAACTTTGAGGCAGATGGGCTACAGCAGCAGAAGACCACACCGGGTTCCACTCCTTTCAGCTAAGAACAGGAAACTGAGGCTACAATTTGCACAAGCTCATCGAAATTGGACAATTGAAGATTGGAAAAACGTTGCCTGGTCTGATCAGTCTCGATTTCTGCTGCGACATTCGGATGGTAGGGTCAGAATTTGGCGTCAACAACATGAAAGCATGGATCCATCCTGCCTTGTATCAACGGTTCAGGCTGGTGGTGGTGGTGTCATGGTGTGGGGAATATTTTCTTGGCACTCTTTGGGCCCCTTGGTACCAATTGAGCATCGTTGCAACGCCAAAGCCTACCTGAGTATTGTTGCTGACCATGTCCATCCCTTTATGACCACAATGTACCCAACATCTGATGGCTACTTTCAGCAGGATAATGCGCCATGTCATAAAGCTGGAATCATCTCAGACTGGTTTCTTGAACATGACAATGAGTTCACTGTACTCCAATGGCCTCCACAGTCACCAGATCTCAATCCAATAGAGCATCTTTGGGATGTGGTGGAACGGGAGATTCGCATCATGGATGTGCAGCCGACAAATCTGCGGCAACTGTGTGATGCCATCATGTCAATATGGACCAAAATCTCTGAGGAATGCTTCCAGCACCTTGTTGAATCTATGCCACGAAGAATTGAGGCAGTTCTGAAGGCAAAAGGGGGTCCAACCCGTTACTAGCATGGTGTACCTAATAAAGTGGCCGGTGAGTGTATATATATATATATATATATATATATATATATATATATATATATATATATATATATATGCAATCCTGGGGCTGTTTTTGAGTAAGATGGATATGGAGTAGATCTGAATTAAATGGGGCATTTATCAATCCCTCTTTGCCAGTTTTCTGGTGTAGGGGGATGATATTGTGGCGCACATATGTTGCAAAGCCCTATTTTGCATCAACCTTCGTTTTGTGCCTCACTTGCCACATTGTATGAATGCCTCAGTCTGACATATTTATTATAACTCACACCCGTTTTCTGGCATGAGTTATAATGGATATCTGTGACAGTTTCTAAGTGGTTTAGGTTTCCATTCAGGCAAACAGGCTTGCACTAAGCATCAGTCGATCCCTCTGCCAGTAGGAGCCTTTATTAAGACCAGCATACGAAATGCAAGTCTTATGAAATATATCCCACTGTGTGCACTAGATATAGCATGCAGAGGGAAAATGTGTCAAAAACTAAAGAATAATGACCATAAATAGTGTTACTCCTCATGTACACACACATAACAGCTTATCTTTCATCTGAGATGTCAGATGAAACAACAGGTATATTTTAAAACCCTACAAAGCCAGAAAGGAATGCTGAGAAATTTCAGTTTGGAAAGCAATGAAATTGGGACTCCAGTTCTATACTACATACTGTAACTCAAGATTAATTCATGCAACATAGATACTCATCTTTTTTGTAATGAGGCCGCAATAAAGGTGAATGTGGCCTCTGCTACATCTTCATAAGGCTCTGCTTTCGTATTGAGGGGAAAATCGTGGTTTGCTACAAGGTAAGACACATCCGTTGGTCACATGGCAATACTACAGCTCAGTCCCATTATAATGAATGAGACTGAACTGCAGCATGGCCGTGTGAACAAAGGATATGATGATGCTTCCTACTAAACAAAAATCAGCTATGTTTTTCAATCCTGCACAACCCCTTTAAGTTTATGTAGTCCAAATACTTAGGACTTATCCTTTTTCTAGTTTCTTCCACTCACCACTACTCTCACATAGAAACTTGGGACTGATTCATGTGTATTATTGCTCTAACATCTGCCCTTAAGTACATGCCCTCCTAATGGAGTAATTATCACACCACTTTTGCTCTCACAGTAATCATCTACTTATTAGCCTCTGATCTTCTATTTCCTTTGATAGCATTACTCCTTAATAAGTTGTATCATTTTATGTTATAATGAGTTATTTCACATTTTCCATGTGCATGTTTACCCATCAAGATCAGATATGAAAGCTACACTATACATTTTGTTCTGACTCATAATTGTAGTTGTTTATATAGTAATAGGGCATCTATTATTTTATGATCATTTTCTCAACTGCTTGTGTTGCAATGCACAATTGTTCTGAAACTGCATCCACCTGTTCCACGTAAAGGATGCAGCCTCTTTCCTTTATGGCATGGAGTTTAGGACCAGGGGCATATGTAAAGGGACAGTTACATGGCTACAACTGCTCTCCTACTGCACTGAAGACAGGATGATGAGGATTTATCATCAGTGTCACAATTAAAGCAAGGGAGTGACAATGAATTGGTCGGGGGTTTAGTGTTCTGGTGGTTATCCTGGTTCTGAGTTGCCAGCTGCAGTGCCAAATTAGTGTTTCACCTGACTGAGACATCAGGACAAGGATGTAGAAGAGGTAGTACTCCATGGATCCTCCTGTGTTTCCCATTCCTGATATCCCATCCATGTGATGAAAGCTAATGTGGTACAATCTCAGGAGACTTAGAACAAAGTTACATGCAACACCACTAATTCCACCCCTTATTCACACCTCCTGGTGTCAGTGGCGGATCCAGGGTTTGCGGGGGGGGCCTGGGCAATTGACTTTGGCGGGGCCCTACTTACTGGGGGGTCTCGTACTTCTAACCTGTACCTCCCAACTGTTGAAGACTAGAAAGACTAAGCATAGAAGGTCTCTGTATGCACACTGGTACATGGTGGGCTGTTAATCACAATGACTAAATGGCTGATTCTAAGCATAACATCAGCAAAGATATAAATGAATACTGGAACTTTACTAACAAATCCATATATACTTCAATCTGTTCAGCTCTTGCTCTATAACATGCCATCTGCAGATTGTACTGCATTTTACTGTGACATAAGAATAATACATTGATAATATTAAGCGAATCACCCAGTCTCCATACCTCCACTTCCATAGTTCAAAAAACCCACAGCATGAATGATAATGGATTTATTCTAAGTACTATTGAAATTTGTACAGTAAATTTAAAAGCCTCCTAAAAGGAATGAGCTGAGATTATTTCCAGATTATACAATCTGCTACTGCGCACGCTTCGGCGCCATTTTTGTGTAATGATATTAAGAACATCGCAAAAGAAGGAGGACGTCTCACGGAGAAGAAGCCAGAGGAGGGCGTTAACGATGATGACGTGGAGGAGTGCCACAGACATTACCTGCACACTTGCCAAGATCTTCATTTTGTTCTCCCAGAATGTTGGTCTATGTCTGATGAGGGTCCTCAATGACTCACTGAATACCGTTAAAGGGGTTGGTGGTGAGCCAGAGTACAAACATTTGAGGCAGTAGCCCTAAAAAGTTTTGGTACACAAATAATAGACAATCTGAATAGAATATACAGTATAAGCAAATACCAAATAATATAATTTATATAAGGCCTTTCAGAATTCCCATTAACACTACAGTTGGTCCACCATCTTGTAGCTATGATTATCGGCAGCTCTCTAACAAAGGCTATGTGTGCAGAAAGCACATCAACTACATCATGAAGTACAATACAGTAAATGTAGCTAAAGTTAACCTTGCCAATGTGCAGGGTCCAAATGGGATTTATAAAGCAACACCATGGATCTTTGGCATTGTGAGTCATGAGGCTATGAGTGCATATCCAACAATTTCTTAAACTCAAGTTAGGAGTCCTTAAGTCCTTTTATTAATTCTTTATGGTGTCTTACTAACTTGTTATCCTAGTCATTATTTAGAAATTCATTCAGAATTCAAAGGCCTGTAAGAAAAAAACAAGACCAGAATGACATCTTTTACTTTGGTATTCAAGACCATTTTTACAATGACTAGCATGGACCTAGGTGGTTTTGCACTGTAGCTTCACTGACATGAATGTGATAAGCTGAATTTGGTACAGACCATCACACATAGGCTTCAGACTTTTTTTCATGTGCCTATTCTCCTGAATGCAGAGCATGTGCTGATGTCTGTGAATCTGGATCAGAGATGGGAGAAAATACATCTTTATAAGCATTTTGTCATTTTATTTTGCAAAAACCCAGACATAACTGCTAAGGAAGATACAAGCTTGTACTGGACAGGAGTTCCAAACAGTATCTCATAAGGAGTAAGTATGGACTTTCGCTAGGAGTGGCACCTACAGCGTAAAGCTCTGGCCCTATATATATATATATATATATATATATATATACAGTGGCGTAACTACCACCATAGCAGGGCCCGGGACATTAGGGGCCCGGTGACAGCTGCTACCGCTGCTATCATTATTCTCGGAGGTCTTTTCGGACCCCCGAGTATAATGATCGGGGCCCCGAAGCTGCAGCAACGGCTGAGACACAGGAGCTGCAGCTCTGGCTCCTGTCAGCACTTCAGGATGCTCCCCCTCTCTCCCCCCTCCCTTTCTCTGCTGTCCTCTGCCCACCAATGAGAGGAGGAGACGGGGCTTATCCCTGCCGAGCTCCTGCCGTCCTGCACTGGAGGAAGAAAGGAAGAAGGAAAGTGAAACTAAAGCTACACAGGTATGTACTGGGGTTACTTATTAATGTCAGGCATATGGGGTGATTACTTGTGTTTTAGTAACTCCATGTGCCTCATATTAATAGCAGTTAACCCCATCATCTCCCTCACATTAACCCCTGTGTGCCTCACCATAAGAGTTACTGATATGTGAGACATATGGGGGTAATAATAATGAAGATACTTTATTATTACCTCCATGTCTCTCACATATCAGTAACTCTTATGGTGAGGCACACAGGGGTCAATGTGAGGGAGATGATGGGGTTAACTGCTATTAATATGAGGCACATGGAGTTACTAAATTGTAATGCACATGACCAGATTTTTTATCCACAATTTGTCCTGGTATAGCGGTCAGCGGGTGACGTGACAGTATTTAGTCCTGTAGGGGCCACTATTGGGTATAATACTGTGTGCAGGGGCCACTATTGGGTATAATACTGTGTGCAGGGGCCACTATGGAACATAATAGAGCACGCAGGAATGCGTAGGAGGGACTCGGTCGAGATCTTCAGTGTCGGGGGGGCCCCATGTCAAAAGTTCGCCACGGGGCCCCGCCATTCCTAGTTACGCCACTGTATATATATATATATATATATATATATATATATATATATATATACAGTGCCGCACCTCCCATGAGGCGACCTGAAGTGAGCGCTTCAGGCGGCGCTATGCCAGGGCCTCAGGGAGGGCGGCATTTTTGCTAACCTAAGCCAGTCCAGGACAAGCTGTCCTGGACTGGCTTAGCACGGAGCAATGGTTTGGGGAGGCCACTGGAGCAGCACTGCTCCAGCAGCCTCCCCTCACGCTCTCTGCTCTGCTCTGGGCCTGCTCTCTGCTGGCGAACGGTGCTGAGCCCCGCCCCTTCAAGTCGCCACACCCCTCTGCTAAGCCACGCCCCCACTCCGCCCCCTCCCTGGCGGGGGGGGGGGGCGGCTTTCTGTACTTCGCCTCGGGTGGCGAAAGGAGCAGGTTCACCCCTGTATATATATATTATACTACCCTATCCTTCTGAATGTTTAACCTAAGGGTCCCATTAAGTCTTTCCACCTTGCCATTATTCTGAGGGTGATGTTGTACATGGAAGACCCAAAGCTGACATTCTGCAAAATGTGATTCAGGACTTCCCTAGTAAAATGTATCACTTGCTACTATTTTAGATACTCCATATTTTACATACAACCTCAAATGATAGATTCTTAGCCACATTCTTCCTTGTGGTTGTAGTCACAGGCCATGGTCTGGCCATCCAAAAAAGAGATCAATGTAAGTAAGGACATACTCATATTGGTCAATCTTTAGAAATTAGATGAAGTCCACTTGCAATCTGTGGTAAGGTATAATTTCATTATGATCCCAAACAGGATCCCCATCTCATTGCCTGTTAGCATTTAATTCTGAAGTGCTCCTTGGGGTAGGTACAGTTTGGCTGAATAAAAGCAGACATGCTCGACATGGCATGTGTGAAGTCTCTAGAGCAACCATGATCCATTTATTTATAATGTCCGGCCTCATAGTTCAAACTAGGTGGCATCATATCCAATCAGAATTGTGATACCTTATCAGGTATGCATACATTAAACATATACTTACTTTTAGAATATCCCAGATGAACACAAAACATGACTTACATTTCCATAGGAAGAAGCAAAGTTAGACAATAGTATAGTGAACTTAATTGTGGGGAAGGTAGCTCTTTAGCAGCAATGGTGCAGACCCAACCAGTCAGAGGCAGGGAAATGATGTCTGGTGCAAATGGGTTTATTTGGAAAAACATCAAAAATAAATAAACCTTCAGTTCAAGTACAGAATAAGCAAAAATAAAATACAGCCTTAACTTCGGGCAAATCGGCAAACAAAACCCTGCTTGTATGAGCTCTAAGGGCTCGTTCACACGTGAGCCCAGGGGAGGTTTTTGACAGCGGATTTCGCGTCAAAAACCTCCCCTTACAATGGTGGTCTATGCAGACCGCCAGGCTTCTTTTTTCTGCTAGCGGCGGGCTTCTACTAGCGGAGAAAAGAAGCGACCTGCCCTATCTTCAGGCGGAAGCCGCGCAGGTTGAGCCGCGCGGCTTCCGCCCCCAGCAGCACCCTCCTGTGTTGGCTCATTCATTTGAGCCGACAGCGGAGGGGAAAGCCGCGACCGCGATGGACGCGGCAGGCGGGTTTTGACCAGAAAGAGACGCGGCTCGCCGCGTCTCTCTCGGTGTCAAAACCCTCGCGGGCAGTTCACGTGTGAACTAACCCTAACTAAACAGTAAAAAACTAACTATACATGTGGCTTACTACCAACCACATGAACAAAACAAAATAGTACAGTACAGTTTCACCACACTCTCATGTGTTTCAGGACGGACCCAGACATCTCCTCTTGCTCCCATGATCTGCCCTAAAGTGTAGACTTTGCAGCTTTTTATGGCCCAGTAACCATGTGTCTTTTCTTTCCACCTGTCTTTCTCGACCCATGAGACTTGTTTTCTCACAGTTTTTATGTGAAACATATTTTTAGGAATTTATTATTATTTTATTTTACACATCACTATCTATATTTTAAGAAAGTACTTTATTCTGCAAATTCCACTTTGGCCACTAACATTTGACAATTCTGTAGGGATATTCATTGCAGCAGTAACCCCACTTAAATAACAAACAAGACAGTATCACAATACATAACTTATACATAACACCCATAGTGAACCACCATTGTACCCATTACTGACAATAGATGATGTCACTGCTTATCTACTCACCCAGATAACCACCCTTCACAGAGTGTTCCAAGATGATTCTCCGTAGACCTCAATGAGACGGCTCCAGACTGTTGCTGCCTATAGCCATGACTTTGCTGTAAGGCTTAATTCTAAAGTAAGGACGAAGCGCAGACAAGATGGCATACTTAGAAAAAGTGGTATATTTCATAAGGAAAAAAACTATTCAATACATTACTTTTTAGTTGTAATCAAATCAAGCAAAATAGGTATCGATGACACACACACATCACACATAACACAGCATTAAATGGCATATATGGCATTTACATGTACGTGGCAAAATATAGCAACAATAATAAGATGGTCAACACTAGCCCATAGCTACAAAACTCTAAAGAATTGTAGTCATTGCTAAATAGTGGGGTCTATATGAGTCAATCAATTATAGTGAACTCATTAGAAACCCTCTGACATGTCAGATATCCACAGTCTTTTCAGATATTCCATCCCCATTGTGTACCTTGCAGCTCTGTTCAGAATGGCTGCTGTGTGAACCCATTTTCACAAGGATGACGGTGACCAGTGTATGGAGAACTAAAAACAATGATACAGTTAGTAATCTATTAGGAAGTCAAAGATCACAAAATACCACTACCCATATACTAAGATAAAATAGCCACAGTAACGTTTGCTTCCTTTCTATTAATCTTGCACAATATGTCAGTACGAGGTATAAGCACTGACACAGTAAACAGGAATATTCATGCATGAAATAGGATACATCGGGAAAATGTGGTTTTGGTGTAGGAGGTGGAATGGAGACATTCAGGTTAGAAAGACTGAAAGTTGCAATGTCTGTATGCATGTTGGTTCATGCAATAGTTAATTCCAGATTGGTTATGCCTAGGTGTATAATTTATCAATTGCTTATATCTAAACATATTTCATGAAATTCTGATAATGTTGTAGGGCCTACAGTAGTGGAGGTCCATCTTTAAGGCCAAAACTTAGCGGGCCTTTTTTAAGACTAAAATACTGATGGTCTATCCTTATTATAAGCCATATTACATCAATATTAGGCTGTAAGAGGCTCATGCCTAAGATACTCGCAGATCAGCTGTTTAACCCTTTAAGGACCCAGGGTAGTTTATACGTTAATGCTTGGTAACCTTTTTCATATTTTACTTCGTTGCTTTCCAAAATTCATAACTTTTTTATTTTTCTGTCGACATAGCTTGACAAGTTGTATTATTATTTGTCACCATTTTGATATATATTTAACGTTTTTATTAGTTTTTATTAAAGTTTGGGGGAGGGACCACATGAAAAACCCACAATGCTGACATTATTTCTTGCATTATGTTCCTACAGTGTAAACTTGTAACGGGTCATTATGATTACATCAATACCATATGTATATTGGTTTTATTATGTTTTACCATGTTTACTAACAAAACGTAAATTTTCAAAAATGAACAATTTTCCTGGAATCACTGTATTCTGGCACAAATAAAGTTTTTACTGTTTTGTTGACAGATACATATAATAGTTATTTGTGGGGAAAGTTGTAGTTTTTATTGGTACAAATTTTTGGTATGTATGACTTTTTGATCCCTCTTTATTGCTGTTTTTTTAGGGGAAAGCGAGGTGAACACATTTTTTATGGCATTTAGCGTATAGGGGATAAATAATGCTGTTTCTGGATACTGTGGCAGTTATAGGCACATGGGGATATCTCACATGTTTGTTTATTTTATTTACATTTTGTTTTTTTTAAATGAAAATGTGGGGTTTTTAACTTTTTATTACTTGTTATCATTTATTTTATTTATTTATTTTTTTTAACTTTTATCCTGTCCCACATAGGGCCTACAACCAGCATCATGCACCCTGAAGCCCCCTCTTCACTGCATTAATATTTCCCTTCTTCCTTGCACTACTTCTGCTGCTACTCTCAACCTCCTGGCCATTCCCCAACCGAGCTGTTGCACTTGTGTCTGATATCTGCCCTTTTTATTGGGCCATGTAATAGACCATGTAACAAAACATCTGAAGGTGTCCTGTCGTATCTGAAACCAAGAAGCTAGCAGTAGATCTTTTAAAAGGCGTCGTCTGGTTAGACACTTGGTCTTGCATAGAAGTGCTTCTTCCACTGCCCTATACAAATTCCCTAAGAGCCTACTTTTGGGTAGTGTACTTTTAATTGAGAGATCATTGACTGCTAAACTTGCCTCTACAAAGACATTTTTCTCAGTTGACAGACTTTAGCAAACGGAACATCATTGGAATTACAGAAGTAGGTTGGTAGTTTCGACTAATTCTCAGACATCTAGGCCATTATAACCTAGCTTTTAGGAGGTGATTGAAGCAGTGGTTTCGTGAAGGCATACACATATGGCAAAAAGGCTCTGAAAGGCCCAGACTGACATCCAGCACAGAAGGGATCAATCAATCAATTTACAAGCAGGTGCATCTCCCACAGTTTTCTTATCTCCCTTAAGGACACTGGTGGCAGCTTCATTACACACCACTATCAAAGGCACTTACTAGAAGGAACTTTAGTGTTGCGGTGCCCCTTAACCTGTATGTCCTGCCATTAATAGCCAGTCACCATCACCTTTTTTTGCAGAGTTGGCATGAATGGGAATCTCAGACTTCTACCAAGTGGATCCCTTTCATCTTTTGTGAGCAATCCAAGTTCTGTTTGGGATCCAATGATGGTCAGTTTCAAGTATGGACAATTCGTGGTGAGCACTTCATGATCTGATGAGCCATCACATACGACGGTTGCCCATAGTAGTAACATGAGGATCACTAACAGTTCAGAAATATGTGCAGAACAGCACAGGGGGCAAACTCCCGCAACACAGGGGGAAAACTCATTCAAATGGGGCCCCCTTACTCAGGGATATTGATATTATCATTACAGTTTGACTGTATAGTAGTAGATACTGGCTCTACACAGGGTTCTGCTGACCAATTAGGTGAATACAGTGCAGGAAACATTCAGTGACTTGTAGGGTATGTTCACACGGCAGAATTTGCATTTCATGTGTGAACATTACGCGTGGCTAGCTGCTGCAGTGCACCGGCATCCTGTCGCAGCATTCCACTGCGGATTAGGCCCAAATGAATGGGCCTAATCAGGAGGGAGCCTCGTGTCAGAATCCGCGGCAAGAAGGGTCATCTCACTTTTTTTCCCCCGCTATTAGCTAGTGGAAAAAAGAAGCGAGTGGCTCCCATTAATGACAATGGGAGCCAGTTTTGGCAGCGGATTTTGAGGCGGATTCTGCCTCAAAATCCGCTGCCAAAAATCTTAGTGTAGACTAGCCCATAGGTGACATCTCTGACTGTAATTGTTCACATTTCCTGTGTTTTCCATCTAGACCCCTTTGACCATTTCTATGATATTTCTGTATAACTTGCAACACATCATCTTTAACTCCTCCTTTTTTAGACACCGACCCACATTTTCCTCAGCTACCTTTTGCTACCTGTTATAGAATGTATAATGTAAAAAAACATCTTTGAAATGAACAATCGCCCCTCTGTGCATCTTTAAATTAATAAAGTTCTTTTGTACACCTTTAAATTAGTAAAGCCTTGGTGTGCCCTTTTCAATAGAGGCCCCTGTGTGCCTCCTTCTTTAAAAGGGGTTTCAAGCTCCTTTTTATTGATGACCTATCCTCAGTATGTTCCAATGCTTGGGACCCCCACTGATCAGCTGTTTGAAGAGACTGAAGTGCTTGTGCAAGTCCTGTGACCTCCTTTTCTGTTTATACTGTATTGTTTGTTTCATAGTGATGTGCAGTGTATAGCATGGCTGCTAAAAAACAGACTGTGTGCAATGTAAACCGTGAAGAGGTCACCATACTTGCACGTACATCGTGATCCCCAGGTGTACATACTCCCACCGATCTCTTATTGATGACCTGTCCTGATTACCAATAAAAATTAGCTGGAAAACCCATTGACTAAAGCTCAGATACCACTATAATTAATATTGCCCAATTGCCCCCTTAATGTTTTGCTCCAGAAGCCCTCTAACATAAATCCTGCCCCCTTATATAAATGATACCCCTTATATCAATCTTATATCAATGAGGCCCCCGTATATAAATGTTGCATTATTATAACCCATATAATGCCACCACACACTCCCCTTCTACCGACCCCTGCTAGCTATGAGTGCAGGATCTACAGGCCAAGCTGGGTCATCTATTGAAAAATCAAATGTTTTGGAGGATACCATAAGGTTCCTGTATGCCTCCATGCCCAATTGTATCTAATCTTGTATCCAAGCTTAGAGGCGGCCCAACAGGTTGCTAGAGTCTCCTTTCAATTGTACACATTTCCCCTATACATTTATCCTATTTATCCTAATTATTTTTATTATAAATTCTTTATTTATAACCAACAAAAAAAAACAGAAAAAAAAACATCACAAAGAAGTAACAGAACGGGACCCGAAAAACAGAGTCCACAAAAAGCACAAACCCCCAACCAAAAAAATGCAATGTAATACAATTTGAATGCAACAAGTAAAGGAAAAGAAAGAAAAAAAAAAAAAGGGAGGGAGTGGTAAAGAGGAAGCAAGTTGAGCGTCCGCGGCACCAGAGACGGGAGCAAGACCGGCAGTACCGCCTCAGCCCATCACACCGTGTGGTCCTCCATGTTCTGGATATCCTACACCTTGCGGATCCAATGGCGAAGGGAAGGGGGCGAGGCGACTTCCAAAGCGTCAGGATACAGGCCCTGGCAGCACTGACAAAGTGCTGGAGAGATGACTTGCGGTAGGCACGGAATGAGAAATCCGAAAGATGGAACAGGAGGAAGGCCGGCGTAGCAGGCAGGGGGGTCTGGAAAATCTGACCAAATAACCTATGAACACCATCCCAAAAATCCCTCAACACTGAGCAACTCCAGAAAATATGCAAAAGCGTTCCCTCCTCCAAGCCACAGCGCCAACAGGTAGGAGAAGAGGACGGGAAAAACCTGTGTAACATAGATGGAACATGGTACCATTTGGTCAAGAGTTTATATCCTGTACTTACTAGCCACCAAACTCAAGGATCCTGGCACACTGTGAATCCGTAAAGGACAAATTCAGATCTACCTCCCACCTAGCCAGGAAGGAGGGTCTGTGGCCCAAAGGAGGGGAGACTAAGAGTAAGTAAAATTCAGAGAGAGAATGTCTGACCAGCCTGGAGTCAGAACAGGCTTTCTCAAAACTCGTGAGGGATCTATCATAGCCGGGGAGCCGGGGAGCGAAGAGAGAAAGTGGGAGAGTTGTAGAGCACACCACGGGCCCAGGGAAGGAAAGTCCGGGTCCGAGAGGAGCTCTCAGTGAGAACGCCATCTGCCCCTGTCCCGAAAATGCATAGCCCTATGTCTGCGTGACTCGCGCCATTACCGGAATGGGCCAGGAGAAAAACCTGACAGGAAAGCCGGGTTACCCAAAACTGGAAACATAGGACAAGCCTAATTATTTTTTTTGTTAATGAGTGTAGGTGATTCATAAATACCTTTTCTAGTATATTTTTATGAGTAAAATCTCTAACTATTACATTGCTATTCCAGCCCTTACTTCAGCACATATATTTCAATGGTGAAAGAAACATGCAGCCTCAGGAATTGTTTATCTTTGGAGTCTACATCGGATGGACCAACATCTTACTTGTCCATTCTCCATGAACCAAGGAACAGTCTGCCAGTCATCGTAGAAATGAGATTGTGTAACCGAGCTAGATCACCAACAAAAATCTCATTCCTGTGTTGCCAACTTTATCACTAGTGTGCCTGTGAGAGGATGATGAATTTAGGATAGTAACCCGGTATTGTAGGATCGAGCGTGACCTCTGAGATGGGCAGTGAGGCAAACCCTGGCTTCCCCAGCACAGTTCTGCAGTTTCTTCCCCCTCCCTTCCTCTCTGGCTCTGCTGTGTATTGTTGGATGCTCTCCAGTCTTGTGTGTTGTGAGTGTGTGTTTTTTTCTCTTCTTCAATCTACAGTTGAGCAGATCCAACTTCAGGCTCTTTGATCTTCGCCTCAGTCTTCTTTACCCGGAAGAAAACCCTTTTGCCTGCTCAGCTGGGAGCTTTGAGCACACGTGGAAAATGAAAAAAAAATCCTTGCACAAGCTCCAGGATTTTTTTTTCTACTTCCAAATTTAGTCACACAAAGGGGGCCTAGAGGAGAGAGAGGAGGAGGGGGAGGGAGAAGGACGAGGAGATGAAAGGGACTGCCGCCTGGAGATGAAAGGATCCAGCCTGAGCAGCCAGAGCCCGCCCTAGTGTGTGTGTGCAGCCATTCCCCCTACACACCACAGTCCTGCAGCTTCTCACGCAAGCCTGTGCGGCTGCTGTACACTACTGAGTCACACTTGACTGGCACTTGGGCTCTACACCTCTGTGTCACATGAATAGCAGTTTTACTTCACTCTACTGAATCGCACATGACATGTGGTGTACACCAAATACAATACTTGTGCTGTACACCACTGGATCACACCAGTGACTTCTCTGCTGTACACCACTGTGTCACACAAAAAGTACTTGTGCTGTACACCACTAGGTTAAAGTCACAAAATTGTGCTGGATCTCTATTACTCCACGGTGTTACCCATATATATTGCTTGTTCTGACACCACTCCCTCACATGTTATAAACCTATTGTTCTTCTTTATACCGAAAAATCAATGACAACCAACATTTTTCATGGTGAATGCAACTGCAAAGGGGAATGGGGAAGGAGATTGAACAGCCCACTTACTTGTAATTTCCACAAAGAGTATATATACCTCCACTGGGTTTAATGATGATACTTGATCCAGAAATGGGTGAAGCACGTGATCACTGCCCGCCGGCCATGGGACGATTATAGGAAGTGCATGGAAAAAGGAATTGGAGTAAAGCTGGATTCCTTTTTCCAAACATTTTTCATGGACAAGCTAGAAAAGTTTATACAGGTTTGGAGGGTCTAAAATAATGATTAGAGATGAGCGAGTAGTGTTCGATCGAATAGGTGTTCGATCGAGTAGGTGTTCGATCGAATACTACGGTATTCAAAATACTCGTACTCAATCAAACACTACTAGCCATACCTCCCAACCGTCCCGATTTCCAGAGGACGCAGATCTGAGTTGAACACATATGCGGCTGAAGCGAGGAGCTGACGCCGGCTACTGGCTTGTAAACGCGATGTGATGACGTCACATCGCGTCTACAACTGTGTGCCAGTGAGAGAGAGAGAGGTGCGCAGAGTGCAGCGAGGGAACGAGGAGAAGGTAAGTTTAATGTGGAGGTGGAACGTGAAACTGGGGGCAGATGAAGGAGAGGACGGCATGACACTGGGGGCAGAGATGGAGGGACATGAATCTGGGGGCAGAGATGTGGGGACATGAATCTGGGGGCAGAGATGGAGAGGACATGAATCTGGGGGCAGAGATGGAGGGGACATGAATCTGGGGGCAGAGATGGAGAGGACATGAATCTGGGGGCAGAGATGGAGGGGACATGAATCTGGGGGCAGAGATGAAGAAGACATGAATCTGGGGGCAGAGATGGAGGGGACATGAATCTGGGGGCAGAGATGTGGGGACATGAATCTGGGGGCAGAGATGTGGGGACATGAATCTGGGGGCAGAGATGGAGGGGACATGAATTTGGGGGCAGAGATGGAGGGACATGAATCTGGGGGCAGAGATGTGGGGACATGAATCTGGGGGCAGAGATGTGGGGACATGAATCTGGGGGCAGAGATGGAGAGGACATGAATCTGGGGGCAGAGATGGAGGGACATGAATCTGGGGGCAGAGATGGGGGGACATGAATCTGGGGCAGAGATGGGGGGACATGAATCTGGGAGCAGAGATGGGGGACATGAATCTGGGGGCAGAGATGGAGAGGACATGAATCTGGGGGCAGAGATGGGGGGACATGAATCTGGGGTAGAGATGGGGGGGACATGAATCTGGGGGCAGAGATGGGGGGACATGAATCTGGGGGCAGAGATGGGGACATGAATCTGGGGACAGAGATGGAGGGGACATGAAACTGGGGGAAGAGATGGAAGGGGGACATGAAACTGGGGGCAGATGAAGGGTGTATATGAAACTGGGGAAGAGATAGAGGGGGAACATATAATTTACGAGTGACTGTAGGAGGATTATACTGTGTGCGGGCACATGAAAAATTAACGAGAATGGGCGGAGTCAACACAAAAGTGGGCGGGGAAAAATTTGCTGCAGCGCACATTTTCTCCCTCTTTCGGTTCTTCAAAAGTTGGGAGGTATGCTACTAGCTGTTCAAAGTTTAAGGTTCGATGCAGAACCAGCGTTGATTGGCAGAATGCAATACATTCTGCCAATCAACGCTGGTTCTTCTCTTACCTTTCCGAAGTCTTCTCCGCGCTGCGTCCCCGCGTCTTCTTCCGGGTGGAATTCACTCTGCCTAGGCATCCGGCCTAGGCAGAGCCGAATGCGCATGCGCGGGCATGCACGCACATGCACAGTCGGTTCTGCTCAGGCGTCGGGCCTGGGCAGAGTCGACTGCGCATGCGCGTGCATGCCCGCGCATGCGCAGTTGGCTCTGCCTAGGCCGGATGCCTAGGCAGAGTGAATTCCACCCGGAAGAAGACACGGGGACCCTGCGCAGGGAGAAGACTTCAAGCAGAATCCAGCCCGACCGTCACTCGTGGACTTGGTAAGTATTATTTTATCGAATTTTGCATACCCCTGAAACGAGCATTTCCCCCCCATAGACTATAATGTGGTTCGAAATCCGTTCGGACAGTCAAACAGTGTGCGGCTGTTCGAATCGGATTTCGAACCTTGGACATTTTAGTGTTCGCTCATCTCTAATAATGATCCTTAGCATAGGGGTGCACCAACCAGCACCCCACATTCAGCTATTTTAAGCAACCACAATATTTAGATGACAGTTGTGGCCTCTTCTCATCTTACCAAACTGTTAAGGTTGTGTCAATGCCCGAACAACTGTGGTATTGAATGCTACTTGCACTACTATGGAAACGGGTTAGGTAAGCTGTCCCTAGTACTACATCGGCAGACTAGGCCCTGCCTTTGCGTGTTAGTCAGCTGAACCCGAGCTAAGCTTGGCCCCAACAACTACTGGCTCTCTAAACTCGAATACCTAACAGACAGGTAGGATGAGAGCTGAAAGACTGGGAAACTAGAAGCGGTCACCCCTAGTGAAAAAATAAGTGCAGCTGTAACAGTGCAACAGTATTAACTAGGATGGGACGTGCTGGAGAACTAACAGGTACAGCACAACCACTAAACACACAACAGGGATTGAGAAGAGGAAGAGTGGAGTACAAGACTCTCCATAATGCTGCACCTCCCTACATTTCCTCCCTAATCTCTGTCTACCGCCCAACCCGTGTTCTCCGTTCACTCAATGACCTAACACTTACATCCTCTATTATCAGAACCTCCCACGCTCGTATAAAAGACTTCTCCCGAGCTGCACCACTTCTCTGGAATGCTCTACTCCGGACAATCAGATTAACTCCTTATTTCTACAGTTTCAAACGCAAACTAAAGACACATCTTTTCAGACAGGCCTATCACAATTTCTAACGTAAACCCTTCCGTACTATAATTAGAATCCCCAAAATTTAACCCTCCTCTGTCCCCGCTCCCACATTTCCCCACATGATATGATGCCATCTCAGGCTAACTTTATAGTTCCAAGCTCCATCCACATGTTAAAGGACACCACTAGTGAAGGCTCAAAAATTTTTAGGTTTGTGTAATGACATGAACCTCTATTACAAAAGTGTCCGAACTCTGCATAAGCAATGCCGCCCCTGCTACCTCTTGTCACTCCCTCTTCCTCATAGATTGTAAGCTCTTGTGAGTAGGGCCCTCAGTCCCATTGTGTGAAATGACTTTATTTGTAATGTATCTTTCTGTCTGCATTTGAACCCTACAAATTGTACAGCGCTGCGGAATATGTTGGCGCTATATAAACAAAATTTATTATTATTATTATTATTATGATTATTGTTAAAGGTATCACAGGACAGGGGCAAAACCAACTTTGAACCCAAAACAGAAACACACAAATACCAAACAGTGACAGGCAGCCAGAAATGCAGGACAGGGGTTGAGTAGGAATGTTGAGGGCAAAACAGACTCTCACACAGAACAAAACTCACACCCCTTCCAATTACCGCTCCTGAAACCGTACAACTCCCACTGAACTCTCCTTCTAAATTGGGCCAAGAATCCTAGCTGGTAACCACAAAAACCGAAGCCAGCAGTCAGCCTTTTACAGACCCTGGAAAGACCTGATAGGTTGACGACAATTACAAACACCTAAAGCTCGCATCCACTGAGACACAAAGCAAGCTCAAGTAGCCACTGTGGCAGATACCCAACCACTATCCCAACAGCTCAGTGGCAAAGAGAATCGACCAAAGAACCACAGGACACTGGCTCATAATCCCCAGCTGAACACCACCAATACACAACAATTTATAAAACAACTCAGATCCTGACACAAATGCAGTGCCATGCTTTGTGTTTGGTACAGCAACTTTCCCCCATTTACTTGAATCTGAGGCCTAAGATAGGGGTTCAACACAAGTGGTGCAAACACATCCAAGTAGGCCCCAACTTAGATATACTGATATTATTACTATACGGTGACCATATGGTGGTAGATATCTTCTCTACACAGGGCCTTCCAGGTGACATCTCTGACTGTATTTATTCACATTTCCCTTCTCTTCCCATTGGACCGCAATAACCACTTCTTCTAGCTGTGACTTGTCTCTGTAAAGTTTGCAGCACAGACATCTTTGTCTATTCATTTTTTCAGGCACCCGACCCATATTGTCCTCTCCTACATAAAGTCTCCATCTTGCTGCTACCACCATTTCAATAGAATACATACAAAAGTATATAAACAAAAATAAACAAAAACACATTAGGCATCCCCACATTACAAAATGTGTAGACTATTAAATTCTAAAAATATCTATCCCATATGGTGAACATTGTAGCAGAAAAAAAAATCAAACTGGCTGAATCTCTGTATTTTGCCTATCAAAAAAAAAAAAAAAAGAATGAAAAGTGGTCAAAATGTCTCACATTCCCTAAAATTGCATCATTAAAAACTATATTTTGTCCCCCTCAAAAAACATAACATTTTTAGGCTAAGGCCCGCCTGGCGTCCTGCAGCAAAAAAAGCGCTGCGGGAGAAACCGTTGCGTCAATGTATCACGGTTCATCCCCAGGGGTGAACCTTCCCCTTTCGCCGCCCGAGCTAACTGCAGAAAGCCGCCCCCCCCCCCCGCCGGGAGGAGGGGGTGGATCGGGGCGTGGCCGGGTGGATCGGGGGCGTGGCCGGGTGGATCGAGGGCGTGGCCGAGTGAAGGGGCGGGGCTTAGCCCCGTTCGCCGGCAGAGAGTAGGCCCGGAGACTGCCTGCTCTCTGCCTGAGCGTGAGGGGAGGCTGCCGGAGCAGCGCTGCTCCAGTGGCCTCCCCAAACCACCGTTCGGTGATAAGCCAGTCCAGGACAGCTTGTCCTGGACTGGCTTAGGTTAGCAAAAATGCCGCCCTCCCTGAGGCCCTGGCATAGTGCCGCCTGAAGCGCTCGCTTCAGGTCGCCTCATGGGAGGTGCAGCACTGTAATCCCACAGCGCTTTACACAGAAAGTTCGCAGAGGTTTCCACTGCAAACTTTCTGCTTCAATTATACCTATGAGAAAACTGCCAGCGTTTCTGTAAGTATAATTATACCAGAAGAATATAGTCGAACGGCACTCCATATGTGGTTATGCTTTCAAAAAAATTCTTTATTTACACAGTGCACCGTTTTGAGAACATCCCTTCATCAGGCACATGAAATGAATTATAGATTTTGCAATGAAGTTCAAATGAATCATCTAGTACCAGATCCCCGCAAGTACGTGTAAAAGAGAGTTTCAGGATTGGTCCAAGTAACAGCTTAATCCTAAAAGGCAATGGCGGGCAAGCGAGTTCAATAGGAAATGCAGTAATATAAGCAAGGACGCCTTTCCTAGGACCTTTTAGTGAGCCTATTCCAGACCAGCCCTGGACCACACGTATGTCAAAAACCTGGGGCTGATATATCGGGACTCCAGCACTCTGCCTGTCACCTTCTCACAATATATATATCTGACTAATATGATTAGGTAATAACACATACACAGTAATACATATATACATATATACTTATTCCATTACACTCTCTTTGTCTCACTTCTCTTCTTGCATCGTTTGGCTTCTGCTTCAGCTTTGCTACTGATGTCATGCGTCCCAGATGTTAGAGCTGTTTTGGTCCCAGTGGTCACATTGGCATGCTGACATTATGATGTCAGGGCGCCCCACATAATCACTGAGGCGCAATCACAGGCTTCAGCAATGACCCCAGGGAACCACAGGGAGGAGATGGCCAGAAGATGACACTGAAACACTGGATGCCCAGGAGAAGTGAGTATAATTTTTTGTTATTTTTCCTCATCTTCCATGGGCATGATTCTCTTGGAAAAGGGCCCAGTGGTACATGACACCGAACTCCTTTCTATTAGCATACCTCCCAACTTTTGAAGAACCGAAAGAGAGACAAAATGTCTCTTTTAAATTTAGCCCCTCCCACTTTTGTGTTGACTCCGCCCACTCGTTAATTTTTCATGTGCCCGCACACAGTATAATCCTCCTACAGTCACCCGTAAATTATATGTCCCCCCCTCTATCTCTCCCCCAGTTTCATATACACCCTTCATCTGCCCCCAGTTTCATGTCCCCCTTCCATCTCTGCCCCCAGATTCATGTCCCCTCATCTCTGTCCCCAGTTTCATGTCCCCTCCATCTCTGCCCCCAGATTCATGTCCCCTCCATCTCTGCCCCCAGATTCATGTCCCCCCATCTCTGCCCTCAGATTCATGTCCCCCCATCTCTGCCCCCAGATTCATGTCCCCTCCATCTCTGCCCCCAGATTCATGTCCCCCATCTCTGCCCTCAGATTCATGTCTCCACATCTCTGCCCCCAGATTCATGTCCCCTCCATCTCTGCCCCCAGATTCATGTCCCCTCCATCTCTGCCCCCAGATTCATGTCCTCTTCATCTCTGCCCCCATATTCATGTCCCCACATCTCTGCCCCCAGTGTCATGCCGTCCTCTCCATCTCTGCCCCCAGTGTCATGCTGTCCTCTCCATCTCTGCCCCCAGTGTCATGCCGTCCTCTCCATCTCTGCCCCCAGTGTCATGCCGTCCTCTCCTTCATCTGCCCCCAGTTTCACGTTCCACCTCCACATTACACTTACCTTCTCCTCCGCTCCCTTGCCGCTCTCTGCTCACCTCTCTCGCTGCCACATATGCGGCTGAAGCAAGGAGCTGACACAGGTCAGCTCCTCGCTTCGCCACTGCCGCCGGCTACTGGCTTGTAGACGCGATGTGACATCACATTGTGTCTACAAGCCAGTAGCCGGCGGCAGCGGCGAAGTGAGGAGCTGACACAGGTCAGCTCCTCGCTTCAGCCGCATATGTGTCAGCGAGAGAGGCGCGCAGCAGCGAAGCGAGGAGTTGACCTGTGTCAGCTCCTTGCTTCAGCCGCATATGTGTTGAACTCAGATCTGCGTCCTTTTTGCACAGATAAAGGTAAAAGTTGTAGCTTTAGGAACGCAGCAGAGAAAAAACAAAACACCAAAATGAAAATGACTGTGGCACGAAACGGTTAATGAATGCTCAAGATTATAACTAATATATATCTCTTTCTCAGAATACTGACATATTTTCACTTACTGTAATGTTCACCAGCCTCAAAAAAATATCACAGACCAGTCTATTTTTGTGTTATACTGATACTGAACAAAATACTATTTTTAGAAACTATCCAAGTATTTAATACAGTTGGCCACCTTGCATACAGTATGACCAGTGCTTTGGTGTACCTTATATCATAGCTGCCAATTAGCCTGAATTTTCAACTCAGACAATCTGTGCAGAGAAGGGACGTGAATTACAAAAAACTCTGCCTGATGTTACATTGGGACTTATTGTATTTACATACATGTTGGTAGGCATGTTGTGTATCACCGTGTTACATACAAATAGCGCATGTCTGTACACCACTGTCACACATACCTAATGCAGCAGTACAAAACCAAATTAAACCATCCAATGATATACACTTATATAAACACAGATCCAGTGCTATACACTTTTTACACCTCTATGTCATGCACACCTAGCACTTTACTACAGCACACCACAGATATTCAGTGCTTGTGATGTATGCAGTGCATGTTCTGTATTTCCCTTTAGACTCTATGTCACACACAACTGCTTGCACTGTAGATCTATTGCACATGCCTGATTCTTCTGCTATACACCACTCTGCTATATCTGCCCAGTTCTTCTGCTGAACGTCATTGTGGAAAACCATAATAATGTCTCATGTAGGTGTGACATTACTTTAAATACTTTACTTATGTAATACCAGCATTCACAAAGCACTATATTGTGCCTACAAGGTACAGGCAGTTGCACTATAGTGTCATATCTTGCACCAACGGAGCTTCAGGATGCACAGTCAGTGTTATAATTTGCCCTAAGTGTCCCCTCTTTAGTTCCTTCATGCGAATATGAAGCCATGCTTTGTCCACAGAGAGCCAAGCAGTATCCACATAGTGATATACTAGGGCTACATGAGGCTAAATAGTGCCCATGCAGCACCCCACCCTGAGAATGCCATACTTTATCCACACAGATCCAAACAACACCATCATAATTTTATAATGTTCTAAGTTAGAGCTAAACAATGCCCATATAATACCATAGCTTTCCCATATATGTCTTGGGGTTTTTACGTAGTGCAAACATTTCCAACAGAGTGCTATCTTTTGCCCATAAAGATCTAAACACTGTCCAGTATAGTATACCGGGATTAGAGCCAAGTAATGCCCATACGGCACCCAGTGGGAATCTTATTTTGTCCATATAGAGATACACTAAATATTTCCCACTTTGCAGTGCAGATAAATATTAGTTAATAGTGTTTATTCATTGCCCTCCTCTTCCTCCTTCCCAAATTGACTTAAAAGTATATTTCCCCCATTGACATTTATGATATTTTCACAGGATATGCCAAATATGGCCATTAGCAGCAAGTCATACCTCTGAAACTCATACCTGTTTTAAGAAGAGTCCGCAACCACCATGATTGGATAGAGGGATTTATATAAAACAGACATGCACTTTTGTTTGTTTGTTAGGACTTGGGCGACAAAGAGGATAAAGGCTAAGGGTGCATTCACACTACGTATACTGAAGCTTATTCTGAACGTAAAACACGTTCAGAATCAGCACGTACAAAGCAGATCCCATTCATTTCAATGGGTGCTGGCATATGTGCGCTCCCCATTGAAATGAATGGGCTCAGGGGCGTAACTACCGTGGTAGCAGACCCCCGAGTATAATGATCGGCGCACCGGGAGGGGTAAGGTAACATAAAAAACAGTGTTACTTACCTCTCCGCGATCCTGCCAGGCCTCCGTCATTTGTGTCTGACGTCTCTGACGTCACATGACCCAGGCCAGCATCCCGGGTCATGTGACGTCTGACGTCATTAAAGCTGGACAAGAGCGGACAGGACAGCCGACAGGAACAGGTAAGCAACTATCTCTGTTCTTTTAATGGTTTTAATCCCCCGGGTCTCCGATTATTATACTCTGGGGTCTTTTCAGACCCCAGAGTATAATAAATGTTTATAGGTGTCCACAGTGGGACATATGGGGACACTATGGGGGATAATACTGTGTGTGCAGGGGCACTATAGGGGTTAATAATACTGTGTGTGCATTGGACACTATAGGGGTTAATACTGTGTGTGCATTGGACACTATAGGGGTTAATAATACTGTGTGTGCAGGGGACACTATGGGGGATAATACTGTGTGCATTGGACACTATAGGGGTTAATACTGTGTGTGCATTGGACACTATAGGGGTTAATACTGTGTGTAGGGGACACTATAGGGGTTAATACTGTGTGTGCATTGGAAACTATAGGGGTTAATAATACTGTGTGTGCAGGGGACACTATAGGGGTAAATACTGTGTGTGCAGGGGACACTATGGGGGATAATACTGTGTGCATTGGACACTATAGGGGTTAATACTGTGTGTGCATTGGACACTATAGGGGTTAATACTGTGTGTGCATTGGACACTATAGGGGTTAATACTGTGTGTGCAGGGGACATTATAGGGGTTAATACTGTGTGTGCAGGGGACACTATAGGGGTTAATACTGTGTGTGCAGGGGACACTATAGGGGTTAATACTGTGTGTGCAGGGGACACTATAGGGGTTAATACTGTGTGTGCAGGGGACACTATAGGGGTTAATACTGTGTGTGCATTGGACACTATAGGGGTTAATACTGTGTGTGCAGGGGACACTATAGGGGTTAATACTGTGTCTGCATTGGACACTATAGGGGTTAATACTGTGTGTGCAGGGGACACTATTGGGGATAATACTGTGTGCAGGGCTTACTAAGGGACATAATAGAGTGCGGAGGAGGGGGTCAGTCGAGGTCTTCGGCATCGGTTTGGGGAGGGGGGGCCCCATGTCAAAAGTTCGCCACGGGGCCCCGCCATTCCTAGTTACGCCACTGAATGGGCTGCTTTTTTCCCTATTGGTTTCAATGTGATACGTGTGTATCGTATACGCGTATACTTAGTGTGAATGCACTCTAACCATGTAACATCTCTAGCTCTTGTACTAAACCTCTAGATATTATTATGTCACATGTACTTTATACAGCTCTTAGGGTTTCATGTACTGCAGATATAATTGTTTTCAATTGCATCTCAATTGCAGGCAGTGAAAGCAAAGCAGCTACCAGTGAACCTCACTCCGATGCATGGTTGCAACTCCCCGCACCTTCACATGTATAGCTGAAGACCAGTACACAGATACTTCATAAAATCAGACTTCAGTTGCTAGTAGGTTCAATTTTCATAGTGCTAATAAGCAACAGGAATTCAATCTACGTGGATACTTCATCAAATTGATCCCAATCTATCCAGCCACTTATAGAAAATATCCGTGTGCTGGTGTGCTCATCTGTATATTTTTTTTACAAAAGTTTAGAAGGCTATAAAATGATAAACTGAGAGGTATTCATCTTACTTAACCCTCCTGCAGCAATCACATGTCGGCATCCAAATGTATTAGGGATAGACTAAGGAAGCTCCTGCTTTTTTCTAAGTTATTTATGCAATACTAAGTTTATGGGACAAAATTCAAACAGCTGGATAATGCCTTAAAGGGGCTCTATCAGCAAAATTATGCTAATAGAGCCCCACATATGCGTGAATAGCCTTTAAAAAGGCTATTCAGGCACCATAAAAGTTATATTAAATCCCGGTCCTGTTTTTAAATAAAAGCATTAAAACATATATGCTAATCTTACCTATCGTGCACCATGGGCGGAGATGAACGATGCGACGTCAGCTTCAGGCACGCCTGCCTCTTCTGTCTTCTTGTAGTAACGCCCTGTGGTTCCGTTTCTTCCGGTTTCTTCTCTTCAAATCCCGCGCCTGCGTAGTAGCGCTTCCTTCCGGAGTGCTACTGCGCAGGCTCACTCACCATTTTACTTAATGGCCGTTCGC
The DNA here is from genome assembly GCF_031893055.1 of Leptodactylus fuscus. Classification (NCBI taxonomy): domain Eukaryota; kingdom Metazoa; phylum Chordata; class Amphibia; order Anura; family Leptodactylidae; genus Leptodactylus; species Leptodactylus fuscus. Next base: position 264,864,235 of record NC_134265.1, read on the forward strand.
GAGTGAGCCTGCACAGTAGCGCTCCGGAGGGAAGCGCTACTACACAGGCGCGGGATTTGAAGAGAAGCCGGAAGAAGACACGGAACCAGAGGGCGTTACTACAAAACGACAGAAGAGGCAGGCGTGCCCGAAGCTGACGTTGCATCGTTTATCCCCGCCCATGATGCACGTTCGGTAAGATTAGCATATATGTTTTAATGCTTTTATTTAAAAATGGGACCGGGATTTAATATAACATTTACGGTGCCTGAATAGCCTTTTTAAAGGCTATTCACGCATATGTGGGGCTCTATTAGCATAATTTTGCTGATAGAGCCCCTTTAAAGGAAGTCTGTCAGCAGTAAATTGGTTAAAAACCTAATAACCGTACTGTTATGTCCTTACCCATTCAAACTCCTGAACCATCCTCTGGCCTCATTGTACGGTGCAGGAGGCGTGTCCGCTCATGATTACCTAAGATTCTTGTCATTCTGTGTTGGCACTGTTAGGGTTAACCTCTGTGTGCTTGTGATTGACAGCTTATCTGCCAATCAAGCCTGGGGCGAGTTCTGGACTTCCTTAAACTGACCATCAGCCCATGTATGGTTGCTGCCTATTGTGTTTCTGACCTTGCTAAGCGTTTCCTTTGCTCTTGTATTGTATTCACTGACCAGTGATTTTTGGCTTACTTGACTACTCTTTTGGATTTCGATTTGGTACTCTTCTGTCTCTCTGGTTTGACCCTTGGCTTGCTGACTCCTCTTCTGTTGTCTTGTCCTGTTCTTTGTATCACTTATCTAGAGTAGGGTTTGTCGTCTAGTTGTCCTTGTCATTAGGACAGTTGTGGCAAATAGGGACACGGTATGGGCCTAGTTTTAGGGCTCACTATCACTGTCTTCCCTTTCCCTAGCAGCTGTTACTGGAAATTACCTTCGGGCAATTCTAACACATATCTTGTAGAGAATTTTCTACAGTTTCTAAGCCTCTGTTATTCAGCTTTGGGGCCGTATTATCATGTGAGTTGTTTTATTCATATGCAAATGATGGAACATTGTGCTTTGCCCGGGAATGTAGAGACCAGCGCCTAAGCAAGGTAAGATATACCCTCAAAGCACATACCAACATTTCCTTGTGAATAAACAACTATATAAATGGATCTCCAAACCTCAATAACATTGGCATTTTTGGGAACTATAGAATCACCTCTACAAGATTTAGTGATTACATCTATAACCAATTTTTTTTATTTTTTTTAATGTAGATAGTGAGCCCCATATAGGGATCACAATGTACTTTTTTTTTTCCTATCAATATGTCATTGTAGAATGTGAGGAAATCCACGCAAACACGGGAAGAACATACAAACTCCTTGCAGATGTTGTTCCCGACGGGATTCAAACCCAGGACTCCAGCGTTGCAAGGCTGCAGTGCTAACCACTGAGCCACTATGTTGCCCCAGATGACCAATTTATTTTTGACAGACTCGCTTGAAGGTAAGGTCTATACTTTTATTTACTGTACATTTTATATACTTCCTATATTGTGAGTTCACTGAATTCATATATGGTACTGTGATAGGATGCAAGATTGCTAAACTCACATGGAAAAAAGTATTGGTCCCCAGTCCCTAGTTCTTAACCATTGAATTTAGGGATTCAGTCCCAGATGTATAAAATCCAGCACCTAGCCATGCAGTCTGTCTTTACAGAGACTTGTGAAATAATTGGTCATTCTATAGAGCTCACTGAATTCCAGTATGGTACTGTAATAAGATGTTACTGTTGTAACAAGTCAGTTTCTTCCCTCCTAGATATTCCACCATCAACTATGAGTGGTATAGAAAAATCATGAGTACTGCCAGATTGGAGTCGGGAAGGAATTTTTTCCCCTGAAATGGGGCAATTGGCATAAGCCTCATAGGGTTTGTTTTTTTTGCCTTCCCCTGGATCAACACCGTAGGGGATTGTAGAGTTATAGGTTGGACTTGATGGATGGATGTCTTTATCCAACCTCATCTACTATATGAGGTGCCCACTCTTGTGTCAGTTGTACATACAAACAGTGGCGTAACTAGGAATGGCGGGGCCCTGTGGCGAACTTTTGACATGGCCCCCCCCCCCCAAAGATCTCGACCGAGTCCCTCCTACGCATTCCTGCACGCTCTATTATGTGCCATAGTGGCCCCTGCACACAGTATTATCCCCCATAGTGGCCCCTGCACACAGTATAATGCCCCATAGTGGCCCCTGCACACAGTATTATGTCCCATAGTGGCCCCTGCACACAGTATAATCCCCCATAGTGGCCCCTGCACACAGTATTATGTCCCATAGTGGCCCCTGCACACAGTATAATCCCCCATAGTGGCCCCTGCACACAGCATTATGTCCCATAGTGGCCCCTGCACACAGTATTATGTCCCCATAGTGGCCCCTGCACACAGTATTATGTCCCATAGTGGCCCCTGCACACAGTATTATGTCCCATAGTGGCCCCTGCACACAGTATTATGTCCCATAGTGGCCCCTACACACAGTATTATGCCCCATAGTTACTGATATGTGAGAGACATGGAGGAAATAATAAAGTATCTTCATTATTATTACCCCCATATGTCTCACATATTAGTAACTCTTATGTGAGGCACACAAGGGTTAATGTGAGGGACATGATGGGGTTAACTGCTATTAATATGAGGCACATGGAGTTACTAAAATGCCTGATATTAATAAGCATAGTAACCCCAGTATGTCCTGTGTCCCTGTTTTCTTTCTTTAGTTTAATTTTCTTGGAGCTTCTTCTCCTCCTCCTCTTGTGTGCAGGACGGCAGGGTACATTTTCTGTAGAGGGATAAGCCCCGCCTCCTGGCCTCTCCTCAGCCCTCTCATTGGTGGGCAGAGAGCAGCCAGAGAAAGGGAGGGGGGGGAGAGGAAGCGTCCTGGGATCGCTGAGAGGAGCCAGACCTGCAGCTCCAGCATTGGCTCCTGTGTGTCAGCCGTTGCTGCAGCTTCAGATGTATACTTTCCCTATATTATTAGGGAAAGTATTCTACCAACAGGGGGCCCCGATCATTATACTCGAGGGATCGAAAAGACCCCCGAGTATAATGATAGCAGCGGTAGCGGCTGTCACCGGGCCCCTAATGTCCCGGGCCCTGTGGCAGCTGCCTCTGCTGCTATGGTGGTAGTTACGCCACTGCATACAAACATATTATGTGCACTGGTTTCATTATGACTTAGTTATGATTTATATGCGAATGTACTATAGGTTCACGTTTGTTCCTGTGGGACTCGAACAACGCAGAGTCGGACCACTAAAACAACAGTTACCTGTGGATCCCATAAACTATAATTGGGTTCACTAGGTGTACATCAAGTTTGCACCATTTTTTTTTTTTTTGTAGATTGTGAGCCCCACATAGAGCTCACAATGTACCTTTTTTTTCCCCTATCAGTATGTCTTTTTGGAATATGGGATGGAAATCCATGCAAACACAGGGAGAACATACAAACTCCTTGCAGATGGTTTTATGCCCTTGGTGGGATTTGAACACCAGGACTCCAGTGCTCCAAGGCTGCAGTGCTAACCACTGAGCCACTGTGTGGCCCCTGTTTGCACCATTTTTATACTGCACCAGGCGGAGAGAAAATTAAATTTTTGCCGGTTTCTGCAGTGGCGTCTCCAATGGAGCCTCCGGCACAGATGTGAACCTAGCTTCATTTTGGGGAACATTACTATTATCACTATTGTTGTCGTTATTATTCTGCTAAGGTTTTTCTTTTTTCCTGGACCTCTAACTCTACTTGCCCACATCCCTCTTGCCTCTCTGCCCCCCTTCTCCCTTCTGTACCGTCTCCGTTTTCCCCTAATCATGAATCCTTACCACCCCACACCCCTTATTACCTCACTACCATACACGCACAAGTAATCTAGTGGAGTATATGACATTTTATTTTTCAGGACTCTTATTTGGATGCAACAATTGTTGTTTACAAGACCCAAGTGACTTCATGAAGAATGTTACATCTCTATTAGTGTCTATACTTTGCAATTTATTGTATGATCATCTTTAATGTCCTGAATTGTATTCTCTCTTTTCTACATACCCAATATGCTTGTACACAGCTATGCATGTTGTATCCTAAATAAAAGTTTTAATAAAATACATGTTAAAAAAAAAGAACAGTCACAAGAAGTAAATATTAGGATATAAACTTTACTTCATAAAAATGGAAAAAGTATATGTCTCCTACCAATATATTTAGTAATAACGATGAATTAATGGCTGATGGGGTTTTTTTTAGCAAAAAAACTCAATTTCAGTGCCAGTTCAATATTGTTATCAGCAGCCTCGGAATCAGCGTACATTGTCAAAAATGGTCACACTACACATAGGAAGGAGGGTGTCAGCACTTCTGTCTGGAATAATGTCCAAATACCCAATATCTAACATTGGCAGTGGCGTAACTATCGCCATAGCAGCGGAGGCGGCTGCCACAGGGCCCGGGACATTAGGGGCCCGGTGACAGCTGCTACTGCTGCTATCATTATACTCGGGGGTCTTTTCGGACCCCCGAGTATAATGATCGGCGGACCGGGAGAGGTAAGGGAACATAAACATGTTACTTACCTCTCCACAATCCTGCCTGACGTCCTTTCTGACGTCTCTGACGTCACATGAACCCGGCCTGCGTCCCGGGTCATGTGACGTCAGACGTCATTAAACAAGAACGGCAGAGGAGAAGGCAGCAGAGAAGACCGCGTAGGAGCCGGAGACAGGTAAGTAACAGTAGTTTTTTATGTTTTTCTCCCCCCTGGGTCTCCGATTATTATACTCTTGGGTCTGAAAAGACCCCAGAGTATAATAATTGTTTATGGGTGTCCACTATGGGGGATAATACTGTGTGCAGGGCCACTATGGGGCATAATACTGTGTGTAGGGGCCCCTATGGTGGATAATATTGTGTGCAGGGGCCCCCTATGGGGGATAATACTGTGTGCAGGGGCCCATAAGGGGGATAATACTGTGTGCATGGGGCCCCTATGGGGGATAATACTGTGTGCAGGGGCCACTATGGGGGATAATACTGTGTGCAGGGGCCACTATGGGGGATAATACTGTGTGCAGGGGCCACTATTGGGATAATACTGTGTACAGGGGCCACTATGGGGGATAATACTGTGTACATGGGCCACTATGGGGGATAATACTGTGTGCAGGAGCCATTATGGGGCATAATACTGTGTGCAGGGGCCCCTATGGGGGATAATACTGTGTGCAGGGGCCACTATGGGGGATAATACTGTGTGCAGGAGCCATTATGGGGCATAATACTGTGTGCAGGGGCCACTATGGGGGATAATACTGTGTACATGGGCCACTATGGGGGATAATACTGTGTGCAGGGGCCACTATGGGGGATAATACTGTGTACATGGGCCACTATGGGGGATAATACTGTGTGCAGGGGCCCCTATGGGGGATAATACTGTGTGCAGGGGCCACTATGGGGGATAATACTGTGTTAAGGGGCCACTATGGGGCATAATAGAACGCGCAGAAATGCATAGGAGGGGGTCGGTCGAGGTCTTCGGCGTCGGTCGGGGGGGGGGCCCATGTCAAAAGTTCGCCATGGGGCCCCGCCATTCCTAGTTACGCCACTGAACATTGGTAAAGTTATCACGTGCCCAAAAATTTTTCATAATCTGGGTCACATCTGCGATGATCCTTTATTTTATGACTAGAACTGTTTTTCACTTGAGCAATCAGAGAGATGTGATCTTCACTTGATCCGACTACATAACGTCACAGAGCGGGGTCACCAAGTGCTAAGACATATTGTGCATGAAAGTTGCCAACCTTGCCGCTGACTCAATAATTGCATTAATATGAACACAAGACAATGGGCAAAGTTCATGGTTCCTATGGCGAGCATCTGCATGTAAGCCTTACATCACCAAACACAATGCCAAGTGTCAAATGGAGTAAATGCACGCTGCCATTGGATTGTGGAGCAGCACAAATGTCTTCTGTAGAGTCACCAATAACACTTCTCGATCTGGCAGTCTCATGAATGAGAATGAAGCCTGGATTTGGAGGAAAATCAGCAGAATGTTACTAGCCTAGCTATATTGTGTCAACTGTCAAGATTGGTGAAGGAGGGGAAATTCTATAAGTTGTTTTCTTAGGGTTGGTATAGGCCCCTTTGTTTTAGTGAAGGGAAATATAATTACTACAGCATATCAAGACATTTTAGACAATTGTATACTTCCATCTTTGAGGCATGCCTTTTTCTGTTCCAGCATGACTGTATCCTAGTGCACAAAGCAAGGTCCATAAGGGCATAGCTGGGTGAGTGTTACATGTGGAAGAACTTGGCCTGTTTACCCCATTTAACACCTTTGGGATAAACTAAGATTATGAACCAGACCTTATTGTCTAGCAAAGTGGAGTCTGTCATCTTGAATAAACATTTTCTCTAGTATTTATTTTAAAGGGATCCTATCGTTCAAACTCAATTTTCTCTCGTTGACACGTCAGATTAGCCTTAAAAAAGGCTATTCTTTTCTTACCTTTCGTTGTCTTCTCCGCACTACCGTTCGCTTGAAATCCCGTTTTTTTGTCGGTATGCAAATGAGTTCTCTCACAGCACTGCGGTTTCCCCAATGCTGCGAGAGAACTTTCCAGCGCCACCTCCATCTTCTTCAGCAACGTCCTCTTCACACGTTTTCTCCGGCGCAGTCTTCAAACTTCTAGGCCTCGGGCATAGGGAAAAGCCAACTGCGCATGCCCGTCGGCCACAAGAAAATGGCCGCTTACACTGTATTGTAATTGGCCATTTTCTTGTGGCTAAAACACGAAACTCAGTTGTGTGTAGCTAGCCTTAGGCTAGATTTTCATGTTGCAATTTTATGATCTAAATGAACATGTCAGATCATTGTGATAATTAATATTTGTACATGGTTTTAATTGGATCAATCACATTTTCACATGATTTATAAGACTGAGAGTTCAGAACAAGTGCTGGTAATAATCTGACTAAATCTATCCATGTAGATTGAAACAGTTTTCATTTTAGGGATTATTTATCAGAATACCTAACATACAGGGCATGTTTAAAGTTGCAATTTCTGGCACACAGCTATGTTTCCACCAGAAACTGCAACTTTTCCATGATTTGTGCTACGATCACCACTTTTCTTAAAAGTAGATGGGAAAGAGAAAGGATGGGGTTTCAGTATCAATAAATTTACCAATATTTGCAAACGACTGGCGGAAATAATGGCTGAAATCAGATGCATCAGATGGCATACACTTTTTTGGTGCATCTCACATAGCCATTCATTAAGACTGGTATTATATATCCCGAACTAAATAAATTGGCCCCTATGATAAACTCAAGAAAACGCTGCTTTGTGAAAATCCTCCTTTGTTCCAGTTTGTTATGTTCTTTAACAGTATTCTTATTGATAGATGTAAAAACACGCATAGATTGTTTACTGACATGCTTAGACACTGTGTCACTTGAGAGTGGTGACTCATGTGGCAGCGTGTTCTGCAGGTCTCTTTGAAGTGATAGGGTCCCCTGGTGTTGAGTCACTGTCAGGTAATAAAACCTTCTCAGATTGTAACCTGGTGGTGACTCAAACCTTGCATGTTGCACTAATGTACACAACTTCTATCTCTTTTGCAATGGCTGCAGGCACTTAGTTTCAGTGCTGATCTTGTATGTCTACTCTCAATTCTCTCAGTTTCACTCTGGAGAAATGCCTTGACCAGACCTAATGACGGCATAGATGTAGGGGCACGCCATATGTTTTTATGTTAATAGAACTAAACTAAGGTTCCGATTGTAGCTGCTTTAAAAAGTGAACTGCATTATCTCCTAATATATATTATTGGAATCATGTGGGTAATGGGCAGTACTGATCAGAGTAAATTTACAGCAGCATGTACTATGTGAATAAAGGAGGATGCTGCAAGTAGGCTATGTTCACATCTGCATTGGAATCTCCTTAGGAGATTCTACCGCAGATTCCTCATAAAATCAGTGGAGAAAAAAAGCCCTGCACAGATGACTTTTCTCTCTTCTGGTTTCAGTATAAAACTGGTGGACCCCAATATAGTTTAGGGTCTTTAGGTAACTACTTTTTAGCTGCTGGTCTTTCCGTCGTTCAGATCCCCATGCGACAGAGAGACCAATGTTAGTGTGAACCTTGTGTAAGGATATTCAATAATCCATTGTGTGCTCATATTTGTTTACCCTGTATTATTTATATATCTCCAAGATATTCTGTTTCAGTAAATTTTTATTATATCTCCAAGATATTCTAGAGAGCTGTACAGAGCTGAACCACCAGATTAGTGGGTCTTCCAACCTTACTTCTTTACACTTGTGACCCGACATGGTTAGTATCTGCTTTTGCTAAACTGGTCTGCTTTATTCCTATTTCAGATATGTAACTAAGAATATAAAATACAGTATAATAAAATAGGTGCAGGCCTACGATGCCTAGTGATACACTCAGGCGTGGATCACATCTGCATTCGGTATTCTGTTCAGGGAGTTTGCTTGTGGACCCCCCAAACAGAATACTGAATGCATTAAAAAGCGGTTAGCTAAGAAACAACACGGACCCCATAGACTATAATGGGCTCTGTATGTTTTCTGCACGGTGTACAGTCATGGCCAAAAGTTTTGAGAATGACACAAATCTTCTATTTTCACATGATCTGCTGCCCTCTGGTTTTTATGTGTGTTTGTCAGATGTTTTTATCACATACAGAAATAGAATTGCAATCATATTATGAGTAACAAAAGCTTATATTGACAGTTAGAATGAGGTAATGCAGCAAGTCAATATTTGCAGTGTTGACCCTTCTTCTTCAGGACCTCTGCAATTCTCCCTGGCATGCTCTCAATCAACTTCTGGACCAAATCCTGACTGATAGCAGTCCATTCTTGCACATTCAATGCTTGCATTTTGTCAGAATTTGTAGGTTTTTGTTTGTCCACCTGTCTCTTGATGATTGACCATTGACCATAAGTTCTCAATGGGATTAAGATCTGGGGAGTTTCCAGACCATGGACCCAAAATCTCTATGTTTTGTTCCCTGAGCCATTTAGTTATTACTTTTGCTTTATGGCAAGGTGCTCCATCATGCTGGAAAAGGCATTGTTGATCGCCAAACTGCTCTTGGACGGTTGGGAGAAGTTGATCTTGGAGGACATTCTGGTACCATTCTTTATTCATGGCTGTGTTTTTAGGCAAGACTGTGAGAGAGCTGATTCCCTTGGCTGAGAAGCAACCCCACACATGAATGGTTTCAGGATGCTTTACAGTTGGCATGAGACAAGACTGGTGGTAGCGCTCACCTCGTCTTCTCCGAATAAGCTGTTTTCCAGATGTCCCAAACAATCTGAAAGGGGATTCATAAGAGAAAATGACTTTACCCCAGTCCTCAGCAGTCCACTCCCTGTACCTTTTGCAGAACATCAGTCTGTCCCTGATGTTTTTTCTGGAGAGAAGTGGCTTCTTTGCTGCCCTCCTTGAGACCAGGCCTTGCTCAATAACCGCCAAATAGAACAAGTGAGCTAAGCAGTCCACTCTGGAGGTAAATTCTAGCTATAATATATAAACGGAGGCCAAAGTGGGCCTATTGCATTTGAATCACATTGCCAATGTCATTAGAGTAAACCATCTGACCTACAAATTTATTTGTAGACTTTTTACTTTTTTGTTAGACTGCAAAGGAGATCTTACCTTGTTCTTCTGTATTTGTATCACTGCTGAGAAGATAACCATACAAGATATTCTTAGTATATAGCCTTTTCAGAATTTTCCAAGTTTGCTTTGCCACATGGGCAGTAGAGATGAGCGAGTACTGTTCGGATAAGCCGATCCGAACAGCACACTCGCATAGAAATGAATGGACGTAGCCGGCACGCGGGGGGTTAAGCGGCCGGCCACCATAAAAGCGGAAGTACCAGGTGCATCCATTCATTTCTATGGAGCGTGCTGTTCGGATCGGCTGATCCGAACAGTACTCGCTCATCTCTAATGGGCAGAGGTTCCTCAGAGACTCTAGTCTAGTTTACCCAGTATATTTCTACCAGGTTAGGGATATTCAGCCTTTAAAGGGGCTCTATCATTGGGAAAAGTCATTTTTAACTAATCACATCCTTGCATAGCCTTTAGAAAGTCTATTCCACACCTACCTTTAGTATGTAAATCACCTCAGTGGTTTCTGAATAAGTCAGTTTTTATTCATATGTTAATTAGTCTGGTGCACAATGCATCGTGCACCCCCTTTGCTATTGTTTCCTATGGGTGTATACAGCACAGGCTGCTGCTGCTGATTATGATGATGATGACTCAGCTTCCTGTTTGCACACACAGATAGGAGATAATAGAAGAGATGAGTGCTGCTAGGAACTTCCTGTGCTAGTTGGAAGCTAATTAGCATATGAATAAAAACGGACTTATTCAGAAACCACTGAGGCAATTTACATACTAAAGGTAGGTGTGAAATAGCATTTCTAAAGGCTATGCAAGGATGTGATTAGTTAAAAATGACTTTTCCCAGTGATAGAGACCCTTTAAGTGAATCCAACTGGTGAAACAAGACTTACTGACTTTAGATGATGCTACATCTTGTATTATGTTACAGTTTTAATGTCCATTTCAAAAGAGAGAGAGAACACAAAGAATATTGTTTATTACAGTTTTAATGTTGGATTTTCACATATCTTTAAAGCAGCAGATCTCTTGATAACATCCATTGAGATTTATGGATGAGATTTATCAACCAAATTCTGATTTATTGTTTAGAAGTCAAACATTGCACCTTAATATTAGAGATATCGATTAACTATGTATTAACTATACAAGTAAGTTTTAACAATACTTAAAATCAGTGGTGTAACTAGGAATGGCGGGGCCCCGTGGCGAACTTTTGACATGGCTCCCCTTCCTGACCGACACCAAAGACCTTGAGCGACCGCCCCCCCAGACCCCAGAGTATAATAATTGGAGACCCTGAAGGTAACCGCTTTTTAATGCATATAGGTTCCCGTTTGGGGGGTCCCCAAGCAGACTCCACGAACGGAAACCTGAGCGCAGATGTGAACTGTGCCTAAACATCACATTATAAAATACAATTTTAGTATATGTAATGGTAGACATGTATAAAAGCAAAAACAGATAGATAGACAGACAGACATTGATATGCTGTATATACCTACACATATACACACACCTATCTACACACATACAGGACACATAATGTAAACACATACACATTTATACATATTTTCCCAAAAAATATACTTACATGTGTCTGAATGGCTGGCTGCCCAGGACATGGAGGAAACTTCTGTGCAACTATCTGGCAGTGAAGAGAGCAGCTACATCGACTTCTCCTCTCACACTCCAATGCTGAGGAGGGGGAGGGGCGACACAGGAATCTGCTGTGTGCAGGAAACTTTACAAGAAGCGATCGGCAGCCCCTGCATCTGCAGATGATTTCTCTGCTGCCGATCTTCTCCTTATGGTAGGAAAAGTATGGGGCCCCTGAGGGTGTGGGGACCCTGGGAAATTGCCCAGTTTGCCCCTCAACACACCGGCCCTGGGGCCTGTTACCGGCTGAAGTATCTCCAGTCAGTAACGGCCTATTAAGGAAAAAAAATGCGCAGGGGTAGTGGCTGTCGCCGGGCCCCCTAATGGCCTGGGCCCTGTGGCAACTGCTACCACGATAGTTACGCCCCTGCTTAAAATCTAAAAAGATGTTGAGCACTGTATTTGGGAATCCTAAAACAATTGTGAGCAGTTTATCAATTTTTATAAATATTGCAAGTAAGTGTCTGTAAAGTGCTGCAGAATATGTTGGCGCTATAGAAGAAAAAGAAATATTAATATTAAATAAAGCACAATGCGCCAACAAGACTGTATGTTCTGTCATAATACAAATGTCGTTTAGCTTCTCTGCAAGTTTATATTTTGTCATTCGAGTTCTGCTTGTTTTATGTGTTTCTTTACACTTTTATATATAATAGTATAATAAAATGTTTACTTAATAGATTGTGTTCTATAAAATAAATAGGACAAAAATTAGAGCTAGTGTTTGAAGACAATGCTATAATCCCTTTGAGTTTCGTGTTTATGATGTTAACACTGTCTGATTCGATAGTTTACAAGATTCTTTATACACTGAGTTAACAATTTACCAGTCATGTGAATGCATCACCTGCTATAAACACCATCATCAATTTTTATTCAATTATGCCTACAAATGGTTAAAACACGTGAAGTGAATGACCTTGTTTGTGGAGCAGGTAAAACTGCCAGTAGCTTCCTTGACTTTTAATAGACAGTAGCTTCAAATAGTATATTGGAAATTTTGTAATAAAAACAATATGCAAGTAAGTCTCATGGAGTAACTTGGCTTCTTAAAGAAGCCCTGGCAGCTCCCATAATACTTGTATTCCATATATTAGAAAACTGTCTGACCACTGTATAAGCAATACTACCTGCAATGCCGCTCCTGCTACCTCTTGTGTCACCTCATAGATTGTAAGCTCTTGTGAACAGGGCCCTCAGTCCCATTGTGTGAAGTGACTATTTCTTTTGTAAAAACAGAAAAATATAGCAGCACTCTGACACAGCACAAAGGCTATAAGGAACAAAGAAAAACTATAAAAAATACCATAAACTAAATATATAAATAAATTTGAGATTCTTCGTTGTACATATTTGATCAAACAGTAGGAAGCTCACCTGCCCCGACAAGGCGACCTCATTAAGGTAGGACCCTACACTAATACCTCTCCTAGACCCAAAGTAGCTTGCATCTGTTTACATTGGGAGGTGTTGTCTGAATTTTCTTCTATGTACTGTATATAGTAAGAGGGGTGTGCTTCCCTTTAGTTGGACTTGCACTCCCATTCAATTGCGCAGGCCTATTTATTTGGAGCAGAGAACCCATTTCCCCAAGGCCATTTAAGGTGAGTGTTCTCTGGACCTTACTTCCCTGGTGTTCACACTGTAGACTTATTCATGTCTGGGAAAGGTATTTTATTGTCCTGTGTTCACACTGCAGACCCATACTTGGATCCAGGAGAGGTATTAGTGTAGGGTCTTACCTTAATGAGGTCGCCTTGTCGGGGCAGGTGGGCTTCCTACTGTTTGATCAAATATGTACAACGAAGAACCTCAAATTTATTTATATATTTAATTTATAGTATTTTTATAGTTTTTCTTTGTTCCTTATAGCCTTTGTGCTGTGTCAGAGTGATGCTATATTCTTCTGTTTTTACAAAAGAAATAGTCACTTCACACAATGGGACTGAGGGCCCTGTTCACAAGAGCTTACAATCTATGAGGTGACACGAGGTAGCGGACGTCCTGTACCAAGATACAAACTGCAGCAATGAGTGTAGGTGCTGCAGTGCTGTTACATTGAAGTCTATGGAGAGTACTGCAGAAATTCTACTAGAAATTTATGAATAAATAGAAGCTATGTTTACTAACCCCTTGTCAAAGGAGTGTGTCCCTACACTGACAAAATAAAAAACATACCCTCTAATACCCAGTTTTCTATTCACTCCTACAATGTCTTCATTCATAAATGCAAGGAATAACAGCGCAATAGCACAACACAGAAAATATATTCTAGATGGGTTATCTTAAGGCCAGGGCCCCACGGGCTGGAAATGCTGCGATTTGTCCACGGCAGAAACACCGCTGGAAAAATCTCGCTGTTTTACAGTACTTGCAAAGTGGATGGGATTCATGCGAATCCCATCCCCACTTTGCAGAAAAAATTGCAGCGCGGACACACTGTGATTTCCAAAAACGTTATGGTTTTGAAAATCACAGCATGTCAATTATATCTACAGAAACGCCGGCGGCTTCCCTGTAGATGTAATTGTAACAGAAAGTCAGTGGAGGAAAACTCCATGAACTTTCTGTTCAAAGTGCTGCGGGAAGAACTGCAATGCGTTCACGCCGCGGTCGTTCCCGCAGCTCTTTAGCACTACGTTTCTGGCCTGTGGGACCTTAGCCTAATGGTTATCTAAAACACACCTCAAGTACACTGACAGGTCCTCTAAATCTGGAAAAACACAGTTAACACATTCTGCAGAATTTTTGTCAGGGTTCAGATATAAGATAAGATAAGATAATTCTTTAATAGTCCCAACATGGGGAAATTCAGTGTGTTACAGCAGCATGGATAATACAGTAATATATTACAAGAAAAACACATGGCTGGGTTTACACCAGCACTTTAACTCCATTCTGGGTTTCTGTCCCCGGACCGCTTACAAAATGTCAAGAGAAAAGTCCTACTTGCAGGACTTTTCTCTCCGCATTTTTTGGGCGCAAACCTGGCGAACCCATTCCAATTTATAAGATCTGCTGGTAACCACATTTTAAGTGGGTTAGTTTTCCTTTTTTTTTGGTTCCCCAAGTGGACCTGAAGAACAGAAAGCTGAACGCTAGTGTAAACCTAGCGTAACCTGCCATGTACACCTGTATGTTCATCCCATGACCAGAACTGTACATCACATGACCATGGACTGATTTTTGTCCACTGGGAGTAAGCAGAATGAATGACAGCAAGAAGAGATCTGGAAACCCATGAGGAATTGATACAGAAAGTATACTGGAAAATTGTAAAACTTGAATGCATTTGGCTAAGTGAGACATAGAGGCATCATTTATAAGGCAGTGACATTTTAAGATGGTGGTGGTTATGTATTGGTTTGTGACTTATTTACTTACCACTGGTTTGCTGAGATCAGTCAGGAGGAAGGAGAGCTTGCAGACATCAAGTCTTCTCTGGTGAATGAAACCAAGATCACCCCTAGCAACAACAGACATGCGGTAACTACAAGCCTTCCACTTAACAGCTGTGCACATCACAAGGTTTGGAAATAACCAAGCAGGGCTGGCTCCAGGTTTTTATGGGCCCTTGGGCGACAGAGCCTCAGTGGGCCCCCTTGTAAAGGAGGTGGGGGAGTTGAGACACTGTTCATCGCAGAAGAAGTGAGTGACGTCATGCAGGAGTGTGGCGTCACCAACGCTATACCTCCCAATTTTTAAAGAGTAGAAAGGGGTAAAATGTCCACCCACTTTTATGTTGACTCCGCCCATTCTCATTTATTTATCATGTGCTCCCACACAGTATAATCCTCCTACAGTCACCCGTAAATTATATGCCCCCCCTCCATCTCTTCCCCAGTTTCATATACACCCTTCCTCTGCCCCCAGTTTCATGTCCCCCCTCCATCTCTGTCCCCAGTTTCATCACGTTCTCCCCCTTCATCTGCTCACAGTTTCATGTCCCCCGTCTCTGCCCCAGTGTCATGCTGTTCCACCCCCTGGTTTCATGGGCCCCCTTCATTATGTTCCACCTTAATATTTAATACAAAACAAACACACTCACCTTCCATCGCTCCCCCGATGCTCCTCTCACTCCATTCACATAAGCGATTAAAGCAGGAGCTGTGAGCTCAGCTCCTGCTTTAAAGCTGCAGCCCAGCTTGCGTGTGTAGGCGCGATGTGATTACGTCATCGCGCCTACACACGCATGCCAGGCCACAGCTTTAAAGCAGGAGCTAAGCTCACAGCTCCTGCTTTAATCGCTTATGTATTCAGCTCATCGGCGTCCAACGGATGCCGATGAGCTGAAATCGGGACAGGCAAGTGCTGGGGCGGGCAAGTGCCGGGGGGCCCCCAGAGGCTCTGGGGGCCCCGGCACTTGCCCGACTATGCTGTGTGCTGACGCCAGCCCTGTAACCAAGATTCCTGTCAGCACTGAGGTTATACCTATAGACTTAGTGTATTCACCTCCTAGAGTCCTTAGGGGACTTCCCAATATAAGGAGTCCAGTGCTATAAATAGAAGATTATAGGTGAGAGTCCTGGTACACATGTTGTAACTAGGCTCAAGAGGTTCTTGTTACACCTTTGGTCCCCACTAGAGATGAGCGAGTAGTATTCATTCAAATATTGAATCCTATTATAGTCTATGGGAAAAAATGGGAATGTTGTTCCGGTTTCCATGGAAACCAAAGTTCGACACCTTGGATCCTCCAAGTTCCGGAAGTAGCAGGATGAGGAGCACGAGGAGGTTTTCGCATTGAATTCAATGGATTTTTCCCGCGTGGTATTCGATCGATACGAGTATTCGATTGAATAGTCGTATTCGATCGAATACTACTCGCTCATCTCTAGTCCCCACCATCTTTGTACACTGCAATTTAACCATTTTATGCTTGTTTAATTTGTAAAACAACACTTTACATAGCCAGAGCTTTTTTTACAAATCCAATGGGACGCCTTTTTAACCTATTGCTTTCAATGTGATACGCGCGTATCACATTGAAAGCAATAGGTAAAAAAAGCCTCCCATTGATTTCAATGGGCAATGTGCGTATGCCGGCACCCATAGAAGTCAATGGGATCTGTTTTAACGCCATGAGGAAGGGACAAGACGTGTCCCGAAACGCGTAGCCATAGATATATATACCTGTAATGTGGTTACCACAGAAATTTTAATGGATTGAAAATAAAGACTTGGACATTTTAAAGACTTCGGGAAGTGCTGGATTTCTTTGCTTTTTGGAATACTGTAGCCGGTTGGGTCCGCTGGTATCCGTGCACACCAAGAGTGGATCACAGACAATGAATGGGGTGAGCTGAAAATACTTATTCTGTTTTAACGCCGCTCACTCTGAACGAGTTTACGTTCAGAATGAGCGGAGCATAAAATCCGTGTGAAGGCTCCTTTAAGGTTCCCACCACTGAACTCATCAAAACCTAAGCATTCCACAGTTGCAATGCCAAGAGGTATATTTTATTGAATGGAGGCAATATATCTAACTTTGGGGCCTTTGAGCCTTATTCACAGTGGAAGGAGGCGACTTGAGGGCTCGTGCACACTGAGTTAACGCGAGCGAATTTTAGCATAATGCATGTGTACAGAATTCATGTGTTAAAATAACACTCCCATTGACTTCTTTGAAATTTTTTACACGTGTAAAAAACGTGTCACGTTTTACATGAGTAAAAAATTTAATTTAAGTCAATGGAGTGTTATTTTAACATGTGTATTCTATACACGTGTTATGCTAAAATGTGCTCGCGTTAACTCCATGTGCACGGGCCCTCAGTTTGAGAAAGATTCAAACAGGCAGAAATGTCACATTCTCTATTAAGGTATTATTGACTGATATTCTGTCCCTAATCCCCCCCAATGTTCCCTTTTATCCTATTCCTATCGTGTCCACTTGTGTCCCAACACAGTGACCTTCAATTTATACTATACAACGATAATGCCTCCTCCACACAGTATAATGTCCCCTAAGTGTCCTGTCCAAAGTATAATGCCTCTTTAGAGGCCCCATATAATATAATGCCCCCTCAATGGACCATGAAGCAGTAAAATGCCCCTGCAATAGCCCCATATAATATAATGCCCCTCAGTAGCCCATTACAAAGTCATATATCCTTGTAGTGGTCCCATATAATATACTGTTCCCTCAATGGACCATCACACATTAAGATGACCTCTGTGGCTTATGATACAGTCCAATGTTATATAAAATATTTTTCATTTTGGAATCTACTCATCTTTGTTTGAAATCAGTCTTATATGGTTGTACTGCTGGAAGACTTATTTGTGATAGACGGCTTGCATCTCATGTTGTCGGACAGCTATGACATAGGCTTTTGGGTGCACCACAGCTACGTTAGAAATATGTTGTGGTTTGGTAAAAATGGAAGTATAATTTTTTTCTATTTTTCTGCTTTCTAAAGCCCCACATTGCAAAAACATGGGGTTTTAGCACTTGCAATGTCATCTGCGATAATGTTGTGTTTTATAGTACATGAAAGATGAATGAGATTCTGGCTAATCCCATTCACACATTGCAGAAAAAAAATCCACCTGTGTTTTTGAAAATCACAGCATGTCAATTATACCAGCCGAAACGCCGACATTTTCCCTATAGTTTTAATACAGGAAGAAGATTCACTAGAAAAAAATCAGCAAACCACAATGAATAACACTACAGAAAAAAAAAAAAAAAACACAATGCTTTTTCGCTGCATATTTTTTAGCTGCATTTCACTGTCAGGCCATAGCCTTAAAGGGATTGCTCAGGGATTAGAAAAACATGGCTGACTTTTTGGAAAGACAGCACCAGATTGACCTACAGGTTTGTGTTGAATTACATCTCAGCTCCATTAAAGTGAATAAGTCTAAACTGCAAAACCATACCACCCATAAACTGATGTTTTTTTGCAAGACAGCCATTTTTTCTATCCCTAAGCAACACCATTAATACCTGCTCTTCTCCGTGGCATTAACTAAAATAAGAATGATATCCTATGCAGTGAGGATTTAGATTATAGGGTAAATGAAATAATTTATTATATCTCCTTTATACCATAACTTTTTTGCATTACTTTTTTAACAAAATTAAGATTTTATTTAAAATTTCTCTTTATCTTCCTAAATTAATATTTCTGCAACAAATATAAAGCTTCCATCAGTAACATTGCTTCTTGTATAATTTGGAATCATCTTTGCATGTTGTGAAATGGACTCAGCGATAATGTTCTATTTTTTTCTGTTTTTCTATTATAGTTATGTCTTTCTACATTGAAGCCAGCCTGGAAGAGTTTGTATTGGACAAGGATCGAATTGTCGCCGAGAGACTTGTTAAATATTGTTGCTGTATATTAATCTCAATGCAGAATTACATTGTCATCTTGTCATTTAATGTATTAACTTTTTATTGTAATGAAATTATTTTCATCACAGATTAAAAACCTTGTTATTGCAATGACATAATCCACAACTGCAAATCACTGATTACTTCTGTACTATCTTGTATTTTTGTTTACTAAACCACCATGTTAAATATTCTAGAAAATTTTAGTACTGTGTATCCAATCTATGTAAAAGAAATTTTTATGTGCCGGACATTACTTGCCATCAATAAATGAGATTAGGCCTAATACAAATAGTAAATGCCCCAGATTAGGATTATTTACTGACATAGTGTGCTATTTTAACAAGACCAAAATAAATGTAAAATATTCTGAATTTAATACTTATTGCAAATCATTATACGTCAACAATCATAATATAATATAATTACAAATACAATTTATAATATAAAAAGCGAAAACCAATTCCTGCCATTGATTGTCTGCATATTTTCAGGCCTACATAAGCAGTAGGTACTGAATTCATCCTTTACTTGTTAATGTCTACGTTACATGCAAGATCAAAAGATTTTATTTGATCCTAATAGAATTATGTGATATTGCTGTATTCTCAATAATGTATTTTTTATTTTAATCCTCCAAAGAAATTCATAATAACAAATCAATTAGGGTGACTGGTATTTGTGGGAAATATTATTGTAAATGCCGTTTTATTAAACAATATTACACGTTGAGTGTGTATATATATATATATATATATATATATATATATATATATATATATTAGAAATAATCTAGATGTATAGATCACAGATATATAGAGAGATATTTAGATATAGAAATAAACCTGATTTTGGGCATAACTTGTATTATAATTGTTTTGTTTTTTTTCTTACGTATTATCCGCACTCAGTGTCTTACAGACTGTCTCGAGCACAGATGTGATTTAAAAGGAAACGTTTTTTTTTTAAAGTATTTTGATGTCTGTTTCCCTCCAGCTTTTTCCTTTCCTGCTCTCATAATAATCAGCATCCTTTCCTACTCCCCCTTATCACTGTAATCTCCTCCTCCCCCAAATATTCCTGCAGGTTTGTGTTGTCTACAGTTAAAGTTGGCGTGCTGGTGAGGTTTCCTGAGCCCATGTCGTAGACATAAATCATGTTACCCTTTTTGTATGTTATAGAAGAAAAAAAAAATCTAAAGATGAGGGAAAAAATGGGAGTGGGATAACGTGCTGCCCACATGAAAGAGTTAGGAGATAGGGGAGGCTGCAGCTCATAGCATCCTTTGTAATGAAGCTTCCAGTCCTCTGCTCAGTCTAGAATAAACACCCTGCAGTCTTACAACTTCCTCTGCACTTAAAGCAAGACAACAAACCTGAAATTCATTAGTCCACACAGAGGATTACAAGCCGGCCATAGATCTCGTGATTTTACATATAGTCCAACCAAAGATTTCTGGAAGATTATTACTATTTCTTCATTAGTACACTGAGGTCCTTCGTCTCTTGTGGTATTCTACAATGTGATACAAATGACACAAGACTGGCAAGGCAGACCTAACACTGTCAAGATAGGAAAAAGTTACATACTAATAGATTGAGGGTATAGGGGGAATCTATTCCAATTGTAAAATTTGGATAGTCATGGATGATGCTTTGCTGTCAGTCATGTCACAATGGATGGAGATATATATATATATATATATATATATATATATATATATATATATATATATATTGCAGCCAGTATTATCATTTGGTTTGTTCATAGCAATAATTTTATATGATCAGGAGAAAATATTACATCAATCTTAAGGAAAATGACACTACAGAGCAAAGAAACCAAATGAGCATTCTCCTAACCAATTCCTCAAATCTTAAGATTTAGGATTAAATGTTTGTATCCACTTCAAATAAAAAAAAAAATCTCACCTTCCACTGACAGTGTTTTTATGAAAGGGAAAGGATATACGACATTGTAATGAATATTACAGACCACTGAGGCTTGTACATGCATTTCCTGGATCACAGATAGCAATGAATCATAGAGGATGTAGTACAGTATTATATCATATGTAAAAGTGCATGAGAAGGTTGGTGTGTTATCTGTCATCTGTGTGTGTTTGGCAGATCATTGCTTAGATTTGGTGACTAATGAAGGTTTAGCAGACAGTCCCCTTCCCCTGTCTCCTCATTGTACTGTGCCCTATCTCCCCGCCTGCACTGGAGTCTGGGCAGGGAAAAGGTGCTCGAAAAATTAGTATGCAAATCCAAGCAATTAGCATGAGGGGGAAATAGGATTTACCAGGCAATATGTGTGATTCTGTGCTAATGTCTCACCAACTTCCAAACAACCGGCTGCCCCCTATCTCCTCACTTTCTACACTGCATGATCGCCACTGCGGTACCGCACATTGTGGGGAAAACGATGTGATCGATAGCGATATGATCGTTGCGACTAAACAACGCTACTCTTGTTATTTAGATCTCTAGTCAGTATTATGTGCAGTGGGTGGCAGTAATACAGGTCTGAGGTGCCAGCAGATATCTGTAAGGAATGTGCTCACCTCCAGATCTCAGATGGCCTCTCCTTAGAGGAGCGATAGATTTAGCAGCAGGCTTCTCGGCGTCCTCTCTGCTAATAAAAACTGCTGAGATCTCCTTCTATATCCCTCATCATTCTAAGGGGATCTATATGGTGTTACTTGTGTTTGATCTCAGCTTATACTCACCCAGCATCCGAGTATTAGGAGCCCCCCTGCTGCTGCCCTGAGATTCACCACTAAGCATGGATACTTATACAATGGGACCTATACAATTAGCACATATATGTACTGCACACGAGTACATGTATAGTATTGAAACTATAGATTTGTATAAATTATATATATATTACTATATAATTACATAATATATATACTAATATAATATGTACATAGCCAAAGATTTCTAAATAAATAAATAAATGTATATATAATATATATATATATATATATATATATATATATATATATATATACACACACACACATATATGTATAATATATATATATATATATATATTACATAAACGTGTTTATATGTTGCACATGTGATGCTGATGGGGGCTACTCGTCTTGGCAGTAGCTGGGGGTCCATGTCCCTGGCCATGTCCACCTGCCCCACTTATTAGATCTTTCTCCAGTGTTTGCCTTAATTGCAGTTATTAGGAGTATTTCATTTTGGACTGTGTCCCCCTCCCTCGTGTGATCCTGTCCCCTCATTTGCTGAGCTGCTCGGTGTCGCCCCCCTCCTCTATCAGGGAGCTGTCAATCAGTGCGGCGGCTTCTCTTTCATCTCTCTCCACCGCCTCCTCCTCCCCTCCAGCAGACAGAGAGGGAGCGGGTGAGGGGGAGGAGGGGGGCACAGGAGGAGGGGGATGTTAAAGTTACATTACACAAACACACAGGGAGAGCACAATCCCACCCAGAGCCCGAGCAGGACAACGTGATGGAGTAACCCGGGGATTGTAGGGTCTATCCTGAGGGATCAGTCCTGTGCTGCTGGCTGGCTGGCTGGCTGGAGGTTACTTCTCAGACATCCTCCTGGTCTACTCAGCCCTGAGTCACTGCCATCTTACTCACAGTCACAACAAACTTTTGTCTGCTCTCTGCCGCCTTCCATGTGACGCTGACAAAGGAGAAGAAAGTTTGGCCAGTGACTCCAGAATCCTTGTCTTCAGGATCGCACAGGTGAAGCTTGGAGAATCAAGGAGGAACTTCTCAGGAGCTGGCTGCCGCTCCTGCCGCTTGGATATCGGGATCTGCTGCTGGGGCTGCTTAGGTTGGGGGAGATTTGGCATTTTCTGGTGTGATCTCTGCTCCTCTGGGCACAGAAGTGGTGTCTTCTCCTGTCACAGCCATGCCTCAGCTCTCTGGAGCAGGAGGAGGCAATGGAGGTGGTGGAGACCCTGAGTTGTGTGCCACTGACGAGATGATCCCATTCAAGGATGAAGGGGATCCCCAGAAGGAGAAGATCTATGCCGAGATCAGTCACCCGGAGGAGGAAGGAGACCTTGCAGACATCAAGTCTTCTCTGGTCAATGAGACTGAGATCACCCCTAGCAGCAACAGCCATGAGGTAACTACAAGCCAGAGTCCTGGAAGACACCTGGGGGCAACATGGGGGGTGGGGGGATTCATGTTTACATGCAACAGGGATAGCACGTATTTTCCTGGAAAATGCAAAGTCCACAAGTGTGTACAACTACCTGTACCTAGTGCTGATAGGAAAGAGGCTAGCTCCAGAATATGAGGTGAGGTCTCCCATGTGGGCTTTGTGTTATTGTCGGATTCCTGCATTGTTGAATGTTTGGTGCTCCACTTAGATACTTAGTATATGTTTTATCCTATGGTTTGGTTATTTTTACTATACAGTGTTCTGGTGATGGTTGTAGTGCGCAGACACATTTACACTCTATGTCCAGCTCAAGCACATGACAGATGTCTTTCTAAAGACACTTCAGTAGTGAGAATATATTTGGGGTTTTATCATCTACTACCTACACTTGGAGTTTGGCACTTGTGCTCAGTAGAGTCCATACAAAGATTAGACCATTCTACTGTATATGTTCATTTTCCATATCTCTGTGGACTTTTATTTCCCATCTAGACATAAAGATGTCTATCATGACTCTTCCTGAGCAATATCATCAATACATGTAAAATTCAGTCATGTTTCTTCCTCTGGATGTATATGGCCAGTATTTTTTTTTTTATTAAAGCCATGCTGTCTCTGTGAGTCATTTGGAGAAGAGGAAGACTCAGTAAAGAATTTGGTTCTTTATTTGATCTTCCGCTGTATGCTGAACTAGTAACACTGGAAACATTATTTTCAGATCTCATTGATTTATTTCCAAGGATCTATCAACTACATCCCCCCTCCCCCTTTGGCCTTAGCATGTGTCACCTCCTTTGGCCATGTGAGCAGTTATGTTGGTGTAAAGATGTTTCTTTTATTAACCCATGAAAACTACTTCAGCATCCCTATATGCAGATTAGGTAATAATTAACAATGTGATGCCAGTATAAATGATACCATTACTATATTTCAGCTTGACCGTTTGCCATGTTATGACATGATTTGTTGTATGGTTTTTCTTAGTTATTCTCTATTGATGTACATTTGTATGCACGTACCCATTCATGGTCACTTAAAGATTGCAGAGTGCAGCCATTTTATTATGACAGTGTAAATGTGTAACAGCAAATGTACATTTAATAGGGAGAAAGAAAACAGGATGCAACAGTTTGCCACAACTGTGCAAATGGGCAATAACTGACCGCAGGTAACAGTCTCCAATGTGATGGCCAGACAGCAGGTCCAGGAGGGGGTTAATTGGATCTGAGAAAGGACTGATGGAAGTGAAGACTTTCCTACTATGCTTTTAATATGATAATAATGACCCATATCACTTGGGCCTTCATAGATAATATGACTTGTATTCTAATACTTACACATTTTGTATTGTATTGCTTTGACTATTTTTGTTACTTTGGTAAGAAACATTGTTCTAAATTTGCAAGGCTTAAAGCAGACAAGCCAAGTGATCCCTACTTGTAAAGAACACAACCTGTCATATCTTTAGCTGACTGGCAAAAAGGAGGCCATACTTGTCTATCTTTTAGTTATCTATTTGTCCAGGCATTCCCTTGCCAGAATCTTATATATTTATGTATTTAAGACCAACATGGTTTTCCATGAACACATCATTCATCATTCATGTTCTTACTACGTCTTTAGTAATATAAAGCAACATTTTTCTTGGTAATTGTAATCCTGAGATCCTCTTGTTGTGTCTGGGCCATTCCATCATATATTCATATTATTGTAATCAATACGTATCGTTATATCCCCTATATGTAGACAAAGGTATTGGACATATACATTACCATTACATTACATTATACAAACCATATGATGTCACAGCTCTTGCAGACCTAACATATATCTAGAGAAAGTCCTAGTTGCAGCCATGAGGAGAGTAATCCTAGAGAACTGAGCTCTAATGGTGACATAAGTTTGTTGTGTTACATTGTATAGTCAGGACACTTATTTAAATGTTTCCCAGCAACTGCAATGGTAACATACAGATGACTGGAGTCTCCCTTATCTTTTTAAGTTCCATGTCTGCTTTCCTTAGCCTGTATGTAAACTTTTCCCAGCCTATCTAATCTAAGATTAACCCCTGTAATGCTATAGCCCTGCCTCAGCCCTTTGATTTTTGTTTAATTTGACCCATTCCTGGGAACTCCCCTAGGAAATCAGGCAGTGTGTGTGTATATATATATATATATATATATATATATATATATATATATATATATATATATATATATATATTACTTATTATTGGGGATTGAACAGATAGCTTTCACTTTTTGTGTAGGACAGAATAACCCTTCCCCCTTGATAACTAAATGACAACCCTACTAAGGCACCATTAGCCTATGTCCAGACAGAGGGGAAAGTTCACAGGACTCCCGTGGCCTCCTGTGAAGTTTCAATGAGTCAAACATATGTCATGAACTCTATTTTTAATTAGTCTTTCATTGTGATTCTGGCACTGTATCTTCTCTAACATTGATGAATTGGCTTTCCATGAACCAGTCAACTCTATACGGAGTGTTATATTTCAAGGCCTATGGTTAGATACACTGGAAATCCAATTAACTTGCAAATAAACAGCAGTCTATTAAATTTGTATAAAAATGTTCATATAACAGGTACAAAACATATCAGCTATAGTGATAGAAATTTAGCAATTCAGCCATTTCTAACCTATGTAATCTGTACTATCAATACATTTCTTCATCTATGCAAATGCTATTCTTGTGGGTCTCTATATTTCCAAATGTCTTCAGAACAGGCAGTGAAATGAAGGATTGGAATGGAAGCATTGTAAATAGGGTAGTAGTAATGGATCCCTTCATATACCGTACTATAGGCTTTAGTCATAACCTTTGTACATCCTAGAAATGAGTTGTTTCACAAATGCGTTTGCATCTCATATTTGATACCACATTTATATAGGAACGAATTATTGTATTTTTATTTTAGCTTTTATGCTAGATAGCTGTTTAATGCCATTTTCTACTGTTTTAACCTCTTTGGTGCCAGATATATAGTGCTGGTCTTCTTGTAGAAGGTAAATGTTCTTGCTGAAAGAAGGCTCTTGTGCTCACAATTGGGCTGTCATCACACAAGTTTCCCCATAGCCAGCTGTGTCCAACACAAGCAAAGCAGACTGCAGGTGAAGCTACATTAAGTGAAGGGTATATTGGCATATTGTGCAAACATGCACTCAGAAATAAGTGTATCCATCCAGACATGACGCAGATCACCTGATGTCTACATTACACAATATTCTGTGAATCCCATTACTTTGTAATCTGAAGATAATTAGTCTAAAGTAATGGATTTTATTACAGAAAAATATATGTAAACCAGACCTTGCTCACATGAGAATATTTGTTAAAATTTTGGTAGATATTTATTGTACTATAAGCTTTGCCCTGAGATGCAACACCAGAAAATCAGTGTCTTGTATTCTAAAAAGCATATTGACATCATTCATTGTTATTTTATTTTTATGATTAGAATTGGGATTTTAGCATTGCATTAATGCTAGAAGTCTTATGACAGACATGCAGAAGGCTTGTGATGACAATACCAGCCAAGGGATCCGACATGATCACAGAACATCCGTGGTGCAAAATATCAGAACTGTGATGTTCTCTATAAATGATAATTTGCTCCAATTATGATACAGGATCAAATCAGGTCCTTTGTCTTATAATACTCTGACTATTCTAGAAGAGTTAACTATGGTCCTCGCAGATGCTCTCCATTCATCACTCCATGTATTACAAGCAGACCAAGCAAATGCTTCTGGTCCTCACATTCCAAATGTGTTGCTTTGAGAACCTTGATGTGATCTTTGTATTTCGTAATTGTAGTGATATAGTTGTGGTTGTGTGAGTGTGAGGTTGTTTATTATCTAGAAATTGAATAATACATGTATAAAGCACCAGATAAAAATAATATTCAGTTTAACACTTCTGCTCAGAACTTACAATAGTGTCCAAAGAGGCTTCCAGACAGAAGCAACGTAGCTGGCCACATTTCTTATCTGTAGTAAGTCGACCATACTTGCTTGTATTATATAAACCTATCATCTGACAATGAATGTTTAATTTCACTTTCTTCATTTGGTTATATATATTATTTTTGTGGGTGTAACATTAGCAAGTAATTGAGTAGATATTCCCAAAGAAGCTTCATCCTATTGGTTACACAGTAGTTTGTCACTAAAGAAGGGCAAAGTTGAAACACACATGTTGTCATAACCTGGTGAGATTCATCATATTGTGGGTTCATCTTAACCATCTTTATGTCTGTTTCAATGTTAGTGTTATACTTTCTGACCTTCTCACTTGACTTGACGTAATGGAAAATCTGTTTATCTAGTCTAATGGTTTGCTATTTTTGTTGAAAGGTGACCATACACATCAGACAGAATTAAGGTTGAAGGAATGGTTGTCTTGTGAATGATCAGTCTCCTCATGCAGTTATATCTTAGGATGCATTCACACGGAGATTTGTGGCTCTGATTTGGCCACAATAACTCAAGTAAAGAATCAGTGCTGAAAAAAGACTCCCATTGACTACGCGCGTAAAATGGAACCCATTGAAGTCAAAGGGAGTCTTTTTTTCAGTGCTGATTCTTTACTCGAGTTATTGTGGCAAAATCAGCGCCACAAAACTCCGTGTGAATGCACTCTTATAGTTCATGTAGGCCATTTCCTCTTTCATTCAAGTTGGCCATACATATTCAATGACACTGGACGACGTTCTGAGAAAATGTTCTCAAGGAAAGGTCATTTTTGGACTATTGACTTTCCAACCTAAATTTTAAACACCTTCCACTTATTTCTAGATGATAAGTGTATCAACAGTTGGCCAGTTGCTTATTGTTGAATTTTACCTGACAAAAGGCTGTTTTGTTTGAAATTGTCCATTTAAATAAACTTTAGACTTTGTGTATGAACACCTCTAGCTGAGGCCTGAGGCCTCCATCTCTCATACACACCAACACTAGCTGTGCTGCTACAGCTTTGAATCATCTGGAGATCAGGCCTTGAAGTTTAAAATATGCAGTAGTAAAACATCTAGTGTGAATTCTAACTTATTGCTTTACCAGTGGATACATGCAAGTTCAGTTTTCTGGAACACTCCCAAATGTAATGCTGTCTTTGTTTGGACCTTGTATTGTCTAGGGACTGTTTATGGCATATTGCAGTGTGTTTAAGAAGCTTTAGATTAATTAATTCACAATAAATCGTGGTCTTACCTCTCTTCTATACTTAGAATTGAATTGTGTCATTGCTTGTTGTATCTGTCTCTTATGTAGTGAAACATCATACGCTTTACCCACAGTGCAATTACTCCTCATGAGTAGCCTGAAATTTTTTTGGTATAAATATTCCCAGTGACATCCGATCTTTCCTGTCCACATAGACCCTGGCTGACCTGAGGATATAAACTGGTTGATCTCCAAATGATACCTACTATATTTCACTAATCTAGAGCCACATCAGTGTTTTTTGGAAGCTTTGGTCTAGGAAGACTTTATTTTTAATTCTTTTTACTTGGCTACAAAGTATCTGAGCCATATTGTGGTAAATATTTTAACCTCAGAAAGGTCTTTCTCCAATACAATGTTTTATTACCATTAATAAAGTAGGTTATAAAACATTGATGCCAAGGTTGACCTTGTTTTAATCCCATTCACTTGAGAAGAATAGATAACACATGTACATTCTTTCCCAATTCAAGCAAATTGAAGTTACTGGAGCTACCAAGTGAATGGTCATAAAACATTATGATAGGAAAATCCCTGTAATATTGGGTCAAGTCACTTGAACAAGGTCTACAGCTGATCTACATATCCTTTGGAACAAGTAGGCCTTATGTATAAAATGACATGTTATCGTAAGGCCGTTTTTATAATGGCTGTTTTTAGAACACGTTGATTTTGATGTTTCTATTCCCATGTCCGTTTTGATAACCCATTAAAAAATAGAAAATGTCAATTTCCACAGTTCATTCAATTGACTGAGGGATCCATGAGAACTGGTCCCAGGCGGATGCATTATGGCAATGGAAAAACGGAAGGTTTTATCTGTTTTCTGCAGTTGTTGTTATTCTCCACAATCGTGTGAATAAAGCCTAAATTGAGACTTGTTTGACCTATTAAATATCTCTACCTGGTGTCCTCTGTCCAAATCAGAAAACATTTTTTTGTCACCAGACCCCAGTGTATCTACGCAGCCCAGTAGATAGTTAGGTTAGGGTCGCCTAAATCAGTACCTCTGTTTCTGAGATATCACTGATGTTATCAATATACAAATGAGCTCTTATCTCTGTGGAGCAATGACAAGCAACTTTTTTGTATATTATAATGATAAAACACCAATATCTTGACAACTGAAGCACCAAGTTACCATTTCTGATGGCTCATTGCCACTAAATTTGTTATCTGATCTCATTTGGAATCATAGCTAGGCTTCCTTTCACCAGGGAAAAGATTCAGTTTGCTTCCCTAGCCAAGGAAGAGTGGCTTGTTAGTTCCCTCTTGGCACCCATATCAGGATTGAGCAATAGTGTAATGTGTATGAGGATGTCAGTATCAGATGTTAGGAGGCATAAAGATCAGGCATGTTAGAGTTCAACATGCACAATCCTTTAACCCACCACCAGAGGAGTCTATCAATAGCTTATTCCCTTTGTTCTTTCTTATTAGCTTTGTTTTATTAAGAACCAATAGAAATATACCCAATGCACCTTTCACTCATTGAGCAGAAGTGACGTCTTCAGATACTGCCTTCTCTTCCTTTAAATGTTACTCACAGCCTAAAGTACATCCTGTAATAATATTTAGTTAAAGGCTGCAGATAAAAACAAAAACACAGCCGTACAAAGAATATTTATTTAGAAAAAATGGGACTTCCAACACTCAGGAAGTGGATTAATGAACAGATGCAAACTGGGTAATTGCTGTCAGATGGCAGTCCCCTTAGTTTGGTTTATCTGATACCTCGTTCCAACAGGAAGCAAATGTAGTGTTAATAGGACAGTTTCACTGTTAGGGTTATGTCTGCCATGCAGCTCATTCTAATTATATCTGTATATTTTATGTATTGTGTAGGTAGTATATCATTAGTTGTAGGGTTATAGTTTTTAAAGGAGAACTCCAGATTTTTAAAATCATTTTCCCCTGAAGATCTTCTTTCAGCTTCCTTCCTCTATTTTCAAGACTTAATTTAACCAGAAGGAACACCTACACATCCACAGTTAACAATTTCTCAGCTGTATATATAACTGATATGGTCTGACCAGCAATTCCATGTAGCATTTACACCAGGCTGGCCATCTGTATCTAATAAGATTAAAAAAAAAAAAAAATCTTCCTGTTTGCTTTCCAGCTTCCATAAGTAAAACCCATGTCTTCATGGCAAGGGGGAATTGGCTACAGTTCTGCTTACTGATTTTTACAGAGAAAGATAGAAAAGAGGAGACGAATTATTGTTGTTTTAAAACCAGAAAAGTGTAGTCTTATCATAGATCCACAGGGTTATTATTCCAAAATTATGGTTAGAGTTCAACCAGTTGGATTGGTCATAGACAATCTCCACTGACACTATATTGTTGAATAAGCGATCAGCAGAATCCTAATGTCTATGCCCAGTATTTCTTGAATACATCTTACGCTGGGTTCACACCTGTGTTCGGGTTTCCGTTTGAGGGGTCCGCTTGAAAAAAAACATTCTTAGACTATAATGGAGTCCATCGGGTTTCCACTTGAAAAGAGCGAAAAATGCAGAGAGAAGAGCATGCTTGAAGCTTTTTCTCTCCGCATTTTTTAAGCGGGTTCGGGGACAGAAACCCCTTGCAGACTTCAAGCGCTGGTGTGAACTCAGCCTTGCTTTGGTTCTACTTGCTCCTTTTCAGGTTGTCTCTAGAAAGGCTTAATTGAAAAACTTATTGACGGACCAGGTTCTATGACTTTTCTCCTAAGTTTAAATTAATACAAAAAATATTTTCTTTAGCAGATAGCACACATTAATGCAAAGACTCTTTATCATGTAACGTTATATGCTGTGAAAGTTTTACAGATAGTATACAACAAAACTAATGGTATAAGCATATATTAGTATAACACATGCAAACATTAAAATATATCATAAACGTGTTGATTTAGGCTAAAGCCCCACATTGCAGAACACTACAGCAAAAAATGCTGTGTTTTACAGTACCTGCAAAGTGGATAGGATTCTGGCTAATCCCATCTACACGCTGCAGAAAAAAATCTGCAGCAGGAAAGCTGCGTTTTCCAAAATACTTGTTTTTAGCATGTCAATTATACATATATACCTAGGTATAAGAGTAAGTTCACACGGCGATTTTTGGTTCGGAAACTGAGATGGAGGCTGCCTCAGGTTCCGGACCAAAAGCCGGGTAGACACGAATGAAATCCGATGCACTCTGCTCCGGAACAGGCCCAATGAATGGGCCTAGTTCGGAGGAGGGAGTGTCTTCAGGCCGAATCGCGAGGCGACTCAGCCTGAAGAATGAGCATGTCGCTTCTTTTTTCCAGGAGTCTTAAACGGCTCCCGGAGAAAAGACCTGAGCGGCTCCCATTGATTTCAATAGGAGCCATCTTTTTGGTTAGGATTTTGAGGCGGATACGGCTTCAAAATCCTGACCAAAAAACTAAGTGTGAACTTTACCCTAATAGGTGCAGAATCCACAGAGGAAAACTCTACAAGATCGCAACGAAAAACGTTTCCACCGTGGTCTTTTCTGCAGCATTTTTTTTTTTTTTGCTGTGGATTGCTACGTGGGGCCTTAGCCTTAAGGAGGATTTGTTATGTCTATGTTCTCTAAAATATTTCTTTAGAAATATTCTTCCGTGTTGTGCTGCTTTCATTATTCCTCCTAAATATTTCTGAATGAATTGACAGCAGGGCGCTACCATTCCCCTTGTCAGAGGGGTGCGCCAATACATAATCTGGCACTGTCAGCACTGAATGAACACTATCAGATTATGTAGGGACACACCCATTTGGTAACAAAAAATTTATTTTTTTTTAATTTCTAGGAGGAATAACAGAGAAACAGCACAGCAATGAAAAACAACGCTCCAGAATTGTTATTTCGTGGAGAATACAATAATTTACTGACACAGGCATGTTGGGAGTGGTGACAGGTCCTCTAAAATAGGGTGTATCTGTATAGTACCAATATAGAATTATGGTCAATTTCTTCTAGACAATAACATTGTATATATATTTCTCAGATTTCAAGAAGAAGACAGGACACTTATCATGAAAAGTCCAGAGAGCACCCAGATGACGGTGAGTTCAAAAATTGTACCTTTACGTTAATAGAAGCAATATACGATACAAGATATTTAAGGCTGGGTTAACATAGGATTTTTTGGACCGGATTTTGACGCGGAATCCGCCTAATAAAAACCGCCTCCCATTGACTTCAATGGGAGCCGTTCACTTTCTTTTTCCGCGAGCAGGAACAAAAAAGAAGTGACCTGCCCTTTCTTGCCGCAGAATCTACTGCAGCGTCCGCATTGCAACACCCCTCACCCAACTAGGCCCTTTCATTTGAGGCTAGTCCAGTTGGAATGTTGCGACTTAATGCTGGTACACTGCATCGGCATCCAGTTCTGGCTAGCCGTTTTTTGGACCGGATTCTGAGGTGGCCTCCGTCTCACTATGTGGGGCCTTACGGTGATGCTGCTGAAATGCAGCTTTTTTTGTTGCAAATTTTGCTACTTTTTATTTTTATTTCAGCCAAAGCCAAGAATGTCTAGAAAAGGAATGGGAAATACATAGGAAGTTCTTATACATCTTTCTTCTGCTTGGATCAAAAAACTGCAGCAAAATCTGCAAGGAGGTGAATCCCACAGATATCAGCTGTTTTTCAGGATGGATCAGTCTTAGGAGGCTTTGACATTTCTGATACCATCAAAGCAATTGACTCCCTGTTTCTCAGGGAATAGGTGATGGTCCCAGTTCCTTGACTTCTACAAATTTTATCTTTTAACATGTCCTACTGCAGTGGATACATTAAGTGGGACTCCCCTTTACATAAGGCCCGTGAAAGTTTTTGGAAGTACTGAGATCGGCCTATATCCATGCGAAGTCAACAAGCTAGACAGCTGTGCTACAGAATAACATCAATTGAATAGATTACTAAACTTCTTCCAGTAAAAACATACCTTTCAGTCTGAAACCCATTACTTGAGGTAAAACCAGAGGACCGTGATTGAACACACGTAGATTTTTTTTTCACCACATTTTTTCCTAATCAGACAGTCTGTAGAAGTTTGTATACAAAGGCAAGTGGCCAGATAGTATAAAGTCTGAAACTGTGTTTTGGCCAAAAACAGTTGTTGGAGTAGATGTGATATTTTTTTTTTTTTACTCGAATACTCTGGGGGACAACCTATGACTTTCTAGCTGTTCTTGGACTATAACTGTTACATCCTCATTAACAAAAATCTACCAAATTCACATTAGATACCAGATTAATAGTTTAATTAATAGACTAAATTGATGAAGGTTATACACCCTATCAGTGGTCATTTGTTCTAAGAATATATTTCTGAATGTCACGAAGCTTCTTCTCCTTCTTCAACTGGTTTATTTAATGTATATTACGGTCTAGTGTGTCATATATGGAAACAACCAGTGCCTGTGCAATAAAATAACCAACGCCACAAATGAAACATGTTAAAGAGATCCTATCATTAGAATCCCTTTTTTTCTAACTAACACGTAGGAATAGCCTTAAGAAAGGCTATTCTTCTCCTACCTTTAGATGTCTTCTCCTCGCTGCCGTTTGATAGATATTCCGTTTTCCGTCTTTATGCAAATGAATTCTCTCTCAGCACTGGGGGCGTCCCCAGTGCTGCGAGAGAACTCTCCAGCGCCGCCTCCATCTTCTTCAGAAACCGGCCTCAACGCATCGTCTTCTGGCCTGGCTTTCAATCTTCTACGCATGCGCAATCGGCTCTGCCCGCGTGCATCGGGCAGAGCCGAATGCACCTGCGCGCGGCCATTTTTTTGTGGCTGCTTACTACAAGAGCTCACGTAAGTGGCCACTTAAAAAATGACTGTGCACAGCTGTAGTCAGCTCTGCCGCTGGCAGAGCCGATTTCGCATGCGTAAAAGATTGAAAGCCAGGCTGGAAGATGATGCGTAGAGGTCAGTTGCTGAAGAAGATGGAGGCGGCACTGGAGAGTTCTCTCGCAGCACTGGGGACACCCCCAGTGCTGTTTGAGCGCTGGGGCCCGCCTCCAGTGCTGCGAGAGAACTCATTTGCATGAGCACGGAAAATGGCGAGAACGGCGGTGAGGAGAAGACATCTAAAGGTAGGAGAAGAATAGCCTTTCTTAAGGCTATCTCTATGTGTTAGAAAAAACGATAGGATAGGGGGCCACACGGTGGCTCAGTGGTTAGCACTGCAGCCTTGCAGTGCTGGAGTCCTGGTGTTCAAATTCATCTGCATGGAGTTTGTATGTTCTCCCTGTGTTTGCATGGATTTCCATCCCATTTTCCAAAGACATACTGATAGGGAAAAAATGTACATTGTGAGCTCTATATGGGGCTCACAATCTACAAAAAAAAAATTATAGGATAGAATCTATTCTATCATTAGATTCTAATGATAGGATTCCTTTAAAGACTATTTCCCACATAGGCCCGGTTTACACCTTTATTCGGGCCATTCCGTTCCCCTATCCTGTAAGCAGCACTTTTCTCTTCACATTTTTGTGTGGAAACCACACGGCCCCCATTAAACTGGAGCAAAACACATCAAAATGTGGTTTCTGTTTATAAAGGACAATGTTAAGTTATAATGGGTCCATTGGGTCCCAACTCCCAAGTTAACTGGAAAAAATAGTGCTGAATATAGAGTAATTTCTTTCCATCAAATATAACAGAATCTGCCATTTCTTTGGCCTAAAGTATGCTGAATATGTATTTAAAAAGAACCTATTCGGTAACACATAAAAGGAATGTAAAAAATAATGTTTGGCCTCTTTCTCTATAAATGTCAAGGTTCATATGAGTTATTGAAGATAGCTGTCATACAGAGATGTACATAATTGGCGCCTAAATGTAATGGCACCAGAAACAATGCAGACCTAGCACATTCCTTGTCACTTAGGTGTCCCGATCTTAATTTAATGTACAATGGAGCCCTGCTGTGGGTTAAACTGTGTGGAGGGGACCTTATGTTACACTTGTATCTCAGTCTGAGTTTAATTGCTGTCAATTGGCATGAATAGAAGCAATTGTTCATGTGACAAGTATTCATAAGGAAAGCCAGGGTAACATACTATAATAGTGAGATGCCAGCCTGTCCCGTGTAGTGGTCACATTACACAACACTTAGCACAAAGGCCAGTGTTTTCATAAATAAATAGTTGCCTACAATGAACAACTGACATAATAATACTCTATGAATGGAAAGACCATTGTGGTTTTACTAACAGCTGACACATTAAAAATACAGCAGGCGTACACATTCAAGTATCGTCTCTCACCAAAGAATAATAAGCAAACCTATATCATAAACTTTTCCATGCGCTCGCATACAGATGGAAATTCTTGACGTAAAACAAAATTTAAAAATAATAAAAATTACAATTTATTGCTTGTCGAGGGAACAAACTGCTACAATTAGTTCTCTTTCCACTTATTAGAATACTTCCTTGTAATATTAGAATACTTTGATTTAATGTCGTTGTTATTAATTTAATACATGGCTTTTATTGCTTTTGCTTTTGGATAGTGTTTTATTTGACCTTTAACTTACCTTACTTTTGTTGTCTATTCTGTCACATTTGGTTTGTGGCTGATAAATTTAGAATATCTGAGTTGACGGAAGATATATTAACTAAAGCTTTCTGTTGTCGATGAGACATCCACCCACACTCAACAACAACTTCATGTAGCCCATGGTGATGATATCAGTGCAGGGTCCACCTTACAGACCCCTGGCTGCAATATGAACAAGCATTATACCTCTACTTTAAAGTGCTCACTATGTGGATCTAAAGATGCGTTTCTAACTCAACTGCACACTGTGACCAGGTTAAAATATATAGGAAAAACATGCATTACATTACACCAAAATCACTTCCACACTCCATATGTGATAGTGAACATGCCTTTTTGTATCAATTGCTATCTTGCTGCAGAGAACTTTTACTCTGTATTCAGATGAGCTGTTTAGTGGTCCCCGGACATGGCCACATCTACCAGAACACTTGTTTTCAATGGTAGGTGTCAATGTTAGGGGTCAGTAAGAAAGTGGGTACTGTGGCTGACATGGTTATACCCCATGGGCGCAACGAACAGCTCATACATACAGAATCAAAGATTATTTTTGCAGCAAGATTTTCCTCTTTGGCACAAAAAAGGTATATTCGCAATAGCAATAACCTCCTACAACAGCATAAGCCTAAGGTCCCACGTAGTGAAGTGCAGCAAAAACAAGCTGCGGGAAAAACTGCGGCGGAAACATATCATGTTTTTTTCCACAGCAATTTTCATTGCAATTTCACAGAGTTTTCCGCTATGTACTTTCTGCCCCTATTATACCTATAACTTTTAGCGCCAGCGTTTCCGCAGGTAAAAGTGACAAGTGTTATTGAAAATGTAGCTTTACTGCTGCCAATTTTTTTTTTTTACATAATGTGTGGATGCGATTAGGCAGAATACCATTCACCTTGCAGGTAATGTAAAACACAGCAGTTTTCAAACACGGGGCTTCAGCCTAAAACTGGTATAGAAAAGATGTAGGTGGTTGGAGACTCCCTTTAACAGGTGCTGCATCTGAACCAGGGCACAGAGGCACTGTCCAAAACTTCATCCCATGGCTACTTTGTGCTTTTTCCCTTTATGATGTAAACCCAGCGTATACCAAGAAGGACACACTGGTTGAGTGGATTAATGGGGCCATATAGTTACATTCAGTGTATATACCAAACATAGTTCACAATTAAAGGCTTACTGTTTTAATACAGTGTTCTGGGGGGAAGTCTCTGTATGACATTTTATAGCAGTGACAGAAGATCAGCTGGAAAAACCTAAAATTACAGATCCATGTAATAGAATGTGGCTTATAAGATATTGTTGAAGCCTAATATTTTCCATCCTCTTGGTTTTTTTTTTGGTTTTTTTTGAGAATGCCATCCATCACAACTCTATAGTAGCCATTCATAAAGACTAAAAGTTAACGAGAAGCATCTTGTTGTTAAACAGTAATTCACCCATAGGGAAGATGAGAATGTCCATGGGAAAGGCATCAGTGCTTAGTTCTTATTTCTTTAGTTATACTTATGAGAAGTACGAATGACTTCTTAGGACGCAGTTTCTTATAATATTAGACTCTCTGTATTTAGAGAGGGACTAAAGAGACTCCGCATGCAGTTGTGTATATTCTAATGTTGTATTACTAAGAGTCGATATTTTATTGCTACTGAAAAGGACCTTTGTCTTGGTGTTTAGCCTGATGGTAAATCCTAAATAACTTTTTTATAAGATATTTTTTCTCTTTCCTTCAATTTTTTTCGGCGCTGAATAGCTGGAAAACATCCGGATGGTGGTTTATACAGCAAAGGCCCTTCGTATCCTGGATACCCAAGTTACATCATGATGCCAAATATGAATAATGACCCATACATGTCAAATGGATCTTTGTCTCCACCCATTCCTAGAACAGTAAGTTCACTGTGTGTTACTTGAGTTTGTTTCTTCTTAGACTCAGTCCAGGTCAGATTTCTGTGTAATGTTTATGAGCCTTCAAATTCTA
This sequence comes from Leptodactylus fuscus, assembly GCF_031893055.1. Classification (NCBI taxonomy): domain Eukaryota; kingdom Metazoa; phylum Chordata; class Amphibia; order Anura; family Leptodactylidae; genus Leptodactylus; species Leptodactylus fuscus. The sequence continues at coordinate 264,901,900 of NC_134265.1, forward strand.
CTTGGCAGCACAAAGCATAAAATGGGTTCTTTCTGTGTGAACTGTGCCATTATTGTCTCCAAGACTTTCTGAAGAATTGAAGTATCTTCTCACATCATTTGTTGATACTACTTCCAATTACCAGTGTCTATGTGCTAAGTGGTTTTCTGTAAAATGGACGTTTACTTAGGATCTTGTTTTGTTTTTATATCTCCATATGAAACCAAATTTTTTATTTAGAAAAATGGAAAGTATTATATGAAATGGTAGTTATTTCTATGAATAGGGCACTCTTTTTTTTTTTTTTTTTTCTCCAGCTACAAGGCTGTCATATATAGATGATTCCAATATGTTAAACTATAAGGAACACAAATGAAACTTTCTTAATATTCAAACCTTTAGCCAACTCTTTGAATCTTTAAGAAGATAAGCAATTGACCCGTCATCTTATACACAAGTGCCCAATGTTTATAATACTGTGTTAGCTAGCTAGACTTGAATGTGACACTGAATGTATAGGGTAAGAATACCATTTTACAGTATAGACTGTACAAGCTGTGTATGATTTGTAATAGGTGACAATGATGAGAATTGTTTGGTCTGTGGTAATGAAAGGTCATTTCTCTGGACTTGGAATCTCTTTTATTAGACATGACTTAAGTTGACCATAGACATGGGATAATATTTGGACAGATAAAAGTCCTGATTTCCCTAGTAACATAAGCATGAATGGTATTTTAATAAAACAGAGGGGAGTAAGTTACTGCCAGACACTTGTGGTGCCACTTATCTCTAGGTCAAACCAAGAAATTTATCATCCCTGAGAGCAGCTCTCTGCCAAGTGACTGCCAGACACCATGGATATGATATTAACTGCCTACCATAACATTATCCCCAAGATCCATGGAAAACATAAGCATCTGAGTTAATAAATACAAGACATGCAAGTATTGTATAGTAAAGTATAATACGCTGATCTGATACATCCATGGCAAGTATTAGAAATAGAACTTATGGAGGTCCTTGGAGGTTCTGACTCACCCCATTGCACTTCAGCATTTGCCATTTGCGTATTTCTGCTTTTTCAAGGAAAATGTGCATCTAAGGCTGGGTTCACACGTGAGTTTTTTTGGAGTGGATTTTGACGTGGAGGCTGCCTCAGAATCCGGTCCAAAAAACGGCTAGCAGTGACTGGATGCTTACAGTGCACCGGCATCCAGTCGCGGCATTCCACTCCGGATTAGGTCCAAATGAATGGGCCTAGTCAGGAGGGGAGTGTCGCGCCATGGCTGAATCAGCCGCAGAATCCACCTGAAGAAAGGTCATGTCGCTTCTTTTTTCAGCGAGCAGGAACAAACTGCTCGCGGAATAAGGAACCCATTGAATTCAATGGGAGGCGTTTTTTTGAGCCAGATTTTGGCGCGGATTCCACGTCAAAATCTGGACCAAAAAACCTTGTGTCAACCCAGCCTTAAAGTATGATGGTGCGCAGCATATCTAGTATCCTGGTGACCGACCACCTTTAACATTTAACTCAGTCTTTCAAAATTTGGATCTGCAGTATTGGACTTTTTCACTAGTAGTTGGTTATTATATGTAGTATATGGTATAAGGAACGTATCATTGACATTATGACCAACTGACCGCAGTTGTCTTTATCTTCTGTAACTGACAGTAATAAACTGTGCATGGCTGTAATTGTATGCGGCATTATCAGCCAAGACTCCATACTTGTGGCCCACTTTAGAAGGTGTCAGCTATACAGTGGCTACTGTATAAAAAAAACACAAAAAATGTACATGAAAGAGGACAAACTACATAGATCACCACTTTATTATGTGAAAGGAGGTGAGTTTTTTTTACACCAATACAAGAGGCGTCTGTTTTAGCACCTCTAAATGCCAATGCTTTGACCAATTGTTAGTCATGTAACAAAAGTGTCATATCACCTAAGTGGCATGTTTAGCTATGAAAGCTTCTACAGACGTGCTAAGGCAGAGCCTTTGTTCTCAGATGTGTTTCGGCCCTTTAAATGTTACAGCTGTTTTATTGAAAGCGAACAGTCCACGTGTTCCTGGCAGAGTCAGGGCATAAATGGGTCCCTGCTACTTTCATCAGTGTGAAAGTGAAGGCGGCTTCATGGGCAGCCTCTGCTAACTCAACATGTTACTGTCCACAGATGCCGATCTGGAGACTTTTAAGTCTATATTATGTTACACGACACATAAACTGAGTTTTGACTGAAGAAATGAATACCAGCCCTGCACAACACATTGTCTTCATATGAAGAGGAAAATCTGTTTCGAATAAGAAGACATGGTGTTAGAATTCTTTGTTTCTCACAGAGCTCGGGCCTACATAGATTTAATTTAAAGCATTCTCACATTTTGCCACATAGAGCCTGTGTAAAATGGGCTGGCGCATGTTGAAAGATACTTAATAGAATTTTTTTTTTCTAGCTGAAGTAAACAGAATCTGTGGCTTGGCAGACTGCAAGAACCAGATTCCTTTGCTATATATATATATATATGTATAAAGCTCTGTGCAAAACTTCGTAAAGTGTTCATAAACACCTGTAATGCTGTTACTTTGTAATGTAAATGTCAAAATTCTGTCCCTGAGAACTTATTTCAGTGGTGACAGTGTATATATGGCTGTACTTGGTTCATAGCCTGCATGTATAGAGGTCACTGGATGTGGCTTGCCATGTGTACATGGACCTGAATTAGTACTAATCCCTTATCAACTAAAATGGTAATGACGTCTACCACATAGTATGCATCCAAAAACAGAATTATTATTGTCCTAGTTGGTATATAAGGTTTGGTGATTTCTAACAATTGCCTCCTTTGTGAATGAACCTCTTGTAATGGCAGCTGCACTGCTGCCTCCAATAACCATGACAGTCGGACTGCCTTCAAAGATCCAGCCAGCTGATGATGAAACTGGATATTGTTCCTGTTGCTTGACATTGGGATTGAGGGACAAGCAATATTGGCAAGCAATGCAGAATGAACATGCCTGCGACATTCCTGTTTTGTAGTAACTTCAATAAGCAGCCTTGATAAAAGTCTCTTTTTCTACTGATCCAGAGTTGTATTTTACTACACCCCTGCAGCATACAGTATGTATGGGGCTTCCTCAATGTAATCTCTGGCTGTTAAAGGGGTTTTCTACACAGATATGCATTTGATAAAAACCTGATTGGCGCAAGAGACTGAAAATCGCTGCTTTTCCAGTCCACTTCTAGTTGGAGTCAAATGCCACTACAATAAGTGGCTGAACCTTTGCAGGACCAAGCACTGTATAGATAGTTCATTGGTTTCATTGGGAGTCACGTATACTTCATTTCAGTTACTGTGTCACTGGAGCGCAAATAAGGACTCAATAAATCACTTCCATGTTATTTAAGGACGTCTATCACCAGGAAAATCGGTATTAAAGCGGCCACTGTGCATTGTAGGGGACATTGCCGGGCATTGTCATACTTTCAGGATGCACAATGTTCTTGAAAGGGCAGTTTTCATAAATATGAGGCTCAAGTGCAATGGAGGCCTGTCAGACTTTTTAAGGATTCAGTATTCAGATCTGATACACCTCCATTGCACTTCATTCGCATATTCCTAAAAGGGTCTTTTTCTGGGTATTGGTATATCTATCCAACAATGTAGAGGAAAGCTTAATAGCACTCAATCCACACTTTTCTGTTACCTCCTACTAGTGCATTTTTATATTCCATTTAGATTAGATGGAAGACATCTATAGTTTATTGTAGACTAAATTTCAGCTTCCATAAACCATGAGTGTACATGGGTTGTCTAAATAAGGAGCTATATAGAGAAGTTTCTTATCTTGTATATTTTAAGAGTCTAATTTGCAAAAGCAATTGCTGAAAAACAGCAACATTACTAAGTAGCCAGCAGTGGCATAACTAGGAATGGCGGGGCCCCGTGGTGAACTTTTGACATGCCCCCCTCCCCGACCAACACAGAATACCTTGACTGACCGATTTCCCCCCTCCCCCCCTGCATTCCTGCGTGCTCTATTATGCCCCATAGTGGCCCCTGCACACAGTATTATGCCCCATAGTGGCCCCTACACATAGTATTATGTCCCACTATGGACACCCATCAGCAATTATTATACTCTGGGGTCTGGGACCCCAGAGTATAATAATCAGAGGTCAAGAGGTAATACCAACATAAAAAACACTGTCACTTACCTATCCCCGACTCCGCTGCAGTCCTCGGTGGTGTCAGCTATCTTCAATGACTTCCGAACGTCACATGATCCAGGGTTCAGGCCCCGGTCATATGACATCACAACTAGGTCGGAAGCCTGTCTGGAGCGTGGAGAGGTAAGTAACACTGTTTTTTATGTTCCCTTACCTCTCCCGGGCCTCCGATCATTATACTCGGGGGGTCTGAAAAGACCCCCAAGTATAATGATTTTGTTTGTGGGGCCCGTAACATCACTTACCGATCCCGGCCAGGATCGGTAAGTAAATAGGGCCTGTTACCGGCTGAAGGTAACGGCCTATTAAGAAGAAAAAAAACGCAGAAGTAGCGGCTATCGCCGGGCACCTAATGTCCCGGGCCCTGTGGCAGCTGCTACTACTGCTACCCCGGTAGTTATACCCCTGGTAGCCAATGTTTTCTTGAAATATGTGGTGGTATATTACCTGAGAAACTCTATCTAAGGCCGCAGTACCGAAAATGCAACAGAAAAAAGTGTTTTACAGTCACATCAAAGTGGATAGGATTCTAGCAAATCCCATCCCCACTTTGCAGAAAAATACACGCAGTGGACACGCTGTGATTTCCAAAACCATTATTGAGTTGGAAATAGCAGCATGTCAACTATACCTACGGAAACGCCGGCGATTTCCCTAAAAAGGTATAGTTGAAGCAGAAAGTCCACAGAGGAAACCCCTGCAGACTTTGTGAAAAGTGCTGCAGGAAAAACTGTAATGCATTGCAGCACTTTTTTGCTGTGGGCGCCATGTGGGGCCTTTGCCTAAAGGTCCTTTTCCATGGAGTGACAATAGCAGAATGACTGTTCACATGAATACATTGCCATGTAACCTAACCATGTAAACATGTTCAGTGATCAAATGACAAACAATCATGTTTTCGATTTATCATTAATCTTCTATAATGACATAAAAATTGCCTTCAGCCACCAGCACTTTGCCCTAGACAAAAAGGAGATGTGCTGCTGCCATTAATGGTACTTACATGGTAATGAATGATCATATGAACGAAAATATCAAGATAAGCTTATAAATGTAAAATAATGAAGCATCAGAATCACTAAATTGTTCTATTGGTGATCAGATCTTGATGTGGGCAATTGATATGCCCAATAGTAATATAACCCATAGTAGTAAAATGTCATAGCAAGAAAAGTACTTTTTTTTTTTTTTTTTGCTTTGCCCACTACTGAGCTGACACTGTGCATCATTGTAACAGTTTAACCATTGTTTCACAACATTGTATCTTGTATGCTGTTCTTCCTGTGTTCTGAAGCATCATAAATCTCTTAGTGATATAATTAGACCTTGTATGTATAGCGTGCACCCCACACAAACTATATACTTCTATACAACATCCCAATGAACAGAAATATACTGAGTATGAATATATGTGAATAGAAAAGGCCCAAGGTTAGTGATTTTTTTTTTTTTTTTATATTTTTTTCACTACAAGATTTATTAAATTCTATTTAATATTTATGGTATTGCAACTAATATAGTTGGCATAATGGCTGTGTTGTTTTATAGAAATGTTGTTCTGGTTCCTGCTTAGGACAGGGATAGGCAATCTCTGGCACTGGAGTTGTGGAAGTACAACTAACAGTGTGCTTACTTGCTCTGCTCTTCTTGGAGCTCCCCATAGGACTGAATGGAGCATGCTGAGAGTTGTCCTCGCAGCAGCGGCAGTGATGAAGGTTGCTGATATCTGGCCAGGATGATGTTTACATGGATTTTATGTATTTCCTTCCAATTAAGCATGCCATATACTATAGATAGCTGTCGGTTGAACAGTAGTAGTGGGAGGAACCTTAAAAAAATAGGTGGTTTTGACCAATACACATGCTACACTGCATGGTAGCATTATTGGTTTCCACTGAAGTTCTAAGAAGACCTGTAGAATGCAGTGACTGATACAAGTCTGTAGTGAGTACACTATGCAAGCACTAAACTTGCTAGATAGAATTGCTTATGAGTGGTGACATAAGAGAAAACACTGGCTCCAATGATGACCATTTTGTGTCTCTTACACCAGGACAGAGAGTATTAGGCTAAAGCAACATGCAGCAAAATTCAGTTAAAAAAATGAAGCAAAAATACTTGTTTTTCTCTGAGATTCTGTTTTTCAATTTTGCCTCACCCATATAAGTCTAATTTAAAATTCTGGCTTTCTGCAAGTAAAATGTAACATATATTTTTTCAAAAACGTAGCTTTTCTGATTTTTTTTTTTTTCCCCTGCAGTGTGGATGTGATTAAACAAAATCTCATTCACTTTGCAGGGTCTGTAAAATGCAGCATTTTTTCCACAGCCAAAAAAGCTACGTTTCCACATCCTGGCCTTAGCCTAAGTTTGTTTTACACTGTGGTATAGAAGCTGGTAAAGTAGGTGGCCAGCAGGGGAGACAATGGATCTCTGATGGCTTTCTAAAAAAAAAAAAGCTTTCCTTAAATATTAATGTATGTTTGCTGAAAGGAAGCTACTGCCAAGAAGGATATTGCACTCCCAAGGCCTTGAGCAATCATTAAAACACTGTTACTTTATTCTTTAATTGGTTCTTTGGGACTAGGTAAATAAGATTAATTTAACAGGGAGGCAAGCCCATGATTGAGGAGAACACATGTATTTGTCAGCCATCCATGTAAGCAAAGATCAACATCCCATAGCTATTGTCTCTTGTCTTCAAGATGAGTGATGATTGATGACCATTAGTGTCAAAAACGTATGTTTAAAGCATATGTAAATGGCCTCAAAAAATAAAAATGCAGTGCCTGTTTTAGACAAGCCATTTTTAAAGGGGGTGTCCATTTAAGACCAATATTGTGAACCAGTGTTTTTGCTTATATAATGAAAACCTTTTTATATACTTTCTGTATTAATTCCTCATGGTTTCCTAGATCTCTACTTGCTCTCATTCATTCTGTTTACATCTAGTGAATAAAAATTGGTCCTTGGTGATGTGATCACCAGGCCTTGGTCATGTAATCTACAGGTCATGTGATCTACAGGCCCTGGTCATGTGATGGTCAGGTGCACAACTCATCGTAAGACTGTGTTTGATTATTAATCTGTGATTATAATGAGATGTACACCCAGACAACCCCTTTAAGTGCCCTTATCTTATCCAAAACCCCTTTGTTAGCCCTTTAGTTTGACTTTTGGTTAATTTTTTAAAACCTCAACTATTAAAATGTTAAAGAGGTTGCCCAGTTTCATAACAAAAAACAAACAAACCCAAAAACAAAATAATGATGCTTACCTTCCCCATCCCTTGCCGTTCCCATTCCTTCACTTATTGGCCTCCTGGTCATCGCTACAGGCAGAGGTTGGCTAAATTAACACTTCCAGGGTGTTGAGACCAGATCGTAAAGTAAGACCAATGGGCACCAGGTAGGCATTGAAACAGCCGGGGGAGGGGGGGGGGGGGGGGTTAAGTATTGCTTTTATTTCTTTATTTTTTCCAAATCTGAACCATTGCAAACAAAAAAAAATCTGCTAGACAACACCATTAAAGTGCACTGTCATTTCTACGTACCAAATATTTTACATTATTGGATGCTCATAGAAAATGTATAGAAATGTTTGTTGCAAACCTTAAGTAAGACATAAAATGCTGACAAAAATCCCGTACTATCAGAGGAATCGCATAATGAGTTGTCTCTGTGCAAGCTTCTGGTCCTTGCCCGGTGAGATTCCTGATTATTTTGCAATTCTGTGAAACCAACAAGTGACAAACTTTGGAATTAGAAATTCAAAGCAATAAACCCTCAGGCGACTTTGTATACATCACAAAAGATCCAACATGCAATTTTACTGCAATCCATATTCAGCTTTATATTGCTGTTTAGCCCTGTGCATAGAACAGTTCAATTATGCTGAAATGTAAAAATATAGAAATGGATCTTTCCTTTTACAATTGCCTGTGTTTTAACCATATTTTTCCGTGCATTAATGGTCAGTGTCCAAACAACACGCTATGTGTGGCTTTGTCACCTTAGCTGGTGGGATATTAATGGGAATCAGTATTATGTATGGTCTGAGATGAATAATTATTACTTGTTAGATAACACATTCATGTAACATAACAGATTATGCATACGCTCACTCTGAAAGGTTTATCTATTACAATCCCTGGTTATTTCTATGAAAGTTATTCAGGGGATTAAACTGCATCACTGCTAATGTAATTAGCCAAATGCCGCGTGAATCGCCCTTGTTTCATCATACATGACTACTAGCTAATATTACAAGATCATCTTTTTAAGTGGTTAGAAATATAAGATTACAACCCCTCGCTGTACTAGTCGCTGATGTCATCAATGAATTCTGACATGGCCCTCTCACATAACATAAAATTTAGAGGATAAGTGTACACAGAAGAGGAAACTGCCCCATCTGAACCAGGCTATACACATTAGATAGCCATCTCTCCTGACCAATCCCTCTCCTCACATGGAGCCAAATATACACGTATATGGGAAGAGGGGAGAAAGCTGATGACAGACACCTTTGGCACCCTTCAGAATAAAATCATCAGACATATTAAAAATCCAGGGCTCTCTCCTGCTCTCTACCTACATCTGCCACTGAAGGATTGTAGAAAGGCCAACATACATATAGTGAAGCAAATGTGTTTTGTCAGTATTGATCTAATGTGTATGGTGAGTGTACCCCTCACTTATCTCAGATTTAGAATGCAATTGTGTGACTTTTAGCCTCCTTCTTCCCATTCCATGTATGATCTTTGATCCAGTCCTGTAAAGACTCAGTGGTACCATCCTTAGCTTTCCCCTGTGGTAGGTCATCAGTATGAAACATTCATATGAGGCTGGAAAAACCCCATTGATTTATTTTGTGCATGCATATGTCATCTCCTTTCCCTTAGATCAGGGGTGCGCACACTTTTTCAGCATGCGAGCTACTTATAAAATGACCAAGTCAAAAGATCTACTACCCACTTCTTGTGGGCGGGGCATGGGCCGCAGCATTGTCAGATTGACACTGGATCCCGGAGAGGTGAGTAACATTGTTTATTATGTTCTCTCACCTCCCCTGGGGCTCCGGATATAATAATAGCGGTTTTGGGATCACAGCCTGGCCCGGGCCTATTCACTACCGGCCGCCGCGGCCTATAGTACAAGGGCAGGGGTGAACCATGGCTTTCTGCTGCCTGAAGCGGACGTCAGAAAGCCGCCCCCCCCCCCCCCCCGGAGGAGGGGGCGGAGCGGAAGGGGGTGGGGCCGAGCAGAGGGGGCAAGGCCAAGCGGAGCGATCATCTTTAGCAGGCAGAGAGAAGGCAGGGAGAGGACCTGCTCTCTGCCTGAGCGTGAGGGGCGGCCGCTGGAGCAGCGCTGCTCCAGCAGCCTCCCCAATCCACCGCTCAGTGACAGTGACCCTAAACCAGTCCAGGACAGCTTGTCCTGGACTGGCTTAGGTCAGCAAAAATGCCGCCCTCCCCGGGGCACTGGCATAGCGCCGCCTGAAGCGGTCGCTTCAGGTCGCCTCATGGGAGGTGCAGCACTGTACAAGGGGAAGCGGGGGCGGCGATGAACAGGTCCGGGGAGGTTGGTAAATAGGCCGCTACCTGCTGGGGGATACTCCAGCAGGTAGGGACCTATTATAAAACAAACAAACATAAAATTCTCATACTTACCGACCTCGATGCTGCTGCTACTGCCGCCGCATCCTTTTCTCCTGGCAGATGTCTGCGTATCAGCGTAGGCGGTATGATGACACCGCCTACGCTAAAACGTAGACATCTGAACCAGCGCAAGGAGAGTGGCAGCTCTCCTGCACTGGTTCAAACAAAAAAAAAAAAGTAAAAAATAAATAAAAAATGTCACGTGATCGACCCATACTTCCTTTGCAATCGACGTATTGGGCACCACTGCCTTAGATTATATAGACTTTTTTAAATGTGTAGTTGCTATATGCTCGTATTTTCAAGTTTTGTGAACTCTCATATCTTCATTTATTTTTTTCTATCTTGCCGCCTGAAGTTGGCCAGTAATGTAAGGGATTTTAATACCTATAATAAGTCCTTTGAAACCATTGTAATGTTCCGATTAAAATTGTTGCAGAAAGTGATCTGTCACTGTTATATTCAGGGCTGCGGAGTCAGACTCCTGCTCCAACTCCTTCATAAATGGTTGCCAGTCATGGTCAGACATAAGCAGTAAAGAAGGTTCTGGAAAAAAGGTGGTAATTTAATTTCTATGAATATTTCATCTGAAGACATGAAAACTTCTGGGTCCTGTGCCTACAGGCTTGTTGACTATTGTTCCTCATCTCACAGTATCATTATTGTACTTTGATATAGCAGAGTATTTTTGTAAAGTCCTTAGTGCAGCCACATAAACATGGTGTCTAGCGAATACTATAGGAGGTCATGTTGGCACCAATAAATTGAATTTGTCTGCTGGTGGAGAAGCCCTTTTAACATGGACTTAATCAATAAAAACAGTGAGAGGAGGACAGGCGGGGAGTTATTGCAGCTGTTCACATGCTGGGACAGAACTTCTCCTCTGTTTCTACTCTGGCGGCTGAGATAACTTTGCAAAACTTTCATGCTTCAGATGAAAAATTTCACGTGATCTGTTTGTGAACACATCTAGTGATATTTGCTTTGTGTTCCAGAACTATGGCAATTGTTTCCAATGAATAATTGCTGCTATTGTAACTGAGGTTTACATACAGTCTATTGTGAAACCTAAGACACATGGCAGTATAATAAGGGAGCCCCATACTACTCTGCACAGGAGTACTATGCTGTCTATGTCCACCCCTGCCTAAGAGCCTGGTTTCTCACATAGGCAGAGTATGCAGTGATCTATGGAGACTGCACCCTATGATGGTATTGTGATCTCTGGTATACAAACTATCAGTTTTACAAATACTAGAACATTTGGATGTCATCCATAATCATGAGTTTAGGATGTGATAATAGTCATGTACAGTAAATACATGTAGATGGCTAATTTTCAACCATCATTCACAAAAGCACAAGAAACTGGGTAGGTTCCATTCCTGAAATATTTACTGGTAAGCCTGGTTTTAATTGAACAAAGGTCAGCCAAGAAGTATTGTGGGGTCAGAAACTGGGAGAAACTCGATCTCTTCTTCAGTGGGTTTGTGTAGATTTCTTTTTCAATCCAGGGAATAAGGATGGTTAGAATTTACCCCTGGACCACTCGGACATGTCCAAATTTGCAGAAGTTGTTACTGCAAATCCTGGACTGTCTTGGCAAATTTGGGACTATTTGCAATGTATGAATGTGTGCTATAGGATTATAAATTACAACATATCGATATATGATGCAACATGAATAGTTAGGCTGTTTAGATTCCTATACCATTGGATATAAATTTATCATCATCGCTCAATCTGGATACAATGTTATTGGGGCTATAAATTGCATAGAGCTACATATTTTCTACAAGAATTGCTGTATGATCGTGAATGTAAGAAGGACAGCAAATCTTACAATCGATGTTCATGACCATTGATGCAGCAACTTTGTGTATGGTTGCTGTCAAATAGAGAAGACACTTCTAGTCAACATTTGTTCCTCTTGAAATTAGCCAGGGCCAGAGTTTTCAGCCTGGCAACCCACATCCAGCTTGCTTGGTCAGAAATGTATATGTTTGTGGGCATTTCCTGCACAACAAACTAACGTCAAATGTCTGTGGTAAGCTGTCCTAAGAAGAAATGGCCACTAGGACTATTTATATATAAAGATATGATCTGTGGAAGATTATAGATAGTAGATAGGAGAAAAATGTAACAAAAAAGGCAGAAAAGTGTTCACTATCTCTAGGCATTGACAGAGATTAATTTCAAGAGTAAAATGGTTGGCAACAAGGGGCATAAGGGTGGAAATGACAATTAGAACATTGGTAGGGGCCACACTGTGGCTCAGTGGTTAGCACTGCAGCCTTGCAGCGCTGGGGTCCTGGTGTTCAAATCCCACCAAGGGCAAAAAAAACATCTGCAAGGAGTTTGTATGTTCTCCCCGTGTTTGCATTGATTTCCATCCCATATTCCAAAGACATACTGATAGGGAAAAAAAATGTACATTGTGAGGTCTATGTGGGGCTCACAATCTGCATTAAAAAATAAAATAAAATTAGATCATCGGTCACTGTTTTTCTAGCCACAGATCATTTGCAGTCAGTTTGACAATTCTCTTGGTGTATACAGTCCTTAACAAGTCCTTTACAAAAACGAACAAAAAATATTAGCTTGGCCTGTCAGCTATCCTTGGCAGAATGGGTACGCGCCAACTCCAGCATGTTGTAATATCTAATATAAAACACACAGGTGATGAATAAGGATTCTCAACCTGAAAGAGGGTCCTCTAGACTCGATACAGTTTTAGTGTTGTTTTTATTGTTTACCAAGGTTGTTGGATAATTTAACCAGGAATCAAAATTGCCGACCAATCATGTTCCAGTTTTCATTAGAAAAAGGCCATTTAAAATGAGATTGTAAATGTGATTGGTTGCCATAATTGAATGGTTCCCACACTTATCTAAGAATCATCACCATTGATTTTTATTTAGCAAAGAAGCAGAATAATTTTGATCCAAATGGAAATCCACGAATTATTGTTAGTTTCCATAAAAGTAGCATCATTGTATTTGTAAATCTCTCACTGAAAATCTCCTTCATGCTTTTCCACGTAGGAAAAAAAAAATCCTGTTTTAGTGTATCTAGTGTAGATATAATTGTTTCTATACCATAGACTCCCACGGGGAGTGTACTCTGTAGTGTATTGCCTATTGATGCCGGATGTCTGGAGGATGTTTTCCATTTTGGCTATTTACTGTTTGTCTCGAAACATCCCCTTCATTGAATTTCTTTCTCCCACTTGCATAAAGAAGGTGCCATAGCTATTGTGTTACTGTATCATATTACCATTTGTATGTTGAACCAACCAGACTTGATGCTGGTCACAACAGTTCACATACAGCTTGCTGTGTTGGCCTGGAGGCATCCAGAGGGGAGTATTTTGGTGTGGCCAGAGTCTTTTGATGCAGGAGAAAAGCAGTGAAGTCAAATAGCTAGGTATGTGTATCCAAAACATGTTTAAGAAAGCATTTGTAGCTTAGAAACCGAATGCTGGAATTAAAGAGCTGAGAAAAGCATTATCTTCAGCTTTTTTTTTTTTTTTTTTTTCAACTTAGAGAAAACAGCTATGGGTGATGTCAGATCCAGTACTGAAAACATTGAGAGTCCTGGCAGAATGTAATACAGCTGCAGTCCAACATGATGCTGAAATGGGGTTGTGAGAGCATAAAGGCTTTCCGTATTCCCAGGGCGCACAACTGCTTGCGGCCTTGGCTTTGATCTCTTCAAAGGCTGCTGCCTCCTCCTAGATGGGGGAGACTTGGCTGCCGTTCGCTTGCATTGAAAAAAGGCAGAGGTCTCTATTCAGGCAGAAATCAATCACTGTGCAGGAACAATTAAGTGTAATTCAACCATCATGGAACCAGGATGAGATTATGGGTTTGTTACCTGAGTGACTGCGTGGAGATGGGGAGCAGGGGCCTGCTGACACACCACATTCTGATGACAATAATAGGCACATGAGTGATGTGGCAGGCAGGGGAAACACAATGACAAATCATGGTCATGCTGTCCAGCCGAGCAGAAAATGAGGTTACAATTGAGAGATAATACTTGCATATGTAACCGTATTTTAGCAAGCTGGGCAATTTAAGGGAATGAATACAATGGGACCCCAATTCAGAAGCCTATTGAAGTGACTGCTGCATGACATGAGTATATTTATTGTTGCTTCGGATATTGAGAAGTGTGACATGTTGTTATTAATTAGCGATCATAATATGTAATTTTTATTATTACGTTTAATTATTATTACCTGTCACATGACCAAATCAATGGGGGCTTTTTTGGTGGAATGAGTATGCAAAAAACTAAGAAATACTAAGAAATATGGATATATAATACATATATATATATATATATATATATATATATATATATCTTGCGCCAGAATCAGCTTCATGTAAGAAATAGATAAAATTTTCTTCTTTTCTATCACATATTAGGAGAAAAGTTACAAAATGTTTCCTCCTTTTGTCAAGGCTGTGGGTATTTAAAATTTCATGTGCTGCTGTCTGACTGAGATGTGATTTCTTTTGCATAAAATGGAAATCCACTCATTTTAACACTTTTTGGCACTTCACAGACATTGTCTAAGACTAATAAAAAAAAAAACTATCCCCTTGATGTACGTTATATTAATGACACATGTCCTGTCACTGAAATCCCGGTCATGCCTGTCATAAGATAATATGCAGCGGCTGCGTATCTTGTTCTCGGAACCATAAAAATTACAAGTAGGAAATCCTTGCTAACCAATTGTAGCAAAAAGTGCCAATTTACCCCTTTATCCCTCTAGGGAATGGCCAATTAAGAAAACAGGCTTTAGAAGCTTATTAGGTTGGCAGTGTCTAGTAATACTCAGAATAGCTTTGTTGTGGCATGTTTGACTCCAATAAGTAGGTGTGCAGGCCAAAGCACAAACAAGTTTAACAAAGGTGGTCATTAAGCTGGAGCCATGAATGATGTTCCGCACCGTCGTCATATAGGGCAGTGGCACATGACAGATATAGGTAGAGCTAACCCATATTACAGCTGTCCATACCTGATTAGAAAAATAATAGTTTTGCAGTTTCTTTGCCATTTGTCTTTGAAACTGTCTTAAAGTTCAGTCCTGAAACGGACAACACATATTACTCTTTGTCTTTGTAAGACATAAAAGGATATTTTTGGTAAAGAGTGAAGATATTCTAGCAAACAACAGAGTCCCCTTGGCCATGTTTCACAGAATCAAGGCTTCTACATAGAGGTCAAAGAGTAATAAATAAATGAAAATAAAATGAGAAAGCAACAGCAGGAGTATGAAGATGCATCGATGAGGAGTTTAGTACACAGGGCTGCTTTACCTTTTAAGATGTTCAGGCAGAGACATCAGAGGCGTGAGAGCTGCTTTGAGTTACAGATCTTCAAACAATATAAGTCAAAACAAAAAATCAATTCCTCCGGTCCCTGGGAGCAGTTATCTAGAGATAAAAGAGAAAAATAAAGTTATGCTAAAGCAGAAAGGGGAAAGGAACCGATATGCCAAGGGTACACGGAGCATGAGCGTTGCTGTAGTGGACCTCATATGAGCCAACATCAATGAATTTTTATCTCATCAAAAAAGTTCAGGCTTGCCAACTTGCTTCAGCAAGGCTACAATCTGCTCCAGGGCTGCCCGAAGCTTTAGCTTCAGTAAACTTCCCTTTTTTTCCCCCTTTTTCTCAGATATAATCACATAGGAATTGTGTTATATACTACTGAAGGAATGAAACTTTACAGCACTTACATTTTATAGGACAAATTTGGCCACTAATGCATTCAGCCAATTGTATCTCTTTGTGGGATTTGTTCTATGCGTACTGTTCATCCATCTGGGTTGATACTTGAAATCTTTATTACTATGTAGAATGTAATTGCTTTATTACAAATCAGACTAAACATTCTAGCAATGTGCATGGATTTCCAGAGCAAAGTGGTGGTTATGTTTACCAGATCCAGGCTTTTTTAGGACAATGGAGGACAAGGATCTATATACGAAAGAGACAAGCCAAGGTGGGTGCTGCCAGGCCCATTCTACTCCATGGACAGAGTTAAGGGTTTATTAACTGACCTGGTTTTTTGTCCATTTATTAGGAATAAGTGTTCATAGGTCTGTGAAACTGGCCTAACATTGTGCTGGTTGCTTCTTTCCTGATACATAAAAGATATAGCAGTACAACACGTATGCACAGCCAACCAGAGTTGTAACTTCAAGTTCCTGAGACCCAGTGCAAAATATGAAATGGGGCCCTACTTATCTTTTGCCGTTTAGAATAGTAGTATAATTTATGTTACAAATGGACTTTTTGGGCCCCCTCAGGGTCCAGTGGTGGCCTATACTTTTGTACCCCCTATAGCTACCCTCCTGCTGCCAACAATATGGGTGAGGAATGATCATAGTGGTGGTTGCGATTACCCAATGTACTGTGAATTGACCTGTGTAAAGGGTGAGTGTTATGGAGAACATCAACCTGTACATCAAGCTGTGCAAACCAGCCTTTATTCTGCTCAAGACTCCTTTGTCTTTGAAACCTACACATTAGCAAATAAGGTAATGGAAAAGCAGGGTGGCATGGATCATCACTAGTTGTCTATTCCTGATAAAATTATTAGACAGGTATTATTATTTATGACCAGACTTGGACTGGCCCATAGGGGAGCATTGTTTGTCTGAGATGACAGCTAGGTACAGAGGAAGGCCAACTACTATCCTCTCTTTTTGTGATACATTACCTTAATTCACAGTGGGGTCCCCATTACCAATTATCTTGTTCACAGAGCTAAGGAGCCCTAGTCTAAGATAAGAGTAAGTCACAGGACAGAAATGGTCCAAGGTAAAGACTAGTTAGTAGGCTAATACTGAAAAAATGTGTCATATCAGTTGTAGGAACTTGCCAAAGAGAGTCATTTAGCTGTATAGTAGGCCCACAGAATGAATTCTACTGGTGGGCCAAGCACCCAAGTCTGCCACGGCTAGAATTGTCCATGATATTCTCAGATTAGATACAAAGCCATTCCTGATCATGCTTTGTTGAAAGCTCATGGATATAAACAAAATCCAAGCTGAGATACATTGACTGTAAAAGTGCCATTCACGTGTTATTAAAGTTCACAAAAATGGACAATTTCAACCAAAATAAATGTTTGTCAGGTGACAACAACAGTGAACGATTGTTTTAGTTGACTCATGACACATCATCAACATCTGAAAAGAAGTCGCTCATGTTTTTGCTTTTCGGCAAAAACTCAGATTAACGAACTTTTAGATTAATAAAAGATCCTTCATCAACAAATGGCCTTACATTTCCACAAAGATCATGCAGACTGGTGTGACTGAAAATGTATGAACAGAATGACATTGTCAATGAATGCACAGCCAATATGGAGCAAAATGCGTTGGGTTATGTCAACGTCAAAATATGTGGAGGATAGAAAATACAATAAACAGTAGAATTCTTAGAATCCGGAAATAATGGGACCTGATGGGTGTCAGATTATTAGATGAAACCTCTGGAATATCTCTGATAACATAAGATAAGGATAAATAATCGTCCAATGGATGAGATCAGGCTCATAATTTAGTTTCCCTGCTCAGTCAGTATATATTGGTATTAGGACATTTTTCATGAATGTATTTCTGTGCTGTAAATAAATATCAGATTCTCACCAATTCTGGATTAGTGGCTTCCAGATTACAGAATTTTTTTTGCTAAATAATGCTATGTCCAGTGAATTACTTTTTTTTTTGAGTAATGAAATCGGTATATAGTAACCATTCTTAATGTATCGCTTATTGTTAGCTCATCAATGCTAGTCTAGGTATATTCCTATATCTATGGTATATAGCCTCTCCGCTTTTAAGATCTGAGTGTCCAGCTAACCAAGTGTGCAGTGGCAGCTGTAAAATGCTGTTTGTGCGACTGAGGATTTTTTTAAATTTTATTTTATGTAACAAAAGTATCTGTACAGCAGAAATGTCTGACCTTTCCCAGGCCTTTGATCATACTGGCAAGCTGTGAGATAATGAACAGTGACTCGAAAAAAAGGAAATTTGGAAAAGCCTCATGTCTTCACACTAATGGGCTGATATCCACATTCAGATGTGTCACATTAAACAGTCAGCCATAGTCTGTAATATGATCTGTGATATGTCAAAGAATTTCCGTATCAGGCCAGGATACGAGTGTAGTATATACAACCTAGGCTGTACTCATATTATACCATCAGCCCATATTTTGGTAAAATAAAAAGGGTATTCAAACATATATGGCTCTGTTTTCAAAGGTTTCTATGGTAAACTGTATGGCTGAAACATAAACCTAACAGTGGCCGTACACATTAGTTGAATATTGACCAAATTCACTGATTTTGACAATGGCTTTAGATGTCTTTAAGGAGCCAAGAAATTCAGCTTTGATTTAGAGCAGATACAAATGTAGCTGCTTAAACCTTTTTCTTTTATTTTTATGGTATTTATATTATTTAAAAAATTTTCTTGAGTGGTATTGGATTTTATAGATTTACTTGATTTGTATTCTATTGACAGCAAATACCTGTTTTGGTCTTCATCCACCATAACACGTATTTTATGGATGAAAACGTTAAACATAGGCCTCATGAATGCAGTGGCGTAGTGTGCAATGACACAAGGAATGACATACAGGTCTGTGTGTCGCATGGATATTTGTCACGTGCCACATATTATATCCCCGTAGATACAATGGTCAAATACCTGTGTAATATGGTATATGGTAGAGCATGGCGTGATTGTGCCTCTGTATGGAGCCAGCACACATATAAGTCTATGGGTCCCCAACTATGCCCTTGAACAACGTGTAGGACATACAGAGGTATAATACAGCTTTCTATTGTGTGCTGTTTGTTGAAGATCTATAAAACAAAGATTTCATGGTTTTAAATCAACGGGTGGTTTAAGTATAAAAGAAATTAAGCAATTATGGGGTTTCAGAGGTAAAAGAATGTTCTTGTCCCCAGCTAAAGGGACTATTTTACATTGTGTGTCAAAGGTGAGAAGACCAGAGCTCTCCCATGGATAAAGAACAATGTCCTGTATTTGTAGCTGTGGTCAGTAACCACAGCTTCTTTTCCCATAACCATGTAACTGCTGAATTGGGTCCTTTTGTCTGTCCTTCATGTGAAGAGTAAGCTTGACCTCTTTCACCAGTAGTTGGACATGCTAAATATAGAGCCATTCATTACTTTGATGAAATGGAAGCCTCTACATCCTCTGAGGTCACATCTATAAAAAATAGGACCTCCTGTTTCCGTGCTTCACATAGTTCATACATCTACCAGAGCTCTTCAATAGAATCATTGTATGCAGGGATTATATAAAATGTATCCATCACCTTCGGACGTAGAAGGTAGCCATTTGGAGAAAGGGACTTGGTAGACAATGACAACTCTATAATATATATAGTTATAATCGATACTTAAAATGGTGATGACGTGCATATGTGAAGTTGTAATATCTCATGTGCTTATCTTAAGTTGTGCCCTGGTGAAGCAGAAGAAGTCTGTCTCTGTATGGTTGTGGGGGGCATTTAAAGTTATATTATACACTTTCCAATTTGTCATTTTTTTCATTTATTTTTATGTCTTCTTTTTTGCGTATGTCTCTTTTCCACCTCGGGATTTCTTGGGAGTTACATATTCCCATCCAATAACTCTTTGCAAACTGACTCCCTCTGTCAGAAGTATTAACTGTAAGAAGAAGTCCACTGAGGAAAAATCGGATTAATTATGGAGTATGTGGAAGAAGAACAAACATTTTGTTTTGAAGATGCTTATTTCCTTTGTCTTCTTTTAACCAAAGAGACTTTGCAAATCATGTAAGGCCTCTGCTGTGTGCGTTATGCACAGGGGATTGCATATCCAGAGTATTGCCTTGAAAACGGAAGAGACACTTAGGGGAAAACAGATGTGTTAGCAAATCATAAACTGCTTCTACTTAGCTTTGTGCAGAACATCAGAGTGTGAAGATGGGAGCTTGCAGCTATTTTGCCAAAGGACAATGAGCTAGTTCCAGTAATTACTTTTGTTTATACATGAGAAACTTGTGTAGCTGACAGTAGGTCATAGGGTAGGTCCTTCTGGATCATGTCACCTAAAGGCTTTAAGGATTATTTCTACTCAGGAAGCTCCCAACATTGATCATCAGCATCAATATTGTCTATCCTGCACAGTGACTTGGATTTCCATTGTCCCAAATGTGCTTCTTCTATAGACAGTTGAAATCATCGATCTACAGAAGAAATCAATCATAGTTTGCTAAATAGTAGAACAAAAATCTTATTTTTACTATTGGTATAATACTATATTTTACTGCATTGGTCCGGCTTTTTATGGGATCAGAGATATTTCTTTGGACGGTAAACATGATGACTGGAAAATATGTTTTATCTTATGATCCCATCTGTATGTAAGAAGTGCCGCTGTATGTATGAAATAAGAATTTTTTATATGAATTAACAACCAGTAGATTTTGAACATAGAAATTTTTTGCCAACTTTCTTCTTGTATTATTAGTCATGCATGTGGCATTATTTGACATCTGTCTAGCGTTACTTCAGATATTTCTGAACACATCCCGATAATGTATATAACTAAAAAGAAAGCCACAACATGTGGCATAACAAGTATAAGAAATATATCATAATAAAAAAAAATCCAAAAATCTATGAGAGGAACAAAAGTAGACACATAACAAGACAAAAAAAGGGGGAAGGGAAGAAATGGGGAGGTGGGAGTAGATGAATCAGATAAGACCAAAAACCCTGCAAAGTGCAGTAGGTGTCCCAGTGTGATCAGATAGAATTGAAAGCCTCCACTGTATGATTCAGAGTGGCAGTCAGAAATTTGAAGCTGCGAATATCCTTCATGCCATGCGGGCAATCATTTCAGTCCTCGTAGGGGGGGGGGGGGGTGCATCTCTCCAGTGGTGGCCAATATGAGTCTATGCTGCAGTACATAAGTAGAGAAACAGACGAGATGTGTTCTTGCCCAAATGTCTGGGCGGTAGATTGAGTAAGTCATGGGATCCAACAGGACCCCCTGCACAAAGAGGGCTTCAGTAAGGCATTGCACTTCCGCCCAAAAGGGACGCATACAGTAATAGGGCAATCCCAGAAGACAGGACACACTGTATCCAACGAGGTCTGACAGCGCCAACACAAGGAAGGGATAGTAGGGTTAAGAGTATGAAGTAATACTGGCATGTGATACCAGGTCAGTCATGAACTTAATTACACTAAAGGGAGGGGCTCAGAAGATACCTCAGGAGATACCGTATTATCATCTTTTGGTCACATTGTACAGTTTGAATTAAAAAGGTTAAATACAGAGCATAATTTGTCTCTTATCTATAAATTACTTGCTCCCATCCATAAAAGTACCCTACACGTCTGCTTTTCCGTTGTCCCAGCCATATGTCATGTTTGTACTGGAATAAAGTCAGGTTTATTGAGTTTTGACATACGATGTGCTGAGAAGAACTCAAGATTTGTTTGAAGGTTCAAGGTCAAGTGCAATTTAAAGGGATTCTATGATGAAAATGCTATTTTTTTTGTCCCTAACATGTAGGAATAGCCTTAAGAAAGGCTATTTTTCTCCTACCTTTAGATGTCTTCTCCGCGCCGCCGTTCAGTAGAAATCCTGGTTTTCTTCTGTACACAAATTAGTTCTCTTGCAGCACCGGGGGCGTTCCCAATGCTGCAAGAGAACTCTCCAGCACCGCCTCTCTCTTCTTCTGGAACTGCCTCTCCCTGCGTCTTCTTCCAGCGCTGGCTTCAAACTTCTAGGCATGCACAGTCGGCTCTGCTGTCGGGCCTCTGGCAGAGCCGACTGCGCATGCCCGCAGCCATTTTCTTGTAGTCACTTAACCCAGCTTACTGTGAAAGCAGCCACAAGAATATGGCCACTTCCACCAGTTTACTGTGTAAGCGGCCACAGGAAAATTACCGCCCCCGTGCTGCGAGAGAACTCATTTACAGAAGAAAACCGGAATTTCTACCGAACGGCAGTGCAGAGAAGAATAGCCTTTCTTAAGGCTATTCCTACATGTTAGGGACAAAAAAATAGCATTTTAATGATAGAATCCCTTTAAGGTTAGGATAGTAGACCATAGTCTGCAAATGTAACACTGGTGTGTGGTATATTCCAAGATGTTGGCAATATGTATATCAACTTACATCTAAATGACATTGACATCAGTATCCAATATTATGAGGCACATTAGAAAGAAAAATCTGTTTGCTGTGGTATATCAGGCTGCATGCAGAGAACAAACAATATGATTTTTATTTCTTGAACTTTAAACCTTCTCTATATGACAAAGTATCAAAAGGACAGGGTAGGGTCAAGCTGGATATTCCCCCGCTGGAACTCGGCTCATAAATAATAGTGAGATATTAGAATTCTTTTGTTATTTAGTGACAAAAAGAGATCTAATTCTTGACACACCTACTGGCACAGTGTTCACTATGCAACCGGCAAAAAATATAAGACAAGGCCAAAGCTTAAATTAAAATCCTTAGGTTCTTATCTTCTTCCCACAGGAAAGCAAATCTGTGTTGAAAACCGTAAAATTAAGAGGAGAGCTAGGATGGCATAATTTAGTGAGAATTCATGGTGCTGGATTTTTTGAGCTTTATGACTGGAGGGATAGGCCAGACATTAATAAGATACAGTAATACAACTTCTTGTGGTCTGTTAAAAAAAAAAAAAAGGCACTGAGAATGAAAACAAAATTAAAGGATGTTGTTTTTATGTTTTGCTTTTTACTTATCTCTATTGATATATTTTCTAAATGCTGTTTTAATTCTGATTATTTTTTGTTCTATATTTCACTATCAAATTATTATTTTTTAAGGATTGTCACAGTAGAGACATTGATGTCAGATTGTTGGCGGGCCGACCACAGTAACCTCCACGGTTTGCTAGGTCTGAGTGTTATTAGGTCCTTGTGTTAGCTTTGTTAGTCCATGTTTTTAACAGCTAGCACACTGACCCATTCTTTTCTATGGTGCCATATGCATACCCGTGCATTATCACGGCTCTGTGATCCCAGGAGCCAAACACAGGACTGGTCCTTTTCCTGTCCCTTTTGCAGCCCAGGCTCACTACATGAAATGAAAGGATCCGTGGAGGGCACCTGTATTATTGTGGTTTCACATACAGTGTTTTTTTTTTTTTGTTTGTTTGTTTTTTAGCAAAGTGTGACTGCAAATTTAGTTTTTTTTTGTTTTTGTTTTTTTTTTAATATAAAATCCATAGTGGATCCAACATTAAGATGAAGTATACAGATTCTATAGGCAACAACATGTTTAGGAAGATGAACTCTTATTATAGGTTAATTTCTGATTGGTGGTTGTCCAGCTACCGGGCACCCCCTACTGATCAGCCGTTTGATGACACCACAGTGGTGCAGCATCAAGCACAGTTGCAAATGTTTCATAGTGGCAGTGCTTGGTATTGCAGCTTTCATTAAAGGGGCTCTATCATTGGGAAAAGTCATTTTTATCTAAACACATGCTTGCATAGGCTTTAGAAATGGTATTTCACACCTACCTTTTTTATGTAAATTGATTCAGTGGTTTCTGAATAAGTCCGTTTTTATTCATATGCTAATGAGCCTCCAGCCAGCACAGGAAGTTCCCAGCAGCCTCCTCTCTCCTATTATCTCCTATGTGTGTGAGTCAAACAGGAAGCTGAGTCATCAACAACAGCAGCATCAGCCTCCCATAGAAAACAACAGGAGAGGAGTGCACGATGCATCGTGCAGAAGTCTAATTAGCATATGAATAAAAACGGACTTATTCAAAAACCACTGAGGCAATCTACATACTAAAGGTAGGTGTGGAATAGCCTTTCTAAAGGCTTTGCAAGGATGTGATTAGTTAAAAATGACATCCCAGTGATAGAGCCCCTTTAATTTGAATGGAATGGGGCAACACCATGTGACCAGTGAATCCAGTGTCACTAGTTTCAGAAGACAAAGCAGCGCTCGTCCAAACACTACAGCCTGTTCAAATGGCTGGTTAGCAGGGGCTTTGGGTTTTAGACCCCACTGTCCTCATATTGATTACCTATACTAAGTAACTGTTATCAGCAATATCCAAAAAAAGACATAATTTTTCCAAAAATACTGTAAGTGAAACCACTCTTAGGCCAAGGCCTCATGTAGCGAAGCGTAGCAAATAAACGCTGTACAGTTTAATCCTTTGTTTTTTCTGTCTATATTGTAGTAGTAATGGTGACTTGGACCATGAGTAGAAAGTCTTCCTATACATTTAACCAAATAGCGGCATGATCTTTCTGAAAACAGCCAATGGTGTTCCTGTAGTAAGGCCTTGCAGTCATTTTTCATTTTTTGTATAGAGAATTATTAAGTATAATCAAATATATATCAAGTTAGTATTAAGTTGAGCTTTGCAGTAAAATTCCTACTTTTGCTTGTTATTTGAAATGTATATTTACATTTGATCTTTTTCATTATTGTTACAGTCAAACAAGGTCCCTGTTGTTCAACCATCGCATGCAGTGCACCCCCTCACCCCCCTCATTACATACAGTGACGAGCACTTCGCACCAGGAGCTCACCCTTCACATATTCCGTCAGATGTTGGCTCAAAGCAAGGTATGGATTATTGCTGTAGACTGATTCATGCTAAATAAAGATGATGACTGTAGTGCGGAGCATACGACCACATAGAAGCGCTCACATATTCTGTTAAAGGGAGTCTGTCACCAGAACCCAGCATACCAGCCCAGCCCCCAATATAGATAGATTAGGTCACCTGGGTCAAGCAGTATTTTCCCTTTGGATATTGGTGCCTAAATTGCTGTGATATGGTTGTTTTTGTCATTATGCAAATGAGATCATTGAAGCAATGAGGGAATAGACACTGAGACAAAAACAGTGCTATCTCAGGAAATTCACAAGGGGAAACACTGTTTCATTCGGGTGACTCTAACTTATTTATTTATGAACTTGCTTGTATATTTGCTGGGCTGGGTTGATATGCTAGTTTCTGGTGACAGACTCCCATTAAAGGGTACCTCAGTTTTCATGAATAGATGAAATATGTGCTGGACAGTCTATGACTGCATAAGCCTTCATACATGATACCTTATCAGTTTTACTGCTGGTAATATCCACATTATGACAGTAGCACATTTTGCATTTGTGTCTGAGGCTGTAGGTTTGTACAATAAGGAGCAGTCTACCCCCTCCTCTGTGACTGTACAATAGAAAACAAATAGCTGATAAAAACCCAAGCGACCATAATATAGGAGATCCAGGAACACTTAACTGCAAATATAGGGTAAATACATGCAGGCATACAGATAAAACAGAGGGAAAAAACATCTATAAGCACAATTAGGAAAGCTCCTAGTTGTCTGTGAATAATATCCAATGTGTAATAAAACAAGCAGTCAAGAATAGATACAAGTACATAGAAGACTTTTCTTGCATTGTAAGCTGTGAAATTTGCAGAGTATTCAGTCCTTTGCACAGAACAAACAGTTTACAGATATGTAGAAGCTGCAAGGAGAATCAACCCCTCCCCTCTCCATTCATGTGCAAATGGAGAAAAGAATATCCGCTTACACTCACTGTGTGGATGTCTTGCTATTGGATGGTATCTCTGTATTGACCTCTGGAGTGAACTGTAAATTACCTAGAATGGAGACCCCTGGTGGCAGGAACCTTAGGCTAAGGCCCCTCAGAAATGCACTGCTTTTGGTTGCTGTGGAAACACAGCAGAAAAAAATGCTACAATACATAGTACTAGTAAAGTGAATAAGATTCTGTTTAATCCCATCCACGCATTGCAGAAAATAACATGTGCTGTGTTTTTGAAAACTGCAGCATGTCTATTTTACCTGCCGAAACATTTGGATTTTCCCCTATAAATGTAATATGGAAAAAAAACAAACCGCTATGCGTTGTCGCTGCATTTCTTTCTGCAGCATTATTTAGCTAACGTAACCTAATGCTTAAAGGGGTGCTAAGACCTTATTCACCCATTGTCTAATTCACTTCCATTTGCACTCTAAATCTACACGGACAAGACCCGCACATGGATCAAATGTAAAAAAAAACAGTATGTCCAATTCTGGTCTGTTTCTATATATGGAACGAATTAAGAAAAAATGAGAACAGAAAATAGTTCCTTCCATATTTGATCAGTAATGTCTTTGGAGTATGGTTCACCTGAACTGGAATTGACATAGTGGTGGACTATTTCTGCTGCTGCAAGTTGCCACTCAGCAAAGAGAAACATACTAAACATGCAGGGACAGTTCATTCTAACTCATTACTTTATATAGAATTTGAACTACTGATATTTAGTTACCTAGAACACTTACCAAGTATCATTGCTTTGCTCATGTGATGTGTCTAAAGAGCAATGTATATATGTAAGTAGAGTCAATATATAGATTTATTACATATATCAACATGGGTTTAGGTAAAAGTTGCTACAGATTTGGATTTAATTTATAAAACTCTAACCAAAAATCACATATATTACAAAACAAGGATAGAAAACGAAATTCAGAGTGAATATTCAAGTGATAATAGGGGTTAATCATGTTGATAATTCCATTACCCTTCTCATGTGTGCATTGAGCTTGAGAACTATGGTGCAGACAAGCTGGCATCCATATGGGAATGGGATTAGATGTTTGTGGCAAGGTGTTTGGTCTACTTGTTGTAGGTTTTCATTCCCAGCATTGTGAAACAAGGATGTGCAATTTCTTTTGGGATTTTTCATATCATTTTTGTTCTACAAAAAAGTGCTACCAATGCAAAACAGCTTGACCTTGCCGCCCAAAGGCGTCAGCTTGATGAAGAGCTTAGTAGAAGCTGGAGTGACAATCGGGAGCCAAGTGAATCATATCAAGAGTGAGCATTAGAAGCCTAAAAATGATTCATAATTAGTCACTGATCCTCTGTGGTTGAGACGGAGAGGAAAAAAATGCAATGCAACCTTTAGGGAATGTAAGTTAATGGACAAGCCCTAATGTAATGTACCTAATCTATGCTGTATTTAAGCCTATTTTGGGCACATGCTTTTTTCAATTTTTTGCATTTGTTAATTTAAAACTTTCAACAATATTAAAGAATATCTCTGAACACAATAAAACAGTTTATTTTCTCTTGGATTTTAATTGAAAGCATATCTCCTCTTGGTGCTGGGCCAGGGTATCTCAGTATGTAACTTAAGGGTTAAAATCAAAATCAGAAATTGCCTAAGTACCTTATAAATGTAAATTTCATGGTTATTGCATTATGCATGCTGTTCATGTATATTTTTCCTCATCCATCAAAAAATAGAACAGAACTGGAGGACAGTGACTAATCCAGTGAGGGCTGAGAAGGAATTAATGTCCTCCGGGGTAAAATAGCAGCACTTACCACTTCTTTGCACCAGAACCTAACATTATTTGTCGTACATTACATTTACAGCAAGAAAAAGAAGTACTGATGTGACTGTCCTGTGACTCTACCTACTGATACATACACATACATATAGTCTTTGGAAAAATAATATAACATTCTACTTCTTTAACAGGCATGCACAGGCATCCTCAAGCACCTGACCTACCTACCTTCTACCCACTGTCTCCTGGAGGCGTGGGACAGATGACGCCTCCTCTCGGCTGGTAAGTTTTAGGTATAGACTTACGATGTTCAAGTTTTAGCACTTTCATCTAAAATGTCAGAAAGAACTGTAAATTCATGTAATATGGTATGTGATAATCTAAGAAGTTGCAAAATGCAACAGTTCCTTCCTGCATATGTGGAATTATAGACAACAAGAAGCAGAAAGAAACAACTACTGAGAAACTCCAACTGATCTCCAGAATGGGGATCCATTGTAACTTTAACTCTTAATTGTAATAGATTATCATTAATCTCTAAAATATAATCTGCATTTAAAGGTTCAGTGAATCTAAAGTTCTATTCAAGTAAAAAGATATCTAGTTTCTCTCTTAGATATGTATGAGCCAACCAGTGTTATGTCCGGATGCGGCATATTTCAGCTGATACGTACCATTGGTATGTAGAGGAGTTAAAGGCATTATATCATGAAGACAACACCTGTCCATTAGACATAGACTTGTAGATAGTATGTATGACGTCATAGTGAGTGGGATCGGTCTTAATAATTTTTTCCAATTACATTTATTGATGTTCTTGATTTCCTTAAGGTATCACTCACAGTTTATGACTGATAATTTGGGTAAAGCTCATACAGAAAAATGCATAGTCTGTGCAAGGTCCAGGTTCATTTGCTCTTGTGCATGGCTGTGCCAGTCTGTACACATCATAGACAATTGCTAGTGAATCATTCAAGTCTTTGAATTAGGTCTATGTGTACCATCACTCCCTTATTTCCTGCGCTTGACTCATGTATACCAAAAATTCGGACTGCTGAAGAATAATCTTTTCTGCGGTGGGAATGGGATGAGGTGATGGTCAGCTTCATACAGTTTATTGAGACAACCCTTGTCTCCCCTATAAGTATCGCAGCAGTTTTCTGGCAGAGTATCTTTGTGGTCTTACACGTTCACGCTCTTCACTTGAATTGATGTTGCACTACACAAGACTGACAGTCTGGAATTATTATTTTTTTTTATTTCCTCATAGTTTTTGTATATAAAAAAAGTGATTATAGGAGTTTTTATCTTCTTAATATTTTTCACTAAAAAGCTAGTATGGTATAAAATAATAAACTGGGCAATACTTAGTGATCCTCCGGCCACAAAAACTCCTGGAGTCCCCTGCTGGTCTCTGTATCCTGGCCTCCAGGAACGATGTTTCGACACAGTCACATGAAAGTTGGAGTCAGTCACTGGTTGCAGTGGTAACTTCAGTGTTGTTCATCACTTGTGCATGCTGAAATGTCATTGCTGGAGGACAGGATAGAGAGAGGAAGAGGGAATCGGGAAGGGGGGCAGTAGCTCAGTGGCAAGGGATTGTTATGGTATTACCAAGTATTTTATACAATTATAAGCTTATGGAGAAAAAAAATCAAAGATTCAAGGTGCTGAATACCTATTTAACTTGAATTGTATAAAAATTTGTTCTTTCTGCTTTCTTACAAAGAACAAAAAGTTCTCTGTGCTGGAGCCTTGGTGTGTGGTGAAAGTAGAGAAAGTTACCCCAAACATGAAATAGATATTAGTGACTTTCCTGTCTGTATTCAATTTCCACAGTAAAAAACAAACAAAACAAAAAAAAAACCTGTTGATTTCCAAGTACTGCAGTCATTCACATTTTACAGGAAAATCATATCATAGCATTGTTGTTGTTAGCTGGTCTTGATTTAGAGGACAGACCTATGTTATAAGATTTTGTCTGGAGAGTGCTGACAAATATTGCAGCTATCCCTTATAGAATCCAGAATCTGCCTTTCATTCTGTCATCACTGTGATGGAAATGAACAGCTAAAATTATTTGTTATAGGCAACTCCTTTTCATTTTGCTTGCACTGAATGCGGATAGACAGTAATACCAGGGACAGCCTGTGGACAAGAGTGGCGCTGTTTTGGGGGAGAAAAACAGACTCTGTTTTTTCATCTTAATACCTGAAAGTCATCTACTAAAATATTTAGGAACACAAAGAGGATGTCAAGCTTTACAATAACTAAAATTGGAGAAAGACCTAATTATATCCTTGGTAGTTTCTACAATTCAGAAGATGGTGCTGCTTAACATGATGATTTCTGTTAAAGTGTGACAAAACTTTGTAGGTATGGCTTTCATGCAGATATTTCCTCTGCAAGAGGAAAGTAGTGTTATATGGCAGTCATTCAGATGAATGGGCATCCATCTAATAAATGGGTGCCAGGGCAGGAGTTGCATTTACAGGGTGCTCTAATTTCTGGCTCAAGCAGAGGACCCCCTCTATGATGTCTGTATACTCTAACAGGCAGTATGGATACGGACTGTCTTCAAGAGGCAACCACTTTAATATGACATCTGATTTAGTTCACTATATCAATCATTTGGAAAATAGGACCTGAGCTGCCAGGGTTCCTGGAGGACAGGCTTAAGAAATACTGGCATATATAAATATAAAACATTCATATGAGAAATAATGAAAACGCACAGCACTTACCCACTATTCAGAGCAATTTCATATTACAGTGGTAAGAATACAGATGCGTGTTTTGTCAAGGCAAAAAGGTGGACCTTCTCATATGGATGGATTATAGAAGGACGGTTTCCTTATGGTCATAGGACAACATAGAATGAATTACACTGGATCCACAGTGGTAGACCATTGAATGATTTCAAGGACTGTTCATGTGATCATTAGTGCCAATCCATCGCTTTTTATAATTGTATATATGAAGCAAGCAGCAAGGACTGTTTCCGGACTGTTTCTGTAGCATCATATATGCTGGGTATGGTGACAACTGTTTGTGATGTGCTTACCGTGTTATCTGAATACATTGTTCCAAAATATTAGTACCATAATTGGTTAGGTAGGTCTGTTTTTAGTTAAAATCAGTATGATGTTAATACTTCTAAGTAGATGTTGCTGGACCAGAAGTAGGTGTATGGCTAAGTTTTTCGTTTACAACATAATGTAAAAGTTTTTAGAGCAAGACTAGGTTTTCGCCAACAGTATGGCCACTATATATATAAAAAACAAGCATGACCTTCCCCCTTTCCCTTTGATGTAAATAGGAAAAATGTGGAATAATTCTGACGCTCGAATGAATTTGGAAAAGGGCTGCAGTTTTTCCCGGTAATGTTTGTCATTCTTGTTCAGGTGCACAAGTTTCTCTGCCTTGCAGTAGAACTGTGGGTTGCAGTGTTTTGTAATATTTTCTTAATGCTATGAGACTATGTGTTCACTTAAAGTTGCCAAATAGTCTTGTGTACATCCAAGGTTTATGAATTTACTGTAAAAGCAGCTTTGATTGGTTCTTAATGGGTTATAGAAAATTTGTTAGCATAAATGTTCATTTTGATACGTAACGTGGTTAGTTTTCAGTATTGATCTTTCCATATGTTTTAAATGGATGTGTTTGTATCCAGCCTCACACGCAGAAGTCTATGGACAGGGGAGAGGGGAGGAGGTGATTTCTTCTAGTTCATTGACATCCTGTTAATTGCCTCACTCTATGCTGTGGCAGAGCATTATCTAGAAAAATACAGCAGTGTCAAAACAGCTGTCTTCCATAGGCTACATGCACCCATCCATCTAATAAAAAGGGATTGCAAAAAAAAAAAAAAAAGGTTGGAACTTAAAGGGATTCTATCATTAGAGTTCCCTTTTTTTTTAACTAAGTACACATAGGACTGGCCTCAAAAAAGGCTATTCTCCTCTAACCTTTATTATTCTGATCCGCGCCTCCGTTCCTTACGAAAATGAGTTTTCAGACAGCACTGGGGGCATATGCTTAGCACAGGGGATGCCCAAGTGCTGCCTGAAAACTTATTTACATGTGGAAGAAAGAAGAAATTTCTCAGGAACGGCGGTGCGGATCAGAATAATAAAGGTTAGAGAAGAATAGCCTTTCTTAAAGCTATTCCTACATGTACTTAGTTAAAAAAAAAAAAAAAAAAAAAAAAAAAAAAGGGAATTCTAATGAAAGAATCCCTTTAAAGGAAACCTGCCAGGAGGTTCCTCCAAGTAGGCCCAGCGTCTTTCCTGTGCTTTCCCTCGCTAACCTTTTCTCTGCAGAAAAGTAAAGTTACAACCATTTAAAGGCTGAAAAAGCTGTATGCCCGTGAGCCCTAAATAGTTGTGGAAGGATGGGAATCCACTTCAACTAGACATGCTGTGACCACTCTCTGTTACACCATATGAGATGTGATTGACATGTCCCTCAGTGACATCAGGTTCATGTCCATAACGCCTGACGTGACCATGATGGAGAGTGGTCACAGCATGACTAGCTCAAGCAGGTCCCCACCATATAGCTTTCGCTGCCTTTAGAAGGTTACAACTTTACTTTTCTGCATAACAAAGCTAAACAAGGTACAGCATGGTGAATGTGGTAATTTATTACTAGTTATACTGGTCCCTATTTAGGGTGGAAAAACCATCTGACAGGTATACTGTAAAAGATTCCTCTGTCTCATACAGACAGACCAGTATTACATGTAATAGGTTGCAACTCTTATAACTCATGCAAAATAGGCATTTGCTCATGTGCAATTGTTAGGCAAAAATATATGGTTACCCCCTTCACCCCATGCCTTGAATCCCAGTGGTCTGCAGTTTATCCTTACAGTATAATAGCTGACAATCAAGATGTCTAATCTTCTACACTAGAATAATCCCAATCCTCCATTTCATGCCTGTGGCCTATTCTCCCCAATAGAGACAATTCACTAAGTGCTGGGATTGTCGGCAGAGCAGCATTATAGACGCCTGCAGCTTCTAAAGCCATTTTTACATGAAATCTGTCAATCAATAACCCTGTTTGAACTGAATTGATTGAGCCAAAGTCGCCGAGGAATGAATCAATTATTCTGTCTGAACTATTCTCTTTAAATATGTTAATCCAGTTCAAAGTGGAAAGCGCTTCCAATCTAAAAGAAACACAATGTAATGTAAGCAGTTCAAAGCACACACAAAACAATAACACTTCCACTTCATTTCACAATCCTGCATGTTAATTTGTGGAAGTCTTATCATAGCAGATTTGTGCTGCCTTTCCGGATATACTTGAGTCTTTATGATGATCAATAATAACTATTAGTAAAATTACTGATACAAATGCAATGGTTTATTATTGCCACTTATATTGCCTGTATTTTTTTTATCCTAGGTATTCACATCACATGGTTCCTGGTCCCCCAGGTCCACATGCAACTGGAATCCCTCATCCTGCTATTGTCAATCCTCAGGTTAAACAAGAACACCCACATAGCGACAATGACTTAATGCATGTGTAAGTATTACTTTCACTGTAACACTATGTAAGATATTCAATATAGGTGGGGTTCACACTGTAATGCCTATAGTTGTAGAACGGAATACAGCATGTATAACACAGGTTCAAAACATCACATGTAATACGTAATACTAGTCTCCACCTATGGGGCATTAGAAATCTATGGTTGCCCTTCAGTGCCCATGGTCCATCACCATACCTTGTGCTTTCTTTCCTTATACTGCCGGTGTCAACCGCATGACAAGAGTGACAGTGATAAGTAATAGCCCTGTGTGTGCCTACTACCTGACTGTCAACCCCCATTAAGTTTATATGGCCTACAGGCCTGATATTCAAGACTGCAAAAACTGTGAAAATTTGGCATCACTTTTCTACATGCCATTTCATGTGGAAAACAGCAGTAATATTAAAATCTGTTTTAGAAAATCTTGCATAAGTAAACCTCGTGATCTTGGAGAAGATAGTCTAGAAACTGAGAATGTTGGAGAAAGGGCTATTTTATGTAATTAGTTGCAAGTGCATCAACCCATTAATTATATTTGTTCGTTTGCTCTTTTGTGTGGTTTTCATCACAATGTGTCATTTTTTCCATTTAGGAAACCTCATCATGAACAGAGAAAAGAACAGGAGCCAAAAAGACCTCATATAAAGAAACCGCTGAATGCTTTTATGTTGTATATGAAAGAGATGAGAGCGAACGTTGTAGCGGAGTGTACGCTTAAAGAAAGTGCTGCCATCAATCAGATCCTCGGCAGAAGGGTGAGCTTTGGGGGCGTCTTTCTTTTTCCTTCTGCTAACCTGTATTGTGCACTACAATGCACTGATTTCTGCCCTGGTGACATTGTGGCGCTCACTAGGATTGTGCTGTTGCCTGGCAACCTGTAAATACAGCGTAAATGAGGAAGTGAACAGTCAGCGGTTGATTCGCCTCTGCTCTGCTACATGTCCCCAAAGTATAATGTACCAAAAACAAAACGGTACTTTGTTCTCTTTCCAACAAGATATCCTGAGTGCTTCCTGTGGTGGTAATGTTTGGGCATTTCGCTCACACCATGCTTACAGAAATTATTAATTTTACCCAAAGGACATAGCTCTCTTCCAAAAGGAAGAAACCTGTCCCTGAATGCCATTTACCTGGCTAGCTTCTTACACATCCTTGGGACTAAAGGTGTCCTTGCACCTTCAAAAGCATTCATAGATAGCTAGTTAGCTTTGCATTACTCATGCACACTTGCTTTCCCCGAGCGTACATGCATTTATAAAAGAGGAGAGAAGACTGTCTCTAGCAGCCATGTCAAGTTATTCATACATTTCTTAGATTAATAACAGAACGATAGTAGAATTCATAGTTGTAAGAAGATATGCTGCAGAATTGTTGTATGTGGAATACGGTGGTTTACTTAGAAAATGGCAGGTCTTCTTTAAAGCTTCTATGGCTAGGACAGTGTGTGGGGATGGCAGGGTCCTGTCATTGTATTGGTACCGGGTTTTGCATCTTACATTCCAGGTCATCTTCCCATATATTTGTATTAGTTCCATAAGATGAACTCCTGGAAAGGGACACAGATTGTATTAGGTTTACTAATATTGGGCTTTGTCCCATTTCTCCACAAATGTCTGAAACTGCAGGAGTTAAGAAACATATGAAGCGAGCCAATAACTCAGCAGACTTTCATTTTCTGTACAGAACTGAGCACATAACACTTGCTCACTTCCCAGATACAGATGAATCACTTTCCCGGGTGATTTCCTGTGACTCACACACTTCCAGGAAAGCTGTGACCTGCTCTCTTGTCATGTTAGATCTCACTGTCATCATGTTTATCCTTAGGTTTACCACTGCTATAAGGTGTTTGCCATGTTTATCGAGATTGTGGGAAATGTGTCTTAAGTTTATTGAATACAGGGCACTGTATAAAAATATCTTCAAGCAAGACTTATGTTAAGGTACAGGATGTGGAAGAGCTATTTTTATTATTAAAGTGGTATTTATAAACCAGTTCAGTCATAGAGTAAGGCATTATTCACACAACAGTGCTGTTTTTCACAGATCTAATGTGAAGGGGCTTATTCACCTGATAGTGAATATCAGCTGCATGATGACCATTTTTTCGAATTGCTGTCACACGGCCACTTTAAAAGCCATTGATGTCTATGGCTCTGTGCACATGGCACTATCTATGTCCGTCAAAATGGACAAAGATAGAACATGTAAGTTTTTTGACACCTGTGAACAATAGTGAATAGATCTATAGACACTCATGATTTTAAAAGCAGCCGTGATGGCCATTCCTCACTGTGTGAATATTAATTTAATATATCATTTTGGGGACACTGTGGCCAAACTTCCACTAATATCGATCCTCTAGTCAGGATTGGTTCATGTGCAATATCTGGTTAAATGCTTAGGCTCAGTGCACATAGGGTCTAAGCCCTATATTTATCATATATACCAGGAAATGCTCCATGTGTACACGTTACAATGTATTAACAGCGCTCCCTTCACACAGCAGAAGGAATAGATTTTCTATTGGCCTTCATTGCACCAATATACATCAGCTTGCCATTTTTATATAGGAAAGCAGAGGAGACTGCGCTTTACTATACAGAACCGACAAGACAAAAATGTATACAATATGGTACACATTTCTTTACACCCTATGGATGACATTTGCCTGTAATACTTTGGGACATCTTTTCTTATGTATAACTCTGATGGGAAGATAAGATGTGATATGGGCAGAACCTTATTGTGTAGTGTGCATGACCATACAAGTGTAGATAACATTCTGATAGCTGATGGATAATCATTACCTTTTGGAGCCTAGTAAGGTTGAATGATATCCAGTCTCGATTCTCCCATTGCTGTGCTAAATATGTTCCATTGTCAGCTCTCTCCTACACATTCACCAGTACACATTTAGCCTGTACCATTAAACTACCATAGGCGAGACAGCTATGCACATCCATATGCATTTGATTGAACTACATTGTCATGATTTGTTCTTCTAACATGCTAGTTCAATAATTCAGTCAATTTAGTTAGTTCACAAGTCATATGACACATTCCCTATCAGTCACTTTAGAATGAGGAATAAGTGCTGCACCACCAAAATGCCGCACAGAATGTCAGACTATACTGTAGATTTTGTACTTTGTTCTTTTTAAAATTTTATGGTATATTATTCTGTGTCACCAAACTGCTAGACATTAATTCCAGGTTATGAGGGTGACAATGAAAATGTTAATAACTTTGGAGCATTCAACATGATGCTGCTAGTTTGTGGTATAAGCGATTAGATACAGTTAATCATATTAACAAAGCTATAACTTATCCAAGGAACTAGAACTGGTTTTGTACTACAGGCTACATCTATGTCACATCCACCTCTCAGAAATATCCCACAGCAGGAGAAATAATGAACTAACTGAATTAAGTGAACTAATCTCCAGAACTAATCTTCTGAATGAACTACACCATACATACATCATAGGAACTAAACTTCAAAATGAACTAGATTTCCCATCACTACTGTCATAGTAGAGAACATTGGTTAGAAAGTTTATTATATCTCCTTGGGACAACTCTTTTTGCTCTGCTTCATCCTTTACCACCTCTACTACCTATTATCATGTGATCAGTCTTAGGGGAGGCTTCTTTAGGGCTAGTTCACACGGGGCTCCGCATGAACACATTCAGTTGCGGCTTTCCGCTCCCAATTAGGCCCAAATGAATGGTCGAGGGTGGTGTCGCGAGGCGGACGCCGCGGCTGAATCAGCTGTGGAATCCGCCTGAAAAAAGGGCAACTCGCTTCTTTTTCCGTGAGCAGGAACAAACCGCTCACGGAAAAAAAGTAAGCTAGCGGTCTACATAGACATCTATTGTGAGGGGGCGGATTTTGAGGTGGATTTGGCGTCAAAATCCGCGCCCTCTTACCCCGTGTGAACGAGCCCTTACAGTAAGAACAGCTTGGGATTCAGTGGCACAGAATGTGTTGAGAGAGGTCTGGATACCCTTATTGAATATAAGAATATCATAGGTATTTTCCACTGATGGGGCAATTGGTATCAACTTTGCCTTCCTTTAGATCAGCTTGGTAGGCTTATAGGATGGAGATGTGTCTTTATCCAACCATATCTTCTATGTTACTACTATAGAAATGAATGAACTATTCTAATATGAGATATTGGTTTGCACACATAAGGGTTTCAAGAGCTACCGTAATATGGTTTCAATCATATGTACATATTTAACAACTAAGTGAGGATTCATTTCCTCAAAGTTTTACTGTGTATTTATAAAGGGAGATGTATTCTGGAGCTATAGTTTTTCTTCTGAAAGTCCATAGGCAAAAGAGCCAAAAGACCTTAGACTAATAAAAAGATTATGAAAAAATTATCAAATATTGAGACAAATGAGACTGGCTGTCAAATAGATGCTTGACTTTCTACTGTAACATTAAATATCGGAGTAAACTGCTCTTATATAGTAGTGATGTCACTCTTGTAAAATATAATGATTATCACATCTAAGTAAACAATGACATCACTTCTGACCAACTGTAAGGATAAACTCCGCTCCCCTGCTTCTACTGATAGACCATTCATATGTCACATGTAACAAGCCTATATACCTTGTTACTACCAACTTCCCTACCTACTCAGCTCAACCCCCGACCCATATTATATACTTACTTTCCACGCTTCTTCCTGCGAGACGGCTCCTCCATTACTGATTCTGCAGGCGTGCCCTCTTTTCCAGTGTGGCTCTGTTCTCTGCAGTGATGATCCATCTCTACTACACAGTAGAGGTGGATTATTGGCAGCAGTGCGCAGAGCAGCACTTGGAGAAGAGGGCACGCCTGCAGAATTAGTAATGGAGGAGCCGTCTCGCAGGAAGAAGGTAAGTATAATGGGGGGAAGAGAATTGATGATCTGTTTCATGAAATGGGGAAATGGACCGTTACTGGATAAACAGAAAATGTCCCTGGGGCGCTCACTTGACTGCCCCAGGGATAGGGGTAACTATACATTTTATATTAATAATGTTATTAATAATGTTATTTAGAAAGTAGGAGGTGGTTTAGATTAGTGTAGGGATTTCCAGTTATCCCAGACAACCCCTTTAACACCACTTTCTGGCACGTTAGACTATATAGAGTCATATTATATCCTATCCAGAACAGATCATATCTATTCTATATTTTTGTATGTGTTTGGACCTCAGATTCCTTTTTCTCATATAGGTGTCAAGAAGGTTTATTGAATCCTGAATGCAGATGGCTTCATGACAGACCCACTTCCTTCTGTATTTACCTATTGTAATATAATATTCGCTACAATATCATATTGGCCACTGGTTTGGGCTCCTATTATTCCCTTTGTGTCTTTCTAGTCTGATTTGGTACCATGCTTGTATAATTTGTACTTTATTTGTATGTTTTCTTTTTGGCACCTTGCATACATATCTTCCCATGGACTTCTAATAATATGAATCTCCTATTTCTATTTTAGTGGACCTCAGAGACATTGGTGGATTTTCTTTTCCCCTATTCAGTTGTAGTCGTGTGCCTTATACCTTGGTGCAGTTCTTTGTATTGTGTTTGCTTATTGTTTAGATGTGCCCTTAAGGTCTGTCAATTGAGGATGTACCTACATATTTTTTTATGTAAAATATTATTTGTAAC
Source organism: Leptodactylus fuscus (assembly GCF_031893055.1). Lineage (NCBI taxonomy): Eukaryota > Metazoa > Chordata > Amphibia > Anura > Leptodactylidae > Leptodactylus > Leptodactylus fuscus. The sequence continues at coordinate 264,940,417 of NC_134265.1, forward strand.
AAGATTACAATCTTGTCTTGTTTTATAACGTGATGTTTTCTAATAAAGGTAGAATTCAAATGTTTGATGATAATACATTGTTATAGTGACATAATTATAATCACATTTAGCATCAAATATTATGTTACAGCATCCATCCTCCTCAGGATCTACTTAGGCAGGTTCTTAAGTTTGTATTTTTTATGTTGTAAATTCACAGCTGTGGAGTTGGAAGGCCAAAACACCGACTCTGACTCCTATTTTTCACAGCCTGACTTCAACTCCTGCCCCAAATCTTCTGACTCCTTCATAAATGTCTGACAGCCTTGGTGAGAGCTGCAAAGCTCCTCTAATTCACAAAAAAGCTAGTGAATGAATTATTATGAAACCAAATTTGCAAAGTATGCATCATATTAATTATACAATACCAATAATTTAAGAATTTAATTAAAAATAATCGATCATTTGATTTTGAACCAGAGTCGGTAACTTTTTTTCCGAATCCACGACTTTGCCAATATTGGTACATGACTAATGCTGGTCATACACATTAATTACCGGTATATGTTGGCCATTCCTGGGCATCCTTTTGTTCTCTGGAAGATAAGGTGCCGCCAGAGTTATCTGGCAACGGCTTTCTCCATTCACAATACAGGCATGCTTGGCCAAGAAGACAAACAAGGTATTTCAAGGCTCTATTCACATATGCGCTGTCTGTGTTAGAAATGGGAGCAACATCAAATTGATAGCTTTGACATGTATAATATACCACTTTCTGCTTTGCCCCATTTTTATGGGAAAGTAGCTCTGCACGCAGCACTGTTTTTTCCTGTCACACATGACAGAATTTGCTGCAGAGACTCCAAAAATAGTCTGTGATGTAGATGTGATCATGACTTAAGTTAGAAACATGTCCTTGTAGGTCCTTTTTATTTAAAGGAACACAAAACCAAATGTATTAGGTACCCCTGATAGCGCTATATGTATATGAATGTAGATAGTGGTCAAGGTGGTAGACCTTTCCCTTATCAGAAACAGACCACAGGCTCGTTAGAAGGGCCAACTGTGTCCTGGGAACTCTCTTGGACCCAGGTGGATGACAGAAGGATACTGTCCGTGGTGAGTTGTGTACTGGAGAATAACTCCCATCCCATGTATGAGACCGTAACAGCACTGGGCAGTAGTGTCAGTGACCGACTGCTTCACCCCAAGTGTGAGAAGGAGCACTATCGGACATCCTTCCTCCCACCCGTGGTCAGGCTGTAAAATCAACATCAGGCTAAGCGGAGATCACTCTGCACAGAGAACTAAGTGATCCTGAGTCTTTTTTTTTTTTTTCTTAGTTGCTATGACTCCTAGTATATTTTCTATCTACTATTCTGAGCTTGTATGTGTTCTTTCTTGAATTATATTACTGTATTATCTATGCTGCTGTAACACTGAATTTCTCCTTGGTGGGACTATTAAAGGATTATTTTATTTTATCTTATCTTCCTAGTCCTGATTCCTAGTCCTTCCGTAATCCCATCCCTATAGTCAGTTCGTATCCTTGAAATACCTGATAACATTTAATAATGGGTTGTATGAAAATGCACAATAAATGAAGACACTATCATGGCAGAGATCTTTATATCAACTTGCATATGGTTGCTATTCTCAGAAATAGGAAAAATACTGGTCTAAGTATAGAAGAATAATGTGATTTTTGCAGTGACTTTTTAGCTGCTTGCTCTGCAGTCTTCATGTGTATGGCCAATGTACTAAACCAAGAAATCAACACTCGGGTCATTAGAGAATAAAATTATTATTTCAGCCTCCATCTATTTATGTACTTTAATAGTTAAAAAAAAACCCCATTGACTAATTTTAGTCATTTCAGGCTGACAGAAATATTTAGCATGAAGTATGTTGTTATTGCAGATCAATAGTGCGTTAGATCCGCTCCAGATGTTGAGGAAGTGCTAATACAGGTATTAAGCGTCAGTATGTAATTAAAAGTGGTGGAAGCGATGCAAGAACTAATTAGGTGTCTTTTACGGAGTGGGAATCAGGCATTAATGACTAGGCGCCACTAGAGAGCTTCTAGACCTGGGGCCCTTTTCACACAAACCGTGTTATTCTGTCGGCTACAGCCTCAAATAAGCATTTATGGCATCAGATTTAGAGCGCATTTTACCTTGGCCTCATTATAAACACATTTCTTGTCAATGCTTCTCCCTGGTTATTGATCCCCAGCTCCCGATACTTATATTTTTACAGATTTAAAATGCATGTTGTCTGGGATAAGCAACTATCTAATCTCCATGCCTAAGGCTATCAGGCCCTTCTCTTTTAAAACGTGTACAGCCAACATTACATTTTCCTGGCAACATCACGCCTATTCACATCCAAGGCACATATGTCACTGTGGCAGCTGGAAAGCCGACCATAAAAGTGGATTACGGTGACACCATTTGAGGGATTTAAATTGATTTTGTGGCAAATAAGACTTTGTTAAATCAAAAACAGGTATCCACATCTCTATGCATACAGTGCCAGCTTCCCATTTTTATTATTGCTGAACCACTACTGTATTTTAATGGGCTGTGAGAGCAGAGGCTACATAAAATGTACAATTTGACACAATCTTAGGCCATGTTCTGAACATCAGCCTACAGTACTTAGTTACTTGTCATATAGGTTTTAGCTCTAAAGTCTCAATATACAATGTAATCTTTATAATCCTAATTATGTGCTTTATATGTGATTTTTAATACTATTAAATGGGCTATCCGATATCTAACATTGCTGGCCTATCCTTAGATATAGATTACGATCATGCCAAAAAAAAAAGGGGGGTTAGGCCATTGTATTGATAAATATGCTCTATGAAGTCACATGTATTGCATGACCACCACTATTCTACCAGTGGTGAGACTATAATATTCCTGCCATGCATTATTTTACTACTAAATCTGATTCCTGGCCATAACGGACGTATTGAATTGCATTAACCCATATATTTATGTTGTGTATTAATATACTTTGTAGTTCTATGCATAGGGAATTATTGATTTTTCTAGTACGCTTTTTCCCCTATTTTGACAACTTGATGTCCACATATTAAACCTGTATTCCCTTTCTTGCAGTGGCATGCTTTGTCTCGTGAAGAACAGGCCAAATATTACGAGTTAGCCCGAAAAGAAAGGCAGCTACACATGCAGCTCTATCCAGGCTGGTCTGCAAGAGACAACTATGTGAGTAATTTTATTGTCTCTTATTAAGAATTTGTTTGTATACAAGCAATCTAAAGCCCAATTTGTAAAGCCCGGGGTAATCTTAAACCTTATTAAGTTAGTATGTATTCGTATCTGTAACTTAACTGTACAGAACTTAACACCAACCAAAAATTTAAACCCAACAACTTCCCGGTAATAGCCTACATCATGATTCCTTCAATGAAATCTTGCATATGCGTTGGCTACCTGGTTGCGCAATACTGAGTATTTTCCCTGTATCATCATCCCTTATATTACTCTGCATGCCCCAATGGCTCCATGACTGATTCATGTACAGAACTGTATGGGAATGACATGGACATGGAGCACTTTACGTGTGTGCAAGTTTTTATTGAGTGAGCTGTGATGCAGGCATAGCACACAACATTGCCATCACTTATTTTTGGGCCCCATACTGGCAAAATTTGTGGGCCCCTCCTCCCCAAGATATCCTACAGTTTCCATGCCCCGTTGCTCCCACACAGTATATAATATTTCCCAATGCTCCCTACATAGTATTAAAGTGCTGCCCACAGTATAATGCTCCACATGGTATATAATGCTCCACAGCGGTCCTTCACAGTGTAATGCTCCACAGTGGTCCCCCACAATATAATGCTCCACAATGACCCAACATGTACATGCATCACATGACACCAGGCAGCTGGACATGTTGCATGTCATTCATTTAGATCTCTGGATATGCACTTTACACGTGCTGTCAGTCATTATTGTTTGTCAATGAGTCATGCAACCCATAAGTGACACATAACTTTCATTGATTTTCTACCACCTTTGAAAGGTTCTTTTTTATTACCCTGTCACATTAACCAGTTAAGTTATTCTGATCCAGCAGTTTGTTCTTTAGTTTCTATAAATGCTTTTATTTTAATTTTACACTGATTCTTTTAAGTGTGCCTGACCTCAGTATTTTTTCTCTTAAAAACCAGTTGCATGGTGCAGTTGTGTTGAATAATCTAGCAACCAGCATGAATAACTTATATAAGTACTCGCTGGATGACGCCAACAAACTTCTTCATAAAAAAACAGCCATTAATGCTCATCTAGGGCTTGCAATTATTCAGTTGTTGCAGCCGGGCCAGTAGTTCCTGCACACTCCTAGGTTGCTGATTCTTATCTCCCAGCAGGTCCCATAAATGTTCAATTGGTGACAAATTTTCTGACTTGGCAGGCCAAGGATATCTTGCAATCTGGCAGAGACATTACTGGCTATGTGTGGGTGGAATCCCTACCATAAGAGGCAGTGTGGCCCCAAAATGTCCTGCACATATCCTCTCCCTCATTTCCCTAATAGGATGATCAACTGTCATATGCGATGACTCCCCAGATCATCACAACAGTAGTTGGGGCAATGACAGGGTTGAAGCACTCATCCTGAGGCCTCCATGCTTGCACCTGACTATTGTTGCATCCCAAACAGAACTTGAATTTGTCACTAAAGATGATATAGTTCCGGACCATTTCTAGATCACAACACCAGTGCAAAAGAAAGCTATACTGTCTGGCTGTCAATGGCAGTACACGTAATGGATACCCTGACACCAGATTTCCTTCTTCTAAGTGCCTGGAAATTGTCCAGGGAGAGACAGGGGTGTGTATTAACAAGGACAGTGAAACCGTGGGTGCTACTTGTGCTTGTCAGCAGATCAAACGGTCTTCTCTATCAGTGGTCTGTCTGTGCTATCTGGAGCCTGTTCACCATGTGTACGTGCTCTCACAACAACTATTCCCAACACTTCCTAAAAGCTAGGTCAGAATGGTTTAGATGTTGGATAATTCATTGATATTGCAATCCTGCTTCTTTCACTCCAGTGATGTTCCCCCTTTCAAAGTCTGTCAACTGGGCAAAATGTCTTCAAGCATAGGCATGTTTACCAGTCACTAAGAGGTACACTACCCAAAAGTAGTCTGAAAGCCTTTTATAGGGCAGCAAAGGAAGGACTTTTAAACCCTGTTGTGGCAAGACGCAGTTTCCAATCAGACCACATTTAAATACTGTATATGTCAAGTTTTGCAGCAACTCAACATTTCTATCTGTATGTATCATTTTTTTGGTGAATATGTAGTAAAGCGGATGTGTCAATACTAGGCCATGATTGTCAGGTTAAAAAGATTTCAAGATGGCTTTAATCTACTAGTTAGATTATTATGAAAAGGGGGAAATAGTTTTTAATCTAAATTTATATAATATTAATTTCTCTGATGAGTCTCATAACTGCTGATAACGAAATGTTCAAGAGAGATGTATCCTTATTGCTAATACAACCATATAAAGTATTTAGGCTATACAAGTGGTAGACAAATGGTCTATGGCAATAAAGGTGTCTTGGAGTTTGGGCGGGGGAGGAAGGAGCGAGTAATATCAGGGTTTCAGGTTGCGTAGACCAGGGTTCGCAGCAGCTGTGGATCTGGGCTAGTCTCCAAATGATTAACCCCATTGGTAACAAGGAGGTTTCAAGCAAGTGTTGGCCTTATGTTGAATGGTTTTCTTTCTGTAAGAGAACAATTTACTTGGTAAACATATCTAAATTTATGAGCATTAGTCTTAAAGTGGCCCAAGACTTACAACCAGCAAAGTCTCAAGTGCAGTCGACGTGGCTGTAGAGCCTTTGTTCAGACAAGTAGTTTTATCTTGTCTCAAGGGAGCTGCTTTGGCTGACAAAAGTAACATCATTGGCAAAAACGTCCCATGTTGGCTGCCTTCCACCCTATCCCTGTGATCACTCATAGTACAATTGCAGCTTTTCAGTAGATCTGGCTACAGAGTCAAGCAACAGAATGCACACTTCTGGAAAGCAGAGCTGTATGAGTGGACATTGCTAGTAGTGGGCAAGAGATCCAGCTGGATTTCCAGGCCAACAAAGCATCTACATCCTGCATCCTCTTATGTACTAGTCTTATTTGAACTAGAAGACTCAAAGAACTAAATCCTATTAATATTATAAATGTGAAAGTTTGTGGGTTTGTGAGTTTTGGATGTTCGGATGTTTGTTCCTCAATCACGCAAAACTCGCTCCACCGATTTGGCTGAAATTTTCCACAAACATAGCTAATACACCCGATTGCGCAATAGGCTACTTTTCGTCACAATAGCGCACATACGTTTGTGCCAGGACCCCCACAAAACCCAAACTCATACCACCATCTCTGCAATCTCACACACTTTGGACCATAGCAAGCCACAAAATTCATATTGCCCTCTACAGCCTCACCCCTAACCCCACACAATCACATATACATATACTTTACCACTCTGCCCCTCACCTTAACAATACTCTAGGAGGTTCTCTTTAACGCTCCGGAGCAGCCATGTTTGCCGACCCCCACCACTCTGACAATCCGCGACACCGCCCACCCATGTCAATACCCCTAGGCGGTCTAATAAATGCAAAAAAAAAAAAAGTTTAAAAAAAATATAAAAACAAATAAAAAGGATTAAAAATTCAAATCACCCCCTTTCCCTAGAACATATATAAAAGTAGTTAAAAACTGTGAAACACATACATGTTAGGTATCCCCGCGTCCGAAATCGCCCGCTCTACAAAGCTATACAAATATTTTTCCTGTTCGGTAAACGCCGTAGCGGGAAAAATGGTCAAAAGTGCCAAACCGCCGTTTTTTCACTGTTTTGATTCTGATAAAAATTTGAATAAAAAGTGATCAAAGCAATAACATTTCCCAAAAATGGTAGAAATACAAAGTACACCCGGTCCCGCAAAAAAGACGCCCTATGCATCCCCGTACACGGACGTATAAAAAAGTTACGGCTGTCGGAATATGGCGACTTTTCAAAAAAAAATTTTTTAACATAGTTTTGGATTTTTTTAAGGGGTCAAAATGTAAATAAAACCATATAAATTTGGTATCCCCGGAATCGTAACGAAACACAGAATACAGGGGACAGGTCATTGTGGCTGCACAGTGAACGCCATAAAACCAAAGCCTGTAAGAAAGTCGCAGAAATGCATTTTTTCTTCAAATCCACCCCATTCTGAATTTTTTCCCTGCTTCCCAGTACATTATATAGAATAAATAATGGTGGCATCATGAAGAAAAATTTGTCCCAGAAAAATTAAGACCTCATATGGCTCTGGGAGCGGAGAAATAAAAAAGTTATGGGGTTTAGAAGGAGGGGAGTCAAAAACTAAAAACCAAAATCACAAAAATGCCATCGGCGGGAAAGGGTTAACTTCAAATACTTCTGTCCCAAAGTCACTATGTAAAGTTTCTCACAACACCGTATAGCAGCTCAAATACAAATTAGCTTCAACACAAAAGTCTCACGTATTCTCTGAATTAGAGCAAAAACAAGATACAAACTTACATTTCATATCCCATACCTTATACACACTACGAAAACCTTACCCACGCCTGTATATACCCACTGCTACAATCACCGCAGACGAAGTCGCGGGTACCAGCTAGTAATTGATATCTATGACATATCAGATCAACTATATTAATGCAAATATATCTATATTAATCTAAAAAGCACAACTTTATCATTTTAATGCTATTGTCACTTATGACACATCATGAGTTCTTTTTTTTTTTTTATGTTTTTTGAACAAATTTATATTTCAGGGTATTTTCTCATTCAGTATCATTGTGGGTTATCCTTCATATTGACAGGTGACAAACCAAGCAAAGTAACCTCACATTTGTAAGCTTCTCCCCATAGGATTTTCAAAGGCCCTAATAGTATATACCTCTAAAACAATGGATTATCAACTAACAAGGATTCTGAAGATGACCATACACCTTCAATAGCTGTTGTCTCAATTAAACTTGCATGCAGGGGTGTAACTACTATAGTAGCAGCTGCAGCGGTACCGCTGCAGATTTTTTTTTTTAATAGTCTGTTACTTCCTGGAGTAACTTCAGCAGGTAACAGGCCCTATTTACTTACCGATCCTGGCTCCTGCTCGTGGCCACCGGTGCTTCTTCTGCTGTGAAGGTTGCTGTGAGCAGGATACAGGATCAGTAAATAAGGCTGCGGGCCCGCAGACCGCACAAACACTATCTTAGGAGTCTTTTCAGACCCCCGAATATAATGATCGGATGCCCATGGGAGTTGAGAGAACATAAAAAACAGTGTTACTTACCTCTCCTGGCTCTGGCAGGCTTTCGGGCACACTTGCTGATGTCCCAGACGTCACATGGGCCGGGGCCTGCGTCCTTATGCGTCACAACCGGGTCATGTTATGTCCCGTACATCATTGAATATGGCTGACATCACTGGGGAGTGCGTCAGAGCCAAAGGAGAGGTAAATAATGTTGTTTTTTTATGTTTGTATCCGCCCCTGGGTCTCCATGGATGGTCCACAATGGGGCATAATACTTTATGCACGGGCCATTATGGAGAATAATACTGTGTGCAGGAGCCACTAAACAAAAGTTTGCCACAGGACCCCGCCATTTCTAGCTACACCACTGCTTGCATGTCTATCAGTGGGGAGAGGGAAGTAAACCATTGCCAGATTCCTCTGTTTCTGGCTCAATTCTCCTGAGACCCAAAATGATCTGGCATAAAATAAAAAGTGTCTGATCCATCAACTGGCAGGTGAGAGTGGGAAGACTCACGTACACATGAGGTAGTTGACTGGCTTTGTCGAAATCATCAGGTTTAGCTCTATTGCTCACAAAGTTTTCCAATTACTATGTATTGCTGAGAAGTTAGAATTTTATTTTATAATCCATATTTTTAAAATTGGGTTTTATTCTTTTCTTTTAATACATATAATTTTTTGGAGTTCTCAGTCTAACAAAGTTAGAATAATCCAATAAAAGTAAACAAAGGCAGGTTACGCCATATAAAAATTACAAATATATTAAAGATGGAAGGCAAAGATCAGAGAAGTGAAAAATATGCTATTGAGAAACTGAGCCCGTGAACCAGAATGGAACTTCCAAAAGGAACAGACAAAGGGATTTAGGGGTTAAAAGAGTAGGGGAGCAGGGGCTTCCTATTCAGGTCAGCAAAGGGGTTTCAAAGAGACAAAAGGGGTCTGTTGCTTGTGCTGTAAACTGAATGTGATCACACCAGGGGGGAACAGATTTAACCAAATCTTTTCTGCCTATCCTGGAAACTAGAGGTCCTTTTTTAACATTAACAATATGCTATACCACTATAGTTTGGTTTATATCTTTATATATAACATACTGATTGGGAATCTAGATTGAGAGCGTGTAAAGTGCTGTGGACTACATTAGTACTGCAAAATTATGAGAAATTAATAAATACATTTGGTGTTCAAAGATTAAAGGATTTTTGTGGACCAAGGCAGCTTTGCATAGAAACAGCCATATGACCGACCATGGAGGTCTTCCATTTATAAATAATTTTTCAGAAATTTTTACTCTTAGTTTCAATGAGAGGGTAACCATTTCAATAAACTGTTGCCTGCTTTAACTGTCTCCATGCCAAGCGTCTCCAGGGAAACCAATGATCAGATCCCAAGAAACCTCTTTTCTGGAATTCACTGGTGTAGATCATAGTAATGATAATACATTGGATTATGCATATCATAGATTACCCAGTCTGCAGATGAAGTTCTTACTGCTGAATCTGCATTTTGCGTCATGTTTAAATTAGCTAGATACCGTAATTCAGAGTATAACCAATGACCTATTATTGGGGTATGTACATCATACGCTATTATTTCACAATATTAAGTCACACGAATGCTATAGAACTAAGAAATATCTTTTTGTTACGCAGGGTAAAAAGAAAAAAAGGAAGAGAGAAAAACTCCAAGAATCCACATCAGGTTAGTTTTATTGTGGTTTTTTTCTGCTTTTTAATCTTTGATATTGGTAGGAGATAGATAGATAGATAGACTGATGTACAGTGACAGCTGTATTCATTGACGTCAGTGTTTAACTGTTGTTGCTGAACAACATTTCTCAATGTAGCGGATGTCCTTTATTGTCAATTTACATGTAAATGGAGGTGTTGCCTTCTTAAAGGGATGGTTATGAACAAGTTGATCTTGTTTTGCTGGTGCTGAATGTCATGATGTTATCCTTTTGAGACCCTTTGAAAAGATGCAGTTTTTTCTTAAAATGGATAAAGGTCAAGATACACATAAATGAAAGGCTGAAAGATCGGACCATCTATCACATAGACACATAAGATATCATTGCCAGACAGACAAACTATGAATATTCTCCATTACTTGTCAAATCACACAGACAACTAAAAAATATAACAGAAAGAAGCCCAAGTAATGAGGTTATATTCATGTTAGACCTCGTTCACCTCTGCGTTCGGTATTCCGTTCGGGGAGTCTCTCTTGGGGGCCCCCCAAACAGAATACCGCTCGCATTGACAAACGGTGAGCAATGAAAGCACACAGACCCCATGGACTATATTTATAGACCACTTGTCAATGCGTTCGGTATTCCGTTCGGGGAGTCTGCTTGGGGACTACCGAACGCAGATGTGAACCAGGCCTTAATGTAAATTTACCCTTCTGACCCCAGTCTGACCTTATAGGTTACTATATTAGCAGACGCTTCCAAACCAAAAATGTAGGTGTTACCCTAAATCAATTTGCTGATATCACAGTGTTTATTGGGTTGTCAGTGCCCTGGGTCACCTGACCTTGATTCAATAATGTTTTGCCCCATCCTGACCTTCTCATATATTGAACCTTTGATTTCTCTGGATGTTCTACCTAACCTAATGTCCATGACAGCTGCCAGAAAGTCCCTGAACCTCTGCCGTAGAAGAATACATGGATGAATCATCCGATCATGTCATGCTCATGGCAATAATTCTAGTCTTAATTCCATACACATTTTTTTAATTGTAATGAATTATTTTTTCTGGAAAATATGACTTCAGTTCAGTAGATTCTTCATAGTTCATCCTTCGCTGATCCTGGACACTTTCAGACAGCCACTGACAACACAAGGGAAATGACAGACATTTTTAATGAGGATTACAATTAACCTCAGAAACATTTTGGCTACCACCACACCACAGAAGGTACAAAATGCTGACATTTAGAATTGTGTTCTGCTCTTGACCTCGAATGACCTTAATCTCTGATTTGGCCTGACCATTTGGTTTACATGTCTTCTATACTGGCTGCTAACTTTTCCCAACAGCTGTCAAAAGATCCCAAACATTATGTAATATTATCGGTTAGGTTGAAAGTCACATTTGTTCTGGGGGAATGAAAAGCATTACTCTGGTAAAGAAAGAAAATCACAACTGTAGTCACATGCAAAACACATAGGCTAGTTTCTTTTCTGTGAAGGGGTGCAGCTTGAGATCTAGTGTAAGTTTTTAATTTTTCACATGTCACACCATTTGTGATAGTCAGCTCTTTCTCTACATACACAATCTCAATGGGGTATTTCAATACCCCACTTTGTCATTTAGGAATCCACATAGCTCATAGGGGTACTGTTGGAATGGGTCTTCAAGATCAGTCTTATTCCATCCATAGCACGTTACTGTTTTATTGCGGATTAGTGAAAGAAAGTCACAAGTGGCAACCATTGCCCACCAACTCTGGTTTCCCTTGTTTGAGAAGACGTATTATACAACGTCCAGTTTCTCAGCCTCCTCAATATTTCTATCAGTTTTGAAGAAATGAAAAATTCTTATTCTTTCACAATGAGTAAACATTTCAGAAAATGCCAACAATACCAGATTTTTGATTCATGTTTTTGTGATTTGCAGTATTTTGGTCTCTTCATATGTGGTCAATGATCAATGTCATTCTAGTCTTTGCCTTAGTGTTTTTTAGTATGCCATGAATAAGATGTGTCACCCTCTTACATAAAATTTCTGACTGTGTAATTTAGGTGTGTAGGTGTTATGTGCGCTGGAAGGAGAACGTAAAAACAACAAAAAAATTCTCTCTGGACCTGTCAGTCCCATAAAAATAGACTGCAAAAGATTATCCAAAGGTCACTTAAGAGTTGCCACCTGGGTTTTATTGACTTCACAAGTAGCTATTGACCAACGAGTGTGACCTTTATGCATCCATTTAGGAAAAGGTAGTTCTTCATACAATATTAACCCATTAACTGCCAATTATTTTATTATTTTTTTCAATAATACGGGAACTGCACTGTGAAAATGACCTCATGTGCGCAAGGCAATGCATGCACGTGATCAGTTTAGGTTTCCTATCACAGGCAATATCCTGCTGGAGCACGTGAATGTCCTGTTTCTATTCCTCAATGACAGATGTCGTTCGTAGGTGGGTTAAAGTACTCGATCCCCAATTGGGGCAGTTAATGGGTTAATGTATGCATACAGATATATGGTGAATGCAATTTATATAGTGAATACATACATATATAAATATAGAATACAATGGATATAATAAGTAAAACACTGAAGGCTGGTATAACAACCATTTCCTTAGAAAAAGAAATCTAGAGTTTTATACATTTTGCAATATTTCAATCCAAAACTTTGTTAAAAGACCAAAATTTTCTACAGGTGCAGGCCCACCAAGAATGACAGCCGCCTACATCTGAAGCATGGTAAGAACATCTCTTTAGCTCTCATATTGTTGTTAGATGGGATGACCATTGTCTTGAACTGCCCATCTACCCTAAACTAATTCTCCATCTGCTAAAGAGACTGGCTACTTTCTTGAGGTGGAAGAGTCTTGTCCGATCTGTTATAGAAGGTGATTTAGCTAAAATATCACCGGTTTAAAAATGATGCATTTTCACAATGGTTTTTATACCGGCTTTGTCATAGGTTGTAGGACCCTGCTATGAAGCTAATGTATTATAAGTACATGGAAGACACATCTTAATGCACCTTTAAACTTATACTAATATCTCTAGGAATTTTCAGACTCTAAAGCCTGGAGAATATTTTGAAATGCCAATGCTCAGAAATATTTATTTTAGTATACAGTTCTTCAGAGGCATCCATCTACTTTTGCACTAGAGGGCGATATTGAGGGCTCAATTTGAATGTAATTGCAGGTTTACTATAAATTTTGGATAGTGTATAATGGAAATGTTCATTGTATTTACAGCAATGCTCCCACTATAACATGTAGGACTGCGAGCAACATCAAATTCCATGTGGTTGGAGATATGTCTAATGACATCTATAGAAAGGAATATGAAAATAATATTGGCGTTAATGTAAATTATTCAACATTTGGCAGATTAAAAGTTCAGCCATCAAAATACATGGGGTTAGGTCAGGGTTAAGCATTATTGTGATTCTTAAGTGAGATTTGTTTAGTAGTCAGACACAGTGGACTTCCATAGACAATATTGCTGCAACGTATCTTTAGGATAGGCCCCGCTCCTGATATCCCTATGACCAGCTGCTTAATAGGGCTGTAGTGTTCCTATTATTGTTTAGCAGGTACCACTTTGTATAGTTTGTGGTGGCTCTACATGGTATTGCACTTGTATGTGACCCTTAGTTCACATCTGCGTTTGGTAATCTGTTCAAGGAGTCCACATGGGGTTCCCCGAATGGACTACTGATCGCACTGGCAAGCGGTGTGCAGTGAAAGCACCCGGACCACATAGACTGTAATGGGGTCTGTGTGCTTTCTATGCGCTGCTTGTATGAATCATGTGGACATAAAAGTAGATCACGATCTACTTTTCTGCCCGCATGTTCCGTGCAGACACTGTGCGGAGAGCACACGGACCCCATTATAGTCTATGTGTGCTTTCACTGCACATCTCTTGCCAGTGTGTTTGGTATTCTGTTTGGGGAAGGGGGGGGGGGGGTCTATATGCGGACTCCCCCGAACGGATTATCAACTCAGATGTGGCCTGAGTCTGCATTACCATGCACAACCTCTATAAAATGTTCTGAGTTTTTTCCTGTTAAGCATTGCAGGGAATGGCGTGGTCCCTTCAATCAGCTGATCATGGGGATGCCAGACGTTGGGTCTTACTAATCTGATATGGATGACATATCCTAAGGGTAGTACATCACTATTCATGTCCTGGAAAGCTTCAGTACTAGCAGAAGAAAAAGGGTTTGCTAATAAAAATGAATATATTATACCAGAACAGAGTGGAATATGCTTTGAAACTAAGTTGGACAAAACAAGTATATAAATCCCAATTATATTGTTAATATAAATGACATGTATAAGTCATCAGACTGGAATATGTGGTCATTGGTTTATGATTAACAGAGCCCGAGAAAAGTCTTGAAACAGAGACTGTCTCAGTTATCACGTAAAAGAGCCTCCATTTTGGCTACCATAAGATGTTGACATTACCGAGCAACATTCCAGACCACTGGCTCCTGAAATCTTTAAGGTACAGCCAAAATCATGTTGCTGCATGTTCCTGTCAGCCAGGACATATTTGTAAATTTATAGACATAATTTGGGAATTTGCTTTCCAGTTGTTTAAGCACTCTCTCTCTTTCCTTACCAAGTCTATAAAATGGAATCTTAGAATGGTAGGCATTTCCTTTCATCTGGCACGGTTCCATTGTTTACGGTCTGTGTGGTCTGACTCTTTGCAACATGCCACTCTCTAGAAGGGTCTTCTCGTTTTAATAAAGACATCTGTTAGGACCTGGACAAAGACGTTCTGTTGAGAGTCCTCAAACACTGCAGGAAGCTAGTTTGCAGCATGCTGGGGATACTTTGCACAAAGCTAAAAGTTCTGTGGGCATTAAATAGCAAGAAATATTTATTTGGCAGTTTTTGACTTTTCCCCCCCAAATTTCCAAGAACGCAATGTGCTAATTTTTGTCTGCACACTGCTAACTTATTATTGTCTGCTTGCTGGACATATGGAAACCATGTGTCTATTTACATGAGCAGTATTACAGACATGCATTGGGTACACAAACTTTATATTCCAGTTTTGTGTGCTTGGTGAGTCACCTACGCTGCTATGCCACAATTTTGTGATATAGAATATTATATAATTTATGCCTATCAACATTCTTGCAAGTAAATTCAAGCAAATGTATTTTACTTACTGGTAGCAACCCTAGTTTAGTGTTTACTTTTAGTCTTGCCACATCAGCATGTTGAGGCTATAGGTAATCTATTGATGTTCATGTCTATTGGCGCCAATATTTAGTCACCTTGTAATGATATATAAAACTCTTAGTAGTTACCGCAGGCATTTCATTGTCACCATTTCTTACGTACTACCTATAGCCATAGTAGTTATGGAGGTCAGTGCTTTTAGGAAAAGTTGATAGAGAGGAGCTAGACTGTGTAGAGTAATACTGAGTGCAATGGTAAAATAAACGGAAATTAAGGATCCTTGGCATTATCAGTCTGGTATCTCTGATGTATCAGTCAGGATATATGGTAAAAGTAAGGATCACGTGTCCTGGGCATGAACAGCCCAGTCACTGTGATGGGTCAGTTAAAGGTGTTGTCTTTATTAATTAGGCTGGGGGAGGTGAAAAAAATAAAACCATTCTCACCTGCTCCTGGTGCTCAAGTGCCTCCCTGCACTGTCCGGTCCTATAGCTCAGTTGACTTCCGGGAGAAATACTCACTGCACATGGCAGCTGAGGCCAATCAGCAGCCTCAAGAAGGGATTCTGGGACATCACTACCTGTGACGTCTCAGATCCCTTCTGTTGAGGCCACTGATTGGCCTCAGCAGTCACGTGACCACTGAGGCCAATCAGTTGCCTCAACAGAAGGGATCCGAGACGTCACAGCCAGTGAGAAAGGCAGCAGTAAGAAGGCAGCCAAGCTGCAGGACTGGACCGTTCTGGGAGGACACCAGGGCATTGGGGACAGGTAAGTGTGTGTGTGTGTGTGTGTGTGTGTGTGTATATATATATATATATATATATATATATATATATATATATATATATATATATATATATTACTATTTTTTTCTTTCTTTTTTTTTTTTTCACCTCCCCCAGCCTAATTAGAAAATATTGTTCAGCTGGACAACCTCTTTAAGACACATGGTAAAGCAGTTCTGTAGAAAATTACAGAGAGGAGCTAGCACACATTTACAATGTATGGGCAAGTCATTGTGTAATTTCTACCATTGTCCCAAGGCCAGTTTCATTGTGTTCCACGTGTCTTTAATCATGCTAGAAAGTTTCCCCTCTGAGTTTTAGTTGTGGATACTAATGAAACCCACAGCAGAATGTTGTACCACAATTATTTACAGGCCTATTGACTTCAGAAGTGTGACACACACAAATTTAACCCCCCCTTACCCCGCTCTTCCTATTATATGCTTGTTTTACCATTGAGAGATCTGTTTTTCTGGACATAAAGTATTATCTACACAGATAGAAAGACTATGAAGAAGAATGTACTTAAAGGGGTCTTCACACTAATGACATTTATGCCCTATCCCAGCAAACAGACATTCCTGCTTGTTCATCTGCCATCAGTGGGCACTAGTGTTGGTTAATATATGTGGAAACTGCTGGAGATAGCCAAAGTAGGGTGCTCAGCTACCTCTGGCAGTTACCACTGAAACGAATAAGTGATCTGTGAAAAAAAACAGGGGATAACCTCTTCTCACCGGAATACCTCTTTAACTATGTATATTTGTAATTGGTATTTAGGTTGGCACAATACACCAGATTTATCAAACTATCCAAAACTGTCTTTGTTGCCCACAGCGACCAAGCACAGCGCATCTTTCATTGGATATGAATTGCTTTAAATATGAAAGCTGCGCTGTAATTCGTTGCTATGGGCAACAAAGACAGTTTTGCTTTTAGGCCGCAGCCCCATGTGGCGTAAATGCCACAGTGAAAAACACAGCATTTTTATGAGCCAGTGAATCCCATCTCTACTTTGTGTTATAATACGCGCTGAGGACACGCGGCAATTTCCAAAACTGTTGAAGTTTTGGAAATTGCAACATGTCAATTATACCTATGGAAATATTGACCGTTTCTTTATAGGTATAATTGAAGCAGAAAGCCCTCGGAGGAAAACTCTGTGAACTTACTGTCAAAACGCTGCAGGTAGAACTGCTATGTGTTGCCACCTTTTTCTGCGGGACGCCACGTGGGTCCTTAGTTTTAGACAGTTTTCAAAACTCTGTCCCAATGTTTCTAATACAAAGCTAACCGAAACCAGAGCTCAGGCACTAGGTGTAAGGCTGAGTTCAGACGGGGTTTTTTGGTCTGGAATATGATGCAGAGGCTGCCTGAGGTTCTGGCCCAGAAAACGTCTAGCCACGCCTAGGTAAAACAACCACTGTTCTTTGGATCGATGGAGACCTCAGACAAGGGTTGAACCTGGGCTTTCTGCCACCTGAAGCGGCGTCCGAAAGCACCCCCACCCAGGGGTGAACCTGCCCCTTTCGCCGCCCGAGGTGAAGTGCAGAAAGGAGGGGGTGGGGCTTAGCGGAGGGGGCGTGGCTTAGCGGAGGGGCGGGGCTTAGCGCCGTTCGCCGGCAGAGAGCAGGCCCGGAGACTGCCTGCGCTCTGCCTGAGCGTGCGGGGAGGCTGCTGGAGCAGCGCTGCTCCAGTGGCCTCCCCTAACTACCGCTCAGTTCTAAGCCAGTCCAGGACAGCTTGTCCTGGACTGGCTTAGATTAGCAAAAATGCCGCCCTCCCTGAGGCCCTGGCATAGCGCTGCCTGAAGCGCTCGCTTCAGGTCGCCTCATGGGAGGTGCGGCACTGCCCCCACCCCCCCGGAGGAGGGGCAGAACTGAGGGTCGCAAGAAAGGGGTGGGGCCGAGCGGAAGGGGATGGGCCAATTGGAAAGGGGGCGGGGCCGAGTGGAGCGAGCGGCGTTCGCAGGCAGAGAGCAGGCAGGGAGAAGACCTGCTCTCTGCCTGAGTGTGAGGGGCGGCCGCTGGAGCAGCGCTGCATCCAGCAGGGCCGCCACAATACACCGCTCGCTTCCCGTGTCGGGCTGCCGACACGGTGACGCTAAGCCAGTCCAGGACAGCTTGTCCTGGACTGGCTTAGGTCAGCAAAAATGCCGCCCTCCCGAGGCCCTGGCATAGCGCCGCCTGAAGCGGTCGCTTCAGGTCGCCTCATGGGAGGTGCGGCGCTGCCTCAGACTCTGAGAGATCAGCAATAAATAAATCAGTAATACATAATTTTTGTGGCATATCCCCTTTCATCCCTAAATAAGTCATTGTAATAGTTTAGCCTTTGATGACCGTCTGTTCAGAAATGCACATCACATGTTTAGGATAGGCTGACACCTTCTGGTAAATTAGTTTATTACTCACATTTTTCAGCCTTTCTAAAGAACATTTGTCCTTGTTTAAATGGGTCTCCAAAATGTAGATGCCCAGCCCTATATATAGTGCTATTTATACTTCGGCAACATAAGGAAAGCCCACCCCAGGTTGGAGGTCACTGCCATAGAGAAATATTCTCAGCTGGTTACATGCACCCATGTCCCATCATTCCTGTAGTGTGTGATACATTCAGTGTCAGTTGTCAGTCCGTCATTGATTTTGTATGTCCCTCTTGGGGATATGTGAACTTCAAGTATTTTGGGAATTTTGTAACATTTATAACATAATTGAGCCCTATAGCTGATATGTCACTGAACTGTCTACTTGACTGGCCATGTATTGGTTAACCATCAGTTTTGGCTGTAAGAACATTTCATGCTGTTACTTTAATAATGCGGTGCAGTGTTTGTTCACAATTGTAGCATGCGGCTCTTTTGTTGAACTGAGAGCCACTTGTGACGGCCTTACAAAATATCATGTTGCCCACCCCTGACTTCCAGAATGAGACATCTGTGAGGGCTAGAAGAATGCAGCCTTCATGATATGACTCTGTGAAGTTATATACTGAATTCTCATGTTCCCAAGTCCACATAGCGGCTGTGTCAACTGTGTGGAGCTAACTTTATAAGAAAAGAATATTTTTGTATCTGAGTTCCTCTAAGGCAGATCTTTAAAGGGATTATTCCCAGTGATTTGATCTGCTATATACTGTATCGTCCCACCTCAACCCCCTGTAGGTCCGCATACTTTTTTGCAATGCGATTTGATCTTCACTTGTAATCCTTGGACTTCACTGGTCACAGTATTTGCATGTGACATCCTTGCCAAGAGGAATGAAGATCCTTGTATCATTTGTGGTGTAGTTCACGTCACTGACGCCATGAACCTAAAACTCTACTCCTATTAGGTTGAGGTTTTGGTCTGGAAGCCCAGACCTCACTCACTTGGGTTCCTGGACATGAACAGCTGCCGCAATGTGCTTTCAGATTGTAACATGTCATCTATGTAGTGTTTGCTTTGTAGTGGGAAAGAATTTCGAGGATATTGGCATAAATCTGTGGCTTATATCCTAAATAGAAACTTGGTCTTTACAGTATGTTTTACAAGGTTTGATTGAGATCAGCTCTATATATTGAGGGAAAAAAGCTTTGAACAGTAGTATAATTTTTACATGCTCTAGTAAAGTGTGAGGTTGTTTTTTTCTTATTATGTTTATTGTTTATTGATATAAATTTTAGATTGGGACATGTTTATAAAATGTTATGCCCATGTGCCTATTGACCGCATTAAGTAGGTATTGTAGGACCATGTCTTATGTTCTATCAATAGGAAGAAGAGTGCCACATATGTTCATAATGTCACAACGAGTGAAAAGAAACAAATTCAAACTGACCTGTGACCTCCTGCCTTTGGGCTCCACATCAGCTAAATAATTTTGCTTGTACTTGCCATTATGGGGATAATCTTATATGGACTGTTATGTTTGATGTTAACCAAACCCGCAGATTTCAGCAAACCTGACCGTTTATAATGTATGAGGGTTCAAGGGCCATTTTAATAGATTATTACCCCCCCCCCCATAGTTCAATTACCCTTTCGCTAGACCCACATAAGTCCCCTGCCTCAGCCACCAATATTGCATTAAAAAAAAAAAAAAAAAGAAAAAACAAAAACAAAGACTACTCACCTAACCCCGTTCCCATGGACCTTCAGGCTCTGGTTGTAATGATGTTCGCGGCTCGGTGCTCGTCGCTATTCTCTGCCACAGATTTCATCAAACAAAGGCTGAATAATGGAGCATGGAACTGATAGCATCATATGCCACTATTGTAATCAACCTCTATTTGTGTCCTAAGGACACAGAGGTGAAATCACTGCCTGCCGCTTGGAACAGAGGGACAGCACCCAAAATGTAGGATTGTCCCACTTGATCCGAGCCAGTTGAGGGCCCCCCACTACCATCACACTGCCCTATTGGTTAAAACGTCTCCTCAGTATTCCATGATAGCAGATTTTGAGGAAATAAAGATTGGATTTTAATGTATGTGATAATTTTCTACTCAAGGGAAATAAGCCACCACCAGAGATGGTTTTTTTAGAGTCTTCTTTTCCTCTTCATACTGTGAACAAATGCAAGCTTGGATGGGAGGTGAATGTGTATGGCCAGCCTAATGCTTCAGTTACACAACCGAGGTGCAAAGCGTCCATGAAAAGCATCAATTTTTCTTTCCCATTTTGCACCCAAGGAGCACCTGTTCTTATGAATCCCCCATACATTAAAGACTATGATTGGATCTGTGAAAACGGACAAACATAGAACTTGCCCTATATCTTGATCGCTTGTTAAAATGGACCATCAAAATAACGGAAATTAATGGTGTTATGTAAATATAGCTTTAGGCTTGCACATAACTGAGTGTGCTATCCAAGTTCCTTCCAGACAATCGGTCATGTGCATGAAGCCTGAGGTGCATCCTCTTCTGTATAAGTTGTTTCGCAATATATAATGTTCTGTTGCATATTGCTAAATTCATTCATGGTATACAGAAGTGCTTTATATTGATATACCAGGCATATTGTTATTATAAGGTGAAGATTTTCAAAATTTTTTTTTTATTATTATTAACTATTTCATGCACTCCCGGTATATTTTTTATAAAACAAGACCACAGTTATTTCAGCATAGTTAGAGGGTATAATATTACTTTGTGATTCACCATCGATTCTCTGCTTGGTCGAATAAGTGAAATAGTTCTGTAGCTTCTTGAAAAGCAATTCTGCTCTGGGAATGGTTTCTTCTGGCTTTATCAGTAAACTCACAGCAGTAGCATTAAATATGAAGGACAAATAATAAGCACACAGTGGCTTTTATTCAGCACTGATCCTAGGACTTCACATATGTAAAATGTGACTTGCAGCACTCTCTTTGAAGCCTAACCACAGCCAGGGTGCTGTAATTGCAGCCTTTGATTGTGCCGACTTTACTTGTGGATTGGGCCGTGCAGCGGCATGCCTGGCTTGGCAAGACTTCAGCAAAAAGCCCCCCAGTGAAGTCTCAGATGTGGGCAGTCCTTAGTCTGTGAGCTGCATGCCTGTGGTTTCTTGAAAAGAATCCTGATTTGACCTGTTTTTCAGTCTACACAGTAATGCCAGAGTTTCTCTCAAAGGTGCTGCTCAGATTAACCAGAGGACTCGTGCTTCTCCCTACCAGGACATAGACTTGCAATTGCTGAAGCAGATAACAAACTTCAATAGTCATATTAGTTAATCGATTTCTTTTCCAAATCAGCAGACAGCTAATAATTATTGTTTATAACCACAAGTCGCAACTTGTATGTACCGGTAACTGTCTCTGCCTCCAGGGCCTGTGCAAGCAGCTTTTACTGACTCCTTTCTGGAAATGTTTATGCCTTGGAATGTCTCTGCTTTTCATTATTGACCAACTGCATGAAATATTTTATATATTGCATCATCAGTATGCCATTCTTACTATTACTCATTGGACTGTGGGTCTGTAGAGACGCTCGATCTCCGTCACTACTGCAGTTTTTCAGTAAGAAAAACCCTGGCTTCATGGCATGTGTCTAGCACATTTCCAGGCTGCCTTTATCTTCTTCAGTCCCAATATGTGAGATCAGTTTGTAATGACGTCCTGATTCCACCTCCCTTCATAAGTCAAAGTGTCTGTAATGGGGGAAGGGGGAGCAGAAATACAGATTTAGTAATCCATTTAACTTTTTATCTATCTGTACTGCAATGAGCAAAAGTACTTATTCTATAACATAGTTACTGCTTGCTATTCCATCAATTCTCACAAATAGTGCAGATGGTGATGATCCTCATTGCCGCCAATGCATCTCTTTATTGTCCAACACCTATCTATATGCCCCTGGTAATATGCCCTCCACGCTGGAGGACCAAGAGCAATCATGCATTATATGGTCATCTATTAATTTAGGTGGGAACCATGTAATACTACATCTCCCCTGTATGGTGGCTGTTACAGGAAAAATTTGCAGCCATCTGTAGCTTGCCAATAGGCATTAGATTCTAACTTGACATCCTCTGTCCTGAATTCCTGAGACCCGCTTTCTTATATCTTGCAATGGATTGAACATGTGCATGTTCATTTTATATATTTTTAATGTTTAATAATGCTGCTGAAGGGGCCATGAACATAAAAAAAAAAAGACTCACCTCTCCCTGGTCCTCCATTTTCAACAGAGGCAGGTTGGGTCTTCAGTTTACAGGTGCCCCAGCTGTTTGTGCCATGGTGATCATTGCAGCCTATAACAGGCCACTACGGTGACCTCTTTACAAATGACATTTCACAGCAGTTATGTGCTGTTTGTGAAGAGGTCATTGCTGAGGACTGTGATTGTCACCATGGCACAAACAGAACTTCACTAATGTCAGCCTTGGACTTATAAACCAAAGACCGGGCAGAGGAGAGGCGAGTAAAGTTTCTGGCCCCTTCAGCAGCACTGTTAAACATGTAAAAAATATTTTGACAACAACTTTAATATATATATATATATATATATATATATATATATATATATATATATATATATATATCTCTTATACCAGCAGCCATGCTTACACTTATGAGAACAGTAGTCAAAAGACAAAATGAACTTCTTTAAGTACAGATCCTGAGGTTACAACTCCACCCTTCTTGTATGCAAAGATCCAAACCAAGGAGGTCAGCAAGTTCAATCCCATGGAAAGTGACACTCTCCTAGACAACTAGTAATCCTCTGTTCCCATGGACAGGCAGATTCCTGAGTTTCTTCTAACCCCACTGCTTCTTACGCCTCTCAAGTATGCTGTGGTTTTATCCACAGATACTTAGCATGTTTATGTTCTTTCTTAAAGACCTTAACTTACTGAAAAATCTTTTAACACTTCCATGTGATGTCATTAAGATCAATGGAAGCAACACATCCACATATATTTATACGGATGAATACATCAACATAATATATATTCTACATCATACATAATATATAACAATTCATTTCCAATTGTTCTGTTGGAATGTTTCACTCAAAACACAAAAAAGTTATGTTTGTGAATAGACGAGTAAATAAAATGAAGAACAAATCCCATCTGAAAAACACACCAGAGGGTTCACTCTGATATCCTGCTAGCCACAATAATTCAGTAGAACAAAAACCCCCGGAATAGGAATCTAAAAATGATGGTGAAAGCAAACATATAAAACATAACATAAATGAATAAAGTGTTCATCTTTATAAGGTAATTGATGCACAGCCTTAGCTAACTTTACCTTTAAATACTCCTCTTTAACATAACAAAAGCCATTGAAAAAGATGAGCTGAAATATCTTGCAACTGTGTATTTAACACATTGGGTGTCAAGTTAAAGTTCACTATACTTGGCCAACTCATAGAACCCCATTGCTATGCTGACAACACTCCAATATAGCTTTCTGGACCAGACATTACAGCTGTGTTGTCCAGAGTTCTAGGATGTCTAGCAGCCATAGCCTCCTGGTTTTTCTCCCACTTTTTCAAACTGCACATGGAGAAAATGGACTTCATCACCTTTACCATATCTCACACAAACCCATCTACTTCACCCAACTATCAAAGTTACCACACGTATCCCTTGCCTTAGGATAATCTTTGACCTTGGGATAACCTTTGACTCTCACTGATCCTTCAAGCCACACATCCAAGGCCTCAACACCTCCTGCGGCCTCCAACTCAAGTATGTTCCTTAAATCTGCTCCTTCCTCACCCCTGAAACTACAAACATGCTAGTCCATGCCCTCATAATCTCCCACTTAAGCTACTATAACACCCTTCCCCAGACTCCCAGCATATGTTCTCTCTCCAGTCCACACGAAATTCTACTGCTTTCTTAATCGAGCTCTGCCATTTTTCATTCCCATCTGCCAATCCCTTTACTAGCTACCCATTGCCCAGCAAGTACAGTTTGAAATGTTAGCGCTGCCATATAAAGCCATCCATAACATGCCCAACCATACATCTCTGACCTAATCTCCCGCTACCTATCTATGTGTAACCTCTGATCCTCTCAAGGACTCCTACTCCACTCCGCTCTTATCCTCTCTTCATAAAACTGCCAACAAGACTGACCACCACAATCACAGGCTTCAAGAGGACCATGAGGACTTTTCTCTTCAGGAAGGCCTACAACCTCCAGTAACACTACTGTCACCACACCACCATCTGACCAGCCTCTCCCCTCACCTTCTGTCTCTATCCCTCTTCCCTCATAGGTAGTAAGTCCTTGCAGGCAGGGCCCTCAATCCCACTGTGCCAGTCGGTCACTGTTAGTATTGTACTTGTGTATTTTATGTATTGTTTTTAAATTCTCAAATGTACAGCACCATGGGATTAATGGTGCTCTATAAATAATAATAATCTGTATTGATTACTAAATCAACAATTATATTAGACTTCCAACTACCATCAAGCAGCAGTACAGTCTCATTGGCATATCTGGTATATAGTAACTGTTGGAAGCCTGATATCATGCAGATTTACAAACCACATATGTAATTGGATATAAAAGACTATAATTGTATTCATTGGTTGTTATATTATATTTTATATGTGTAGTTAATAAACATCTATAGATTTCTGATTATTTTTCCACCATTATGTGAGTTATTTTCATGTAATGAACATTTTTATGATCCAAAACAAGCAAATAGAGGTGGCACTACTACACTCAGAATAACCAAAAACAAATCTTCAAGGAATCCTATGCAGCATGGTCAAGTAAAACATCAGACAAACAATGATGGTGTTTCTACTGCCAAAGTAGTAGTATCATGAGACATGTGCACAAAAGAAAAGAATGCAGGGCACTCACCAGCAGCGTTGTAAAATCTTCAAACTCTTTATTTTCTTAAGTTAAAAAACGACACCATCATGTGGGGGAAGCATGCTTTTCTTTTGAACACCTGGAACATTTTTATGATATAACATAATACATGTTTATCTAATGTGTAGACTCCATAAAGCAGGATAATTTAATATGAAATTAATAACATTACCTTATTATTTAGAGGCTTATACACTTTCCAAAGATACCTTTCTTATTTTACATTGCAGCTCCATTTTCATGAAAATCAGTGTTTTAGTCTTTTGCAAATTAACAGTGGGATTTAACAGTGTGCCAGTGAAAGCACACGGACCCCATAGACTATAATGGGGTCCGTGTGCTCTCCGCGCGGTGACTGCACGGAAGATGCGGACAAAAAAGTAGATCGTGATCTACTTCACAATTCGTAAAGTACACAGACCCCATTATAGACTATGGGTTTTGTGTGCTTTCACTGGCACACCGCTTGCCAGTGCTTTTGGTACTCTGTTCGGAGGGGGGGCCCATGCGGACTCCCCGAACGGATTACCAAACGCAGATGTGAACTAAGGGTAAATAACCATTCCTAACTGCAGAAAACTGTGACAAAGTGGGAGATATCACTCAAGCAATGGAGCGCTGGAACTGGGAGGCAGGTAAGGGTGGTTATCTAGAGCAGAGAGTTAACCCTGGCAAAAGAAGAAACACCCCTAAAGCCCTTATGAACAGATTATTAAGATTATGAACAGACCTCACCAAATTTAGCTGAACTGTAAGATACATTTATCTACAGATACATATCTAATGTCTGTGGCCAGCTTTAGGGTGCACATACACAGTAAATGAAGATTGACTACCACCAGAAAATTTGGAGGGACTGAACAACCATTTAATCCGTAAGGGGATGTCTTAGTTTTCTCCTTCATTTAGGGGGAATGAAATATTGGGCATATTGGACTTGATCAGGCCTGAGCCTTTGTTTTAATTGGAGATAAGTGCTTTGCCAAGGTGCTGGCAGTAGTTTTTTTTCCTCTTCCTGATGAGAATATATGTATACTGACTGAGCGTATAGGGATTGGGCGTTGGGCGGGTTAACTAATTACTATCAGCTTTTGGTTTTTGGGTCAGAAATTTGGTGAGGAATCCGCCTCAAAATCAGCCTCCAAAAAAAGCCTCCCAATAGAACTCTATTGGTAGGCTTTTTTTTGGAGGCTGATTTTGAGGCGGATTCCTGACCAAAAAACTCAGTGTGAGCTCAGCCTTAGAGGTGCGGATAGACTAATTGTCACTTGTAGATACAGCAGTTGTACAGTAAGAAGTCATTTCTCCTGTTTTACATATCTCTAAATGCAATGAGAGAGGTAAAGTTTAAAGTGGGCCCTATATGTATTCACGTATTCACATCCCTTCCACATTTGTGGCTGGTAATGATGCTGATCATATACTCTGAATTGTACATTCTTTACACTTTAATTCCCAAGTCCAAAGCAATGCTATCACTAGGTCTTTTAATTCCATCAGATTTCACGGCCCCTCTTTCTTTGCAGAGGTCTGGAGCAGATCTGCCATAGTTATTATAACCTCCTGACTTCAAAGGCAGCGTAGGGAAGAAGCGGTCTAAACACAGCAGAGCTGTATTTCTCTCGGTGTAGCAGACATTCCTGGCTCCTAATCTGCCGCTGCTCTGAATCACAGCTCTTGTATCAGGCTGCTGTGAACCTACGGCCCTGGCGCCTCCGGGACATTCCTCAACAGGAAGCCCAATGTTTTAATGTTAGGCTGAGAGGAAAACCTTCCCAGGAAGAGCAACCTGGACCAAACCCTTTGAACGTCTGGGATGAAAAGGCTAAAAGTAAATAAAATCTGTGGGGTGCTCTTGTGCGTCTGCACAGTTCTCTTGGTTACAGTTAACTCTTCTTGAAGACAAGAAGTCAAGGCGGCTTTCGACTGTAGGAAAATAGAGATGTGCAACTGTTCTGATAACAGGCCTGTTTGTTTTGGGATATTTATTACATAATTGGCAACTAACCCTGTGACGTGCACCCATCTTTGTTTTTCTGCAGCTCTCTTTCTATATTTTTATATAGATTGACAAATTGATATGGATTATTGATTCAATATACCAGATATCTGCAATGGAATTATCTGAATTTCCAACAATTGGATGAATCTGCAGCAAAATTCCCATGTAATACATGCCATTTTGTTACTTAGGCTGGGTTCATATTGGCTTCTTTTAAGTCCATTGTTGTGATCCCTCATCCGCTGCAGGATTCACCCTATGCAATGTAAAGTATGATATTCGGGGTGAAACCAGCAACATAGATTGACCTGCATTGAAAATGTACACCAGAAATTGGGGTCTGCTGCAGATATCTCTCTGGGTTGTAGATGGCGTGTTTTTTATTATACCATGCACTTTGTTGATACTGTAAAATGCTTTTGATTTTTCACCCCAAAAATCCAGGCAGAAAATGTGCAACATAACTGTCCTTTGTGGACATATCCTCAAACGGTGTCATAGTCAGTTATGAAGTAGGAGTATTTGGTGGTCTCTCGGGTAGACGATAGGCATACATGTAGTAAGAGCTCCCTCCTGTGTCTGTTCACCATTGTTAATATAACACTTTGTTTTCATTCTGCATTTTCCCATGACTAAATCGAGAATCTTCCAATAGATCACGTTCCCATGTTAAGAGCACAAGAGACAGTTCACTAAATATATACTGTGGTTAACCACATAAGCTGACGGTTCTGTTTTTGCCATTGGATTGTGCGATAGAATAAATTAAAGCGTAAAAATGATAACTAGTTACTCATGTGTACTGGGTTCAATGTAACGCTTTACCAAGTGTCAAAGAATGAAAAATATGGCTGCATTGCATATTGGGCATGGATTAGGCAGACATGAGACAAATTCATATCAAGATGTTTGCTGATATCGATAAATGATATTCTGATATTATAAATTATTGTGCACTTACCTGTATTTTCTATACATTGCAGGGGGGAAAAAGAATTCTTTCTCAGTGTGTAAAGCAAAGGCAGCAACAGCAGGAGGACTCCTGGAGATGGAAGCTTGTTAAACTCCCCAATGTCTCCATTAACAGCAACACAATCCCCAAGGAGTCTGCTAATGACATTGATATGCCACTGCTAGAGACACTGTACCGTATAGACAATCACTGCCTGTAGTTTGGCACCACTGGTACCGAGGGCCTTCATGTACCACAGCTAGATCCCCAAGGATGGAAGACATTGCAAGAATCATCAGGATGCATTATTAGCCATCATATTCATACTTCCTACCCGCAGCAGTCACTGCGTACGTGAAGTTCCTGAAGCGACCCAGCCACAGACCAAACAAGAGTGCTGACATTGGACATAAACCATGGACAAGACAAACCTCTTTTATTTAAGAATGGAGCAAAAGGATCAATTTTGTTTTTTTGTTTCTTTTTTTATCATTGTATTGTTTATCTCCATAAAACTTGAATGCTTTTATATATCAGATTTAGGATTGATTGATGTATATTTTATTAGTCAGGGTGAAAACTAAGCCCCCTCCGTCCCCCGACCCCACTTCATGCAACAAAAAAAATAATAATAATAATAATTTTTGTTATTTTTTTTTTCCTGCATGAAGATGTCTTTTTTTTTTAAAGTCCGTTTTTACCTAGGGATGGATAGGCAGCCTTTGATGCTTCCATTGTGAAAAGGGTCGTACCGACATTTAATGTATTAAAATATATAGAGAAGAGTTTTGCTGAGACAATATATGACATTGATGTCAAAGTCATATATTGGGAAGACAGGCAAGTGTTCTTATGTTTCATTTTGGGATATATGGAAATTAGGGACACGCTTTTATGGTGATTTGTGGAAAATGAATGAATAACTTAGGAAGAAGATTAATAGCCACAACTTACAAGTGCAACACACAATATATAGTAAGTTATACCTACTTGTATTAAGCACAATTATGGAAGAATAAGGCTTGGTTCACACCAGCGTCATAGCATCCACACTATACATCTTGGCCAATGAATCCTATTGGGACTCACTGAATTAATACATTACAAATGCTATTTTTGCTGTCAGAAATATCAGAACCCCTAATAGAAAGCCTCAAGTGTGAACAGACTGTAAATCACTGTCATGTGTAGTCAATGTTTGGCTAAGGAACAATGATATCAAATATATCATTAATCTCACATGACATGCCAAAGGTTGCCCAGTCCTCCTATAAGCTCATAGCTGGCACTCAATACTGTTATTGTACATTGTCATTGTGCTAGCGTTCTTATGTGTTGTGCTGAAGGTGACAATAAGAAGGCGCATTTCATGTCACTTGTCATAAATAGTGTAATCTGATTCTGAGGCAAGTTGTATGACGCCCCTTCCTTGCTTCTTCGGCAGAGTTTAAGATGATCCCTTATTTTTCACAAATACCCATGACTGTCTTTTATCTGTTTGTATTATGTCAAACACATATATTTAATATATAATTCATCCTTTAGGGAGACAAGCAGTCTTAGATTTAGCCCATTTGGAGAACCATCCCATAAGTCACAAGGAAAGAGTAATGCAGTTTTGTGTATTACTGATCTAACCTTTAGGACAAAAGAGCCCAGCACTTGGATTCATTGTTACAATGTAAATTGTTCTGTATTGTATTTGTATTATTTTCTTCTGCTAACCTATAAGTGGGATTTGATGCCAGTTGTTAAAGAACGAATTTTGATGTGCCCTTTATTGATAGCAAAGTACAGACTTTGCCGAAAGAAAATTGTCAATTCAACTTTTTTTTTGGTCATTCCAATTTGAGTTAATGTGCTGAGCATATGTTTTTAAAAAAATAAAAGCTTTGTAATAAAACAGAAAAAAACTATACTATTTGTTGCTAAGGAAATCCATGGTGTGGTCTTTTTGTTCATGGAGCTTACTTTTTTTTTTAATCATATACCTGGCAACAGGTTAGTTACATCCATTGCTCAGTCCTGAAGTTCCACCATAAATTAGAAGACTGTGTTCTCTATTTAGCATCTGGAGGACGGTGCTTAAAGGGGCTGATAGAGCCCCACATATGCGTAAAAAGGCACCGTAAATGTTATATTAAACTACCCCCCCTTCCCCCCCCGTTTTCAAATAAAACCGTAAAAAAGAATATGATCTACTTACGCATCGTGAACGCTGGGCGGGCATTCAGGGTGTGTCTTCATCTTCATCCACGCCTCTTCTTCCTCCGATGTCTTCCGGTTCCATCCTCCTCTGGCGCTCGTGAACTGGCACAGATATAAAAAAATGCCCTGGGACGCATGCACAGTAGCATGCTGCTTCTACTACGGCTACTGCGCATGCGCCCAGGCCATTTTTTTTTTAGCAATGTCAGTTCGCGAGCGCCGGAAGAGGACAGGACCTGAGGACATCGCAGGAAGAGGAGGCGTGGATGAAGAAGACGGCAGACCCTGAATGCCCGGCCAGCGTGCACGATGCGTAAGTAGATCATATTCTTTTTTAGGGTTTTATTTTAAAACTGGGGGGTAGTTTAATATAACATTTACGGTGCCTGATTAGCCTTTTTAAAGGCTATTCACGCATATGTGGGGCTCTATCAGCATGATTTTGCTGATAGAGCCCCTTTAAAGGGGTCCTCTGGACTCGAGCATTAATGATCTGTTCTCAGAATATATCCTCAGTGTTTGGTCTCGGTCTGATCTCCAGGACTCCTGTAAAAAGGAACAATAAAGGCACAAGTATTTGGTGGAAGAAATAGATTGACATTGGTATTTACAATCCAGCAATGTCTCAACCTTTACTTAAAGGGAATGTAGCACATATTTGCATACATACAATGTTCTAATAATTAAGCCACATAACAATACATACTTTTTGTTCCAATCACAATCTACATTTTTCCCTATTAGTATGTCTTCAGAGTGTGGGAGGAAATTCACGCAAACACGGAGAGAATAAACAAACTGCTTGCAGATGTTGTCCTTGGCAGGATATGAACCCAGGACTCCAGCGCTAGAAGGCTGCAGTGCTAACCACTAAGCCACCATGCTGCCCTGACCTGTTTTACTTAGAGTGCATTGTTTTATTTCTATTTTCTGTACAATAACGGGGCAGCCATCTTGCATGTTAACAGCATTTAGAGATATGCTTTTAAGCAGCCACATGAACAATAGGCATCAATATTAGAGATGTCTAGAGATGACTCATTGACTTCTAGGAAAGGTTTCTAGACATGCTCTGTAACCTTTGCATAGGTCATTGCATTGATAAGATTGGCAGAATCTTGGCTTGATTTGCACCAAAAAAACAGGTCAGTATGTTTATTATGTGTTTTAGAATTTTTCTTACCTTGCCTGCCAGGTGCGCATAGAAAGAAAGCAGCTTGTTTTGTCCAAAGCATGGCTTGAGATCCAACAATGTGGACCAATATTCTGATGCACATTAAACCAATTTACAAGTGGTAAAAGTGTAGGATGGAATTTATCGTCCATGCTGCACCAGTTTTTTGTGGTCAAAAGTTAACAAATTTTTGTGCAAATAATTTTGAGTTTCTTACGGTTTTGTGTTATTCTTTCTACTTTTCTAAAAGGAGGTGGTTGCAGAGATGATGACGCATTTTCATCCATTGGTCTTAATCTATTGTAAACCCATCAGTGATCCACAAACCAGAACTGGTTTTCTCACGTTCACATCACTTTTTTTTAAAAATATAGATTGTGAGCCCCGCATAGAGCTCACAATGTACATTTTTCCCACATTCATCAGTATGTCTTTGGAAGATGGGATGGAAATCCATGCAAACACGGGGAGAACATACAAACTCCTTGCAGATGGTTTTTTGCCCTTGGCGTGATTTGAACACCAGAACCCCCAGCTGCAAGGCTGCAGTGCTAACCACTCAGCCACGTTGTGGCCCCTGACATCATATTTTGATCATCTATTTATTAGATCAGTTTTATGGATTCAGAATTTTTTTTTTTATAAAAATGAATGAGGAAAGATGCAAACAGATGGCTATTCTTTTACATAGAGTCAATGAGGAAGATTACTGAAGACCACTGCACAACTCTTCATAAATCAGGTGCAACTGCTGCCACGCTGTGCACTGAAATCATTGAAATCTACACGAAATTGGCATAGGAGATGAATACATTTGTCTCAAAGTTTACAAAAATGTTCCATTTCTTTCTATATTTTTTGTATGATAAGTTTTTTAGTTAATATTGCTATGTAAATCAGTTTTCATAGTTTTCATATATATCTTTAAAACAATCCATTACCTGGATGATCAAAACGTGATGTTAACAATCCCCAAGTCTCTACCTGTAATCTGTAGCATACAGATACTATATTACTCAACAGATTGCTTGGTTTGGTGCTGTATAGGCAAAATTTATATGTCCGAATACGTTTAGATTGACTGTACATAATAGTTTGGTGCCATTTTTAAGGTAAAATTGTTCTAGCTTTTTCCAGCCTTACAAGCTTTCTCAGCAGAAAAACAAAAGGATCAAGAGTGTCGTTCCTTCAGAGCAGAACTCTGGTATCCAAAATGTTCCTCCAGACTTTTCTGATAGCTGTGGTCAATATGTGTATTTATTGGCACCTATGAAGAGCACCGATCCAGAAAGAAGAAAGTCCTTTACAAGAAGGTATATAAAACTCATAACCACTTCTTTCCAAAACAGTAAAGTGATCTCCTGAGTAAGAGAGAATAACACCTAATAAGACAGACCAGGCCTGAGACGCTGGGAAGACGAAACTGTACAAAGGAACATCACCCTTCACTGGACACCCACACAATATACAAAGAGATGAAACCCAGCCCTTGGCCGCGGAGACAGAATGTGATTGCCCTGTGGTCAGGAGAACTGGCAGCGGTGGTCTCTGCCAACTCATTGACTGTCAAATGATATCCGCAGTGTACTTGAAGAATGATGAATAAGACCTGGGAAGTGGGACAGAAGGCTGCAAGGCACACAAGCTCCAAAACAAGCAGAAAATACTGACTGGAAATAAAATGTTTTGCTTATATCCCTGGCATGAGAATGGCTGACCAAGTCAAAAAAATATTCTCCTGCTAAAGCAAACAGCTATTTTAGAGCTAAATATAGACTCTCACCCTATGTGTATGATACAGTGTAATATGCCACTTAGTGGCTGTCCAGTATATACAGCTGGGAGAAACCTGACATTTACATTATCCAGTCTTATCTGCTATATAAAGAGCTATACTATACTATACTATACTATGCTATGCTGCGCTACACTACACATTACTACACACTACTACATTGTACGCTGTACGAAAGGTGGGTCAACATAAGGCTAAGGCCCCACGGGACGATCCGCAGCTATAAAGCGCTGCAGGAAAAACTGTGGTGGCAACACATCGTGGTTCTTCCCACAGAACTTTAAAACAGAATGTTTGTGGAGTTTTCCTCCGTGGACTTCCTGTTTCAATTAGATCTATGGGGAAACCACCAGCATTTCCGTAGATATAATTGACATGCTGCAATTTCCAAAACCGTGCCGGTTTTGGAAATCGTGGTGTGTCTGCGCCACAGTTTTTACCGCAAAGTGGGCATGGGATTTGCAAGACTCCCATCCACTTTGCAGTTACTGCAAATCGCGGCGTTTCCGACCCGTGGAACCCTGGTCTAAAGTGATTTTCCCATGAACATAACCATATTAAAATTTGTAGACAATTTAAGCCTTGTGTACACGACAGGGAAGTTTTTGACAGATCTAAAAATTGTTAAAAATGAACGTACATGTTGGTTTTTAGAGTCATCCATTTTGCATCAGTTTTTAACTTTCATCCATCTTTCTTTTTTGACCCAGCCGACCGATCTGTTTTAGACTAAGGTCCTACATAGCGGGCCACAGCAAAAAAGTGATGCAGGAAAAAATCGTGATGGCTTCCATTATACCTATAGGGAAACCGCCAGCATTTCCGTAGGTATAAAAGAAATGCTGCAATTTCCAAAACCACATCAGATTCGGAAATCACAGCTTTTCCGCTACATGTATTTTTCTACAATGTGTGGATGGGATTTGCTCGAATCCCATCCACTTTGTAGTGACTGTATAAACGATGCGGTGATTCCTCGATGCGACACGTGGGACCCCGGCCTTAAGGTTTTCATCCATTTTACATGAGTCTACAAATGGTTCCATTCATTTCTATTGGGTCCGTGCATCCATGAAAATGGTCAGTCAAAAAGCGGACATGGTCAGACGCAATGAAATCAACGTGTTCTCAAAATAGCTGTTTGAGGAACGTTTTAAAAAAACATCTGTCAGTGTGAATAAACCCTAATAATTTTTTTACGTTTTTACAAATGTAAGTATTTAAACATTTTGCAGAGTTTTACAGATTTTCTGTCTAACCACTCAGTTACATGCTGTGCAGTTAATCCTTCTTTATTGAGCATTACAATAAATTTTCCCTGGTAACTAAGAATATGGCAACTGGTTATAATATAAGTGTTTATGCCGTATGTGTGTATATAATGAATGTAGGGTCGTCAAACAGTTGTGGCTTCTGTTATAGAAGAGATTACTGCAGTGTAAGTTATATGAAACCTCACAGCCCCTTTTCAAAGGCAGTGAGATATTTTATTGTTTAATCTGTTTTTAATTTTGACACATATCCGTTTCCCATTTGGCATCCTCCTGAATTAACCAGAACCATCTGACCATCTGCTGCCTCAAACACAGGGTGGTGTATGCGGCATTTACAAGATCATCTCCGCCTGCCCTCTGCAGACGGTTATGCTTATAGTAATGCTTCTGCTAATGGCCCTCATATTGTTATGGTTACATCCAAGGAAAGAAGGCGGCCTAATTCAAACAATGAGAACGTCTTCAGGGAGCCGCAGGTCACCATCATACAACTATCCAAAAATCAGTTTACTTTGGAAGGTATAGAAGCGTAATAAGTCTTTATTGACTGTAAAACCTTGAAGTCATTAGTAAGTATGGAAAGATGTATTTTTGTATTTGGTTTTACCTTTATAAAGTAGTAACACTAGGGTTGCACACTTGGGGGAGTAGAGAGAGAAGCAAGATTGTATATATATGTCCACCTCATCAC
The DNA here is from genome assembly GCF_031893055.1 of Leptodactylus fuscus. Taxonomy (NCBI): domain Eukaryota; kingdom Metazoa; phylum Chordata; class Amphibia; order Anura; family Leptodactylidae; genus Leptodactylus; species Leptodactylus fuscus. The sequence goes on from NC_134265.1 coordinate 264,975,831, forward strand.
ATTTATTGAGATGGATACAGAGGTGGAGTATGAATTGGAGCTTTAACTATATTGGAATAAATATAAGCAATATAGAGATGAGCGAGTAGTATTGGATCGAATACCTCGCTCCCATAGGAATGCGTGTAAGCGGCTGAACACCAAGGGGTTAAGCGCAGTGAATATTTGATGCGCTTAACCCCTTGGTGTTTGGCCGCTTACATGCATTCCTATGAGAGTGAGGTATTCGATCCAATACTACTCGCTCACCTCTAAAAATAGCGTAAAGCTGGTAAATCAGTTTTCTTGGCACAATTTGTGGCAGTCTTTGGGCACAAATAGAAAATCTGCCAAATATGTAATTTTTATCTCTGTCATTCACCACAGTCAGAAGTCCCAGACTCGGGAAAATGCCAGTGTGCACGGTGCCAAAAATTCTGGATCAATGTTTTACAGTGGTTTTGGGAAGTTTTCATGGAGTCAGATTTAAATGATACAATGATGGCTGGCTATAACGACAGCTAGAGGGAGCTTTGGAGCTAGCTGCATACTGTTTTACACTGAACTCTATAATAAACTAGTATGCGCTCCCTTAGTGACTTCTATAAAAATATGTTATGAAATGAATCCACATTGACTGTTGTAGGTAAAATGACGCAGTGTTAAAAAATGGCCTTTCCATCTCATATTAATCAACAGCAGGTACATCAAGCAATATCAAGGCTACTATCTGTTGTCTGTATATGATCAATTGAATGTACAGGGATATTGCAGCATATAAACTGGATGACTGTCACAGGCTCCGTCGCTGGCTACAACATTGTGAGGACTTGACTGCACTAGCAGCAGTGAATAGCAAAATTATCAGTATTAGAAATAATTTTACAGCGTATTCTAACTCTAAGTCTTATTGAGCCATTGCTAGGAAGGAATAAGATGACAAAACAGGTACAGAAGTCTTCCTGCATCAATCACAGGAAGTGTCTGTTTACCGACTACTAAACTTCTAAAGGCAGGTAACCGCCACTACTATGTTATCTCCATAAACAAGAAGGGAACTTTAGAAAGTAGAAGCGACTGCATGTAGAGTTTCCTTCCTGGCACTGTTTCCTAAAATCAGCAGGTAAGGCATGTGTCGCTGCTGTCTGACATGTATTCAGTCTGTGTGCGGCTTTCTATCCTATATCTAGAAATATAGCAGTTCGCTCTGGTAGAATTCCAAAACTATATTTAGTAGGCGAAGACCATCATAATAGATGCAGTCAATAGAAGTAGTCAAGTACTCAAGTACTGTGGGTGCAATTTTTCATATAGTTATGGCTACTTTGTGGTCTCCGAAAGTTTGACATGCCTCTGAGCTGAAAATTCATCGCTATTCTATGAAGTTTCTCAAAGAGGACCTTTCACCACCTCCAACATGTCCAGCTTTTTACATCATTTAGTAGGTGCTGCTCCACTGATTCTGACACAGTTGGAATTTTCCTCCAGCCCGCACTGTTCCCAAGCAATCAATGCTGTAGTTTTGGTGCCTCATATGCTATTTAGGATCTGTACTGTCAGGAGGGCGGTGTCAAACAGGAGCAGACAATGGGTTTAATTCTGATCTCTGGCAATGGCTGCCTCTGATGAAAGCTCTGACTCACACCCCTGCCTGACACTGCCCTTCTGACATTACAGAGCTTAAATAGCACATCAGGCACCAAAACTAACTGCACTTGTTCCTCAGGAATGGTGGAGGCTAGAGTAAAAAATATTAATGTAATCTATTAAATGTGAGGTTCTACCATGTAGTCTAAGCTTATTCCACCTATTGTTTGGTTTACTCTGTGACAGAAATTTGAGCCTGAATTTTTGGTGCAAATCTGGCATATAGTTTCAAATTATAAGCCTTGTCCCTTTGGTAAAAGGTTAAAAAAAAAAAAAGTGTCTAAAACCCTTAATAAATATGGTGGACAGCATCTAAGCCAGTTTTTAGTGCAAATTAAACTCGCTTTCTAACACATTAGCTTTAGTAAATTTGCTCTATTGTTCCTAAGTAACCATATGCTTACTTGTCCATATGGCACAGCTATATAAGTAGCTGCACACAGAGGTATCTTGTGCATGAAGCCTTGATCTGGCTTCAATGTAATTCCCCAAACTGAAGAAGAACATGCTGCAATGTATTAAGTGGTAAACATTGAACAAAGCTCAGATGGTACAGTTTGTGACACTCTTGTAACTGCTCCCAAGGCTGTGGTTTTTCCACATGTAGAATACATTTACATAAATAACTGGAATTGTTTTAAAAAATGTTTGAAGTCTTATAAAGCCTCAGTGTTTTACAAAGTCAATGGGATTCTGGCTAATCCCATCTACTCATTGCAGAAAAATATCTGCAGTGGACATGCTGCAATTTAAAAAAAACGTTGCGTTTTAGTAAATTGCAGCATGTCAGTTATACCTATGGAAATGCTGGTATTTTCTGCATAGGTATTATGGAAGGAAAACTCTGTGGACTTTCTGTGAAAAGTGGTGTGGGAAAAACCGTGGTGCGTTTCTACTTTAGTTTTTCACGTAGTGCTTTTTGGGTGTGGCTCCCTCACCCTAAGCTTACCCTAAATTCTACTGGCCCACCTATAGTAGATTGAGATATCATCACTATGAGATTACTGCTGTAAAATATAGCTGCGGTAATAAATCACTAAGAACTAGAATTTGTCATGGGATGGGAGTACTGGCCGCAAACCACAAATTACTCTGAAACATTTAGCAAACTTATATTGGTACTGTAGGTACCGAACTATTTATAAATGCAACACTGCATGTATTATTTTATCATATAAAACAATAGCATACATAATATTTCAAGGGGGTCTCCAACACTAAGATATTGATTGTCATCAATATCAGATTTGAGGGACCCAACACCTCCACTGATCAGCTATTTTATTAGTATGCGCCATTTGGATGAATGATGTGAACTCTTCACTACATTAAGCACTGTGCTGATTTATATCAGATTTGTGTAGTATTTGAGTGGGACTGTGCTGCAAATAGGCTATAAAACTTATGAACATGATGTCTCAATCCAGCGAAGCAGAGGTGGCGCTCCAGAGCACAGCCTCCACATCTGATTGGTGAATGTCCAGAATCCCTGCCAATCTGATATTGATGACTAAGGATACATTTCATCAATATCTTAATGTTGGAAAACCCCTTTAGGATAAGGACCCATGTAGTGGGCAGCTGCGAAAAACTGCTGCAGGAAAGACTGCGACAGTAACACGTTGTGGTTTTTCCTGCAGCACTTTTCACAGAAAGTCTGCAGAGGTTTCCTTGACTTTCTGCTTCAATTACACCTATTGTGAGAAGATGACAGGCAAAGTGCTGGAGTCCCGCCATATCCGCCACAGGTTTCTGACTTATGTGTGATCCAGTGCGGGTCTGGAGTAGGCCTCAGCCCCAGGTATGGGTCATAGGCTCATTACTGGCCCATAAAAGGGTGCTGATCCTGCACGTCAGGGCAGATCCAGGGAGTGAGAGGAGGCGTCTGGGTCTGTCCTGTTACTCTGAGTCCGGTGAGACTGTATTGTGCTTATTAGTTTGTTCGTGTGGCTGTTAGTAAACCATATGTATAGTTAGCTTATTTTTAATGTTTAGTTACTCAGACGAGCAGGATTTTGTTTCTTATTGTTTTACCTGAAGTTAAGGCTGTATTTTATTTTGTGCCTGAAGTCAAGATTTATTTACCGTATTTTTCGGACTATAAGACGCACTTTTTTTCCCCCAAATTTGGGGGGAAAAGAAGGGTGCGTCTTATAGACCGAATGTGGCGCCTGGCACCCGCCGTAATAGAGAGGCGGATGCCGGCAAGGGATAGACGCCAGGGCCTGAGACATCGCTGCGCTCCTCTGCCCTGCATGAAGCCAGCAGCGGCAGGGGCGATGCTATTTCGCTCCTCCGTCCCCCCGCCGCTGGCTTCATGCAGGGCAGAGGAGCGCAGCGATGTCTCAGGCCCCGGCACCTGTGATGGCGTCTATCCCTTGCCGGCATCCGCCTCTCTAGTACAGCGGATTCCGGGTCAGTATCGGTGGTCCCTTCTCCCCCGGGGCCGGTCCCCACCGGCCCCGTACCTGTGAAGTTGCAGGCCGGCTCCTGCGCGGCGATATCGCAGGAGCCGACCTGTTCTGGTGAGAGCCGGGAGCCTAATGAGGCTTCCAGGCCTGTCACTGCTATATATTAGTATTGCGGCTGGGTCTATGACCAGCCGTAATACTAATATACAGAATGTCCCATAGACGGCAATAAACAGTTGTATTGCCGTCTATGGGACTTGCAATCAAGTGACCGCAGGCTCAAGCCCCCGGGGGGGGGGGGGGGAATAAAATAGTAAAAAAAAAAAAAAAAAAAAAAAGCTTTAAAAATATATAATAAAAATATGAAATAAATAAAAGTTCTAAATCACCTCCTGTCCCTAGAATATTTATATAAAAGTAGAAAATCATATATCATAAGCCACCGTTTTTTTTTTTTTTCAATACAAGGTGATCTAAGCAATAGATATTCCCCAAAATGGTATAACTAAAAAGTACTTCTGGCCCCGCAAAAAAAAAAAACACTCTATGCGTCCCCGTACAGCTGCAGGGTCACCTGTCAATGTGGCCTTGCAGCTGTTGCAAAACTACAACTCCCATATATTAAATATTTTACCATTTTTTGCTTCAAATTTTTTTCCCCCTATTTTCCTCCTCTAAAACCTGGGTGCGTCTTATAGTCCGAAAAATACGGTATCTTACTTTTATTTTTTTACGTTTATTTTTTTCTAAATAAACCTGTTTTGTGCGTATTTTGTGTCCCTCTCTTTGACTATTTGGGTCTGCAACACTGCTGCTACCGAGCTACCTTCTCCACACTATATAGAAAATGCCAGTGTTTCTGTAGTTATAATTGACATGCTGTGATTTACAAAACTGCAATGGTTTTGGAAATCACAGCATTTACATGTGTAGTCTTCTGCAATATGTGGGTGGTATTTGCTAGAATCCCATCCACTTTACAGAGAATGTAAAACGCAGTTGCCTTGGCCTTAATCACAAAAAAATGGAAAAAGTCCTCTATCAATTATGATCAATGGTGAAAATTGATCAGAAACAATCATTAAAGTAATGTTTATAATGGAACCATGAGAGCTAAGATCTGATAGGTCATATTGACATATATTGGGTACTGTTTCCATCAATGTTTTTGCCAAGAATATTCTCACAAATACTGCAACCCTTGATATACGCAGATAATACTAGTGCAAACAGAGCCACCATTGTTATAAACTCTCTGAAGCCTGAAGAAGTCTACAGATTAGAAGTAAAACAAAGGCTAGCATAATAAAACAGAACTCTGCCTGCGTCCTGTTAATAGGAAATTGCAATCTGCACCAAAGCAGAGCATAGACAAATGAAGTCACAATATTGCATCGTGTTCATCCTGAAATATTCACCTTTGACATGAGAAACATGACTATTACATATACCCAAGTTAGTGACTTAAATAGAGTTTAAAAGGTTCAGACTGCAGTCTTTTCCCAAAACTTTTTTTTGAGTGTTTTCCACTTTAAATTTTTTTTTGAAAGAATAAAACATATTGCACACAGTTTTAGCATATTCAGGTAACGCCTTACAGGGTATAATACATATAGTACATGTTAAGAATGTAGTCATAAAATTATACTGATAATGATCATCATAAAAACAAAACACAGAATAGGTTAGGGCTTGTTCACACGGGCACAGAGGGGGCGGAATCTGCGTCATAATCCGCCCCCTCACAATGGTGGTCTATTGGAGAGAGCTAGCGTTCCTTTTTCCACTAGCGACAACATGTGAGCTGCCCTTTCTTCAGGCAGATTCCACGACTCCTTGAGCCACGGCGTCCGCCTCGAGGCAGCAACCTCTGGAGTCGGCCCATTCATTTGAGCCTACTCCAGAGGGGGAAGCCGTGACTGTGGGAAGTCGCGACAGGCGCATTTTGGGCCGAGAGTGACGCGGCTCCCAGTGTCACTCTCGTTGCCAAAATCCACCCTTCCGCTCCCCGTTTGATCGGGGCCTAAAGGAGCCAAGAGATCAGAAACTAACAGCTCATAGAGGTGAATCTATTAATATAGTGGGCAATAGTAGCTTCTTATTTCATGTGTTTCAAAGGACGATAGCTAAGGTAGTGTAGTGTCCATGTTGCAGGACTTGCAAGAGATAAGGGATTTTAAGTTAGGAGATCCATGAGTCCCAGGCTTTAAAGAAACTACTTTTGGTGTCCATGTTCCAACAGTATAACTTCTCAACACAGAAAAGTCAGCATACCTACTTTCTCCATTGTTGTGGGGACAATTGTTCAACTTTTTCCACTATTTAGGAATAAAGAGTACAGATTGACCTTCCTGCAGACGACCAGCCATCCGTGAAGAAAAGGAAGCAAGGCCGCAAAATAGGACAGGAATAGGGCCTATTATATATTATGCAGCCCAGACTGTCGTCCTGCACATGTGACCGTGTAATTCACGTTCATGTGTACGGGCCCATAGAAATGAATGGGTCAGTGTGTTATCCCGGAGAAACACAGAGAACACACTGATCTTGCCAGTGGTTGTCTGCAAGAGGCCGAACACCATCGCTCCCCAGTGTGACATGTCACAGTCCTTAACGGGTCACGAAACCCATTGTTAAACATACTAATAAGTTGAGACCAATCGGCAGCCTCAGCGATCACCAGACAGGGACCGGTGCCATCACTCATATGTATATCACTAGTTCCTTGCCAGGGACTGAGGCCGCTGATTGGTCCTAAGTCATGTGAGGCTGAGGACTTCAGTCTTGGGCTGATACATCAATGCCAAACAGACAGAGGTAGCAAACAATGGAGCCAGGTATATATATATATATATATATATATATATATATATATATATATATATTTTTTTTTTTTTTTTATTTACACCTCCCCCAGTTTTACAAGGGTTGCTATATTTCCTGGACAAACCCCTCTGACTTTTTTTTTTGTCTGCCATTTTCAGTTTAACACAATGAAACCCAATGGATCCCATTATAGTCAATAGAATCAATTGGGCACCGTTGATGTTGCTGCTTTAGCATTCTGTGTGTCTATTATTCTAGTCCTACAACAGAACAATCGTCACCTGATTGAACATCGTGTAAAAGCACATTATATAGGAAATAACTTTTTTTTTTTTTTTTTTTAAATTCCAACTAAAGTGTAATATATTGTAATGTTATTCTTTTGGTTAGACCTCATTCACGATTTAGGATTTTGGACAGTATTTTGCAACCATATTTGTAAGCCAAAAGTAGATGAGAGTCCAAAACGTGGAAGTGATTTTTTTTATTGCAGTTAAGGGAATAAACAATCAATCTTGGCACTTGTATCAAAATGAAGACTGTATAATTCAGAAGTCATTGGTGATGGTGTGGGAACAGTGCAAGTTATAGCATAGGATGGGGGTTAAAGTACTGATACACATTCATTCTCACATGTAGCCTGGCCTTGCCTGACCCCTAGTGTCAAAGAAGTAAATGACTGTTAACTTTATTTTTTACCTCATTTTAAAATGAAACACAAGTCTGGAGGTCATTTCACATAAACTGTTAGTAAGGAAGGTGAATTGAATGATTCAATCTCTTATGCAGGATAAAAGATGCAGACTTTCAGCAGCATGTTACCCTTTATAAAGAAGGATGTGCTGCAGATAATCTGGGCAGTTGAAGGTCAGATGAATGATTGCCTATGTAATCAGCCAATGCAGATGAAATCAGATTAATATATTGAGCATCGATCAGCACTTGTTAGATTCCTGCATCTGCAGGTGTAAAAGGTCCCTATGACTGGTACTACATGGGCAACACTGGTGACAGAACATCCGTTCACCGTATTCCTGCAACTTTATAAAGGAATCTGTCAGCAGTAATTTGGTTATAAACCAAATCTCAGTATCTTGTAGTTTTTAGTTTCCAAATATGCCCGTTAGGGTATGTTCACACAGAGATTTTTGCAGGCGGATTTTAACATGGAATCCGCCTCAAAATCCACCTGCAAAAATGTCTCCCATTCATTTCAATGGAAGACACTTGCTTTTTCTTAAATTTTTTTTTTTACGCTAGCTATTTTTTTCAGCAAGCTGGAAAAGGAAGCGACATGTCCTATCTTCCCGTGGCTGACAGCTCGAGACTCACTCCTGATTAGTCCCATTTCAGCTGTGTGAACTTACCCTTATATATCTATGGATCCCTATTAACATGCAAATTGCTGTTTTGATCATATAAAGACAAGGGGGCATGTCTTAGCTCACCTGGGCTTTTATGGAGTTAGTGTATAGACAAATACAATGTAATGTAACCCCATTAGATGTGGAGATGCTACAACCTTAAATCCTTGTTGATATCTGCTTTAGGCCGGGGGCCCCACAGGACGTAAATGCCACGATTTGCCCACAGCGGAGATGCTGCGGGAAAAATCGCGGCGTTTTACAGTGCAAGCAAAGGGGATGGGGTTCATGCGAATCCCATGCCCACCTTGCGGAAGAAATCTCAGCGCGGAACCGTTGTGATTTGCAAAGCCATTGCGGCTCTGCAAATCGCAGCATGTCAATTATATCTACGGAAACGCCGGCGGCTTTCCCGTAGATATAATGTTAAGAGAAAGTCCACAGAGGAAAACTCAGAGCTTTCTCTTACAAGCGCTGTGGAAAGAACCGCAATGCGTTCACGCCACAGTTTTTTCCGCAGCGCTTTAGCCTTAAAGGGTTTCCATGAAAAGTTGAAATTATGTGCAGGGTTTTGCTGGGTGTGTCAGTTCTATGACTGTTATAAGCTCTCATACATGTATGTTCTATAACATTTTCTGCTAATTATCACATTATGGCTGAAACACATATTACATTGGTCTTTCAAGCTGTGGAAATTTACATAAAGGAGTAGCCTGCCCTTCTTCCTTATCCTTTACTTATACTGTTCTACCATTCTGCCAGGGGTAACTGTTCAATAGCAAACAAATAGAAGAAAAGATGCAGGGTAAATACATGAAAGCATGCAGATAAAAACACAACAAAGCCGTCGGGACAGCTGCTTGCTGTCTCTGAATAATATCCCATATGTAATCACACAGGCAGCCAGAAATAGATACAAGTACATACAGTGGGGCAAAAAAGTATTTAGTCAGTCACCAATAGTGCAAGTTTCACCACTTAAAAAGATGAGAGGCGTCTGTAATTTACATCATAGGTAGACCTCAACTATGAGAGACAAAATGAGAAAACAAATCCAGAAAATCACATTGTCTGATTTTGTAAGAATTTATTTGCAAATTATGGTGGAAAATAAGTATTTGGTCACCTACAAACAATCAAGATTTCTGGCTCTCACAGACCTGTAACTTCTTCTTTAAGAGTCTCCTCTTTCCTCCACTCATTACCTGTAGTAATGGCACCTGTTTAAACTTGTTATCAGTATAAAAAGACACCTGTGCACACCCTCAAACAGTCAGACTCCAAACTCCACTATGGTGAAGACCAAAGAGCTGTCAAAGGACACCAGAAACAAAATTGTAGCCCTGCACCAGGCTGGGAAGACTGAATCTGCAATAGGCAACCAGCTTGGATTGAAGAAATCAACTGTGGGAGCAATAATTAGAAAATGGAAGACATACAAGACCACTGATAATCTCCCTCGATCTGGGGCTCCACGCAAAATCTCACCCCGTGGGGTCAAAATGATCACAAGAACGGTGAGCAAAAATCCCAGAACCACGCGGGGGGACCTCGTGAATGAACTGCAGAGAGCTGGGACCAATGTAACAAAGCCTACCATCAGTAACACACTACGCCGCCAGGGACTCAGATCCTGCAGTGCCAGACGTGTCCCACTGCTTAAGCCAGTACATGTCCGGGCCCATCTGAAGTTTGCTAGAGAGCATTTGGATGATCCAGAAGAGTATTGGGAGAATGTCCTATGGTCTGATGAAACCAAACTGGAACTGTTTGGTAGAAACACAACTTTTCGTGTTTGGAGGAAAAAGAATACTGAGTTGCATCCATCAAACACCGTACCTACTGTAAAGCATGGGGGTGGAAACATCATGCTTTGGGGCTGTTTCTCTGCAAAGGGGCCAGGACGACTGATCCGGGTACATGAAAGAATGAATGGGGCCATGTATCGTGAGATTTTGAGTGCAAACCTCCTTCCATCAGCAAGGGCATTGAAGATGAAACGTGGCTGGGTCTTTCAACATGACAATGATCCAAAGCACACTGCCAGGGCAACGAAGGAGTGGCTTTGTAAGAAGCATTTCAAGGTCCTGGAGTGGCCTAGCCAGTCTCCAGATCTCAACCCTATAGAAAACCTTTGGAGGGAGTTGAAAGTCCGTGTTGCCAAGCGACAGCCCCAAAACATCACTGCTCTAGAGGAGATCTGCATGGAGGAATGGGCCAACATACCAACAACAGTGTGTGCCAACCTTGTGAAGACTTACAGAAAACGTTTGACCTCTGTCATTGCCAACAAAGGATATATAACAAAGTATTGAGATGAAATTTTGTTACTGACCAAATACTTATTTTCCACCATAATTTGCAAATAAATTCTTACAAAATCAGACAATGTGATTTTCTGGATTTGTTTTCTCATTTTGTCTCTCATAGTTAAGGTCTACCTATGATGTAAATTACAGACGCCTCTCATCTTTTTAAGTGGTGGAACTTGCACTATTGGTGACTGACTAAATACTTTTTTGCCCCACTGTATAAGACTCTGCTTGCATTGTATGTTGTGATATGTGCAGGATCGTCAGTCCTTTGCAAATAGCAGTTTGCAGATGTGCTGTGAAGAGAATTGGCCCCTCCCATATGTATCCGCTATGTGAAGGGAGAAAAGAATTGCCCCCTCTATTCACTGTAATCCTGTCTTGCTTCTAACCTTGTATCTAGGGACATACTTCTCTGGTAACAAAAGGAACAAACTGCAAATTAGAAAGGAGACACCTAGTGGCAGAACCTTTAGAAGAGTTTTTTTCAGGCAGAAAACAGCCATATTTTTTAAGTGCATTACATTTTGGTCCAGAATCACACGCTCTATGAAATGAGAAAAGTAGTCTGACAAGTTAGTGACCATTTCATAGTATGTCATATGTTAGCACTTTAAAAACTGATCTGGCTCAGAAGCACAGTGGTTAGCAGAACCGCTGAATCCTTGCTTTTTATACAGCAGAGGCCTGGTGAAAATGCCTGAGATCAGAGTAAACTGTGATCACAGACGTTAACCCTTTTAAAGGCCCAGATACCCCAAAAAGTGCTCCGTTCATGGAGAAAAAAAAAAAAAGTTCTGAGGGTCAGAACATTAACTAAAATATTTTTTTGCATAGTTTTAAAGGTATTAAAACACAGCAACAACTACCCGTGGTTCTCTGAAAATAAGCCAGCGTCTTATATTATTTATTTCTCTGAAGAAAAAGTAACTGGGGCTTATTTTCGGGGTAGGTCTTATTTTTTAGGAACCCGAGTTGTGAGAAGCAGGACTCTGCGCAGTGTAGAGACAGGGAAAGCAGTGTGATAACTTGCAAAATTAAAGAGGCTTCGCAGAGAGACCTGTCTCCCCTCCCCCGCTGTGTTCCAGTCTTGAGCCTGCTGGTTCCTAAAGAAAGAACTGGTAACAGAGGGTAAGCAGTAAATTAGATGGAAGGGAGGCTACTAGTGCCAGAAACTTTGGTGTCTCAGGCAGAACAAAGCAACATTTTAAATAAAGAACATATTTCAGTCCAGAATCAATGAAACAAAGTTCTGCAAATAGCGACCATTTCATTTGTAGGCAAGTTTGCTGGCTAGAGATTCAAACCAAATGGCAATGAGGCAACGTTGGGTCTCTGTCACAGGCACAACTGAATAATTAATTCGCATAATGTTTTTTTAAATGGTTTGCTGCTACTCATACCCATATTTCCCCATATTCATCCCTTTGAATGCGGCGCCAGTGTGTTTCCGTGACTGGCACTCCATTCACTTATTTTGTTCCCTGTCTTTTTCAACAATGGGTGTTCCCGGCAGCTGGACCCTTACACCCAATCCTGTGGATAAGGGCTCATTCACATCTGCGCCCGGTCTCCGTTCATACAGGTTTCCGTTTCCTGCACAAAACAGAGCAGGAAAGCTGCAGGACTCTTTCATACCCATTCATTTGAATGGGTTTGAAAGATGTCCGTCCATGAGCGCCGGTGAGCGTTTTATGCTCTCCGCCGCAAAACCGTTTTGTTTTTTTTAAAACCGGACACAGAGTCGGACATGCAGTACTCTGTGTCCGGTTTAACAAAACTGGTTTCGCGGCGGAGAGCATAAAAGGCTCATTGCCAGACTCGGCATGACAGGTTTCCGTCTTCTGCATGCAGAAGACGGAAACCTGAAAACAGAGTCCAGGTGCTAGTGTGAACCCAGTGGGCAGAGTGTGGTCGCGCAAGTGGCTTTAAAAAGGAGCTGCCTACATTAGATTGTCATGACTGAGGGGGAAAAAAAAAGAGAAAAGACACTGCAGCCACAAAATCTGAATTTCAAAGCCAGTCTCTTATAGAACCTATATAATGACCACCCAAAATTGTGTTATAAAGGTCTTCTCCAAGAACATGACCCAGTATTCTATTTATGATGGAAATCTGTTCTCAAGAAGTCTGTTGGCGAAGTTTCACTGTATATAGATAAATCTATAACTGATCAATTTAGATAAAGTCAACAATTCTGTTGTCCTACAGCATAAAAAACCGACCAACATAATAAGACATTAGTTCATTGCGCTTCTGCAGTTCTTTGAGGTCCCTGTTGTAGGGCTCACACAAATCAAAACATCAGAACCACATTTACCATTTTTATTGACTCCAGCTTGGATATGACAGGTCAATGTAAGCGGCTGTACAAAAGGATTTTGATCATGAAAAGAGAGAATCCTTGCTATAAGGCACTAGAGTGTCAATGTGCTGAGAAAACGGTATGATGTCAATCAGCAAAATGGTCATAGCAATCATATAGCAAGCAAGAGGAGACTATAAAAATATATATCTGCAGTGCAGCAAGGCAAGTTATCTGTATTTATAAAACCCTTCTCCGGTCTTCTTTCCCAGTTTCTTCTCAGCAACTAGTTTATTGAGCAACTCGCTGGGGGCAAAAAGCGGGTTTTCAGGCTCCAACTGGTGCCAACCTGGGTTGTGGAGGAAAAAAATACAAAATTAATTCAAGATAATACAAATTGATGAGAATTGTTTTAAATACTGGATAGTCTCTAGATAGGTAACAATATGTGTTAATATGTATCACAAGGAGAAAAGAAGGAAGAGCGATCCTCATTCCTAATGTGATGCGGTTGGCACTGCACTCATGAGTGACTGCTACTGAAGACATTGAACATGGCAGGCACGCACCATGTGCCATGTAGTGGGCGGGACCTACTGCTAAGCTGCGTAGTTTAGTATTTAAGGACATTAGTTCCAGGTACTGAAATGTTTGCACCTTTGATACACCATGCCAACAACTAGACACACATAATAAGATTTTGTTAAATCAAATAATAACTGCGCCTACCATCAATGATGTATTTACTAGTGTCAAGACCAACATAATCCAGTAGTTCAAAAGGACCCATTGGGTAACCGGCTCCCAATTTCATTGCAACATCGATGTCTTCCTTAGATGCATGACCTAAAACATGACATTAGATTAATCTACAAATAAATCTCCAGTGCCCACTCCTTAGTCTGCTTTAGTAAATTACAATTCTGGAACATCTCTGCATAGAACTCTGTGTTTGGTCGTTCCTCTATTGACCTTCATTGAAACCTAGGAATAACTAGTTAGGTAGGTGTTAACAGATGGGGGTATCTCTACACAACCTACTATAGACCAGTCGGTGCAGATTCAGCCAGACATACCCCTGTGACAATGCAAATGGTAGGAACATCAGAAGAGGTGACAGGTCCTCTGTAATCTTTCTGCCCCTTATTAAAGGATATGTAAGTTTTTGTTCTTTTTTAAAATCAGACTTTCTCCACACAAAAAAAAACATAACATATCAATGACCTTGGTTTATGGCTTCAAGGTGGCCCATTGAATACTTAAAGGGATGATTACAAAACATGGCTGATCTCTTCTTTTCAGGAAGTGACATTACGCCCAATGGTCACATGGCCATACTACAGGTCAGTCCCATTCATTATAATAGGACAGTGACATGTGTGACAAATGGACATGAGGTCGTTTCTTTAGAAGAAGAAAGCAGTAGTGACATTTATGTACACTGACTGACAAATATTCTATAAGACACAGAGAATCCTTAGGGCTAGTTCACACGGGCACAGAGGGAGCAGATTATGGCGCGGAATCTACGTCATAATCCGCCCCCTCACAATGGTGGTCTATGCAGACCACTAGCGTTCTTTTTTCCGCAAGTGGCATGTTGCCGCTAGCAGAAAAAAGAAGTGATCTGCCCTTTCTTCAGGCGGATTCAGCTGTGGCGTCCGCCTCGCGGCAGCATCTTTCGGAGTCAGCCCATTCATTTGAGCCTACTCTGGAGGGGGAAGCTGCGACAGTTGCATCTTGGCCTGAGAGTGACGCGGCTCCCAGCGTCACTCTCAGTGCCAAAATCTGCCCTTCTGCTCTCCGTGTGAATGGAGCCTTAGAGCACTAGACCCCATATCAGTGTATAAATGATTGCCAAAATCTCACATACTGTTAGAGTGCCAAAGAAAAAAAATGAGAGAAAGAGTTTGGATTATGAAAGCCCCAAGCCACCTTTTAGGAAAGTGGTAAAGTGGGTGTAAAAGTGGAAAAACTCACAAATTTGTGTGTAAAAAACTAATTTGCACAAAGATTTACAACTTTTTCACACCCTGTATGTCAGAAAACTGAGGTACAAGGCATAATAAATGTCCCCCTTAAAGCAGACTGCTACTTATGTTGTATCCACTAGGTGGCAGCAAACATTATATCTGCTGGTTATTAGCAGTGTTTCTCAATTTTCTGAAGCCATGTACCCCCTTGTGAAAATGTTCCATGCCTAGAATGGTACCCCCATCAGACACTGTCCAGTATGTGACAGATGCTGCTCCCAACCTCTAGTGGGGAAGAAAAACTAACACAAACAGTCTGCCAAGCAAATCCTTTTGTTTGTGGGGGCACCTATGGCAAGTACACAAAGCTCTGAGGGAGGTTATTTTTTATTTTTTTACCTTCCCATTTTAAATAAGCAGCCATTTGCCTATTCAACACAGATTACCACACCTGTCTCTACCTGGCAGCCTCAGTGCCTCCAGAATCTGAGCACTCACTAAATCTGCCACTTCCAAAGCAGTGGAGTATAGGCATGGCATGTATCACATTGAAAGCAATAGGTAAAAAAGCCTCCCATTGATTTCAATGGGCAATGTGCGTATGCCGGCACCCATAGAAATCAATGGGATCTGTTTTAACGCCGCTCACTCTGAATGAGTTTACATTCAGAATGAGCGGAGCGTAACTCCGTGTGAAGGCTCCCTAACAGTGATTTTCCATTTTAAGATTTTTGGTTTTTCCTCCCTGACTTCCAAGGGAAATACATTTTTTTTTTGCTTACCCTTGGAGTCATCAGTAGTAGTCAAGTTTTAAACTTTTTTTTTTTAATATAAAGATGCCCAAATGAACTTGATCATGATTACAATATACTGCAATGTATTGTCAGTTTACTACTGTTCTACTACACAATGGCTGTGACAGTGTGAAATATAATTCCTGGGAAGATTCCATAAGCTCTTTGCTGGCAACCGATAGGGGGAGCACTATTTGATCCAGAGCTAGTGCCCTCAGGTAAGTTACAGAGATTTTTACACTTTTTTAAATTTTTTATTTTTTTACCCTTTGGAAGGCTTAACTCGATTTTGATTTCCCACCTTCCAAACCCCATAATTTTTTATTTATTTTTACATTGACAGAACCATATGAACGTTTAATGTTAGTGGGATAAATTGTGCTTCATGATGCTACTATTTATTACTCTGTACAATGTACTGGGAAGCTGGAAAATAAAAACAGAATGGAATGGAATGAAGAAAAAGTGCATTTGTGTGACTTTCTTACAGCTTTCATGTTTACAGCTTTCAATCTGCAGTCAAAATGACATGTCACCTGTATTCTATGTTTCGGTATAATTCTGACACCCATAAATTTTTTTTATATTTCTGTGTATGGGGGTGTCTTTATTTGCATGGCCCGGTGTAATTTTTAGTTATGCCATTTTGGGGTATGCCTGTTGCTTTGATCACTTTTTATTAAAATTTTTATCAGAGGCAAAACAGTGAAAAAAATGTCAGTTTGGCACTTTTGATTTTTTTTCTCGTAACGGCTCTTACCATACGGGGAAAATATTCTAATAAGTCTGTAGTCCGGGCTTTTTAAGACAGGGATATCTAGTGTTTATGTGTTTCATAGTAATATTTTACTTTTATATGTATTCTAGGGAAAGGATGGGGGTGATTTGAACTTTTATTTTTTTGTTTATATATAAACACACACACAAAAAATTCAAGTCACCTCCCCCCCCCCGAATACACATAAAAGTAAAATATTACTATGAAACACATACACACTAGATATCCCTATGGATCCTCTGCCGAACAGACAGGCGAGTGTGTGTTTGTTATTTTAAGCATCGATCTAATCCATAAACTAGAGTAATCCATAATACTAAAGTATAGAATACTCATGTACAGAAAATTGGCCTAAACCTACAGAAGTAGCTGTTGAGACTGGTCACTGGTTGCTCTTCTGACATGTTCATGTACACAAATGGGGCTGTTAAAGAAGACCTTTCACCATCTCCAGCAATTCAAGTTCTTAGCCTCTGTAAAGTTATGTGCTGTTCCACTGACTCCAGCACAGTTGGAATTTTTTCTCTAGCCCCCATCTTTGCCATGCAAGGTAGGGGGCTGTGATTCGGAACTCTAATCAGGCAGCCCGTATCCAAGTTCAGAATCACAACCCTTGTCTGCTCCTGCTGGACCCCGCCCTCCTGAAAGGAAAAGGGCTAAATAGCATATCAGGCACCAAAACTATTAATTGTTCAGGAATGGTGGGGACTAGAGGAAAAATTCCAACTGTGCCAAAATCAGTGGAGCTGGAATTGCTCAAGGTTGTGAAAGGTCCTCTTTAAGCACAGACTAATATTAAGTACAGCAAGCAATGCGGAGACATACCTCTTTCATGAAGACGGACGGATTCCATTAGGTAGGGTACCAAAAGGCGGTTAACAATAAACCCAGGTGTGTCCTGAAACAGATTAAAAAAAAAAAAAAGAAAAGCTGGTTACACATGACAAGGAGACAAAACAATTGCTGAATAAAATAAGAAATGAAGGTGGTAATATTCAAGGGAATATTTAAAAAATAAAGTATGAAATTCTTATCTGCTGTCAGAGATGTCAGAGTACAAGTTATGGCGCCACTTTACCTTACATGACACTGGAGTCTTTCCAAGTGCTTTACTGAAATCCATGAGAGAATCAAAAGTCGTTTGGCTAGTCATTGGAGTCTTAATGACCTGAAAGACAGAGATCAAAGAACCAAGAAACAGCTTAAGAAAATTATTCCCATAATAAATTTCATTAATACTTAATGAAACTTGCCACATATATGTGCTGTCTTTTTAGTAATGTCCCTGGAAAGTTATGGAGTTGAAAAATAGGTCTCCCATGTCTAAAATGACAGGAGCTAGTACAAAACATCCCTTACCATCTACTGATGACTGAGCATGGTATTCAGTATTTACAGGTTTGAGTTACTTTTGTCAAACAGACGTGGAGCACAAAATACAGAATACAATATAGACTTATCACCCTCATCCACAAGGCTCTCCATAATGCTGCACCTCCCTACATTTCCTCTCTCATCTCTGTCTACCGCCCAACCCGTGTACTCAATGACCTAACACTTACATCCTCTATTATCAGAACCTCCCACACTTGTATACAAGAATACTCCACTTCTCTGGAATACTCTACCCCGGACAATCAGATTAACGCCCAATTTCTACAGCTTCAAGCGCAAACTAAAGACACATCTTTTCAGACAGGCCTATCACAGTTACTAATGTAAACCCTTCTGTACCATAATTAGAATCCCTAAAACAAACTCTCCTCTGTTGCAGCTCTCACATTACCCCACATGATATGATGCAGTTTCAGGCTAACTTTATATGTGCAGGCACCATCTGCATGTTTAAGGATACGACTGGTGACGGCTCATACAGTCTTATGTTTGTGTAATGACAGTAACATCTATTACAAAATTGTCTGACCACTGTATAAGCAATGCTACCGCCAATGCCGCCCCTGCTACCTCTTGTATCACCCCCTCTACCTCATAGATTGTAAGCTCCTGCGAGCAGAGCCCTCAATCCCATTGTGTGAAGTGACTATTTCTTTGTAATGTATCTTTTTGTCTGTACTTGAACCCTACAAATTGTGCAGTGCTGTGGAATATGTTGGCGCTATATAAACATAATGTATTATTCCAAACGCACTAACCTACCTCAACCAGCTTCATCATCGGAACTGGATTGAAGAAATGCAGCCCTCCAAACCGGTCCTGCCTAGTTGTGGAGTTGGCTATGTCAGTTATTGGCAATGAAGAGGTGTTGCTGGCAAATATGGTGTGTCTGTAAGTAATGAAATAAGAGTCAAGCAATATTTAGGAATAAATAGTATTTATCCAATTTTCATTAGTATTGTTTTAAAGGCATCAAACATTCAGACAGAATTCAGCTGAAACTGGATAGCATTATAATGTCCCCTTAGTAGAAATATTTATATTATTAAATTACAGCATGGTTGTTTTTGCACAGAAGCAAAATGTGGCTAGGCTGAAGCTGTTCTCCACCCATGGTGACTACTTTTTATGGTTTTAAATATTTTTCACTTCACTTTACTGCAATAGAAAGGGGGGGCACCAATAGTAAGAGAATTACTTGATCCTGCACATGATGGTGAATTCAGGATGGAAAAGGTACCTAACAGGTTCCCTCTAAGGAGATGTGAAAAAGAATAATGGAAAAGCTAATTAATTAATTCCCATATTACTGAATACAGTGCCTTACTCTGGTGCAAATTTATCCAGTCTCTTGAAGAGTTCATTCTTCACTTCTAAGTTCTCAACAATGGCTTCCACCACTAGATCAGTGCTGTGTACCACGGCCGCTGGGTCAGTGCTAGTGCTGAAGTGTGAGAGGGTTTTCTCAATAAATTGAGAAGCAGACTGAAAAACAGGGCAAAGAGAGAAAAAAACAATTATACAAAAGGGAAGAATTAATTTAATGGAATTTAAAGACAATCTTTCACTATTCTCAAGCAACAAGCACAGATAATTTTGCTATTTAGGCTCTGTTTTGAGAGGTAGGCACTGTAGGGTAGGAGCAGGAAAGGGGTGCGATTCTGAGCTCTCTGATACCGTCCACCTCTAAGGGCTAGTTCACATGGGGCAAAAGGGTCAGAATCAAAATCCTGCCGCCTCCCATTGAAATCAATGGGAGCTGGTCATTTCCTTTTTCCATGAGTGGTTTGTTCTGTTCGCAGAAAAAAGAAGCGAGCTGTCCTTTCTTCAGGCGGATTCCGCTGCTGATTCAGCCATGGCATCCGCCTTGCAACACCACCCTCCGGACTAGGCCCATTCATTTGGGCCTAATCCAGAGCAGAAAGCCGCGACGGGATTCCAGTGCACTGTACCGGCATTCCGTTGCGGCAGCCGCGATGGAATGTATTCACGCGGAACCCCATGTCTAGCCCTTACTGGAGCTCTCTACCACACCCTCTTGCCTGCTCCTAGTAATATGTATGGATGCAAATATTTTTGTCAGAGAAAAACCCAAAAACAATAAATATAGGTTGGGAGCTCCCAACTAACTGCAATCCTTAGCACATAAAGGTTATCACATTCCTAAACTATGTGGACATGAGGCTTCACTGATTTCGTGTCCCATATGTTTCACATCCTTAAAGGGGATGTCCTGTTGACAGATGTCATTGACCAGTTAAAAGAGTTCCAATAGTAAATGTATACTTTAACTAGGGGCATCAAACAGTTTCTGTAAGAAAAACAAGGCTGTGACATCAAGAGATCTTATGATCTTTGTAAAGACTGTAGGACCCTCAGTCTGTGTCTGTTACTTTAAAATACAGTTCTGCTCATCCTATGATAGAGAAGAGCAACGGACGTTGACAACAGTAGACTGAATGTCACCTTAGGATCAAAGAATAAACTCCTACGTGTCGATAGCCTCTTGGCAGAAGGTAAATTAAGATAGAATAAAATACCAGAATGTCACCTCAGGCTTGTCTGCAAACATCTTTTTGGTGACTCTTTTCAAGCTGTCTTCAATACTTTTGGCGGACTTCTTCAAGATATCGTCAGTCTGGTCCACTAACACTACAGTGTGTCCGGTTGCTGCAGCCACCTTTAAAGTAATCGCAAAAGGATACACAAAAGAGAACAATTTAGAATTTAGAATTCCTGCAGCAAATCCACAAGTTAAATAAATGAGTTTATGTCATCTCCATGTCCAGATACTTTCCCCTATATTGTCTAATATCCCATAAGACAACGGGATATTAGACAATATAGGGGAAAGACACTCGCAGTGTGCTGCAATTTCTGGTGCATTTTTAGTGTGCGATGTTCACAGGATATTCACAGTGAAGCTTTCCTCAACTAAGTAGTATTTTCCAAATAGGAAAGATCAAGGGTGAAGTCTAGAGACATAACAGGCTGATAATGTACAGCATTTTCAAGGTCAGCACAGACTAAATTAAACATTAACCTAGTCGGTCAGACCAAGCCACATCTGCACATGTCATGTTGGGGCCAGGGTCCAGAGTCTTGTCTTCATCCCCTAGTGCCACATTTTAATGCTTATCGAACATGAGCTTTCTTTAACAACTTTGACCAGGATTTCTTATTCATCTTTACACTGAATACACTTCTTAATGACAACCGCTATATGTTTGGGTCAGTTGTCCTGGTTCAAAAAGAAATTGGCAATTATCAGACACCTCCCTGATGGTACAGGCCGTCTTCTGATAAAGCCAAATTTGAAGACTCACCAAGAAACAGGCAATGTTAAAAGCTGTAGACACAGTGAGTGGGCGAATAAAATTGGTTTGAACAGATACATCATGCTTAGTGCTCTTCGATATTGGACGGCATCCCACAGAGCCACCAGCTCAAAAAAGGGAGAAAGCAGCAAGGCCCAGGTACATCCATCTTCAGCTCAGAGAAGTCTGGCCAGAAGTGGTTTTCATGGAAGAATTACTGCCAAAAAGCCATACACCCTTTCACATGGAAGCACAGCCATGTGACATAATCATGTACAAAAACAGAGGAAGTGAGGTGCAGAAAAATGGCAGAAGGGAATCAGATTGATGAGTCTAAACTTGAAATATTTGGGTGTATGAGAAGGCATTTTGTTCACCAAAGGTTGGAATAAGAGTCTGCAGCAACAGTGATGTGGGGTGCCAGTTTCCATGAAAGTTTGGGTCTGCATTCCAGCAAATAGAGTTAGGATTTAGTCACGGAGAAAGGCAGACACACACAATACAATCAGAGAGGTGTCTGATTAGCTCCAAATTTATTGTGTAGCAGGACAACAACCCTAATGTCATTAGGTAAGTTTTCTGTTCTGGTACTACTATGACTTGAGTGGTGTAACATCCACCACGCACACTGATCTTCTGTACACAGAGAATGGAGCAGGAGGCAGGCAGCTCTGTTCTATGGTAATGGCCAATCCTGGTTCCTACAGTTAAGCTCCCAATCTAAGTAACCCAGTTTGGCCACTACTCAGAGAACAGAGCTATTCCCCCCTCCCCCCACTAATCCAATACTGATGACCTACCTTTAGTATAGAGCATTAATATTTTTAGCCTATAAGACCCCTTTAAGATTCTCAGCATAAAGAACAACTGCAAGCTCTAGAAGAGACAATATGGCTCCCACATAGTCCTGATCTCAATATCATCGAATCTTATGTACAAAAACCTCTGCAGCAGAAACTGACCCCTGGTGTGAATTTGGAATCTGCAGCAAAATATGCTGTGGATTTTCTTTGCACATTTCACACTTTGGTAGGTCGGTTTTTTATTTGCAGATCAGAAAATCTGCATTGTTTCAGTCCTGTGTGGCATACCACTTTTTAGTTTTTCCAACAACACACCATCCGTTACAACTAAGGCTGGGTTTCCGTTCGGGGATTCCCTCCCCTATTCTGCTTGAAAAATGTAGAGACAAGCAGGACTTTCTTCTCTGTATTTTTCGGGTGGAAACCCGTTAATCTCCATTATACTCTCGTTAATCCCCATCATAGTCTACGGAGTCTGTAGGTAACCGCTTTGTAAGCGGATTAGATTCCATTTTACAGGTCCCCAAGCGTCTCGAAGAATGGAAACCCAAGTGCAGGTGTAAACCTAGCGTACGCCATAATCCGCATTATGTAAAACTGTCTATAACATGTAATAAATGCTGTGAAAGACACTGTCAGATTAATAGGGTATACAGAAACTGCACAACAGATCGTCATGTCTGAACATGTCCTAAAACAACACTTTATACATAAGTGTGTTCCAACACCAGGCCATGGCTCCCTGCACCCTCCCAGGACAAGGTTACTCCTGCCTCTGCCCTCTGATACGGTCCCATAGCACATTATGCCCCTAGCCACACTGCACAGGTCACATGACTAGAGGGCGCTCTCACCTGCGCTATTCCAGCTCCCATCAGGCCTCCTCCGATGACTGTTACGTGCTTAATAGCGATCTTCTTGGCGGCAGCGGTGGCGCTGGAGGACATACATCTCGCAAGGAGCTGCCGGCTAGCGGAGGCCATGTCTGCTACAACAAGCGGGAGCTGAAGGACACAAGCCTAATGCACGAAGTGACAGCGAGTGACGTCACCACGGAGCGCCGGGAAGCAGGCTAAAGTTAGTGGCGAGAAAGTAGATCACATGACCAAACATGGGCGGAGCCTCGTGAAGAGGTTTCTATTGGTGTTTTTTTTTCTGTATAAGAAGGGGCATATGGAGTATTGTGCATGCGATAGTAAGGAGCGTAGGGAGTAGTCTGGGCTGGAAGGACATGGGGGCAGACTATGTAAGAGATGGGGGGAACTTAGGGTGCGGTCTGTGTAAAAGATTGGGGGGACGGGGTATAGGGAGCAATCTGTGTAAGAGATTGGAGGTCATAGAGAACAGTCTGTACAAGAGGCTGTGGAGGACATAGGCAGTAGTCTGTGTAAAAGATTAGGAAGGGGGGGGGCATAGGGAGCAGTTTGTGTCATAGATTGAAAGACATGGACAGAGATGGGGGGGACATAGAGAGCAGTCCGTGTAAGAGATTGGGGGGTGTCAAAGAAGAGACTAATACCCTTCTAGCAATAGGATCACAAGCTCTAGTGATGTGTCATCATCATGACGGGAGTTTTGATGCAAATGACACAACACACACGTATAATGTCAAAACACAAAAGCTCAGCTTTCTGAAGTTACAGGCTACTTTATTTAAAGGGATTCTATCATTAGAAACCCTTTTTTAAAGAGGACCTTTCATCAGATTGGGCACATGCAGTTTTATATACTGCTGGAAAGCTGACAGTGCGCTGAATTCAACGCACTATCGGCTTTCCCGATCCGTGCCCGGTGTAAAGCGCTATCGGTCCCGGTACCGTAGCGCTTTAGTGTCAGAAGGGCGTTTCTGACAGTTAGCCAGGAACGTCCTTCTGCCTCGCGGCGCCTATCACGCTGTGCTGTGGAGCGGGGAGGAACTCCCACCGCCCGCTCCTAATAATACTCGTCTATGGACGAGCTGTGTGAGCAGAGGGAGGGGGCATTCCTCCCCGCTCCACAGTACAGCGCGATAGGCGCCGCGAGGCAGAAGGACGTTCCTGGCTAACAGTCAGAAACGCCCTTCTGACACTAAAGCGCTACGGTACCGGGAACGATAGCGCTTTACACCGGGCACGGATCGGGAAAGCTGACAGTGCGCTGAATTCAGCACACTGTCAGCTTTCCAGCAGTATATAAAACTGCATGTGCCTGATTTGATGAAAGGTCCTCTTTAAACTAAATAGACATAGGAATAGCCTTAATAAAGTCTATTCTTCTCTTACCTTTATTGTTCTGATCTGCCCCGCCGTTCCTGAGAATATCTTCTTTCATCCTTATGTAAATGAGTCTTCTCGCAGCACTGGAGGTGTCGTCTGTGCTGTCCGAAAACTCTCCAGCGACGTCTCTAACTTCTTCTCCGTCTCTTCTGTCACTGTCCCATTGCGTCTTCATCCAAAAGCACCGACTGCACATGTCTGTCAGCCATTTTGCTGTGGCCTCTCCTGTTCGGCCACAGCAAAATGGCTGACGGACATGTGCAGTCGGTGCTTTTGGACGAAGATGCGATGGGAGCATGAGAGAAGAGGTGGTCTGGAGAAGAAGGCAGAGGCGTCGCTGGAGAGTTTTCAAGCAGCACTAGGGACGTTCCGAGTGCGTTCAGGGGAACACCCCAATGTTGTGAGAAAACTTATTTACCTAAGTAAGAAAGAAGATATTTCTCAGGAATGGCAGCGCGGATCAGAATAATAAAGGTAAGAGAGGGATAGCCTTTCTTAAGGCTATTCCTATGTGTATTTAGTTTAAAAAGGGATTCTAATGATAAAATCCCTTTAAGCAAAATCTTATCACATTGAAGAAGGCTTGACATACAGTATAAGACATGTCCACTTGGCACTATCTTTATCTTTCTTTGTGGTCAGCTACTTCTAGAAATAAGCAGGGTGTTTTCATGTAAACGTAAGCTGTCTTCTTGGACATGTCACTTAATTTTATGTGTTATGATGATTCAGCCATAATGAGCCATCTCAGATATACAGAAATTTAAACATATGATATTCCAAATGATAGTCCAAAATTCCATCAATTTGAGGCTTTTCCATTTCAGGGGACATAGGGAGCAGTCTGTGTAAGAGACTGGGGGGGACATAGCAGTCTTTGTAAGAGATTGAGGGGATATAGAGAACAGCCTGTGTAAGAGATTGGGGGAAATAGGGAGCAGTCTGTGTAAGAGATGGGGACATAAGGAGCAGTCTGTGTAAGAGATGGAGACATAGAGAGCAGTCTGTGTAAGAAATGGGGGGACATAGGGAGCGGTTTTTGAGGTAGAAGTAAAAAATGATATCAGGCATTTCTTGTGAAACAGGTGAAGTTCAATTTTTTTTAGCCATAGAAATGCAATCCATAAAAAGGGTAAACGTTTTCAGTCCTAGTTGAGGACCTTCCTCAGACCCGGATTGCCAGAACGTAAAGGGTAAAGATGAAGATGAAACAAAGGAGCGTCAGTGTAAATGGTGTCAGTGCAACTTAACACTGTGCTAAGCGTATGGACGCCCAATATAGAAAGCTGCTCTAAAAATTGAACTTCACCTGTTTCAGAAGAAATTTGAGTGCCTGATATAATTTTTTACTTACCACTCACTGGGGTGAAACCCTGTCAGTGCACCTACCATTATAGGAGTGCCATGGTTCTTCTACCAAATTTGAGGTAAAAAAGGCGGTACAGAGAGTAGTTTGTAAAATTATGGAAACTTAATTGAGCTGTCTGAAAAGAAGGAAATGGTGTGGAGAACAATAGGAAGATTTATTAGAGGGATGTTAGTGTGGCACACATTTGGCATAAGGCGCCTTGCTTGCTACACAATTAATCTATGCCAGTTTCTAACATACCTGGCATTCTGGGGCATGCACGTACACTTCTTATATGAAGAGACTAGAGCCTCCAAATAAATCACTCATTCCCAGCACTAGTCTGGGCCCATATTAAGGATGGCCTACACCAATCTTAATAAATCTGCCCTATACTTAGTGAGATCATGAGGGCACGAAGAGCAGAGAAAGGAACAAGGGAAAGTCTGTGAGGAAGGAGAGATAGAGGGAACAGTCTGTAAGGGTGAATAGTGGGCTGCAAGAGCAGTTTGTGATGGATAATTGGAGAATATGAATCAATTTTGTAAGGGTGAAGAGTGGACAAGGAGCGCAGATTGTGACGGTGGAGGTGGTGGAAGGAAGTAGGCAAACAGTCTGGAAAGGTGGATATGAAGATTAGATTGTGAGGGAGAAGGGGAGACAGCAGTGTACAAGAAAGAAGGACTAATATGAAGAACAGATTGTAAAGGAGGGGGCGCAGGGAGCAGTGTGTAAGGAAGAAGGGTAGACATGAAGTGCAGACTAAGGAAAGAAGTGGGCACAGGGAGCAGTCTGTGAGAGTGGCTATGGAGAGAAGATTGTGAGGGTGGATGGGACACGGAGAGCAATTTGTAAGGAGGGTGGATGGGTATGGAGAGCAATAGGTTACTAGACTATTGAGAAACCTAGAGATACTATGTATATGGGGGTATGTAATGTGATGTCCTGAAGTAGATGTCAGGGTACCAATCTGGACTGTTGTACGCTCAATTGTCAGCACATTAGTAGATTAAAAGCTCGGCTATAATGTATAGCCACCTATACATTACAGCCGACCTGAGCGACTACACGCTATTAACACATACTGATGCTACGCAACATTGCAGGCATTATTTAAATAGCTCGCATTGCCTCTGGTGAAATGGACCGTCAGGCCGAGCTTTTAATCTATTAATGTGCTGACAATTGAGCGTGTGTGGGGTGGAGGGTTTTTAAATAGGAGGGAGTGATCACTGCATTCCCTGCTAGTGTGTATTAGGTCCTAATATCGGCTCAGCCCGATTGTATGCACGCCTGTCCTCTAGTATGTGGAGGTTGTGGGTGATTCATGGAACCAAATAACAAAAAACCAGTTAGACCAGTAACCCAGCCTAAGGCTAGTGAGTCTATATCAGATGGATTTTATAGGTCGAATATTAAGGCCTTTTCCTGAGAGACTTACATATTTAGGACGTTATCACCACTCCATTCCACCTTTTAATATCTCCTAGTATTGGTGGCAGTCAAACGGCGCCACTATTTTTTGGGGCTTTTAAAATCCTATCCTATTAATAATATAAGTTTGTGTGTTTGGATGTTTGTTGGTTTGGATGTTTGTTCCTCAATCACACCCGAATGGCTGAATGGATTGCTTTGAAATTTCACACACACCTACATATTGGCCAGGAAGGATACATAGGCTACTTTGAAAATGTCTCACTCACCCCAAATCGCCACCGCAAGCCTCAAACGTTGGCTCCGGGTCCGCTGTTGGCCCTGCCGTCACGTCAGCGCAGGTAGTGACACGCAGCTCCAATTGGTGCATGGCAGTGTGGGGGCGGGATAGGGAGACAGCATAGTGGACCCATAGGTTACCGGCGAAATAATAATAATAAATTTTATTTATATAGCGCCAACACATTCCGCAGCGCTGTACAAATGTGAGCGTGGCCAGCGTGCGAGGACACTTGCCTGAACATGGAGGCTGCCTGCATGTTCCCAACGCTGCTCACATGCCGGCTGCCCACTCATCGCCTAATCCAGCCGCCCGTACCCACTGTTACTAACACTGCTGACATGCCGGCCACACATTGCCTCCTGCCGGCATAACATGCAGCAGCGCGACCAGGCCTCAAGCCCACATATATATATCCCACAGCGGCCCCTGCAGTCTATATTATGCCCCACAGTGACACAATAGACTGTGGGGCATAATAGAGGTTGCAGGGGGGGTGCTGTGTGGCATAATAGAGGTTACAGGGGCCACAGTGGACCCTTCAAGCTCTATTATTATATTCAGTGGTCTTTTCAGACCCCCGAGTATAATAATCAGAGCCCCAGGGGAGATGAGAGAACATAATAAACACTGTTACTCACCTCTCCGGGATCCGATGTTAAAGAGGACCTTTCATGGGTTTGGGCAAAGGCAGTTCTATATACCGCTGGAAAGCCGACAGTGCACTGAATTCAGTGCACTATCGGCTTTCCTGATCTGTGCCCCGGGTAAAGCGCTATCGATGCCGGTACTGTAGCTCTTCACAGTCAGAAGGGCGGAAGGGCTGTACAGTGTGAGCGGGGAGGAACGTCCCCTCCTGAGTATGCGATGAGCTCTGCTACACTAGAGATGTAGCAAAGCTGAGTGTGCTCGGGTGTAGCAGAGCTCAGCGCACAACCAGAGATGTAGCAGAGCTGAGTGTGCGCTGAGCTCTGCTACACCAGCACTCAGCTCTGCTACATCTCTGGTGTAGCAGAGCTCAGCACACACTCAGCTCTGATACATCTCTGGTGTAGCAGAGCTCAGCGCATACTCAGCTCTGCTAAATCTCTGGTGTAGCAGAGCTCAGCACACACTCAGCTCTGCTACATCTCTGGTATAGCAGAGCTCAGCGCACGGCCAGCTCTGCTACTTCTCGGGTGTAGCAGAGCTCAGAACACGGCCAGTTCTGCTACATCTCAGGTAGGCCTCTAGTTCTAACCCAGACTCTCCTGCCCAGCCAACACAGCAAGGTTGTGTTAAAATATCCATAATTTGTACCACCAGAAGGTGGCAGCCTCACGTAGGATTTCACACACAGCTGAGGCATTGGAGAAATTTCTATGGCAGTTTCATTTGTCTTGATGGGGTTTGAATAAATGAGACATGAGTCCTGCTATAGAGTGCACACACACAGAGCAGTAGCCCTATGTGGCCACCAACAAACACACAATTGTACGGTATAATCCAGTGAGTCTGCCACATGCGGACAGGGTTTTGGCCAGATGTGGCTACTGCTCCATGGACAAGCAGTCTTACAATTTAAAGACCATGGGTTTTTATAACATAGACCCTGATAAAAAAAAAAAAAAAAAATTATATATGCAGCTGATGTGACATACAAGTACCTTGGTGTCCCTTTACTGGATGGAATCACTCTGCTAACGCTGTGTTCATGTTCTAAGACAAATGTGCCTATATTCATTAGATTACAGACATTGACAGCACTTCTGGCCTTGGTTAATCTTTAGGAGAAAAATGTGGTTCGGACACCTCATTCAGAACTATTCCACTAGATGGGGCATTTTGCCTGGTATTAAATGCGGTCAACTTTTTTTTGGTAAAAATCAATAGGTGCACATGTAATCTGTGATTCAAAGACATCAGACGTTCACTGAAAACAGAAGTGTAAATAAACTCTTAGTCACAGAAATTGTTGGTTTGTTGCATTGACCTAATTTAACACTTTAGGAAGGATATATTCTGAGAAAACAGACAGGAACTCTCTGTAATCGTTTCTGAATTACATTTATTTTTATGGTTACAAAAAGTAATGCCATGGTAGATTGAACATAAAATCATATACATGTAAATATACACACTGATCATTTACAGGCATGTTAGTAGACTAGGCAGAAACAGAAGCAGATAAGAGACAAGTAGCAGCTTTGGTCATGTATTTATACTGGGGCATATTTTATTAAACAGGGTGAAGCATATTAAACCAGCAACACAGTAAGATAGGTCAGGCTCACCTGAATGGAACGCCTTTTCCCCATTAAAATTTGTGCCACGTTGGAGATACGCCACTGCTGGAGGTATGACGCTACACATCTGGTGGAACTGCCCCTTACTTCCCTCTTTTCGTAGATTCATAATTAGTCGGTTTCCTGCTTGTAGATCCATCATACCCAGGCTGTAGAAATCCTCTACACTCCCAAACCTGTCAGCTTGGTTTCTAGAAATCTTGTAAATATGGCGCATGAAGGACCTGGTGGCAGAACTCTTAGGGCTCGTTCACACGGAGTAAACGCGGGCGCAAACATGCACCGTCAAAATCGTGGCGCAAACGTCTCGTACACGCGGCACATTGCGTGCCGTGTTTACTCTGTGTGAACGAGCCCTTACCAGACAAAAGGAACACATTCTACTATTCTACCACTTTTCAGACATCCTTCCATACCCTTCCCTCCTAACCATCTCCATCCCACTCTAACCCTCCTTAACCACAAAATAATTAGTGCCAAGGTAGAACTCACTTCACAATATGCAAATGAGCAGTCTGGAGCACAGAGGTTGTCTCCACTGCTCCATTACGCCCTCCTTTCTATGTTCTCATGTTTGTGCTGGTGTATAGAAGTTTGGGACAATGAAGTGCTCCAGACTCCTCATTTGTGTATTGTGAAATAAATAAATATCTTTTTATGGGAAAAAAGGCATTACATTTACATGAGCCTAACTTATCTGTCATGCTGGTGTAATATGCTTCACCCTGGTGACAGACCCATCCTCTATATCAAACTTGAGAAGTAGTTTGTGTGCGTTAATTATATTGATTTATAGATTAATACAATCATTAATAAAAATGGACTCCGTTTGGCCTGCTGCTCTGTCAATGTTTGCTCTGTTCTGAACAAAAAAAAAAAAAAAAAAAAAAAATTACCGCCAATGTATAATAGGTCAAATGTAGTCCAAAGTTAAGTCCTTCATTCTCCATCTGTCCCATTAGAGTGAAAATATCCATTGCAGTTTTCTGGCAACAAAACATATACCCCATAAAAGCCCAGTATACAGAAAGGCGTAATGTGAATGTGACCTAAATCAAACTTGGCCAATGTCACTGATATTTTATTACATTTAAAGGTGATGGCATTTTTGAGCAAGGAGACAGAATGGGTTTAAGAAACAACAACAAAAATGTAAAACTCATCTCACTTATTGCCTGTTATGACTATTTCAGCACTTACTGGTTTACCCTTGTAGTCTCATCTTAACAAAGTATATTTCCACTTATGGATTCCCTGCAGTAAGACATCAATGGCTGAGCCACTAAGCATTGCAACTGCAGCAATGGAGAAACAAGGAAGTTAGGGCTAGTTCACACGTGAACTGCCCGCGCGGGTTTTGACACAGAGAGAGCCGCGGCGAGCTGCATCTCTCTTGTCAAAACCCGCCCGCCGCGACCATCGCTGTCGCGGCTTAACCCTCTGCTGTCGGCTCAAAAGAATGAGCCGACATAGGAGGGAGCTGCCGGGGGCGGAAGCCGCGCGGCTTCCGCCTGAAGAAAGGACATGTCCTTTCTTTTCTCCGCTAGCGGCAGCCCGCCGCTAGCGGAGAAAAGAAGCCCGGTGGTCTCCATAGACCACCATTATAAGGGGAGGTTTTGGACGCAAAATCCGCTGTCAAAAACCTCCCCTTATACTCACGTGTGAACTAGCCCTAATGCTTGTTGTTCGTTTTGGTTTTTAAACTTGTTTTGCTTCTTTTGATCAAAACTTTTACCTCTTAAATGAAAAGTGCAACATGGAAATGCAGATATTGCATACAATGGTCATACATTAGATACATTGATAAAAATGTACATATCTGTACACCTACATTCACACTGCCATCATTACAGTCCACTGCTGTCATAGACATTACTGGCAGTAGAATTGCAGTCACAGACGAAGGGGGCTCCGTTCCCACTGACTAATGTAAACAACATGGACGCTGTCTTATGTCATGTTTGTTTACTTTTGTAATAGAACAAAGTCCTGCATGCGTAACTTTTTCTTCCAGAGAAAAAAGTAATAGACATGATGGAAGAAAACTTGGGGTGAATGCAGATAGATGCCCAACTGAGGGGGTTCTGTCTGCATCTGGTATTCAATATCCGTCACAGGCACCCACCCTGAGAGGCAAAAGATAAGGGATTACTGCAGAGAAGTAAAGAATGTCTTGTGATATTTACAGAATTCCCAGGCTTCCACATGCTGCGCTGACGAATTGCATATTGTTTGCAATGTTGTAGTTTGTTACAGAAATTACATTTTCATCATCTGCTCCTACATTTTTAGGAGACAGAATGGCCTATACAACAATTTTGTAAAGACCTTATCAGATATGGTGGTTTGGCAACCACTTGTTGGAAAAGAATGCTCATACATGTGTTTCCAATAACTGGACCGTAATAAAGCAAGCATTGAACGAGCATTGGCTTGTAGCACAAAAGAATATCAAGTACATATCAGGAAAACAATCGCTTCAGCAATTGTTCCCCCCGTATATCCTCTCTGCATTGGCCTGTGTAGTTAAGCGAATAGAAAGAATGATCACTGATCAAATTGTTTTGTAGCCTATGGGGTAACTGTAAAAAAAAAAAAAAAAAAAAAAATCTATTTGTAATCTAATACCGTATGTGAGCTCCAGTCATCGAGGGTTCTACTGTTTAGAGCAGCGATTCCCAACGGGGCGACGTGACATTGCTGAGAGGAAAAGGCAGTTTTAAGTACTTGTACTACAATGTAACTACTTAGTAGTTAAATGAAACGGTACAGCAGGATCTATTGCTTACCCCTCGTTCACATCTGCATTCGGTATTCTGTTCGGGAGTCCGCATGGGGAACCCCCAAACGCATTTGCATGCGGTGTGCAGTGAAAGCACACGGACCCCATAGACTATAACTGTAGAAAAGTAGATTGTGAACTACTTTCCTGTCTGCATGTTCCCTGCGGAGATCTCACGGCAAGCACACGGACCCCATTATAGTCTATGGAGATCCGAGTGCGTTCACTGAACACCGCTTGCAAATGCGTTCGGCAGGATCCCCATACGGACTGTCCTGAATGGAATACCAAACGCAGTTGTGAACGAGGGGTTAGGCAGCTAGTGTTGCCTGGTGAAGACCTGCTGAATCTAGCTGCAGATAAGAGCAGAATAGCTCCAGGGGAACAAGCACTGGAAAGGTTATTGTGTGGGGCCACTGGAGAACATTATTACTACTTGTCTGGGGGCCACTATGGACATTATTAGATGTCTGAAAGGCACTATTATTTATCTAAGGACTGCTGGGGAGCACTGTAATGTGTTGGGTACTAGGGAACCATTTACTGTGAGTTAGGCAATTGGGGAGCATTATACTATGTGGGGGCCACTGAGGGAGCTGGTGATTGTAAAAAGGGGATTTTTTTTTCATGTGCTCTAGTAGAAAGTATAGGATCAGCATAGCTTTGAGGGTGCATTCAAATTTACAAGTGCAACAAATTTAGATTCCAGCTGCAAATTGAAAAACACATCAAAACTGCCATGATTTGTCTCTTGGTTAGGGTGCCCTGAAGATTTTTTTTTTAGTCTAAAAAGGTTGGTAAACACAGTGTTAGAGTATCAGATTGTGTGTACTCTGCTCTGGGGCATGTAAACTGTACATTCATTAAATCGGATTTCTTCACAATTTTGCTGATACCCAAGATATTTACAGAGTTGAGATAATGCAGCAGATATGGATGTGGCCTCCTGACAGCTCTCTGACTGTGGACCATGGACAAGATTTCTTCACTCATCTGTAATATAATACTCAATTGCTCTTTTCAGATAGAAGAACTCATAGAAAGCAGGATAACATGCAACCTGGGACATGTTTTATGTCACTAAAATGAATGATAAGATACTTATGTTATCAATTGGTACTGAATCAATGTAACACTTACAAAAATACATATTCTCTGTAGGTATAAAAGGTCAACAACATACATAACTATGGATAGAAATGCCCTGTTTACTTTGGTTACGCATTTGGTTTATACTGGTATTAGAGGTCCTTTTGTTATTTTTTACTCTCATCTTGTCTATTGTCGACCTGGCATATTTTAATGCATCTAAAGTGACTGTTCTTGTGACTATGTAGAGACCTTATTTTCACTACATGTATGAAAATGTGAAGAGGGACTTATCCTGCTCTCTGGATTCCTGTTACGTTGGAGGACGGCTTCAGGACTCTCAAGGAGCCACTTCTTAGTCACCAAGGAAAGTGAGATGCAAACAAGCGAAGGCAAACATTGAAGTGTTCTCTGCAAGATGCAGAAGTGTCCTAAAGTCAAGTGATGTTCATTATAAACTCTATATACACCTGGGCCAAGTATTGGGCTATCTACCTTCGAAGGAGACAGCTGTTCCCTGGGCTCATTATATCTGAAGTTTTATAAGCAAGGACTAAGTACTACTTCCTGTGACAGCAGCTCTAATATTTTGGACCACTATTAAAAGATTTAAGAAAAAAAAAACAAAAACACCTTAGGCCATCTTATGGATTGCAGAATTTGTTCAACTATTTCCAGATCCACATCTGCATCAGAAATCATCTTTTAGCAATCTTGATATCAAATGGGTATGGTGCAAGAGTCAGGCCAAACCGTCCCTCCAGCATTGGCTGAAATGTGTCACTGGCAAATGAAAAACTGAAAGCCTGCAATAGGTTGACAAACATCAGGAACAGCTCCATCTTGGCCAACTGTTCACCCATACAAACGCGTCGACCTAAAGAGACCAAAACAAACAAAAAATTATAATACACAAAGAATCTAATTTCTTAAGTATCTAACTATCTACAAATATGAACAGGAACTTTGAGCATTTAAGTGCAAACAGCATTGAATATCTGCTACAAATTCACACCGCGCTTGTGGAGTACTTAACGTAAAAAAAAAAAAATAATAATAAAAAAATATATAATAATATTTACACTGAATGTGAATGTGGCATTACATAGCATGTCTACACACAGGGCGTCTTTCAACAAGGCTCTTTGTACCCCTCAACTGAGATTAAAGAGATACTCCCACCTCTGGGACCCACACAGAGAGAATGGAGTGTCACGCTCTGTGGGAGTTATGAAAGTGGCACTTATAATTACCAATGCCAAATGGAATAAAAGCTTCTTTCTTCAGGATCTGTCCATGTTCATCCAAAAATCTGCTGGGATTGAAATCATTTGGTTTTTCCCACACTTTTGGATCTCTGTGTACTGCCCAAAGATTTGCCAATACCACACTCCCCTTAGGAATAGTATATCCTTGGAACACTGGAGAGAAAAAAAGAAAAAAAAAAGTCACATGGCAATCCATAGTATCTGCATCAAAATTCTTAGAAGGTCATAGAAAAGCACATAAAACTTGCTTGCATAGGTAGAGACCCCTAGGGAAAGCACTTAAAAATAGAATGTTACATCTATAGCAGCAGGTTTGAATGTGTACAAGTAATAGGCACAGACCTGCACTTCCTTAGAACCACCGATATGCAGAGGATGGACACCAATCCTATTACTTGGGGTCCATTCACACAGAGGAAAGTGGTGAGGAATTTGGTGTGGAATTTCAGCGCTGAAAAAAATCCTCCCATTGATTTCAATGTTTACCGTGCGTAAGACAGATTCTAATAGGCATCTGTACATGATTGTATGAATGGAACCCCATTATTGGATTGAGGCATTTCCTCCTAACTACATAAATGCAAAGATTACTCAATTTAAAGAAGTTAATTCTTTAAAGTGTACTTCCAATAAAAAAAAATAATGTAATGTTTGTTATTGTTTCCTTGTCCATCATATCAGGCCTCTTAACTCCTTCCCAATCTTCATTTCTGACAGCACCCGTATCTGTACCCAGTCTCAAAGAAAGGGGAGAGAGAGGAGAAGGTTGCTTCTGGCTACTGAGTTATTGCTTCATTTTGTATGGCGGTAGAGTATTATCTTACTAGAAAAAGCAGAGTTAAAAGAGCCATCCATGTGACAGTATAGCAGAGCTTATCAGCTGCAGTATGCTGATATCTTTTCCAGCAGCCACCTCCTCCTCCTCTCCATAGACTTCTAAAGTAAGTCTTTTTTTAATATTTAGTATTATAGAATTTCACATGCACTATTCATTTATGTAAAGTCATTTGGAAATAGGCAATAGCCTTACAATTCACTATAACTGCTCAGTCTTACTTGTGAAATTCTTAACAGAACAGTTAATGAATGACTAAATCAATAATATTGTTCATTAATCGTAATGGAGGTAAAATGTTCCATTAATCAGGATTCTGATTTGGGTCAAGGTCACCCAGTCCTAGTGGAAAGGGTCCAGTTAAAGGATCAGAATGGTTTCTGGAAAAACGTAGATTTTTAGACAGAGAGAATGAAGAAGAGTAGTCAGCCTTATCCAATACATACTCATTGTGTCAGGTACATTCAGAAGCCATACAGATATGTATACGGATGTTGAGGAGACCCACTATCAAAAATGTGTTAATTCCAAAGTGCAGAGTTCAGGAACTGAATCTACACTGGTGCTATGATGTATATTGCATGAAGAATTAGGTTTTTGGTAAATCTAAGTGAACAATGATGGACTTCGGTCACTTTCATGGTGTCTTTTTACGAGTTCTGATATTTTTTTTAAAGCAGTAACAGCTCTGTGCTATTCTCACTGTGAGGCAATGTTCAGGAGTGATAACTCAACAAAGGTTTACAAGAAAATATGCTGCAGAAAGTCTGGCTATTAGCTGGTTGGCAGTGATTTGCAGTTTGCTATGTTGTGACTCTATAGGTGGATGGGGCTAAAATACATATAGCTACCCACCAAAGTTTAGAGGTCAAAGACTGACATATAATATGAATTATAACATTGATTCCCACTAAAATCAATGGGGGCAGAACATGTGCAACTTTTAAGTGAATTTCTGTTTTATATATTTTTTTCACTGTGTGAACATACCTTTAGCAAGATACTGAGGAATAGGCGACTGCTTACCTGTACTTTCAGAAACCATGTGTGGTACTGAAAGGGGGACAACCACAGTCATTCTCTGCACCTCCATGATAGTGGCCTCAGTAAATGGCATCTGAATCTTGTCAGTCAGTGATGGAGGCCTCTCGCGTCCTATAACGGAGTCAATTTCAGCTTGGACTTTCTCTATGAAATAAGGAAAAGACCAGGTATAGTTTTGTTACAAATAAGCAGTATAGATTTAGCAAAAAGTTCAGAGATCGTAATGTTCTCCATTAACTTTTACTGGATTACAATAAGCCACTGTAAGTTACATTAGAGTGACCATATACTGAATGGCCGATTTATCAAACACAACCATCTAAGGGCTAGTTCACACGTGAGTATAAGGGGAGGTTTTTGACAGCGGTTTTTGCGTCCAAAACCTCCCCTTATAATGGTGGTCTATGGAGACCGC
This sequence comes from Leptodactylus fuscus, assembly GCF_031893055.1. NCBI lineage: Eukaryota > Metazoa > Chordata > Amphibia > Anura > Leptodactylidae > Leptodactylus > Leptodactylus fuscus. The sequence continues at coordinate 265,012,770 of NC_134265.1, forward strand.
CGGGCTTCTGTTCTCCGCTAGCGGCGAGCTGCTGCTAGCGGAGAAAAGAAAGGACATGTCCTTTCTTCAGGCGGAAGCCGCGCAGTCTCAGCCGCGCGGCTTCCGCCCCCGGCAGCTCCCTCCTATGTCGGCTCATTCATTTGAGCCGACAGCAGAGGGTTAAGCCGCGACAGCGATGGTCGCGGCGGGCGGGTTTTTGACAAGAGAGAGACGCGGCTCGCCGCGTCTCTCTCTGTGTCAAAACCCGCGCGGGCAGTTCACGTGTGAACTAGCCCTTATAGTATAGTGTGATGGACTTCCTTTGGCCTTCAGAACCACAGCAATTCTTTGTAGCATACGTAAGTGCCATTCACAGAAATCAGAGGGCTGTGAAAGAGAAAATATTCCTCCAAATACCCTTACCCCATCTCCAGCAGCCTGAACTGTTAGGGTAAGTTCACCTGCAGTTTTTGGTCAGGATTTTGTGGCCGTATCTGCCTCAAAATCCTGACCAAAAAGATGGTTCCCATTGAAATCAATGGGAGCCGGTCAGGTCTTTTTTCCGGGCGCCGTTTGTTCCAGCTCCCAGAAAAAAGAAGCGAGATGCTCATTCTTCAGGCAGACTTACCTCGCGACATCTGCCTGAAGACGCTCCCTCCTCCCGACTAGGCCCATTCATTGGGCCTAATCCGGAGCAGTGTGCGCAGCTGTAGGCTGGTGCACTGCACCGGCATCCAGGTACAGCTACCCGTATTTTGGACCAGAACCTGAGGCAGCCTCTGCCTCAGGTTACGGTCCAAAAAACCCTGTGTAAACTTACCCTTACTTTCAGACAGGAAGGCTTCATCAATTCATTGTTGTAAAGAAATCTGGATTTCGTTAATTAGGCAATGTTTTTCCACTTGGCAATTCATTTCTTAGATCACGTTGGCACTCACACTGGTTGTCTGGTATTTTACCTATATTTATTTGTGCTGAGCAATAATACAATACAATGTGCATTCACACCAGCAAGGGCTGTGGAGTCTGTAGGCCAAACCCAACTCAGAATCCCGCTCAGACTCCTGTATAACTGGCTGACAGCTATGGTCAGTCCAAAGCGGTAAAGGGATGGAAGAATTTTAATATGAATTAAATACTCCACATCTAGAAATAATCTACTGACGCCACATCCATGATCACCAGTATAGTCTCCCACTACAATATACTTTTTGCTTGACTGCGCACTGCCTGTACATCAGAGCAATTCTTGACATCCTCCTCTGACCCCTTTTGTTACCATTCACAGGTAACTGAAGTCACTGTGCATGTGCATAGCGCGGCTGCAGGATTTCAATATGATCTTTTATAGTTCTCATTTTAGAGCATTACTAGATTTGTGATACTTTGCTCTCTCCAGAATACAAATTGGATTACGTGTCCCATGTTATCAGTTTCCTGACCTAGCCCTAAGGTTACTCATTAGGCAGCTACACTAAGGGTGTCACAAAAATGACATTTAAAAGGGCAGCAGCCTGTGTACTTTGTGCCCATATAAACGGTTCAAGTATATTACTAATTATCAGCTGGCACTGCCGTTATCGGGCAACAGATTTTAATTAACTGGTAAATCCCGGTTATAAAAGAAATATGATTATTCAACTGTTCTTATTGACTAGTCCATCTGTGGTTAATGTAACCTCTATCTTGGCAGAAATAGGAATCTGAAATTTACACTTCGGACCACCCAAGACTGTTTGACCTACCACACCAAACTGAGTGGGGGCTGGGCTTTATTATGTTCATCTCCTATCTGCGTTTACCATTTCTGGGCTGTACCTAATCTATTAAATAAAAAAAGTGCACGCCCAGAAAACAGGTTACACTGGGTTCACTCCAGCGTCCGGTCTCAGGTTTGAAAAATGCCTGCAGGTTTCCGTCTCCTGTCCAGTTTCAGGCAGGAAACCTGAAAGCAGAGCCCTCGGGTGCAGATGTGAACGAGCCCTGAATGCAACCAAATAAGCGTAACATGAAGTCTCCCCACTGAGTTAGGTGTGATGGGTGGGCCAAAATACAAGATTCCCAGATTCTTATGTATTCTGTTCAATATACCAAAGACCGTGTCTTTGTAATTAAGTGATTAATAACACTTACCTTGAACATCAGGATGATGGCACATATACAAAAGAGACCAAAGTAGTGTGTTTGTAGTTGTATCAGTTCCTGCAATGAAGAGATCACCGATGATATAGAACAAGTACTCGGTGTTGAAGCTACTCTCCAGCTGCATTTTTTTCTCCTCATCTATATGAAGCAAGTACATGTCAATAAAATCTCTGGGGTTCTCTGGATCTAGGGAAAGCTTATGCTCCTCTATGATCCTTTTCAGAAAGGCTGTGATGTCTATAACAATTTGCCTTAACTCTTTGAATGGTCCAAAGGGAAGATAGTACATCCAAGAGCATACGTTAGACAGGATGGCTTCACTGTTGACGCTGATTTCCAGTCCGCGGGACATCATACTCAGCATGGCCTTGAATTCCTTATCCTCATAGTCAAAACGTTTCCCAAAACTTATGGAGCAAATGACATTGGAAACTGCATTATTGATGATCTGAAAGGGGCTAAAGCCTTTGTCACCAAACTTCATCATTTCGGCCTTCACGTATTTAAACTCTTCAATAATTCTGGGCTCCAAGCTCAACTTTCCAAGGCCAAAGTGCCTCAGAGTGGAATGGGAAAACCGTCTCTGCTGTCTCCATACAGGACCATATTTTGCAAAAACGATACCTAAAACAGATGGAATACAGTAAGTTGTTTCTGCACTAAATCTACAGTACATCAATGCAGGGTTTGTGAATAGCAAAATTCATATAGACCACTGACAGACCAGGAGATCAAACTATCAATGTAAGTCGATGAAAGCCTCAAATTGATTCCCATAGACCTGCACTGAGTTGAACAGGAGCAATGTATGTGCTCCAGAGGAGAGCACAAAACTTCACAATACTGCTGTTAGGGAATTATTAAGTAACATTACATTATACAGAGGCTCACTTTCTCACTTGTAAAGGGAGAACATTATAGTACTGGAGAACTTCCATTTTCCTCAATTCACGAGTGGGCTTTTTTTTTCCCCTGGGGGAGGGGGGTTACTTAGGACTTTATTTTTTTTCCTCTCTCTCTCTCTCTTTACACACACACACACACACACACACACACACACACACACACACACACACATCTCGTTTTTGCTACTCCTGCACTACCTGTAGACAAACCCCCTGATGCTAATAGTTTATTTTACAGATAATTGTTTTCTTTACAGCAATGCATCAACAATAACAAAGTAAAACAAAAATCAACTTTACATACAGTCTTAAAGGGGTATTCCCATGTCCCTTGCTCACCAGTCTTTGCTGCTGCAAATACTTCTTTCTTCCTGGTTTCGACGTCAATTGGTGGGCGGGGTTTCATATGCAAAGCCATACTGTCCAACTACCTCCAGTTTAGCTTCGCCCCTAAATTAGCATGTAGCTCCGCCCACCACATAGCATGATCATATGGGATGACTGAAGGGCCTGTGATGTCATCAAAGGTCCTATGACACTTGGATTTAGCTTGTTCTATATAGAGTTAAATCCTAGTGAGCAGAGGGACCAGGTCCTTTAGCCCTCTAGGATTTAGTTTAGACTGTTTTATAAAAGAAAGCAGCACTCATTTCCCCCCTCCTTTATCTGAGAGCAGGGAGCTAGGTCACATGTGTGGTGCAGACACAGGAATAGCTACAGACATAGGCTCGCTCCCGTGCACTTAGCCCCTCCTCCCTCCCCCCTGAGAGCAGGCAGCTACATCACTTGGGAAATGAGCAGATAATCCCAAGGGCCATAGAAACGCAGTGTCAACAATGAAGTGAATAAATTAAGATAGTGGACAAACAAAGCAGTTTTGCTGAAGCAGTGTATTTAGGAAAAGTCTTAAAGAGGACCTTTCATCAGATCGGCACATGCAGTTTTATATACTGCTGGAAGGCTGACAGTGCGCTGAACTCAGCGCACTATCGGCTTTCCCGATCTGTGCCCGGTGTAAAGCGCTATCAGTCCCGGTACCGTAGCGCTTTAGTGTCAGAAGGGCGTTTCTGACAGTTAGCCAGGGACGCCCTTCTGCCCAGCAGCGCCTATCGCGCTGTGCTCTAAGACTGGGGAGGAACTCCCCCCTCCCGCTCCTGATAATACTCGTCTATGGACGAGCTGTGTGAGCAGAGGAAGCTCACACAGTACAGTGCGATAGGCGCTGCTGGGCAGAAGGGCGTCCCTGGCTAACTGTCAGAAACGCCCTTCTGACACTAAAGCGCTACGGTACCGGAACCGATAGTGCTTTACACCGGGCACAGATCAGGAAAGCTGATAGTGCGCTGAATTCAGTGCACTGTCAGCTTTCCAGCAGTATATAAAACTGCCTGTGCCCGATCTGATGAAAGGTCCTCTTTAAATCCACATTAACAAGCAGTATAGATAGGATCCTTGTTATGGGACAACCCCTTTAATTAAGAAATTGTATTCCCCCCCCCCATTTAGTGTACAATTCCTATGCAGACCTATATGTTTTTAAGGTTATAGACTGAAAGCTCTGTATAATCCAACTCTGCAGTCACACTCCCAATTTCTACCCGTTTCCTATTGGTTTGTATTCTACATGTGAAGTTTTTCATTAAAAAATAAGTTGTGAACTTGTGTACTATGCTAAAGATGTTGTGTGATCACAGACAAAACACCTTACTCTATGTAGTACAGCTGCCATCCTTAAAGGGTTACTAAACTTTTGGACAACTTTTGATTTTCTGTCAGAATTTGTGTCATTAATAAAAGACACGGTGGAACGCCTAAGCCGAGCCATCTTCTATGTTTCTCCCATTGGCCATCACTGATGGGTGGGATTTTGGCTGTGTATGTGGGTGCACAGCAGACATCTCGCTATGTGTGACACCGTAAGTATTAAATATCTTTGCAGCGCCACCATAGGGGAATTTAAAAATTACAGTGTCCACTTGAATTAATGGCTTGTCTGTACAATTCAAAACAGGACAGGTTCAGGCCAATGAAACAATGATGACCAAACCTTATGAGACAGACAGACCACTTCAACAACTAACTTAATTTTAGTACTAAGTTAATAAGAGGGAAGCTAGACAATAGGAAAAAACTAATGAATTAATGCAACTCAATTTCAAAAGTTTATTATATTTACACACAACAATTGAAGACATTTCCCACTGTATGGCCCATTCAAAACAACCCCATTCAGATAAATGAAAAAGATTTTCAGTTGCAGAAATGTCTGCAACAAATATGTCATCTGTGAATATACCCTTAAAATAACACAGTTTCACAAGGATGTCACCTCTCCCCACGTTTGTTTTAGTAAACAATGGTAGTATTCATGTGATAACTATTCTGGATTATTTTTTCTTATTACTTTGTTATTCCTCCTAAATATTAATATATTAATAGATGGCTTGGCATTACCATTGGAGGTTAAAGTGGTTGTTCAGAATTAAAAAATAAAAAAAAATAATTCATGTAACAGGGGAAGTCTAGAAAATAAGTACTTACCTCGATCCCCCCTTCCATTCCTGTAATGGGCCAGCCTCAGCTATGCTGCTCTATTTGTATATGGAAATGCTATAGTGGTGACGTGATGCCAAGGGAAACTCTGAACTCATTCATTACTTTGTGTATAGAGTGGTGGTGGTGACGGCTGGCATAGGGACAGATACAGACAGGTATCAATGCATTTTTGATCCTGGGCAACCCCTTTAAGTCCCAACATAGTCTGACACTATCCAATCAGCACCAAAATGCTAGATTATGCAGGATACAATAAAGGCATGGATTTAGCCAAATCCCATCCTAAATCTGCCTTCCTTTATTTCCAAGCACCCTGCTTGTTCTTCCTGCGGATTCCATGGCCGATTCAGCTGCAGAATCCGCAACACAAGCCGATTAGCCCCATTGTCTGAGGGGGATCAGTCAGCAAACCCGGAATGGAAAGTGGAGGGGAATCTGATGTGGCCTTAAACTCCTCTTCACTTTCTAACATGTAAACTTGTCAATTTGATGATACATTTTTCAGGAGGAATAACAGAAGAACAGCACATTGATGAGCTATAAGAAAAATTGCTCCAAAAAGTTATTTTATAAGGAATACAAGTATTTACTACACCAGACACTTCAGGATAAATGACATGTCCTCTAGACCAGACCTAGGCAATGTGCGGCCCGCAGGCCACATCCGGCTCACATAGCTAGTGGAAGGTTTTTGAAGGACCTGTGATGATGTCATCACAGCCTATCACCAGGATAGGCTATGACTCGTTAGTAGGCGGAGCCACACGGGACTGTGTGCTTGCTGCAAGCTGCCGGCAATGGAGGCTGCTGGATGATAAAAAGAGAAGAGACAACATGTGTGAGCAAGAGGGGGGAACCAGGGGCAGATGTAGGGGTGCAGTTAAACTTAATGCACATGTAGGGGGGGCATTAAACTAGTGGGCAGATGGAGGAGGATATTAAACCATGGAGGGTAGCTGGAGGGGACATGTCTGCCTCTAGTTGCCCCCAGTTTAATGTCCCCTCTAGTTTCTGCTGGTTTATACTGGGGCACCAGGAGAGGGACTAAATACTGTTGGACATTTGGAGGGAGACGTTATAATGTGGGGGTGTATAATGTACGGGTGACTGTAGGATGATTTTACTTTGTGGGGCACATGGAAAAATGATTGAGAATGGGTGGAGTCAGCAGAGAAGTGGGTGGAGCTAAATTTGCCACGACGCACATGGCCCTCTAGAACCGTTACAATTTCTCATGTAGCCCCATGGGAAAATTAATTGCCCGCTCCTGCTCTAGACCCTTCTGCTCTTCATTCATTTTCTATTTTCAGTTACTGAACCTTTAAATGGAGGAGGACAGTTCAGCTCCGGAGGGCAAACTGCACGAAAAACAAGAATGTTATCATATCCGCTCTCTCTGACATCTAATCTACTAGATAAAAAAAGCTCTTCCAATACAACTATTTCATTTGGTGCTATTCCAGAAGCCTGAACTTTGCCAGGTAGTCCCTGAGAAAAACAACAGAGAGTATACAAGAGGTGCAACAGGTTTAGATGTAGAACAAAACAAATCTTGGGACTGCGCACATTAGACACCTAAACTGCTGCAGCACTTTATAAAAAAGCATGATATTCTAGATACTAGATAGACTACATATACCAAGTTTCGCCAAAGATGTGCCACATTTAAGTCAGTTTACAGTTGTAACCGGAATTGTAAACCTAGGTCATTGTGGGTTTATCACAGCTTTTCTCTCCCTTTTTCCTCTTTGGAGTTGCAGCATGATCTGGGTCTAGCCATTAAAGGGGCTCTATCATTGCCAAAATGAGATAATGATATGCTGAGTATACCGAGTTCCATACTAAGCATATGCCATTCTACAGTGAGCTACAAGAAAAAAGGCGCACGGGCATGTGCAGTAGCGCTCAGAATGGAGAATTACTGCGCATGCCTGGGATTTGAAAGCGCAGGAGCGAGACTGGATGGAGGCGGTTACAGCAAGTAAGGAGGCGGGCATAACACAGCATAAGCAATGGAGGGTGTGTGAAAGAGGTATGACGCAGGGCGGTGCTCGCTGGTCCTGGGGAATGCCCAGGGTGCTCGGTGAGCATCATTAGCATATAAGTTTTACCGACATTTAAGAAAAACAGGGGGGGGGGGTGTCTTTTGAAAAACTAGTGGCAGCACCTGAATAGCCTTTTTAAAAGCCATTCAGGCATATTAGGATCTCAAAACACATTTTGGCAATGATAAAGCAGGAGTTTCCTATCTCTTGGTTTTACTTTTTTCTGTCTTCACTCCCCTTCAGTGGCCGGGCCTAGTCTGTGTGAGGTGCTGCTCAGGCCACAAATGTGGTTTTACATACTGATATCATAGAAGCACTGATCAAGCACTGTGTTAGCCCATATCAGGGCTAAACAGCTAAGTGTACTCTGCAGAGCTGACAGAAGGCGCCTTTAGCTGTCAATTACAGTGGATGGACTGACATCACTGCAGCTAGTTAGAAAAGGTGAAATCTAGGCATTGAGCTGTAAACTCTGAGCAGTATCTGACAAACAGAGCAAGATAGATAAAGCAATGTATTGGGTAACTGATTCTAGAAATGGAAATAACCCTTTAAAAAAGGAATGCAAATGCAATACTAGGATTTTCATAAAGCAGCACATAATGCTCTTCAGCTGAATTGTGACAGACGTATAGTAACAAAGATATCATAGATCACTTTTGGTACACTATCTAAGTAGGTTCAGTATCTTGGCGCAGCAGAAACGGCTTACCATGAACTTTGCTTCATAAACAAGCAGCTGCTGCTCTCCAAAATAAAAGCCATCAACACGTTCCAAGTCTTGTGATGTACGGACAGAGCACCTGCTGGATATTCTACCTCCCAAAAGCATTATAAAAAGAACACTATCCCAAATTTCTAACAATATTTTGTAGTACCAGATTACTGGTAAGCCATTAGTAACTTTAACACTTACCAACATAATGCAACCTTACGTATTGATACTGAACCCATCAAAGTCTACTTGCAGTGCAATCTGCAGGCAGCATGTTATAGAAGAGGAAGAGCTGAACACATTAGTATAGTGTTTTATGGGAAAAGTTCTCATTTACTAGTTTATATCTCTGCTCTTTCTATGCTCAGTAGTCCAGTGGGTGGTCCTGCTGAGCAAATGACAGCCATGTATGCACACTGGTACAGGAAAAGATGTAGGACCACCCACTGGACTACTAAAATCAGAATACGGAGAGACTGAAATGAATAATTTACATGTTGTAATCTCTTCTCTATCTTTTTTTCATGAACTATATATCAATCTGTATAGGTCATCCTGGTTTATAACATGCTGCCTGCAGATTGCACTGTAAGGGGGCGTTCACACTACCGTCGGTGTCCGACAGCTAGTGTCTGCGCAAAATCTTGTGTGGACATTAGCAGCAGACACTAGCTGTGTCCGTGACATTTTGCATTGATTTAAATGGACATTGGGTGCGTTCTTTTACTGTCCATGCCTGTCCTTAACTGTCCGTTCCCAAAGATGTCCGACTTTTCAAGCAGACAGCAAAACCCGACATGTAGGTTTTTGCTGTCCGCTTGAAAAAGTCAGACATCTTTGGGAACGGACAGTTAAGGACACCCACGGACAGTAAAAGAACGCACCCGATCTCCATTTAAATCAATGCAAAATGTCAAGGACACAGCTAGTGTCCGATGCTAATGTCCGCACAAGATTTTGCACAGACATTAGCAGCGGTCACTAGCTGTCGGCCACCGACGGTAGTGTGAACGCTCCCTAAGGTGACAGGTTTCCATGAAGCCTTAAAGACAGAAATATTTACACTCTTGTGCCAGTTCCTGAGGCTCTTCTTCAGTCGGTTTGGTTTGTCTACAGCAGCGGTTCTCAACCTGTGGGTCGCGACCCCGGCGGGGGTCGAACAACCAAAACACAGGGGTCGCCTAAAGCATACCTCCCAACCGTCCCGGTCGATGGGAGGTATGTCCCGGTTTCAACTGATCGGCGCCCGGAGGACGCCGATGAGTTGAACACACAGGCGATTAAAGCAGGAGCTGTCACAGCCAGCTCCTGCTTTAATGCTGTGCTGCGGCTTCTGTATGTGTAGCCGCGATGGGATGACGTCACATCACATCTACAACTATATGAGTAAGCGAGACTGCGTAGAGAGCGGCAGGGAAGCGTTGGAAGGTGAGTATAAGAGGTTTTTTTTGTTTTAAACATTAAGGTGGAACATAATGAAGGGGCAGATGAAGGGGGGGGAACGGCATGACACTGGGGGCAGAGATGGAGGGACATGAAGCTGGGGGGGGACATGAAACTGGGGGCAGAGATGGGGGAGCATGAAACTGGGGAACAGATGGAACATGAAACTGGGGGAACAGATGGGGGGGACATGAAACTGTGGGCAGATGAAGGGGGGGGTACGGCATGACACTGGAGGCAGAGATGGGGGACATGAAACTGGGGGCAGAGATGGAGGGGGGACATGAAACTGGGGGCAGATGAAGGGGTTATATGAAACTGGGGGAGAAATGGCGAGGGGACATATAATGTACGGGTGACTGTAGGAGGATTATACTGTGTGGGAGCACATGAAAAATTAATGAGAATGGGCATATTTTGTCCCTCTTTCTAATCTTCAAAAGTTGGGAGGAATGCCTAAAGCCATCAGAAAATACACATTTCCAATGGCTTTAGCCACTGAGAAGCCACACTACTGTCTGCAGCAGCGCCATTCAGCTGGAACGCACGCCGTTATGGGATCCCCTCTCTCACAGTACAGCGCTGACCGTGTAGAGCTACAGTACCGGCACTGCTAGCTCTTCACCAGGGGCACAGATTATGAAAGCCGCCAGTGCGCTGAATTCAGCGCACTGTCGGCTTTCTAGCTGTATATAAAACCACGTGCCCCAAGTGATGAAAAGTCCTCTTTAGGGTCCTGTGGTTAACTAGATGAGCTAGTATTGGATTTTACTGATATTTATTATTGGATTGACCTCCCTTTCTGCTCAGTCTGTACCTTATAATTTGTATTGTTTACCTTGCGGCATTTTCCTTATTATTTATTTGATGAATTCTACATTATACTGGTGTTTGGTTATATTTATATGAATTTGTGATGTCTCTCCAATTGTGTTGTGATTTTTCTGTCCTTTTAGACCTTATCTGGTCATTATTCCATGTGGTATTTTTCCTTTTTCTATTTCCCTTGTCCATTTCTATTCTAGGTTTTTATTTATTGATGTATTTAATAGACATGAATTTTTTTTTTACACTTTTGTGGGCATAATTTTTTGTACTGTTGTTATAGTGATATATACGATCCACACAGCATATGCAGTAATTATAATATTGTCACTGTTTGTTGGATGGAGGGTCATGTAACATGACATGTCCATTAGTGACCACTGAATAACACTACACCAGCACGGTGCATGAGCTGGCCGATGTACAGTCACTGATAGACATGTGAGGTAACATGTTCCTCCATCAGCAGCTATGTCCCAGACAGTACCATACAGTCAGTCAAAAAGCTGTAATAAACAAGGTGAAGACAATAATAACATTATATTAAAGAGTGAGTTTTAGTGCCATTTCCAGTATGTTTTGGTAAATAATGAAAAAATTACCCACACCTTTAGGCTAAGGAAACGCAATGTGGTGCCTTATCCCCACGCAACAAAAGGAATGGGAAATATATAAGAAGTTCTTATACTTTTCCCTTCTGATTAATCCCCTCCTGGCTTGGCTTAAAAACTCCAGCAAGATCTGCAACAAAAAAAGATGCGTTTACGTAACGTGGGGCCTCAGTCTTACGCAGAACTGAAAAATCTGGATCATAGTGGGCCACAACGAAAAAGTGCTGTGGGGAAAACTGTGGCAGAAACGCATTGTAGCTTTCTCCATAGTGCATTTTACAGAAAGTCCACAGAGGTTTCCTCGGCAGACTTTCTGCTTCCATTATGCCTATAGGGACACTGCTAGCATTTCTGTAGGTATAATTGATATGCTGCGATTTCCAGAACTGCTGCATTTTTGGAAATCACAATTTCTGCTGAAGATATTTTTCTATAATGTTTGGATGGGATGCTCTAGAATCCCATCCTCCTCGCAGTGACTGCAAAAGACTGTGGCTTTAGCCGCAGTGTTTCAGCTGTGGCCAAACCGTGGCAGTTACACCACGTGGGTTCCCGGCCTAAAAAAGTTTTGTCTTTATAAAAGTTGCAGTCAAAAACACACCAGCAGGAAAGACTGAAGTGGCAGCATTAGTACGACTGCAACTGTGGGAAAAAAAAAAGCATTTACCAAATAAAATAATCTTTTTCTTTATTAGCTCATAAAATTTCTTCACCTTGAGAAATTGTCCCACTCAGAAAACACATTAAGGCCAGGGCCCCTGGGGCCAGATACGCAGCAGGAAAAATCGCGGTGTTTTACAGTACTTGCAAAGCGGATGGGATTCATGCAAATCCCATCCCCACTTTGCGGGGGAAAAAAACGTAGCGCGGATACGCTGCAATTTTCAAAACCGTTGCAGTTTTGAAGATCGCAGCATTTCAATTATATCTACGGAAACGCCGGCAACTTCCCCGTAGATGTAATTGTAACAGAAAGTTTGCGGAGGAAAACGCTGAACTTTCTGTTCAAAGCGCTGCAGGAATCACGATGCATTCATGCCGCGGTTGTTCCCACAGCGCTTTAGCGCTGCGTTTCTGGCCTGTGGGGCCTTGGCCTTGAAGGGGTATTCCCAAGTACATAGTTATTTTTTAATGTAGATTGTGAGCCCCACATAGAGCTTACAATGTACATTTTTCCCTATCAGTATGTCTTTTTTGGAATATGGGATGGAAATCCATGCAAACACGGGGAGAACATACAAACTCCTTGCAGATGGTTTTATACCCTTGGCGGGATTTGAACACCAGGACTCCAGTGCTGCAAGGCTGCAGTGCTAACCACTGAGCCACCGTGTGGCCCCCATAGTTATTTTTAAATTGTAGATAATTAAAAGTTAAACATTTTTGCAAATATAAGTAATTAGATTTTCTGTAAATGTCTTGTGGTCACAGTCTGTTGTCTTGATCGGTTGCCAGTGGATACGACCATAAATGCAGGAACTTTCTAAGGTCAGAAAATCCACCATGATTTCCTTATTCTGGCCCGGATATCTTCTCATACATGTAGTATCCCTGCCTGATAACCCGGCTACAATAAGAAAATCATAGCTGGTTCCTGACAAGTCCCAGACCATAGAAAGTTTCTGCATTTGTGGTCGTATCCATTGGCAACCGATCAAGATAACAGACTGTCACCAGTAAGAAAGTTAGAGATAGTCTTTAAAAAAAACTTTGCAGAATTTTTAATTACTTATATTTGCAAAAATGTTTAACTTTTAATTATCTACAAATGTACATGGGAATACCCCTTTAAGGCTAGGTTCCGCCGGGCACAAACAGAGCCCAAAAGGTCCCATTGACTATAATGTGGTCCATTTATTTTGAACTGAAGTCAACAGACAAAGAAGTTTTTAAGACTTTTTTGTTTGGTGATTTCTGATGTATGTGCACTGGGTGAGCCCAGTGTAATTTATGTATACTCTTATTTTAGAAGTTTTCGGGGGCTCCTTATCAAGGTTCTCAATGATGACCACCTTAGATCAGGAAAAAACAAAAATGCAGAAACTAAAGACGTCCTGGTCCTTAAGGGGTTAAAACTGCTGTTAATCTCGCCAGTCTTCATAGCCCTAGAGCAGGGGTAGGGAACTTACGGCTCTCCAGCTGTTGCAAAACTACAACTCCCAGCATGCATACTGGCTCTGCTGTTCTTGGAACTCCCATGGAAGTGAATGGAGCATGATGGGAGTTGTAGTTTCACAGAAGCTGGAGAGCTGAAGGTTCCCTACCCCTGCCCTAGAGGGTGCTTACACTTACTTTCTCCAGGAGGTAGCTAAGATTGCGGAGTTTACAAAAAAATAAAAAAAATCTAGATTTTACTTTTTTCTTAGAACTAGGTTTTACATAAAACAAATGAAATTTCAAGATTTCTACGCCAGAAAGCAGGCATACAAGACATAAATCTGCAATAACAGTTACAAAAACAAGACTAAAAACAGCATCAAAACTGCATTTAGTTTTCTACAATGCGATTGTAACTGAACCCAAATGCACTGTTGCTGAATCCTAAAAAAGGAATATCCCTTTAAGCTGTCAATGAGAACACTCATGAATCTGTCCTTAATCCAAAAGCACCAAGAATCTGTAATAGCCCTGAAGTCCTTGGCGCTGTAATAAGGGCCCGTTCACACGGGCACAAAGGGGGTGGATTACGTCATAATCTGCCCCCTCACAATGGTGGTCTATGGAGACCGCTAGCGGAAAAAAGAATTAACATGACCTTTTTGAGGCGGATTCCGCCTCAGGAAGGCAATAGAAGTGAATGGGAGGCAGAAAAACTGCGACACGTTTTTTTCTGTCTATTCACTTTCAGGGAGGGGAAAACCACCTGGCATTTTCTGAAGCCAAAAACGTCTCATGGTCCAAAAACCGCTTCCTAAGTAGGAACGTGTGAACTTAGCCTAAGTGGTTTTATAGCCACAACCATGGAGAAGATCTAGTAAATAACTGTGCCTGCACCCCCTCCTCCCATGTACCTTTCCTCTTGGTGATGATGGTGACCAGGGGCACGCTGGGCCGGTCAGAGAACACCTCCGAGTGGTTCACCATGGCATCTTTCACAGTGTCAAAGTCATTGAGGATAACGATGAGGCGGCTGCCAATGTATATGCCATAGATCTTGCCATAGATTTTGGACATATTACTGAGGACGATGTGAGGGAACAGGAAGGCCCCCCTCCTGGTGGCTCCAGCCGGGGCCCTACTCAGTTTATTAACGTCTATACCGAACTGCAGCAGCTGGAACAACCACCCCGGAACCAGCATGAAGCCAAAGTTGCCTACAAAGGGCAGTGGAGTAGGACCAGGCGGGGAGTTGCTGGTGATGATCTGGTAATAGGCCCATAGAGAGCTCAGCAGCCAGTACAGCCCCAGGAACAGAAAGGTGTAGAGCAGAAGGGCCCGCAAGGACACATCCTCCGTGACCAGCAGCCAGGAGTCCATGTACTCCCTCCATGCAGCGCTCACCATCATCCCGCAGTACTAGCTGTGCCAATGGCTGCTGTCACTGGCCTCGTCTCACTTATATAGACCAGCTCCAGGCGATTGTTGCCAAACAAGACGACTTCCGCTGATTGGCTGGAGACGTCCTCAGGCCCCTCCTCCCTTTAACTACTCACTGACCTGCTGTTACACACACTGCAGATATGTGATCTGTGCGATATAGCCTGTCATGTGCCAAGTACACACACCAGCTCGCAGGCAGATGCACGTGTGTGATAATGGCCTGCTACATCCTGCACATTGCACGGACGGGGAGTGACCTGCACGGGAATTCACCTCAGCCAGTGCAGAGGTTGTATCGCCTGCCTGCCTCCATGTACACACAGAGCTCCCAAGTGTCCCGAATATCAGACTGCTGTCCCGGACGGCTTACTGCATGTCCTGCTATGCCCCTGATGCATGTCGTCATGAATAAACTTTATTAGTTCACCATCCGGCTGTTATCCCTTGGTAAAAGCTAATGGTCGTGACTAGAGTGGAGTTGCTCCTGGTAGGTATGATGTCAAAGGAAGGGGCGTGGCCTCTCAGAGGAGGGCGGAGTTTCGGCCATCACTGCTCTGTGCTGTGTAGAGGAAGCCGGAGCAGAGCACATGGAGCTGGAGAACAGAAAGCAGAGGGGATTGTAGCGTGGTAATGGAGGATGGAAGGGGAGACATAGGTTTGTTTTACATGAGACGGCATGTTGGCTGAGGGGAGTGAGTGATGTAGTTACATGGGACTGCACATTCAATGAGGCTGAGGGAAGAGAGTGATGTAGTTACATGGGACTGTATGTTGGATGAGGCTCAGGGAAGGATTGATGTAGTTGCATGGGACTGCATGTTGGATGAGGCTGAGGGGAGAGAGTGATGTAGTTACATGGGAATGCACGTTAGATTAGGCTGAGGGGGAAGAGAGTGATGTAGTTACATGGGCCTGCACGTTGGATGAGGCTGAGGGGAGAGAGTGATGTAGTTACATAGGACTGCACGTTAGATTAGGCTGAGGGGGAAGAGAGTGATGTAGTTACATGGGACTGCACGTTGGATGAGCCTGAGGTAAGGAGTGATGTAGTTACATGGGACTGCATGTTGGATGAGGCTGAGGGAAGGATTGATGTAGTTACTTGGGACTGCACGTTAGATTAGGCTGAGGGGAGAGAGTGATGTAGTTACATGGGACTGCACGTTGGATGAGGCTGAGGGGAGAGAGTGATGTAGTGACAGGACTGCATGTTCGACGAGGCTGAGGGAAGCAAGTGATGTAGTTACATGGGACTGCACGTTGGCTGAGGGAAGCGAGTGATGTAGTTACATGGGACTGCACGTTGGATGAGGCTGAGGGGGGAGTGATGTAGTTACATGGGACTGCACGTTGGATGAGGCTGAGGGGGGAGTGATGTAGTTACATGGGGCTGCATGTTGGCTGAGGGAAGGAGTGATGTAGTTACATGGGACTGCACGTTGGATGAGGCTGAGGGGGGAGTGATGTAGTTACATGGGACTGCACGTTGGATGACGCTGAGGGGGGAGTGATGTAGTTACTTGGGACTGCACATTGGATGAGGCTGAGGGGGGAGTGATGTAGTTACATGGGACTGCACGTTGGATGAGGCTGAGGGGGGAGTGATGTAGTTACATGGGACTGCACGTTGGATGACGCTGAGGGGGGAGTGATGTAGTTACTTGGGACTGCACATTGGATGAGGCTGAGGGGGGAGTGAGTTAGTTACATGGGGCTGCACGTTGGGTAAGGCTGGGGGGGTGAGTTATGTAGTTACACGGGACTGCATATTGGATGAGGCTGAAAAGAGAGTGATGTTTTATATGGGACTGTATCATGGAGGGTTTGGGGGATTGGATTGATGTTTAGGGTGGTATAGGAGTCGTTGGCATGGAGGGAGACAGGGTTCTTTGGGTGTTTCTGGCATTTAAGGGGGAGCAGGAGATCTTTGTGGGTACTGCTGCATCTAAGGGGGAGGGCAGTGGCGTGCACAGTATTTCATGCTCAGCAGTGCCCCCCCACAGTATTACATGCTCAGCAGTGCCCCCCCACAGTATTACATGCCCAGCAGTGTCCCCCCCCCCCCCCCCACACACACACACAGTATTTCATGCCCAGCAGTGTGTCCCCTCACAGTGTAGCAAGCCCAGCAGTGCTCCCCCATACAGTATAACATGCCCATGCTGCGACCTGTGTCCTTGTTTGGAGGTCCCTGGGGTGCGTTTACTATATGGAGGTCTTCCCATAGATAATTAATATTTTTGTACTATGATAATTCTATGTTGTATTTGCACTCTAAAAATTATGGATATTGTATATATCCTTATATGTATGCAATGAGAGTGTCATTTACTTACTAATATATAGTATTATCTCAATTGGGCCTCCATTTTTTGTATGGTTGTACCACCTCATTATCTCTTTTCTTATATATGTTTTAACATGTATTTAAATAAAGTCTGATATATTTTTGTTAAACATTTTTTGTGGCATTGTGCTTTTTTAGCATAGTGTTTCAAGATAGAAAGAAGGTAGTATGACTATAGCCTGATATAAATGGTGTCTCTTTGTATTAATATTCCCCCAATATCCCCTGATACCCCCATGATATAACCAATCCCCCCAATGTGCTGTAAGACCATCAATGTCACCTGCTGCCACCATGTTTTTATACCCTCCTGTAATGTAACCTGATTCCCCCAATAATATAATCCCCCACAATGTCCCCTTATTATAACACCCCCCCCCTAACCCCCCCCCCCCGATGTGTGAATATTATACTCACCTCCGCCATCCCGCGGTGACGCTGCTTCTTCTTCCAGATTGTGAGCCACATACAAGGTACCGGGAGTTCTGAGAGGACATGAGTGACCCGACACGGGGGACACAAAGCAGTGATTATTCCACCACCTGCACCAGGACACGTAACTTGTCTGTTTTCCTCGCACCTTGTAGACCGCAGGGTACTTTTAACCTATATATCAGAGTGGTAGGGCAGGAGGCCTATGGCTTCCTGCTCTACCGGAGGCTCAGAATCACATCGGTGGAACCTTTTATCACTGTCTTTGCAAACCTGCCAAATTTTTAACAAGTAGATCAAAAGAACTGGGGAGAAGCGGCTTCATTCCACCCCTACAGGTGACTCAGGGATCTCCAAATAAGTGCAGTATCTCTGCTGTCTTTGCCTCTGGTCTTCAACCCACGGCCTACAAGCTGGTCTCTTACGTTACAAGGACAAACCCAGGTTTGTCCTCCAGGTTCCAGGCCAACTCAGTCTCTTGATAAGATGACGTCTTCCATGTTGTTGAGGGTTCACAACTGGATCTGTGCTGTACCCATCCCAACTAGCAACATGGCCTCTTTTCCATTTTTCTGTCTGCAACATTGTCTAGCCTCTCCAATGGTAGTTCTGTGGCTCAGCCCCATTGTCTACGTACTGGACCCTACTTGGTTCACAGGTGCCATACTGAAGACCCTGCCTCTGTCCTACGGAGACATCTTGGGGCTTTTTGGATCTATGAAACCAGCTACCCCCAATGGCCAGGGGCGAGACTTCTGCACTACAAATACAGGAAGAAAGTACTGAAGTACATTTACACTCATAAATAATGATTCTGGAAGGGGGCAAATACTTTTTTTTATAATGCTTACATTGGACGTGACTAGAAAGAAATAATAATAATTGTGGCTCCTGCTGGGTTGTCGATATAATTGGGTGATGGTTCTGCTGCGGATTGTGTCCTCTGGGAGGTAGAACGCCGAGCATGTACTGGGAGATGGTAATAATTGACCACCCGGGTCTGAAGCCTCCATGATATGTACAGTATATATATATATATATATATATATATATATATATATATATATATATAGGACACAATCCGCAGCGGAACCATCACCCAATTATATCGACAACCCAGCAGGAGCCACAATTATTATTTCTTTCTAGTCACGTCCAATGTAAGCATTATAAAAAAAAGTATATATATATGTGTGTGTGTGTGTGTAACAGAGAATGGACTGAATGAGACACGTGCGGCACCGCAGAATCACACAAACCCTTGACAGATGCACTCCATGAAGGTTATATGAAAGTCTGCTCTGTCACTTTAAGCCGTCAGAATATGGATAATAACATTCCTATGGGGTCTGACAGATGTAGCAGTGCTGACTACTGAGTACCTGCTGTGTGAGGCTAGGGATAATGCATGCTCAAAACACTCTGACTATAGATAATATTAGATCAGGAGTATACGGAGCCCAAGACAAGACTAAGAAGCAGCCAAAGACCAGGCTAAACAGAGCCCTAGGTCAGAACTAGATACAGCCCAAGACAGGACTAGACACAATACAGGACAAGGCCAGACACAGCCCAAGGATAGGTCTAGACATGGCCCAAAAGCAGGCTACACAGGCCAATACAGGACTAGATACAGTCCAAGACAGGACTAGACACAATCTAGGACAGGGTCAGACACAGCCCAATACAGGACTAGATACAGCCCAATACAGGACTAGATACAGCCCAAGGACAGGAATAGACACAGCCCAAGACCAGAACTGAATACAATCCAAGACAGGCGAGGACTTCAGCGAAGACTAGGACCAGATCAGGACAACCAAGAACTTCCATCATATTAAACCTCAAAGAGAACACAAAACAGCACCGAGTAAAAACCCATGATAGTGTAGTAATTTTTAAAATATGGTTGGTACAAAAAAAAGTATAAAAAGTAATAATATCTATTTAGACACGATGGCCTCTGACCTGTTCAGGTTGTGAAACTGACGTGCACAACCACGTGTAAGGGAACATTCACACAGAGTAACGCCGAGCGTGTATCACAGCCGTACAGGCCGGCACTACGGCAGGCTGCCGAACACTTCCCTTTAACTTCAAAGGGAGCGCTCGTAATAGGTTCAGTCTGTAAAGAAAGAATAAATAATTGAGTTATCAGCTGCTAAAATGTGTATACATTTTTTTGGGACACCCTGTATATGCGCGCGCATATATATGGGACACCCTGTATATGCGCGCGCATATATATGCGAGACCCTGTATATGTGCACGTATATATATGGGACACCCGCGCCCATGTGTGCGCGCGTTTTTTTTTTGGACACCCTGTATTTGCGAGCGCATATATATGCGCTCGCAAATATATCTCAGACTGTATCTGGTTCTGACCTTTCATACTGCTTCTGGCTCTGACCTCTCATACTTCTTCTGGCTCTGACCTCTCATTCTAATTCTGGCTCTGACCTCTCTTACTGATTCTGGCTCTGACCTCTCAGACTGATTCTGGCTCTGAATTCTCAGACTGATTCTGGCTCTAATCTCTCATACTGATTCTGGCTCTGACCTCTCAGACTGCTTCTAGCTCTGACGTCTCATAATAATTCTTGCTCTGACCTCTCAGACTGTTTCTGGCTCTGACCTCTCATACTGATTCTGACTCTGACCTCTCAGAATGATTCTGGCTCTGACCTCTCAGTCTGATTCCGGCTCTGACTTCTCAGACTGATTCTGTCTCTGACCTCTCAGACTGATTCTGGCTCTGACCTCTCAGACTGATTCTGACTCTGACCTCTCAGTCTGATTCCGGCTCTGACTAATCAGACTGATTCTGGTTCTGACCTCTCAGACTGCTTCTGGCTCTGATGTCTCATACTGCTTCTGGCTCTGACCTCTCATACTGATTCCGGCTCTGACCTTTCATACTGCTTCTGGCTCTGACCTCTCATACTACTTCTGGCAGTGACCTCTCATACTGATTCCTCTCATTTTGGCTCTGACCTCTCATACTGATTCCGGCTCTGACCTCTCAGACTGATTCTGGCTCTGACCTCTCATACTAATTCCGGCTCTGACGTCTCATACTAATTCTTGCTCTGACCTCTCAGAATGATTCTGGCTCTGACCTCTCAGTCTGATTCCGGCTCTGACTTCTCAGACTGATTCTTGCTCTGACCTCTCAGACTGCTTCTGGCTCTGATGTCTCATACTGCTTCTGGCACTGATCTCTCATACTGATTCTGGCTCTGACCGCTCAGACTGATTCTGGCTCTGAATTCTCAGACTGATTCTGGCTCTAATCTCTCATACTGATTCTGGCTCTGACCTCTCAGACTGCTTCTAGCTCTGACGTCTCATAATAATTCTTGCTCTGACCTCTCAGACTGTTTCTGGCTCTGACCTCTCATACTGATTCTGACTCTGACCTCTCAGAATGATTCTAGCTCTGACCTCTCAGTCTGATTCCGGCTCTGACTTCTCAGACTGATTCTGGCTCTGACCTCTCAGACTGATTCTGGCTCTGACCTCTCAGACTGATTCTGGCTCTGACTAATCAGACTGATTCTGGTTCTGACCTCTCAGACTGCTTCTGGCTCTGATGTCTCATACTGCTTCTGGCTCTGACCTCTCATACTGATTCCGGCTCTGACCTTTCATACTGCTTCTGGCTCTGACCTCTCATACTACTTCTGGCAATGACCTCTCATACTGATTCCTCTCATTTTGGCTCTGACCTCTCATACTGATTCCGGCTCTGACCTCTCAGACTGATTCTGGCTCTGACCTCTCATACTAATTCCGGCTCTGACGTCTCATACTAATTCTTGCTCTGACCTCTCAGAATGATTCTGGCTCTGACCTCTCAGTCTGATTCCGGCTCTGACTTCTCAGACTGATTCTTGCTCTGACCTCTCAGACTGCTTCTGGCTCTGATGTCTCATACTGCTTCTGGCACTGATCTCTCATACTGATTCTGGCTCTGACCTCTCATACTGATTCCAGTTCTGACCTTTCATACTACTTCTGGCTCTAACCTCTCAGACTGATTCTGGCTCTGACCTCTCAGTCTGATTCCGGCTCTGACTTCTCAGACTGATTCTGGCTCTAAACTCTCAGACTGATTCTGGCTCTGACCTCTCAGAATGATTCTGGCTCTGACCTCTCAGACTGATTCTGACTCTGACCTCTCAGTCTGATTCCGGCTCTGACTAATCAGACTGATTCTGGTTCTGACCTCTCAGACTGCTTCTGGCTCTGACCTCTCATACTGATTCCGGCTCTGACCTTTCATACTGCTTCTGGCTCTGACCTCTCATACTACTTCTGGCAATGACCTCTCATACTGATTCCTCTCATTTTGGCTCTGACCTCTCATACTGATTCCGGCTCTGACCTCTCAGACTGATTCTGGCTCTGACCTCTCATACTAATTCCGGCTCTGACGTCTCATACTAATTCTTGCTCTGACCTCTCAGAATGATTCTGGCTCTGACCTCTCAGTCTGATTCCGGCTCTGACTTCTCAGACTGATTCTTGCTCTGAACTCTCAGACTGCTTCTGGCTATGATGTCTCATACTGCTTCTGGCACTGATCTCTCATACTGATTCTGGCTCTGACCTCTCATACTGATTCCAGTTCTGACCTTTCCTACTACTTCTGGCTCTGACCTCTCAGACTGATTCTGGCTCTGACCTCTCAGACTGATTCTGGCTCTGACCTCTCAGACTGATTCTGGCTCTGACCTCTCAGACTGATTCTGGCTCTGATGTCCAATACTGCTTCTGGCACTGATCTCTCAGACTGATTCTGGCTCTGCCCTCTCAGACTGATTCTGGCTCTGACCTCTCAGACTGATTCTGGCTCTGACCTCTCAGACTGATTCTGGATCTGACCTCTCATACTGATTCTGGCTCTGACCTCTCAGACTGATTCTGGCTCTGACCTCTCAGTCTGATTCCGGCTCTGACCTCTCAGTCTGATTCCGGCTCTGACTAATCAGACTGATTCTGGTTCTGACCTCTCAGACTGCTTCTGGATCTGATGTCTCATACTGCTTCTGGCACTGATCTCTCATACTGATTCTGGCTCTGACCTCTCATACTGATTCAAGTTCTGACCTTTCATACTACTTCTGGCTCTGACCTCTCAGACTGATTCTGGCTCTGACCTCTCAGACTGATTCTGGCTCTGACCTCTCAGACTGATTCTGGCTCTGACCTCTCAGACTGATTCTGGATCTGACCTCTCATACTGATTCTGGCTCTGACCTCTCAGTCTGATTCCGGCTCTGACTAATCAGACTGATTCTGGTTCTGACCTCTCGGACTGCTTCTGGCTCTGATGTCTCATACTGCTTCTGGCTCTGACCTTTCATACTACTTCTGGCAATGACCTCTCAGACTGCTTCTGGCTCTGACCTCTCAGACTGATTCTGGTTCTGATCTCTCATATTGATTCTGGCTCTGACGTCTCATACTGATTCTGGCTCTGACGTCTCATACTGATTCTGGCTCTGACCTCTCAGACTGATTCTGGTTCTAATCTCTCATGCTGATTTTTGCTCTGACCTCTTATACTGCTTCTGACTCTGACCTATCAGACTGCTTCTGGCTCTGACGTCTCCTACTGATTCTGGCTCTGACCTCTCAGTCTGATTACGGCTCTGACCTCTCAGTCTGATTACGGCTCTGACCTCTAATACTGATTCTGGCTCTGACCTCTCAGACTGATTCTGGCTCTGACGTCTAATACTACTTCTGGCTCTGACTTCACAGACTGATTCTGGCTCTGACTTCTCAGACTGATTCTGGCTCTGACCTCTCAGTCTGATTCCGGCTCTGACCTCTCAGTCTGATTCCGGCTCTGACCTCTAATACTGATTCTGGCTCTGACCTCTCAGACTGATTCTGGCTCTGACGTCTAATACTACTTCTGGCTCTGACTTCTCAGACTGATTCTGGCTCTGATCTCTCAGACTGATTCTGGCTCTGACCTCTCAGACTGATTCTGGCTCTGACCTCTCATACTGCTTCTGGGCCTGACCTCTCAGAATGATTCTGGCTCTGACTTCTTAGACTGATTCTGGCTCTGACCTCATACTGATTCCGATTCTGACCATTCATACTCCTTCTGGCTCTGACCTCTCATACTGATTCTGCCTTTGACCTCTCATACTGATTCCGGCTCTGACCTCTCATACTGATTCTGGCTCTGATCTCTCAGACTGATTCTGGCTCTGACTTCTCAGACTGATTCTGGCTCTGACCTCTCAGACTGCTTCTGGCTCTGACCTCTCATACTGATTCCGGCTCTGACCTTTAATACTGCTTCTGGCTCTGTCCTCTCATACTGATACTGGCACTGATCTCTCATACTGATTCTGGCTCTGACCTCTCATACTGATTCCAGTTCTGACCTTTCATACTACTTCTGGCTCTGACCTCTCAGACGGATTCTGGCTCTGACCTCTCAGACTGATTCTGGCTCTGACCTCTGACTGATTCTGGCTCTGACCTCTCATACTGATTCTGGCTCTAACCTTTCAGTCTGATTCCGGCTCTGACTAATCAGACTGATTTTGGTTCTGACCTCTCAGACTGCTTCTGGCTCTGATGTCTCATACTGCTTCTGGCTCTGACCTCTCATACTGATTCCGGCTCTGACCTTTCATACTGCTTCTGGCTCTGACCTCTCATACTGATTCTGGCACTGATCTCTCATACTGATTCTGGCTCTGACCTCTCATACTGATTCCAGTTCTGACCTTTCATACTACTTCTGGCAATGACCTCTCAGACTGATTCTGGCTCTGACCTCTCATACTACTTCTGGCAATGACCTCTCAGACTGATTCTGGCTCTGACCTCTCATACTGATTCCGGCTCTGACCTCTCAGACTGATTCTGGCTCTGACCTCTCATACTGATTCCGGCTCTGACCTCTCAGACTGATTCTGGCTCTGACCTCTCATACTACATCTGGCAATGACCTCTCAGACTGATTCTGGCTCTGACCTCTCAGACTGATTCTGGTTCTGATCTCTCATATTGATTCTGGCTCTGACGTCTCTTACTGATTCTGGCTCTGACGTCTCATACTGATTCTGGCTCTGACCTCTCAGACTGATTCTGGTTCTAATCTCTCATGCTGATTTTTGCTCTGACCTCTTATACTGCTTCTGACTCTGACCTCTCAGTCTGATTCCGGCTCTGACCTCTAATACTGATTCTGGCTCTGACCTCTCAGACTGATTCTGGCTCTGACGTCTAATACTACTTCTGGCTCTGACTTCTCAGACTGATTCTGGCTCTGACTTCTCAGACTGATTCTGGCTCTGACCTCTCATACTGCTTCTGGGCCTGACCTCTCAGAATGATTCTGGCTCTGACCTCTCTTACTGATTCTGGCTCTGACCTCTCATACTTATTCTGGCTCTGACCTCTCTTACTGATTCTGGCTCTGACCTCTCATACTTATTCTGGCTCTGACTTCTCATACTTCTTCTGGCTTTGACCTTTCATACCGCTTCTGGCTCTGACCTCTCATACCGGTTCTGGCTCTGACCTCTCATACTTATTCTGGCTCTGACCTCTCTTACTGATTCTGGCTCTGACCTTTCAGATTGATTCTGGCTCTGACATCTCATACTGCTTCTGGCTCTGACCTCTCATACTGATTCTGGCTCTGACTTCTCATACTGATTCTGGCTCTGACCTCTCATACTGATTCTGGCTCTGATCTCTCTTACTGATTCTGGCTCTGACCTTTCAGATTGATTCTGGCTCTGACCTCTCATACTAATTCTGGCTCTGACCTCTCAGACTGATTCTGTCTCTGACGTCTCATACTGCTTCTGGCTCTGACCTTTCAGGCGGATTGCAGCTCTGACCTCTCATACTGATTCCAGCTCTGACCTCTCATACTGATTCTGGCTCTGATATCTTATACTAATTTTGACTCTGATCTCTCATACTGATTCTTGCTCTGACCTCTCATACTGATTCTGGCTCTGACCTCTCGTACTGATTCCAGTTCTGACCTTTCATACTGCTTCTGGCTCTGACCTCTCATACTGATTCTGGCAATGACCTCTCAGACTGATTCTTGCTCTGACCTCTCAGACTGATTCTGGCTCTGACCTCTCATACTGATTCTGGCTCTGACCTCTCAGACTGATTCTGGCTCTGACCTCTCAGACTGATTCTGGCTCTGACCTCTCATACTGATTCCGGCTCTGACCTCTCATACTGTTTCTGGCACTGATCTCTCATAGTGATTCTTGCTCTGTCCTCTCATACTGATTCTGCCTCTGACCTTTCCTACTGCTTCTTGTTCTGTCCTCTCATACTGATTCTGGCTCTGACCTCTCAGACTTATTCTGGCTCTGACCTCTCATACTGATTCTGGCTCTGACCTCTCATACTGATTCTGGCTCTGACCTCTCAGACTGATTCACGCTCTGACCTCTCATACTGATTCCAGTTCTGACCTTTCATACTGCTTCTGGCTCTGACCTCTCATACTGGTTCTGGTTCTGACCTCTCATACTAATTCTGGCTCTGACCTCTCAGACTGATTCTGGCTCTGACCTCTCAGACTGATTCTGGCTCTGACCTCTCATACTGATTCTGGCTCTAACCTTTCAGTCTGATTCCGGCTCTGACCTCTCAGACTGCTTCTGGCTCTGATGTCACATACTGCTTCTGGCTCTGACCTCTCATACTGTTTCCGGCTTTGACCTTTCATACTGCTTCTGGCTCTGACCTCTCATACTGATTCTGGCACTGATCTCTCATACTGATTCTGGCTCTGACCTCTCATACTGATTCCAGTTCTGACCTTTCATACTACTTCTGGCAATGACCTCTCAGACTGATTCTGGCTCTGACCTCTCATACTGATTCCGGCTCTGACCTCTCAGACTGATTCTGGCTCTGATCTCTCATACTGATTCCGGCTCTGACATCTCATTCTTCTTCTGGCTCTGACCTCTCAGACTTATTCTGGCTCTGACCTCTCAGACTGATTTCTGGCTCTGACCTCTCTTACTAATTCTGGCTCTGACCTTTCATACTAATTCTGGTTCTGACCTTTCATACTAATTCTGGCTCTGACCTCTCAGACTGATTCTGGCTCTGACCTCTCAGACTGATTCTGGCACTGACCTCTCAGACTAAATCTGGCTCTGACCTCTCATACTGATTCTGACTCTGATGTCTCATACTGCTTCTTGCTCTGACCTCTCAGGCTGATTCCGGCTCTGACTTCTCAGACTGCTTCTGGCCCTGACATCTCATACTTCTTCTGGCTTTGACCTCTCAGACTGATTCTGGCTGTGACCTCTCATACTGCTTCTGGGCCTGAACTCTCAGAATGATTCTGGCTCTGACTTCATAGACTGATTCTGGCTCTGACCTCATACTGATTCCGATTCTGACCATTCATACTGCTTCTGGCTCTGACCTCTCATACTGATTCTGCCTTTGACCTCTCATACTGATTCCGGCTCTGACCTCTCATACTGATTCTGACTCTGATCTCTCATACTGCTTCTGGCTATGACCTCTCATACCGATTCTGGCTCTGACCTCTCAGACTGATTCTGGCTCTGACCTCTCATACTAATTCTGGCTCTGACCTCTCAGACTGATTCTGGCTCTGACATCTCATACTGCTTCTGGCTCTGACCTCTCAGACTGATTCCGGCTCTGACCTCTCAGACTGATTCTGGTTCTGACCTCTCAGTCTGATTCTGGCTGTGACCTCTCATACTGATTCTGGCTGTGACCTCTCATACTGATTGTGGCTCTGACCACTCAGACTGATTCTGGCTCTGATTTCTCAGTCTGATTCTGGCTCTGACCTCTCAGTCTGATTCTGTCTCAGACCTCTCATACTGATTCTGGCTCTGACCTCTCAGACTGATTCCGGCTCTTACCTCTCAGACTGCTTCTGGCCCTGACTTCTCATACTTCTTCTGGCTTTGACCTCTCAGACTGATTCTGGCTCTGACCTCTCATACTGCTTCTGGGCCTGACCTCTCAGAATGATTCTGGCTCTGACTTCTTAGACTGATTCTGGCTCTGACCTCATACTGATTCCAATTCTGACCATTCATACTGCTTCTGGCTCTGACCTCTCATACTGATTCTGTCTTTGACCTCTCATACTGATTCCGGCTCTGACCTCTCATACTGATTCTGGCTCTGATCTCTCATACTGATTCTGACTCTGACCTCTCATACTGATTCTGGCTCTGATCTCTCATACTGCTTCTGGCTCTGACCTCTCATACCGATTCTGGCTCTGACCTCTCATACCGATTCTGGCTCTGACCTCTCAGACTGATTCTGGCTCTGACCTCTCAGACTGATTCTGGCTCTGACCTCTCATACTAATTCTGGCTCTGACCTCTCAGTCTGATTCTGGCTCTGACATCTCATACTGCTTCTGGCTCTGACCTCTAATACTGATTCTGGCTCTGACCTCTCAGACTGATTCTGGCTCTTACATCTCATACTGCTTCTGGCTCTGACCTCTCAAACTGATTCCGGCTCTGACCTCTCAGACTGATTCTGGTTCTGACCTCTCAGTCTGATTCTGGCTCTGACCTCTCATACTGATTCTGGCTGTGACCTCTCATACAGATTGTGGCTCTGACCTCTCAGACTGATTCTGGCTCTGACCTCTCAGTCTGATTCTGGCTCAGACCTCTCATACTGATTCTGGCTCTGACCTCTCAGACTTATTCTGGCTCTGACCTCTCATACTGATTCTGGCTCTGACCTCTCAGACTGATTCTTGCTCTGACCTATCATACTGATTCTGGCTCTGTCCTCTCATACTGATTCTGGCTCTGACCTCTCATACTGATTCTGGCTCTGACGTCTCATACTGATTTCGGCTCTGACCTCTCAGTCTGATTCTGGCTCTGACCTCTTATACTGATTCTGGCTCTGACCTCTCAGACTGATTCTGGCTCTGACCTCTCAGACTGATTCTGGCTCTGACCTCTCAGACTGATTCTGGCTCTGACCTCTCAGACTGATTCTGGCTCTGACCTCTCAGACTGATTCTGGCTCTGACCTCTCAGACTGATTCTGGCTCTGACCTCTCAGACTGATTCTGGCTCTGACCTCTCATACTGATTCCGGCTCTGACCTCTCATACTGTTTCTGGCTCTGTCCTCTCATACTGATTCTTGCTCTGTCCTCTCATACTGATTCCGGCTCTGACCTTTCCTACTGCTTCTGGTTCTGTCCTCTCATACTGATTCTTGCTCTGACCTCTCAGACTGATTCTTGTTCTATCCTCTCATACTGATTTTGGCTCTGACCTCTCATACTGCTTCTGGCTCTGACCTCTCATACCGATTCTGGCTCTAACCTGTTAGACTCATTCTGGCTCTGACCTCTCATACTAACTCTGGCTCTGACCACTCAGACTGATTCTTGCTCTGACCTCTAATACTGATTCTGGCTCTGACCTCTCAGACTGATTCTGACTTTGACCTCTCAGAATGATTCTGGCTCTGACCTCTCAGACTGATTCTTGCTCTGACCTCTCAGACTTATTCTGGCTCTGACCTCTCGTACTGATTCCAGTTCTGACCTTTTATACTGCTTCTGGCTCTGACCTCTCATACCGATTCTGGCTCTGACCTCTCAGACTTATTCTGGCTCTGACATCTCAGACTGATTCTGGCTCTGACATCTCAGACTGATTCTGGCTCTGACCTCTCATACAGATTCTTGCTCTGTCCTCTCAGACTGATTCCGGCTCTGACCTTTCCTACTGCTTCTGGTTCTGTTCTCTCGTACTGATTCTGGCTCTGACCTCTCAGTCTGATTCCGGCTCTGACCTCTCATACTGATTCCAGCTCTGACCTCTCAGACTGATTCCAGTTCTGACCTTTTATACTGCTTCTGGCTCTGACCTCTCATACCGGTTCTGGCTCTGACCTCTCAGACTTATTCTGGCTCTGACATATCAGACTGATTCTGGCTCTGACCTCTCATACTGATTCTGGCTCTGACCTCTCAGACTGATTCTGGCTCTGACCTCTCATACTGATTCTGGCTCTGACCTCTCATACTGATTCTGGCTCTGACCTCTCAGTCTGATTCCGGCTCTGACCTCTCATACTGATTCCAGCTCTGACCTCTCATACTGCTTCTGGCTCTGACCTCTCATACCGATTCTGGCTCTGACCTCTCATACTGATTCTGGCTCTGACCTCTCATACTAATTTTGGCTCTGACCTCTCATAGTGATTCTGGCTCTGACATCTCATACTACTTCTGGCTCTGACCTCTCAGACTGATTCTGGCTCTGACCTCTCAGTCTGATTCTGGCTTTGACCTCTCATACTGATTCTGGCTCTGACCTCTCAGACTGATTCTAGCTCTTACCTCTCATACTAATTCTGGCTCTGACCTCTCAGACTAATTCTGTCTCTGACGTCTCATACTGCTTCTGGCTCTGACCTTTCAGGCTGATTGCGGCTCTGACCTCTCAGACTGATTCCAGCTCTGACCTCTCATACTGATTCTGGCTTTGATATCTTATACTGATTCTGACTCTGATCTCTCATTCTGATTCTTGCTCTGACCTCTCATACTGCTTCTGGCTCTGACCTCTCATTACCGGTTCTGGGTCTGACCTCTCAGACTTTTTTTGGCTCTCACCTCTCAGACTGATTCTGGCTCTGACCTCTCATACTAATTCTGGCTCTCACCTCTCAGTCTGATTCTGGCTCTGACCTCTCATACTGATTCTGGCAATGACCTCTCAGACTGATTCTTGCTCTGACCTCTCAGACTGATTCTGGCTCTGACCTCTCATACTGATTCTGGCTCGGACCTCAGACTGATTCTGGCTCTGACCTCTCAGACTTAATCTGGCTCTAACCTCTCAGACTGATTCTGGCTCTGACCTCTCATACTGATTCTGGCTCTGACCTCTCAGACTTATTCTGGCTCTGACCTCTCATACTGATTCTGGCTCGGACCTCAGACTGATTCTGGCTCTGACCTCTCAGACTTAATCTGGCTCTAACCTCTCAGACTGATTCTGGCTCTGACCTCTCATACTGATTCTGGCTCTGACCTCTCAGACTTATTCTGGCTCTGACCTCTCATACTGATTCTGGCTCTGACCTCTCATACTGATTCGGGCTCTGACCTCTCAGACTGATTTTGGCTCTGACCTCTCATACTGATTCGGGCTTTGACCTCTCAGACTGATTTTGGCTCTGACCTCTCATACTGATTCTGGCTCTGACCTCTCAGACTGATTCGGGCTCTGACCTCTCAGACTGATTCTGGCTCTGACCTCTCATACTAATTCTGGCTCTGACCTCTCACACTGATTTTTGCTCTGACATCTCATACTGCTTCTCGCTCTGACCTCTCAGACTGATTCCGACTCTGACCTCTCAGTCTGATAACGGCTCTGACCTCTCATACTAATTCTGGCTCTGACCTTCCATACTGATTCTGGCTCTGACCTCTCAGACTACTTCTGGCTCTGACTTCTCATACTTCTTCTGGCTCTGACCTCTCATACTGATTCTGGCTCTGACCTCTCATACTGATTCCGGCTCTGACCTCTCGTACTGATTCTGGCTCTGATCTCTCATACTGATTATGGCTCTCACTTCTCAGACTGATTCTTGCTCTGACCTCTCATACTGATACTGGCTCTGACCTCTCAGACTGATTCTGGCTCTTACCTCTCATACTATTTTTGGCTCTGACCTCTCAGACTAATTCTTGCTCTGACGTCTCATACTGCTTCTGGCTCTGACCTTTCAAGCTGATTGCGGCTCTGACCTCTCATTCTCATTTCAGCTCTGACCTCTCATACTGATTCTGGCTCTGATATCTTATACTGATTCTGACTCTGATCTCTCATACTGATTCTGGCTCTGATCTCTCATACTGATTCTGGCTCTGACCTCTCATACTGATTCTGGCTCTGACCTCTCATACTGATTCTGGCTCTGACCTCTCATACTGATTCTGGCTCTGACCTCTCATACTGATTCTGGCTCTGATCTCTCATACTGATTCTGGCTCTGACCTTTCAGACTGATTCTGGCTCTGACCTCTCATACTGATTCTGGCTCTGATCTCTCATACTGATTCTGGCTCTGACCTTTCAGACTGATTCTGGCTCTTACCTCTCATACTAATTCTGGCTCTGACCTCTCAGACTAATTCTGGCTGTGACGTCTCATACTGCTTCTGGCTCTGACCTTTCAGGCTGATTGCGGCTCTGACCTCTCAGACTGATTCCAGCTCTGACCTCTCATACTGATTCTGGCTCTGATATTTTATACTGATTCTGGCTCTGACCTCTCATACTGATTCTGGCTTTGACCTCTCGTACTGATTCCAGTTCTGACTTTTCATACTGCTTCTGGCTCTGACCTCTCATACTGGTTCTCGCTCTGACCTCTCAGACCTATTCTGGCTCTGTCCTCTCATATTGATTCCGGCTCTGACCTTTCCTACTGCTTCTGTTTCTGTCCTCTCATACTGATTCTTTCTCTGACCTCTCAGACTGATTCTTGTTCTAACCTCTCATACTGATTTTGGCTCTGACCTCTCATACTGATTTCGGCTCTAACCTCTCATACTGCTTCTGGCTCTGACCTCTCTTACCGATTCTGGCTCTAACCTCTCAGACTGATTCTGGCTCTGACCTCTCATACTAACTCTGGCTCTGACCTCTCAGACTGATTCTTGCTCCGACCTCTAATACTGATTCTGGCTCTGACCTCTCAGACTGATTCTGGCTCTGACCTCTCAGACTGATTCTGGCTCTGACCTCTCAGACTGATTCTGGATCTGACCTCTCAGACTGATTCTTGCTCTGACGTCTCAGACTGATTCTGGCTCTGACCTCTCGTACTGATTCCAGTTCTGACCTTTTATACTGCTTCTGGCTCTGACCTCTCATACCGGTTCTGGCTCTGACCTTTCAGACTTATTCTGGCTCTGACATCTCAGACTGATTCTGGCTCTGACCTCTCATACTGATTCTGGCTCTGTCCTCTCAGACTGATTCCGGCTCTGACCTTTCCTACTGCTTCTGGTTCTGTTCTCTCATACTGATTCTGGCTCTGACCTCTCAGTCTGATTCCGGCTCTGACCTCTCATACTGATTCCAGCTCTGACCTCTCAGACTGATTCTGGCTCTGACCTCTCGTACTGATTCCAGTTCTGACCTTTTATACTGCTTCTGGCTCTGACCTCTCATACCGGTTCTGGCTCTGACCTCTCAGACTTATTCTGGCTCTGACATCTCAGACTGATTCTTGCTCTGACCTCTCATACTGATTCTGGCTCTGACCTCTCAGACTGATTCTGGCTCTGACCTCTCATACTGATTCTGGCTCTGACCTCTCATACTGATTCTGGCTCTGACCTCTCAGTCTGATTCCGGCTCTGACCTCTCATACTGATTCCAGCTCTGACCTCTCATACTGCTTCTGGCTCTGACCTCTCATACCGATTCTGGCTCTGACCTCTCATACTGATTCTGGCTCTGACCTCTCATACTAATTTTGGCTCTGACCTCTCAGTGGTTCTAGCTCTGACATCTCATACTACTTCTGGCTCTGACCTCTCAGACTGATTCTGGCTCTGACCTCTCAGTCTGATTCTGGCTCTGACCTCTCAGACTGATTCTGGCTCTGACCTTTTTTACTGTTTCTGGCTCTGACCTCTCATACTGATTCTGGCTCTGATCTCTCATACTGCTTCTGGCTCTGACCTTTCAGGCTGATTGCGGCTCTGACCTCTCATACTGATTTCAGCTCTGACCTCTCATACTGATTCTGGCTCTGATATCTTATACTGATTCTGACTCTGATCTCTCATACTTATTCTTGCTCTGACCTCTCATACTGCTTCTGGCTCTGACCTCTCATTACTGGTTCTGGGTCTGACCTCTCAGACTTATTCTGGGTCTGACCTCTCATACTGATTCTGGCAATGACCTCTCAGACTGATTCTGGCTCTGACCTCTCATACTGATTCTGGCTCTGACCTCAGACTTATTCTGGCTCTGACCTCTCAGACTGATTCTGGCTCTGACCTCTCATACTAATTCTGGCTCTGACCTCTCAGTCTGATTCTGGGTCTGACCTCTCATACTGATTCTGGCTCTGACCTCTCAGTCTGATTCTGGCTCTAACCTCTCATACTGATTCTGGCTCTGACCTTTTTTACTGTTTCTGGCTCTGACCTCTCATACTGATTCTGGCTCTGATCTCTCATACTGCTTCTGGCTCTGACCTTTCAGGCTGATTGCGGCTCTGACCTCTCATACAGATTTCAGCTCTGACCTCTCATACTGATTCTGGCTCTGATATCTTATACTGATTCTGACTCTGATCTCTCATACTTATTCTTGCTCTGACCTCTCATACTGCTTCTGGCTCTGACCTCTCATTACCGGTTCTGGGTCTGACCTCTCAGACTTATTCTGGCTCTGACCTCTCAGACTGATTCTGGCTCTGACCTCTCATACTAATTCTGGCTCTGACCTCTCAGACTGATTCTGGCAATGACCTCTCAGACTGATTCTTGCTCTGACCTCTCAGACTGATTCTGGCTCTGACCTCTCAGACTGATACTGGCAATGACCTCTCAGACTAATTCTTGCTCTTACCTCTCAGACTGATTCTGGGTCTGACCTCTCATACTGATTCTGGCAATGACCTCTCAGACTGATTCCTTCTCTGACCTCTCAGACTGATTCTGGCTCTGACCTCTCATACTGATTATGGCTCTGACCTCAGACTGATTCTGGCTCTGACCTCTCAGACTGAATCTGGCTCTAACCTCTCAGACTGAAACTGGCTCTAACCTCTCAGACTGATTCTGGCTCTGACCTCTCAGACTGATTCTGGCTCTGACCTCTCAGACTGATTCTGGGTCTGACCTCTCATACTGATTCTGGCAATGACCTCTCAGACTGATTCTTGCTCTGACCTCTCAGACTGATTCTGGCTCTGACCTCTCATACTGATTATGGCTCTGACCTCAGACTGATTCTGGCTCTGACCTCTCAGACTGAATCTGGCTCTAACCTCTCAGACTGAAACTGGCTCTAACCTCTCAGACTGATTCTGGCTCTGACCTCTCAGACTGATTCTGGCTCTGACCTCTCATACTGATTCCGGCTCTGACTTCTCATACTGTTTCTGGCACTGATCTGTCATACTGATTCTTGCTCTGTCCTCTAATACTGATTCCGGCTCTGACGTTTCCTACTGCTTCTTGTTCTGTCCTCTCATACTGATTCTGGCTCTGACCTCTCAGACTTATTCTGGCTCTGACCTCTCATACTAATTCTGGCTCTGACCTCTCATACTGATTCGGGCTCTGACCTCTCAGACTGATTTTGGCTCTGACCTCTCATACTGATTCGGGCTTTGACCTCTCATACTGATTTTGGCTCTGACCTCTCATACTGATTCTGGCTCTGACCTCTCATACTGATTCTGGCTCTGACCTCTCAGACTGATTCTGGCTCTGACC
Source organism: Leptodactylus fuscus (assembly GCF_031893055.1). Classification (NCBI taxonomy): domain Eukaryota; kingdom Metazoa; phylum Chordata; class Amphibia; order Anura; family Leptodactylidae; genus Leptodactylus; species Leptodactylus fuscus. Next base: position 265,047,863 of record NC_134265.1, read on the forward strand.
TCTCATACTAATTCTGGCTCTGACCTCTCAGACTGATTTTTGCTCTGACATCTCATACTGCTTCTCGCTCTGACCTCTCAGACTGATTCCGGCTCTAACCTCTCAGTCTGATAATGGCTCTGACCTCTTAGACTGATTCTGGCTCTGACCTCTCAGTCTGATTCTGGCTCTGACCTCTCATACTGATTCTGGCTCTGACCTCTCATACTGATTCTGGCTCTGACCTCTCAGACTACTTCTGGCTCTGATGTTTCATACTACTTCTGGCTCTGACTTCTCATACTTCTTCTGGCTCTGACCTCTCATACTGATTCTGGCTCTGACCTCTCTTACTGATTCTGGCTCTGACCTCTCATACTGATTCCGGCTCTGACCTCTCATACTGATTCTGGCTCTGATCTCTCATACTGATTATGGCTCTCACTTCTAAGACTGATTCTGGCTCTGACCTCTCAGACTAATTCTGGCTCTTACCTCTCATACTGATTCTGGCTCTGACTTCTCATACTGCTTCTGGCTCTGAACTCTCATATTGATTCCGGCTCTGACCTCTCAGTCTTATTCCAGGTCTGACCTCTCAGACTGATTCTGGCTCTGACCTCTCAGTCTGATTCTGGCTCTTACCTCTCATACTATTTCTGGCTCTGACCTCTCAGACTAATTCTGGCTCTGACGTCTCATACTTCTTCTGGCTCTCACCTTTCAGGCTGATTGCGGCTCTGACCTCTCATTCTGATTCCAGCTCTGACCTCTCATACTGATTCTGGCTCTGATATCTTATACTGATTCTGACTCTGATCTCTCATACTGATTCTGGCTCTGACCTCTCAGACTGATTCTGGCTCTGATCTCTCGTACTGATTCCAGTTCTGTCCTTTCATACTGGTTTTGGCTCTAAACTCTCATACCGGTTCTGGCTCTGTCCTCTCAGACTTATTCTGGCTCTGACCTCTCAGACTGATTCTGGCTCTGATCTCTCATACTGATTATGGCTCTCACTTCTCAGACTGATTCTGGCTCTGACCTCTCAGACTAATTCTGGCTCTTACCTCTCATACTGATTCTGGCTCTGACTTCTCATACTGCTTCTGGCTCTGAACTCTCAGATTGATTCCGGCTCTGACCACTCAGTCTTATTCCAGGTCTGACCTCTCAGACTGATTCTGGCTCTGACCTCTCAGTCTGATTCTGGCTCTTACCTCTCATACTATTTCTGGCTCTGACCTCTCAGACTGATTCTGGCTCTGATCTCTCGTACTGATTCCAGTTCTGTCCTTTCATACTGGTTTTGGCTCTAAACTCTCATACCAGTTCTGGCTCTGAACTCTCAGACTTATTCTGACTCTGACCTCTCAGACTGATTCTGGCTCTGACCTCTCATACTGATTCTGGCAATGACCTCTCAGACTGATTCTGGCTCTGACTTCTCATACTGCTTCTGTTTCTGACCTTTCAGGCTGATTACGGCTCTGACCGCTCATACTGATTCCAACTCTGACCTCTCATACTGATTCTGGCTCTGACCTCTCATACTGATTCTGGCTCTGATCTCTCATACTGATTCTGGCTCTGACCTCTCATACTGATTCTGGCTCTGATCTCTCATACTGATTCTGGCTCTGACCTTTCAGACTGATTCTGGCTCTGACCTCTCATACTAATTCTGGCTCTGACCTCTCAGACTAATTCTGGCTCTGACGTCTCATACTGCTTCTGGCTCTGACCTTTCAGGCTGATTGCGGCTCTGACCGCTCATACTGATTCCAGCTCTGACCTCTCATACTGATTCTGGCTCTGACCTCTCATACTGATTCAGGCTCTGACCTTTCATACTGATTCTGGCTCTGACCTCTCATACTGATTCTGGCTCTGATCTCTCATACTGATTCTGGCTCTGACCTTTCAGACTGATTCTGGCTCTGACCTCTCATACTGATTCTGGCAATGACCTCTCAGACTGATTCTGGCTCTGACTTCTCATACTGCTTCTGTCTCTGACCTTTCAGGCTGATTACGGCTCTGATCGCTCATACTGATTCCAGCTCTGACCTCTCATACTGATTCTGGCTCTGACCTCTCATACTGATTCTGGCTCTGACCTCTCATACTGATTCTGGCTCTGATCTCTCATACTGATTCTGGCTCTGACCTTTCAGACTTATTCTGGCTCTGACCTCTCATACTAATTCTGGCTCTGACCTCTCAGACTAATTCTGGCTCTGACGTCTCATACTGCTTCTGGCTCTGACCTTTCAGGCTGATTGCGGCTCTGACCTCTCGTACTGATTCCAGTTCTGACTTTTCAAACTGCTTCTGGCTCTGACCTCTCATACTGGTTCTGGCTCTGAACTCTCAGACTTATTCTGGCTCTGACCTCTCAGACTGATTCTGGCTCTGACCTCTTATACTAATTCTGGCTCTGACCTCTCAGTCTGATTCTGGCTCTGACCTCTCATACTGATTCTGGCAATGACCTCTCAGACTGATTCTTGCTCTGACCTCTCAGACTGATTCTGGCTCTGACCTCTCATACTGATTCCGGCTCTGACCTCTCATACTTTTTCTGGCACTGATCTCTCATACTGATTCTTGCTCTGTCCTCTCATACTGATTCCGGCTCTGACCTTTCCTACTGCTTCTTGTTTTGTCCTCTCATACTGGTTCTGGCTCTGACCTCTCAGATTTATTCTGGATCTGACCTCTCATACTGATTCTGGCTCTGACCTCTCAAACTGATTCGGGCTCTGACCTTTCAGACTGATTCCCACTCTAACCTCTCATACTGATTCGGGCTTTGACCTCTCAGACTGATTTTGGCTGTGACCTCTCATACTGATTCGGGCTCTGACCTCTCAGACTGATTCTGGCTCTGACCTCTCATACTAATTCTGGCTCTGACCTCTCAGACTGATTTTTGCTCTGACATCTCATACTGCTTCTCGCTCTGACCTCTCAGACTGATTCCGGCTCTGACCTCTCAGTCTGATAACGGCTCTGACCTCTTAGACTGATTCTGGCTCTGACCTCCCAGTCTAATTCTGGCTCTGACCTCTCATACTGATTCTGGCTCTGACCTCTCATACTGATTCTGGCTCTGACCTCTCAGACTACTTCTGGCTCTGACGTTTCATACTACTTCTGGCTCTGACTTCTCATACTTCTTCTGGCTCTGACTTCTCATACTTCTTCTGGCTCTGACCTCTCATTCTAATTCTGGCTCTGACCTCTCTTACTGATTCTGGCTCTGACCTCTCATACTGATTCTGGCTCCGACCTCTCAGACTGATTCTTGCTCTGATCTCTCATACTGATTCTGGCTCCGACCTCTCAGTCTGATTCCGGCTCTGTCCTCTCATACTGATTCTGGCTTTGATCTCTCATACTGATTCTGGCTCTGTCATCTCATACTGCTTCTGGCTCTGACCTCTCAGACTGATTCCGGCTCTGACCTCTCAGTCTTATTCCAGGTCTGATCTCTGAGACTGATTCTGGCTCTGTCCTCTCATACTGATTCTGGCTCTGACCTCTCAAACTGATTCTGGCTCTTACCTCTCAGACTGATTCTGGCTCTGACCTCTCATACTGATTCTGGCTCTGACCTCTCAGACTGATTCTGGCTCTGACCTCTCAGTCTAATTCTGGCTCTGACCTCTCATACTGATTCTGGCTCTGACCTCTCAGACTGATTCTGGCTCTGTCCTCTCATACTGATTCTGGCTCTGACCTCTCAGACTGATTCTGGCTCTGACGTCTAATACTACTTCTGGCTCTGACTTCTCAGACTGATTCTGGCTCTGACCTCTCATACTTATTCTGGCTCTGACCTCTCAGACTGATTCTGGCTCTGACCTCTCAGTCTGATTCTGGCTCTGACCTCTTATACTGATTCTGGCTCTGACCTCTCAGACTAATTCTGGCTCTGAACTCTAATACTGATTCTGGCTCTGACCTCTCATACTAATTCTGGCTCTGACCTCTCAGACTGATTTTTGCTCTGACATCTCATACTGCTTCTCGCTCTGACCTCTCAGACTGATTCCGGCTCTGACCTCTCAGTCTGATAACGGCTCTGACCTCTTAGACTGATTCTGGCTCTGACCTCTCAGTCTAATTCTGGCTCTGACCTCTCATACTGATTCCGGCTCTGACCTCTCATACTGATTCTGGCTCTGACCTCTCAGACTACTTCTGGCTCTGACGTTTCATACTACTTCTGGCTCTGACTTCTCATACTTCTTCTGGCTCTGACTTCTCATACTTCTTCTGGCTCTGACCTCTCATTCTAATTCTGGCTTTGACCTCTCTTACTGATTCTGGCTCTGACCTCTCATACTGATACTGGCTCCGACCTCTCAGACTGATTCTTGCTCTGATCTCTCATACTGATTCTGGCTCCGACCTCTCAGTCTGATTCCGGCTCTGTCCTCTCATACTGATTCTGGCTTTGATCTCTCATACTGATTCTGGCTCTGACATCTCATACTGCTTCTGGCTCTGACCTCTCAGACTGATTCCGGCTCTGACCTCTCAGTCTTATTCCAGGTCTGATCTATCAGACTGATTCTGGCTCTGACCTCTCAGTCTGATTCTGGCTCTGACCTCTCATACTGATTCTAGCTCTGACCTCTCAAACTGATTCTGGCTCTTACCTCTCAGACTGATTCTGGCTCTGACCTCTCATACTGATTCTGGCTCTGACCTCTCAGACTGATTCTGGCTCTGTCCTCTCATACTGATTCTGGCTCTGACCTCTCAGACTGATTCTGGCTCTGACGTCTAATACTACTTCTGGCTCTGACTTCTCAGACTGATTCTGGCTCTGACCTCTCATACTTATTCTGGCTCTGACCTCTCAGACTGTTTCTGGCTCTGACCTCTCAGTCTGATTCTGGCTCTGACCTCTTATACTGATTCTGGCTCTGACCTCTCAGACTGATTCTGGCTCTGAACTCTCATACTGATTCTGGCTCTGACCTCTCATACTAATTCTGGCTCTGACCTCTCATACTGATTCTGGCTCTGACCTCTCAGACTGATTATGGCTCTGTCCTCTCATACTGATTCTGGCTCTGACCTCTCAGACTGATTCTGGCTCTGACGTCTAATACTACTTCTGGCTCTGACTTCTCAGACTGATTCTGGCTCTGACCTCTCATACTTATTCTGGCTCTGACCTCTCAGACTGATTCTGGCTCTGACCTCTCAGACTGATTTTTGCTCTGACATCTCATACTGCTTCTCGCTCTGATCTCTCAGACTGATTCCGGCTCTGACCTCTCAGTCTGATAACGGCTCTGACCTCTTAGACTGATTCTGGCTCTGACTTCTCAGACTGATTCTGGCTCTGACCTCTCATACTTATTCTGGCTCTGACCTCTCAGACTGTTTCTGGCTCTGACCTCTCAGTCTGATTCTGGCTCTGACCTCTTATACTGATTCTGGCTCTGACCTCTCAGACTGATTCTGGCTCTGACCTCTCATACTTATTCTGGCTCTGACCTCTTATACTGATTCTGGCTCTGACCTCTCAGACTGATTCTGGCTCTGAACTCTAATACTGATTCTGGCTCTGACCTCTCATACTAATTCTGGCTCTGACCTCTCAGACTGATTTTTGCTCTGACATCTCATACTGCTTCTCGCTCTGATCTCTCAGACTGATTCCGGCTCTGACCTCTCAGTCTGATAACGGCTCTGACCTCTTAGACTGATTCTGGCTCTGACCTCTCAGTCTAATTCTGGCTCTGACGTTTCATACTACTTCTGGCTCTGACTTCTCATACTTCTTCTAGCTCTGACTTCTCATACTTCTTCTGGCTCTGACCTCTCATTCTAATTCTGGCTCTGACCTCTCTTACTGATTCTGGCTCTGACCTCTCATACTGATTCTGGCTCCGACCTCTCAGACTGATTCTTGCTCTGATCTCTCATACTGATTCTGGCTCCGACCTCTCAGTCTGATTCCGGCTCTGTCCTCTCATACTGATTCTGGCTTTGATCTCTCATACTGATTCTGGCTCTGACATCTCATACTGCTTCTGGCTCTGACCTCTCAGACTGATTCCGGCTCTGACCTCTCAGTCTTATTCCAGGTCTGATCTCTCAGACTGATTCTGGCTCTGACCTCTCAGTCTGATTCTGGCTCTGACCTCTCATACTGATTCTGGCTCTGACCTCTCAAACTGATTCTGGCTCTTACCTCTCAGAATGATTCTGGCTCTGACCTCTCATACTGATTCTGGCTCTGACCTCTCAGACTGATTCTGGCTCTGACCTCTCAGTCTAATTCTGGCTCTGACCTCTCATACTGATTCTGGCTCTGACCTCTCAGACTGATTCTGGCTCTGTCCTCTCAGATTGATTCTGGCTCTGACCTCTCAGACTGATTCTGGCTCTGACCTCTCATACTTATTCTGGCTCTGACCTCTCAGACTGATTCTGGCTCTGACCTCTCAGTCTGATTCTGGCTCTGACCTCTTATACTGATTCTGGCTCTGACCTCTCAGACTGATTCTGGCTCTGAACTCTCATACTGATTCTGGCTCTGACCTCTTATACTGATTCTAGTTCTGACCTTTCATACTGCTTCTGGCTCTGACCTCTCATACTGATTCTGGCTCTGACTTCTCAGATTGATTCTGGCTCTGAACTCTCAGTCTGATTCTGGCTCAGAACTCTCAGTCTGATTCTGGCTATGACCTCTCATACTGATTCTGGCACTGACCTGTTATACTGATTCTGGCTCTGACCTCTCAGACTGATTCTGGCTCTGAACTCTCAAACTGATTCTGGCTCTGACCTCTCATACTGATTCTGGCTCTGATCTCTCATACTGATTATGGCTCTCACTTCTCAGACTGATTCTGGCTCTGACCTCTCAGACTGATTCTGGCTCTGACCTCTCAGACTGATTCTGGCTCTGACCTCTCAGACTGATTCTGGCTCTTACCTCTCATACTGATTCTGGCTCTGACGTCTAATACTACTTCTGGCTCTGACTTCTCAGACTGATTCTGGCTCTGACCTCTCATACTTATTCTGGCTCTGACCTCTCAGACTGATTCTGGCTCTGACCTCTCAGTCTGATTCTGGCTCTGACCTCTTATACTGATTCTGGCTCTGACCTCTCAGACTGATTCTGGCTCTGAACTCTAATACTGATTCTGGCTCTGACCTCTCAGTGGTTCTAGCTCTGACATCTCATACTACTTCTGGCTCTGACCTCTCAGACTGATTCTGGCTCTGACCTCTCAGTCTGATTCTGGCTCTGACCTCTCAGACTGATTCTGGCTCTGACCTTTTTTACTGTTTCTGGCTCTGACCTCTCATACTGATTCTGGCTCTGATCTCTCATACTGCTTCTGGCTCTGACCTTTCAGGCTGATTGCGGCTCTGACCTCTCATACTGATTTCAGCTCTGACCTCTCATACTGATTCTGGCTCTGATATCTTATACTGATTCTGACTCTGATCTCTCATACTTATTCTTGCTCTGACCTCTCATACTGCTTCTGGCTCTGACCTCTCATTACTGGTTCTGGGTCTGACCTCTCAGACTTATTCTGGGTCTGACCTCTCATACTGATTCTGGCAATGACCTCTCAGACTGATTCTGGCTCTGACCTCTCATACTGATTCTGGCTCTGACCTCAGACTTATTCTGGCTCTGACCTCTCAGACTGATTCTGGCTCTGACCTCTCATACTAATTCTGGCTCTGACCTCTCAGTCTGATTCTGGGTCTGACCTCTCATACTGATTCTGGCTCTGACCTCTCAGTCTGATTCTGGCTCTAACCTCTCATACTGATTCTGGCTCTGACCTTTTTTACTGTTTCTGGCTCTGACCTCTCATACTGATTCTGGCTCCGACCTCTCATACTGATTTTGGCTCTGACCTCTCATACTGATTCTGGCTCTGATCTCTCATACTGCTTCTGGCTCTGACCTTTCAGGCTGATTGCGGCTCTGACCTCTCATACAGATTTCAGCTCTGACCTCTCATACTGATTCTGGCTCTGATATCTTATACTGATTCTGACTCTGATCTCTCATACTTATTCTTGCTCTGACCTCTCATACTGCTTCTGGCTCTGACCTCTCATTACCGGTTCTGGGTCTGACCTCTCAGACTTATTCTGGCTCTGACCTCTCAGACTGATTCTGGCTCTGACCTCTCATACTAATTCTGGCTCTGACCTCTCAGACTGATTCTGGCAATGACCTCTCAGACTGATTCTTGCTCTGACCTCTCAGACTGATTCTGGCTCTGACCTCTCAGACTGATACTGGCAATGACCTCTCAGACTAATTCTTGCTCTTACCTCTCAGACTGATTCTGGGTCTGACCTCTCATACTGATTCTGGCAATGACCTCTCAGACTGATTCCTTCTCTGACCTCTCAGACTGATTCTGGCTCTGACCTCTCATACTGATTATGGCTCTGACCTCAGACTGATTCTGGCTCTGACCTCTCAGACTGAATCTGGCTCTAACCTCTCAGACTGAAACTGGCTCTAACCTCTCAGACTGATTCTGGCTCTGACCTCTCAGACTGATTCTGGCTCTGACCTCTCAGACTGATTCTGGGTCTGACCTCTCATACTGATTCTGGCAATGACCTCTCAGACTGATTCTTGCTCTGACCTCTCAGACTGATTCTGGCTCTGACCTCTCATACTGATTATGGCTCTGACCTCAGACTGATTCTGGCTCTGACCTCTCAGACTGAATCTGGCTCTAACCTCTCAGACTGAAACTGGCTCTAACCTCTCAGACTGATTCTGGCTCTGACCTCTCAGACTGATTCTGGCTCTGACCTCTCATACTGATTCCGGCTCTGACTTCTCATACTGTTTCTGGCACTGATCTGTCATACTGATTCTTGCTCTGTCCTCTAATACTGATTCCGGCTCTGACGTTTCCTACTGCTTCTTGTTCTGTCCTCTCATACTGATTCTGGCTCTGACCTCTCAGACTTATTCTGGCTCTGACCTCTCATACTAATTCTGGCTCTGACCTCTCATACTGATTCGGGCTCTGACCTCTCAGACTGATTTTGGCTCTGACCTCTCATACTGATTCGGGCTTTGACCTCTCATACTGATTTTGGCTCTGACCTCTCATACTGATTCTGGCTCTGACCTCTCATACTGATTCTGGCTCTGACCTCTCAGACTGATTCTGGCTCTGACCTCTCATACTAATTCTGGCTCTGACCTCTCAGACTGATTTTTGCTCTGACATCTCATACTGCTTCTCGCTCTGACCTCTCAGACTGATTCCGGCTCTAACCTCTCAGTCTGATAATGGCTCTGACCTCTTAGACTGATTCTGGCTCTGACCTCTCAGTCTGATTCTGGCTCTGACCTCTCATACTGATTCTGGCTCTGACCTCTCATACTGATTCTGGCTCTGACCTCTCAGACTACTTCTGGCTCTGATGTTTCATACTACTTCTGGCTCTGACTTCTCATACTTCTTCTGGCTCTGACCTCTCATACTGATTCTGGCTCTGACCTCTCTTACTGATTCTGGCTCTGACCTCTCATACTGATTCCGGCTCTGACCTCTCATACTGATTCTGGCTCTGATCTCTCATACTGATTATGGCTCTCACTTCTAAGACTGATTCTGGCTCTGACCTCTCAGACTAATTCTGGCTCTTACCTCTCATACTGATTCTGGCTCTGACTTCTCATACTGCTTCTGGCTCTGAACTCTCATATTGATTCCGGCTCTGACCTCTCAGTCTTATTCCAGGTCTGACCTCTCAGACTGATTCTGGCTCTGACCTCTCAGTCTGATTCTGGCTCTTACCTCTCATACTATTTCTGGCTCTGACCTCTCAGACTAATTCTGGCTCTGACGTCTCATACTTCTTCTGGCTCTCACCTTTCAGGCTGATTGCGGCTCTGACCTCTCATTCTGATTCCAGCTCTGACCTCTCATACTGATTCTGGCTCTGATATCTTATACTGATTCTGACTCTGATCTCTCATACTGATTCTGGCTCTGACCTCTCAGACTGATTCTGGCTCTGATCTCTCGTACTGATTCCAGTTCTGTCCTTTCATACTGGTTTTGGCTCTAAACTCTCATACCGGTTCTGGCTCTGTCCTCTCAGACTTATTCTGGCTCTGACCTCTCAGACTGATTCTGGCTCTGATCTCTCATACTGATTATGGCTCTCACTTCTCAGACTGATTCTGGCTCTGACCTCTCAGACTAATTCTGGCTCTTACCTCTCATACTGATTCTGGCTCTGACTTCTCATACTGCTTCTGGCTCTGAACTCTCAGATTGATTCCGGCTCTGACCACTCAGTCTTATTCCAGGTCTGACCTCTCAGACTGATTCTGGCTCTGACCTCTCAGTCTGATTCTGGCTCTTACCTCTCATACTATTTCTGGCTCTGACCTCTCAGACTAATTCTGGCTCTGACGTCTCATACTGCTTCTGGCTCTCACCTTTCAGGCTGATTGCGGCTCTGACCTCTCATTCTGATTCCAGCTCTGACCTCTCATACTGATTCTGGCTCTGATATCTTATACTGATTCTGACTCTGATCTCTCATACTGATTCTGGCTCTGACCTCTCAGACTGATTCTGGCTCTGATCTCTCGTACTGATTCCAGTTCTGTCCTTTCATACTGGTTTTGGCTCTAAACTCTCATACCGGTTCTGGCTCTGACCTCTCAGACTTATTCTGGCTCTGACCTCTCAGACTGATTCTGGCTCTGACCTCTCATACTGATTCTGGCAATGACCTCTGTCACGGGATGGTTAGAGTCTATACTATAGGCAATGTGTAATATATATTTCATGTGGAATGTATTCTCTAACCTGTTATATACATCAATGTGTAGTTGGCTGATTAGGGTCTAGTGTGTTAGCACATTGTATGCAAATACCTCTAACTAGTGAGGACAATGGGTGGAGATAATCTGATCGGTGTCTCCAAGAAGATGTTGGATGGTGCATTGTCCATAGTAGACAGGGAGTCTGCTCTGTTTGGCATAGGTGAGGGGGGAAGGATCTGTGACTCAGCCCTTCCCACCCACAGATATAGGTGTAACAGTCTTAGTATATAGTTGTAGCTAGCAGTTAGTATGTGTTAGCCGGCCTGTGCACAGCTCTGCAGAGAGCCAGGATGTAGTTACAGGACCAAGGAACCAAAGTTATCATTGGATTGTGACTTCTGTGGACTTATTGTTATTACGGTTGATGTGACCGCCGCCGGCTACTAACTTTGTGGATTACAATAAATTGCTGTTGTCTCCCGACCTCTTGCGTCCGTGTTGATTCAAAAGACCATCCGGAGGAAGACGTATACCTTTGCTCCGTGACAACTGGTTGGCAGCGGTGGGATCAACAGCGGACAGCGAGATGGACTACAGCAGCCCAGCGATTAATGGAGCCACAACCTCAGAATACAGGAACTGGACTATGGCAAGTCTACAAGTAAGGGCCCGGGAACTAAACCTGAGTTATCAGGGAAGAACGAAAGAGCAACTGATCGAGGCACTGGAGGAGATGACCCTGCAAAGCGACCATGAGGAGGGCTGCCCCCAGGAGACAGTAGAGATACGGGAGTGGCAGGTACAGACCCAAAAGAGCAGATGGGTTGTTTTGTATGAGGAGGAATTGGCAGTGCTGGGGCTAGGAGCAACTGCAGAGCAAAGGAGTAGAGCATTACAGAGGGCTCAGGAAACGGAGAAGGAGGAACAGAGAATGGCGCATGAAAAGGAAAGAATGGCGCATGAAATGCGAATGGCTGAGATAACTACGCGGAATTATAATCAAACGTCGACCCCCAGCCCAACAGTGAGAGAACCACCATATGTCTCCCATAAACACTTCAAGACCTTTGATGAAGCGGCTGGGGATGCTGATGGATATTTTCAGGACTTCGAACACCAGTGCCACCTGATGGAAGTCCAAGAGAAGGATTAGGTCCGGTATCTGGTGGGGCACCTACGAGATGGGGCTGCGGAAGCTCTCAGAGCCATGGACCCTAGTGATCAGCGGGACTATGAGGCCATTAAAAGAGCGGTGCAGAAGTATTATGCAGTCACTCCAGAGTCCTACCGAGTTCGGTTCCGCTCTTTGTCTTACAATGGGGGAAGCTCCTTCCACATGTTCGCCCACGAGTTGAAGCAAGCATGCAAGCGCTGGCTAGAAGGAGAGGAGGCTGTCACAGTCGATAAGATCCTCCAAGTCATACTTAAGGAACAGTTCTTTTCCCAGTGCCCCGCTGAGATCCGTGAGTGGGTGCTGGAACGGAACCCAGCCACAGTGGAGCAAGCTGCTTCCCTTGCAGATGAGGGCCTGACCATCAAGCCGCAGTGGAAGAGGTTGTTTGTAGAGGAGCGGAAAACTACCACAGTCCGACAGACACCCTTCATCCAGCCACCCACCTTTCGTGCCCGGCCTCAGGATTACAATTCCCCCTCTACCCCTGCCCCAGCCCATCGGCCTCCAGCTATGAACAACCCTGTCCCTAGACAACGACCTACTGGAAGAATGCTAGAGCGCAGATGTTTTGGGTGCGGGCGGCCTGGACATTTGCAAGCTAGTTGCCCTGTTAACATGGGGGCACGGGCCACCGTGGCATCCCGGCCTATTCACTACCTGGGAACCACCCCTAGGACTGAAAGTTTGGCCCCATTTCCAGATGACTCCATGAATGACCCATCTGTTCCACCTCCAGGGGTCTATGGGATTCAGCCTTCCGCCACACATCCCGCAAACCTTCAGCGGAAGCACTTGCAGGAGGTCCTACTGGATGGCCGAACAGTTGTTGGATTCCGGGACTCGGGAGCTTTCCTAACGGTAGCGGACCCCCGAGTGGTTCGACCCGAGGCCCTAGAGGAGGGCCCTGGCCTTTCTATCGAGTTGGCAGGAGGTACTCGGAAACGTATTCCTAAAGCTACCGTGGAACTCGACTATGGTTATGGACCAAAACGATGCACAATTGGTGTGATGAGCGGGCTGCCGGCCGATGTTCTGTTAGGCAACGATGTTGGAAATCTACAGTGCCACTTTGTGGGAGCAGTGACCCGAAGCCAAGCTCAGAGAGACGCCAACATGGATCGACCGGATTTTCTGCCAGATGCCAGCCCTTCAACTCTACAACTTTACCATTCAGTACCGCCGAGGGAACCAACACCAGAACGCAGATGGGTTATCCCGGCAGGAGGACATATGAGCTATAGAGACTGATGTGCATTCCCCAATTTACCTGTGTAGGCCAATTGTGTCATGCACATGTTTTGAGAGGGGGAGGGGTTGTCACGGGATGGTTAGAGTCTATACTATAGGCAATGTGTAATATATATTTCATGTGGAATGTATTCTCTAACCTGTTATATACATCAATGTGTAGTTGGCTGATTAGGGTCTAGTGTGTTAGCACATTGTATGCAAATACCTCTAACTAGTGAGGACAATGGGTGGAGATAATCTGATCGGTGTCTCCAAGAAGATGTTGGATGGTGCATTGTCCATAGTAGACAGGGAGTCTGCTCTGTTTGGCATAGGTGAGGGGGGAAGGATCTGTGACTCAGCCCTTCCCACCCACAGATATAGGTGTAACAGTCTTAGTATATAGTTGTAGCTAGCAGTTAGTATGTGTTAGCCGGCCTGTGCACAGCTCTGCAGAGAGCCAGGATGTAGTTACAGGACCAAGGAACCAAAGTTATCATTGGATTGTGACTTCTGTGGACTTATTGTTATTACGGTTGATGTGACCGCCGCCGGCTACTAACTTTGTGGATTACAATAAATTGCTGTTGTCTCCCGACCTCTTGCATCCGTGTTGATTCAAAAGACCATCCGGAGGAAGACGTATACCTTTGCTCCGTGACAACCTCTCAGACTGATTCTGGCTCTGACGTCTCATACTGCTTCTGGCTCTGACCTTTCAGGCTGATGACGGCTCTGACCGCTCATACTGATTCTGGCTCTGACCTCTCATACTGATTCTGGCTCTGACCTCTCATACTGATTCTTGCTCTGACCTCTCATACTGATTCTGGCTCTGATCTCTCATACTGATTCTGGCTCTGACCTTTCAGAATGATTCTGGCTCTGACCTCTCATACTAATTCTGGCTCTGACCTCTCAGTCTGATTCTGGCTCTGACCTCTCATACTGATTCTGGCAATGACCTCTCAGACTGATTCTTGCTCTGACCTCTCAGACTGAATCTGGCTCTGACCTCTCAGACTGATTCTGGCTCTGACCTCTCAGACTGATTCTGGCTCTGACCTCTCAGACTGATTCTGGCTCTGACCTCTCATACTGATTCCGGCTCTGACCTTTCCTACTGCTTCTTGTTCTGTTCTCTCATACTGATTCTGGCTCTGACCTCTCATACTGATTCGGGCTCTGACCTCTCAGACTGATTCCCGCTCTGACCTCTCATACTGATTCGAGCTCTGACCTCTCAGACTGATTCCCGCTCTGACCTCTCATACTAATTCTGGCTCTGACCTCTCAAACTGATTTTTGCTCTGACATCTCATACTGCTTCTCGCTCTGACCTCTCAGACTGATTCCGGCTCTTACCTCTCATACTGATTCTGGCTCTGACCTCTCATACTGCTTCTCGCTCTGACCTCTCTTACTGATTCCGGCTCTGACCACTCAGACTTATTCTGGCTCTGACCTCTCATACTAATTCTGGCTCTGACCTCTCATTTTGATTCGGGCTCTGACCTCTCAGACTGATTCCCGCTCTGACCTCTCATACTGATTCGGGCTTTGACCTCTCAGACTGATTTTGGCTCTGACCTCTCATACTGATTCTGGCTCTGACCTCTCATACTGATTCGGGCTCTGACCTCTCAGTCTGATTCCGGCTCTGACCTCTCATACTGATTCTGGCTCTGACCTCTCATACTGATTCTGGCTCTGACCTCTCAGACTGCTTCTGGCTCTGACGTTTCATACTACTTCTGGCTCTGACTTCTCATACTTCTTCTAGCTCTGACTTCTCATACTTCTTCTGGCTCTGACCTCTAATACTGATTCTGGCTCTGACCTCTCTTACTGATTCTGGCTCTGACCTCTCATACTGATTCCGGCTCTGACCTCTCATACTGATTCTGGCTCTGATCTCTCATACTGATTATGGCTCTCACTTCTCAGACTGATTCTGGCTCTGACCTCTCATACTGATTCTGGCTCTGACCTCTCAGACTGATTTTGGCTCTAACCTCTCACACTGATTCTGGCTCTGACCTCTCATACTGATTCCGGCTCTGACCTCTCATACTGTTTCTGGCACTGATCTCTCATACTGATTCTTGCTCTGTCCTCTCATACTGATTCCGGCTCTGACCTTTCCTACTGCTTCTTGTTCTGTCCTCTCATACTGATTCTGGCTCTGACCTCTCAGACTTATTCTGGCTCTGACCTCTCATACTGATTCTGGCTCTGACCTCTCATTTTGATTCGGGCTCTGACCTCTCAGACTGATTCCCGCTCTGACCTCTCATACTGATTCGGGCTTTGACCTCTCAGACTGATTTTGGCTCTGACCTCTCATACTGATTCTGGCTCTGACCTCTCATACTGATTCGGGCTCTGACCTCTCAGACTGATTCTGGCTCTGACCTCTCATACTAATTCTGGCTCTGACCTCTCAGACTGATTTTTGCTCTGACATCTCATACTGCTTCTCGCTCTGACCTCTCAGACTGATTCCGGCTCTGACCTCTCAGTCTGATAACGGCTCTGACCTCTTAGACTGATTCTGGCTCTGACCTCTCAGTCTGATTCTGGCTCTGACCTCTCATACTGATTCTGACTCTGACCTCTCATACTGATTCTGGCTCTGACCTCTCAGACTACTTCTGGCTCTGACGTTTTATACTACTTCTGGCTCTGACTTCTCATACTTCTTTTGGCTCTGACTTCTCATACTTCTTCTGGCTCTGACCTCTCTTACTGATTCTTGCTCTGACCTCTCATTCTGATTCCAGCTCTGACCCCTCATACTGATTCTGTCTCTGATCTCTCATACTGATTATGGCTCTCACTTCTCAGACTAATTCTGGCTCTGACCTTTCATACTGATTCTGGCTCTGACCTCTCAGACTGATTCTGGCTCTTATCTCTCATACTGATTCTGGCTCTGACATCTCATACTGCTTCTGGCTCTGACCTCTCAGACTGATTCCGGCTCTGACCTCTCATTCTTATTCCAGGTCTGACCTCTCAGACTGATTCTGGCTCTGACCTCTCATACTGATTCTGGCTCTGACCTCTCACACTGATTCTGGCTCTAACCTCTCAGACTGATTCCGGCTCTGACCTCTCATACTGTTTCTGGCACTGATCTCTCATACTGATTCTTGCTCTCTCCTCTCATACTGATTCCGGCTCTGACCTTTCCTACTGCTTCTTGTTCTGTCCTCTCATACTGATTCTGGCTCTGACCTCTCAGACTTATTCTGGCTCTGACCTCTCATACTGATTCTGGCTCTGACCTCTCATACTGATTCGGGCTCTGACCTCTCAGACTGATTTTGGCTCTGACCTCTCATACTGATTCTGGCTATGACCTCTCATACTGATTCGGGCTCTGACCTCTCAGACTGATTTTTGCTCTGACATCTCATACTGCTTCTCGCTCTGACCTCTCAGACTGATTCCGGCTCTGACCTCTTAGACTGATTCTGACTCTGACCTCTCAGTCTGATAACGGCTCTGACCTCTCATACTGATTCTGGCTCTGACCTCTCATACTGATTCTGGCTCTGACCTCTCAGACTACTTCTGGCTCTGATGTTTCATACTACTTCTGGCTCTGACTTCTCATACTTCTTCTGGCTCTGACTTCTCATACTTCTTCTGGCTCTGACATCTCATACTGCTTCTCACTCTGACCTCTCAGACTGATTCCGGCTCTGACCTTTCAGTCTGATAACGGCTCTGACCTCTTAGACTGATTCTGGCTCTGACCTCTCAGTCTGATTCTGGCTCTGACCTCTCATACTGATTCTGGCTCTGATCTCTCATACTGATTATGGCTCTCACTTCTCAGACTGATTCTGGCTCTGACATCTCATACTGCTTCTGGCTCTGACCTCTCAGACTGATTCCGGCTCTGACCTCTCAGTCTTATTCCAGGTCTGACCTCTCAGACTGATTCTGGCTCTGACCTCTCAGTCTGATTCTGGCTCTTACCTCTCATACTATTTCTGGCTCTGACCTCTCAGACTAATTCTGGCTCTGACGTCTCATACTGCTTCTGGCTCTGACCTTTCAGGCTGATTGCGGCTCTGACCTCTCATTCTGATTCCAGCTCTGACCTCTCATACTGATTCTGGCTCTGATATCTTATACTGATTCTGACTCTGATCTCTCATACTGATTCTGGCTCTGACCTCTTATACTGATTCTGGCTCTGATCTCTCATACTGATTCTGGCTCTGACCTTTCAGACTGATTCTGGCTCTGACCTCTCATACTAATTCTGGCTCTGACCTCTCAGACTATTTCTGGCTCTGACGTCTCATACTGCTTCTGGCTCTGACCTTTCAGGCTGATTGCGGCTCTGACCTCTCATACTGATTCCAGCTCTGAGCTCTCATACTGATTCTGGCTCTGACCTCTCGTACTGATTCCAGTTCTGACTTTTCATACTGCTTCTGGCTCTGACCTCTCATACTGGTTCTGGCTCTGAACTCTCAGACTTATTCTGGCTCTGACCTCTCAGACTGATTCTGGCTCTGACCTCTCATACTAATTCTGGCTCTGACCTCTCAGTCTGATTCGGGCTCTGACCTCTCATACTGATACTGGCAATGACCTCTCAGACTGATTCTTGCTCTGACCTCTCAGACTGATTCTGGCTCTGACCTCTCATACTGATTCCGGCTCTGACCTCTCATACTGTTTCTGGCACTGATCTCTCATACTGATTCTTGCTCTGTCCTCTCATACTGATTCCGGCTCTGACCTTTCCTACTGCTTCTTGTTTTGTCCTCACATACTGGTTCTGGCTCTGACCTCTCAGATTTATTCTGGTTCTGACCTCTCATACTGATTCTGGCTCTGACCTCTCAGACTGATTCGGGCTCTGACCTCTCAGACTGATTCTGGCTCTGACCTCTCATACTAATTCTGGCTCTGACCTCTCAGACTGATTTTTGCTCTGACATCTCATACTGCTTCTCGCTCTGACATCTCAAACTGATTCCGGCTCTGATCTCTCAGTCTGATAACGGCTCTGACCTCTTAGACTGATTCTGGCTCTGACCTCTCAGTCTAATTCTGGCTCTGACCTCTCATACTGATGCTGGCTCTGACCTCTCATACTGATTCTGGCTCTGACCTCTCAGACTACTTCTGGCTCTGACGTTTCATACTACTTCTGGCTCTGACTTCTCATACTTCTTCTGGCTCTGACTTCTCATACTTCTTCTGGCTCTGACCTCTCATTCTAATTCTGGCTCTGACCTCTCTTACTGATTCTGGCTCTGACCTCTCATACTGATTCTGGCTCTGACCTCTCAGACTGATTCTTGCTCTGATCTCTCATACTGATTCTGGCTCCGACCTCTCAGTCTGATTCCGGCTCTGTCCTCTCATACTGATTCTGGCTTTGATCTCTCATACTGATTCTGGCTCTGACATCTCATACTGCTTCTGGCTCTGACCTCTCAGACTGATTCCGGCTCTGACCTCTCAGTCTTATTCCAGGTCTGATCTCTCAGACTGATTCTGGCTCTGACCTCTCAGTCTGATTCTGGCTCTGACCTCTCATACTGATTCTGGCTCTGACCTCTCAAACTGATTCTGGCTCTTACCTCTCAGACTGATTCTGGCTCTGACCTCTCATATTGATTCTGGTTCTGACCTCTCAGACTGATTCTGGCTCTGACCTCTCAGTCTAATTCTGGCTCTGACCTCTCATACTGATTCTGGCTCTGACCTCCCAGACTGATTCTGGCTCTGTCCTCTCAGACTGATTCTGGCTCTGACCTCTCAGACTGATTCTGGCTCTGAACTCTCATACTGATTCGGGCTCTGACCTCTCATGCAGATTCCAGTTCTGACCTTTCATACTGCTTCTGGCTCTGACCTCTCATACTGATTCTGGCTCTGACGTCTCAGACTGATTCTGGCTCTGAACTCTCAGTCTGATTCTGGCTCTGAACTCTCAGTCTGATTCTGGCTATGACCTCTCATACTGATTCTGGCACTGACCTCTCATACTGATTCTGGCTCTGACCTCTCAGACTGATTCTGGCTCTGAACTCTCATACTGATTCTGGCTCTGACCTCTCATACTGATTCTGGCTCTGATCTCTCATACTGATTATGGCTCTCACTTCTCAGACTGATTCTGGCTCTGACCTCTCATACTGATTCTGGCTCTGACCTCTCAGAATGATTCTGGCTCTGACCTCTCAGACTGATTCTGGCTCTTACCTCTCATACTGATTCTGGCTCTGACATCTCATACTGCTTCTGGCTCTGACCTCTCAGACTGATTCCGGCTCTGACCTCTCAGTCTTATTCCAGGTCTAACCTCTCAGTCTGATTCTGGCTCTTACCTCTCATACTATTTCTGGCTCTGACCTCTCAGACTAATTCTGGCTCTGACGTCTCATACTTCTTCTGGCTCTGACCTTTCAGGCTGATTGCGGCTCTGACCTCTCATTCTGATTCCAGCTCTGACCTCTCATACTGATTCTGGCTCTGATATCTTATACTGATTCTGACTCTGATCTCTCATACTGATTCTGGCTCTGATCTCTCGTACTGATTCCAGTTCTGTCCTTTCATACTGGTTTTGGCTCTAAACTCTCATACCAGTTCTGGCTCTGAACTCTCAGACTTATTCTGACTCTGACCTCTCAGACTGATTCTGGCTCTGACCTCTCATACTGATTCTGGCAATGACCTCTCAGACTGATTCTGGCTCTGACTTCTCATACTGCTTCTGTTTCTGACCTTTCAGGCTGATTACGGCTCTGACCGCTCATACTGATTCCAACTCTGACCTCTCATACTGATTCTGGCTCTGACCTCTCATACTGATTCTGGCTCTGATCTCTCATACTGATTCTGGCTCTGACCTCTCATACTGATTCTGGCTCTGATCTCTCATACTGATTCTGGCTCTGACCTTTCAGACTGATTCTGGCTCTGACCTCTCATACTAATTCTGGCTCTGACCTCTCAGACTAATTCTGGCTCTGACGTCTCATACTGCTTCTGGCTCTGACCTTTCAGGCTGATTGCGGCTCTGACCGCTCATACTGATTCCAGCTCTGACCTCTCATACTGATTCTGGCTCTGACCTCTCATACTGATTCAGGCTCTGACCTTTCATACTGATTCTGGCTCTGACCTCTCATACTGATTCTGGCTCTGATCTCTCATACTGATTCTGGCTCTGACCTTTCAGACTGATTCTGGCTCTGACCTCTCATACTGATTCTGGCAATGACCTCTCAGACTGATTCTGGCTCTGACTTCTCATACTGCTTCTGTCTCTGACCTTTCAGGCTGATTACGGCTCTGATCGCTCATACTGATTCCAGCTCTGACCTCTCATACTGATTCTGGCTCTGACCTCTCATACTGATTCTGGCTCTGACCTCTCATACTGATTCTGGCTCTGATCTCTCATACTGATTCTGGCTCTGACCTTTCAGACTTATTCTGGCTCTGACCTCTCATACTAATTCTGGCTCTGACCTCTCAGACTAATTCTGGCTCTGACGTCTCATACTGCTTCTGGCTCTGACCTTTCAGGCTGATTGCGGCTCTGACCTCTCGTACTGATTCCAGTTCTGACTTTTCAAACTGCTTCTGGCTCTGACCTCTCATACTGGTTCTGGCTCTGAACTCTCAGACTTATTCTGGCTCTGACCTCTCAGACTGATTCTGGCTCTGACCTCTTATACTAATTCTGGCTCTGACCTCTCAGTCTGATTCTGGCTCTGACCTCTCATACTGATTCTGGCAATGACCTCTCAGACTGATTCTTGCTCTGACCTCTCAGACTGATTCTGGCTCTGACCTCTCATACTGATTCCGGCTCTGACCTCTCATACTTTTTCTGGCACTGATCTCTCATACTGATTCTTGCTCTGTCCTCTCATACTGATTCCGGCTCTGACCTTTCCTACTGCTTCTTGTTTTGTCCTCTCATACTGGTTCTGGCTCTGACCTCTCAGATTTATTCTGGATCTGACCTCTCATACTGATTCTGGCTCTGACCTCTCAAACTGATTCGGGCTCTGACCTTTCAGACTGATTCCCACTCTAACCTCTCATACTGATTCGGGCTTTGACCTCTCAGACTGATTTTGGCTGTGACCTCTCATACTGATTCGGGCTCTGACCTCTCAGACTGATTCTGGCTCTGACCTCTCATACTAATTCTGGCTCTGACCTCTCAGACTGATTTTTGCTCTGACATCTCATACTGCTTCTCGCTCTGACCTCTCAGACTGATTCCGGCTCTGACCTCTCAGTCTGATAACGGCTCTGACCTCTTAGACTGATTCTGGCTCTGACCTCCCAGTCTAATTCTGGCTCTGACCTCTCATACTGATTCTGGCTCTGACCTCTCATACTGATTCTGGCTCTGACCTCTCAGACTACTTCTGGCTCTGACGTTTCATACTACTTCTGGCTCTGACTTCTCATACTTCTTCTGGCTCTGACTTCTCATACTTCTTCTGGCTCTGACCTCTCATTCTAATTCTGGCTCTGACCTCTCTTACTGATTCTGGCTCTGACCTCTCATACTGATTCTGGCTCCGACCTCTCAGACTGATTCTTGCTCTGATCTCTCATACTGATTCTGGCTCCGACCTCTCAGTCTGATTCCGGCTCTGTCCTCTCATACTGATTCTGGCTTTGATCTCTCATACTGATTCTGGCTCTGTCATCTCATACTGCTTCTGGCTCTGACCTCTCAGACTGATTCCGGCTCTGACCTCTCAGTCTTATTCCAGGTCTGATCTCTGAGACTGATTCTGGCTCTGTCCTCTCATACTGATTCTGGCTCTGACCTCTCAAACTGATTCTGGCTCTTACCTCTCAGACTGATTCTGGCTCTGACCTCTCATACTGATTCTGGCTCTGACCTCTCAGACTGATTCTGGCTCTGACCTCTCAGTCTAATTCTGGCTCTGACCTCTCATACTGATTCTGGCTCTGACCTCTCAGACTGATTCTGGCTCTGTCCTCTCATACTGATTCTGGCTCTGACCTCTCAGACTGATTCTGGCTCTGACGTCTAATACTACTTCTGGCTCTGACTTCTCAGACTGATTCTGGCTCTGACCTCTCATACTTATTCTGGCTCTGACCTCTCAGACTGATTCTGGCTCTGACCTCTCAGTCTGATTCTGGCTCTGACCTCTTATACTGATTCTGGCTCTGACCTCTCAGACTAATTCTGGCTCTGAACTCTAATACTGATTCTGGCTCTGACCTCTCATACTAATTCTGGCTCTGACCTCTCAGACTGATTTTTGCTCTGACATCTCATACTGCTTCTCGCTCTGACCTCTCAGACTGATTCCGGCTCTGACCTCTCAGTCTGATAACGGCTCTGACCTCTTAGACTGATTCTGGCTCTGACCTCTCAGTCTAATTCTGGCTCTGACCTCTCATACTGATTCCGGCTCTGACCTCTCATACTGATTCTGGCTCTGACCTCTCAGACTACTTCTGGCTCTGACGTTTCATACTACTTCTGGCTCTGACTTCTCATACTTCTTCTGGCTCTGACTTCTCATACTTCTTCTGGCTCTGACCTCTCATTCTAATTCTGGCTTTGACCTCTCTTACTGATTCTGGCTCTGACCTCTCATACTGATACTGGCTCCGACCTCTCAGACTGATTCTTGCTCTGATCTCTCATACTGATTCTGGCTCCGACCTCTCAGTCTGATTCCGGCTCTGTCCTCTCATACTGATTCTGGCTTTGATCTCTCATACTGATTCTGGCTCTGACATCTCATACTGCTTCTGGCTCTGACCTCTCAGACTGATTCCGGCTCTGACCTCTCAGTCTTATTCCAGGTCTGATCTATCAGACTGATTCTGGCTCTGACCTCTCAGTCTGATTCTGGCTCTGACCTCTCATACTGATTCTAGCTCTGACCTCTCAAACTGATTCTGGCTCTTACCTCTCAGACTGATTCTGGCTCTGACCTCTCATACTGATTCTGGCTCTGACCTCTCAGACTGATTCTGGCTCTGTCCTCTCATACTGATTCTGGCTCTGACCTCTCAGACTGATTCTGGCTCTGACGTCTAATACTACTTCTGGCTCTGACTTCTCAGACTGATTCTGGCTCTGACCTCTCATACTTATTCTGGCTCTGACCTCTCAGACTGTTTCTGGCTCTGACCTCTCAGTCTGATTCTGGCTCTGACCTCTTATACTGATTCTGGCTCTGACCTCTCAGACTGATTCTGGCTCTGAACTCTCATACTGATTCTGGCTCTGACCTCTCATACTAATTCTGGCTCTGACCTCTCATACTGATTCTGGCTCTGACCTCTCAGACTGATTATGGCTCTGTCCTCTCATACTGATTCTGGCTCTGACCTCTCAGACTGATTCTGGCTCTGACGTCTAATACTACTTCTGGCTCTGACTTCTCAGACTGATTCTGGCTCTGACCTCTCATACTTATTCTGGCTCTGACCTCTCAGACTGATTCTGGCTCTGACCTCTCAGACTGATTTTTGCTCTGACATCTCATACTGCTTCTCGCTCTGATCTCTCAGACTGATTCCGGCTCTGACCTCTCAGTCTGATAACGGCTCTGACCTCTTAGACTGATTCTGGCTCTGACTTCTCAGACTGATTCTGGCTCTGACCTCTCATACTTATTCTGGCTCTGACCTCTCAGACTGTTTCTGGCTCTGACCTCTCAGTCTGATTCTGGCTCTGACCTCTTATACTGATTCTGGCTCTGACCTCTCAGACTGATTCTGGCTCTGACCTCTCATACTTATTCTGGCTCTGACCTCTTATACTGATTCTGGCTCTGACCTCTCAGACTGATTCTGGCTCTGAACTCTAATACTGATTCTGGCTCTGACCTCTCATACTAATTCTGGCTCTGACCTCTCAGACTGATTTTTGCTCTGACATCTCATACTGCTTCTCGCTCTGATCTCTCAGACTGATTCCGGCTCTGACCTCTCAGTCTGATAACGGCTCTGACCTCTTAGACTGATTCTGGCTCTGACCTCTCAGTCTAATTCTGGCTCTGACGTTTCATACTACTTCTGGCTCTGACTTCTCATACTTCTTCTAGCTCTGACTTCTCATACTTCTTCTGGCTCTGACCTCTCATTCTAATTCTGGCTCTGACCTCTCTTACTGATTCTGGCTCTGACCTCTCATACTGATTCTGGCTCCGACCTCTCAGACTGATTCTTGCTCTGATCTCTCATACTGATTCTGGCTCCGACCTCTCAGTCTGATTCCGGCTCTGTCCTCTCATACTGATTCTGGCTTTGATCTCTCATACTGATTCTGGCTCTGACATCTCATACTGCTTCTGGCTCTGACCTCTCAGACTGATTCCGGCTCTGACCTCTCAGTCTTATTCCAGGTCTGATCTCTCAGACTGATTCTGGCTCTGACCTCTCAGTCTGATTCTGGCTCTGACCTCTCATACTGATTCTGGCTCTGACCTCTCAAACTGATTCTGGCTCTTACCTCTCAGAATGATTCTGGCTCTGACCTCTCATACTGATTCTGGCTCTGACCTCTCAGACTGATTCTGGCTCTGACCTCTCAGTCTAATTCTGGCTCTGACCTCTCATACTGATTCTGGCTCTGACCTCTCAGACTGATTCTGGCTCTGTCCTCTCAGATTGATTCTGGCTCTGACCTCTCAGACTGATTCTGGCTCTGACCTCTCATACTTATTCTGGCTCTGACCTCTCAGACTGATTCTGGCTCTGACCTCTCAGTCTGATTCTGGCTCTGACCTCTTATACTGATTCTGGCTCTGACCTCTCAGACTGATTCTGGCTCTGAACTCTCATACTGATTCTGGCTCTGACCTCTTATACTGATTCTAGTTCTGACCTTTCATACTGCTTCTGGCTCTGACCTCTCATACTGATTCTGGCTCTGACTTCTCAGATTGATTCTGGCTCTGAACTCTCAGTCTGATTCTGGCTCAGAACTCTCAGTCTGATTCTGGCTATGACCTCTCATACTGATTCTGGCACTGACCTGTTATACTGATTCTGGCTCTGACCTCTCAGACTGATTCTGGCTCTGAACTCTCAAACTGATTCTGGCTCTGACCTCTCATACTGATTCTGGCTCTGATCTCTCATACTGATTATGGCTCTCACTTCTCAGACTGATTCTGGCTCTGACCTCTCAGACTGATTCTGGCTCTGACCTCTCAGACTGATTCTGGCTCTGACCTCTCAGACTGATTCTGGCTCTTACCTCTCATACTGATTCTGGCTCTGACGTCTAATACTACTTCTGGCTCTGACTTCTCAGACTGATTCTGGCTCTGACCTCTCATACTTATTCTGGCTCTGACCTCTCAGACTGATTCTGGCTCTGACCTCTCAGTCTGATTCTGGCTCTGACCTCTTATACTGATTCTGGCTCTGACCTCTCAGACTGATTCTGGCTCTGAACTCTAATACTGATTCTGGCTCTGACCTCTCATACTAATTCTGGCTCTGACCTCTCAGACTGATTTTTGCTCTGACATCTCATACTGCTTCTCGCTCTGACCTCTCAGACTGATTCCGGCTCTGACCTCTCAGTCTGATAACGGCTCTGACCTCTTAGACTGATTCTGGCTCTGACCTCTCAGTCTAATTCTGGCTCTGACCTCTCATACTGATTCCGGCTCTGACCTCTCATACTGATTCTGGCTCTGACCTCTCAGACTACTTCTGGCTCTGACGTTTCATACTACTTCTGGCTCTGACTTCTCATACTTCTTCTGGCTCTGACTTCTCATACTTCTTCTGGCTCTGACCTCTCATTCTAATTCTGGCTTTGACCTCTCTTACTGATTCTGGCTCTGACCTCTCATACTGATTCTGGCTCCGACCTCTCAGACTGATTCTTGCTCTGATCTCTCATACTGATTCTGGCTCCGACCTCTCAGTCTGATTCCGGCTCTGTCCTCTCATACTGATTCTGGCTTTGATCTCTCATACTGATTCTGGCTCTGACATCTCATACTGCTTCTGGCTCTGACCTCTCAGACTGATTCCGGCTCTGACCTCTCAGTCTTATTCCAGGTCTGATCTATCAGACTGATTCTGGCTCTGACCTCTCAGTCTGATTCTGGCTCTGACCTCTCATACTGATTCTAGCTCTGACCTCTCAAACTGATTCTGGCTCTTACCTCTCAGACTGATTCTGGCTCTGACCTCTCATACCGATTCTGGCTCTGACCTCTCAGACTGATTCTGGCTCTGTCCTCTCATACTGATTCTGGCTCTGACCTCTCAGACTGATTCTGGCTCTGACGTCTAATACTACTTCTGGCTCTGACTTCTCAGACTGATTCTGGCTCTGACCTCTCATACTTATTCTGGCTCTGACCTCTCAGACTGTTTCTGGCTCTGACCTCTCAGTCTGATTCTGGCTCTGACCTCTTATACTGATTCTGGCTCTGACCTCTCAGACTGATTCTGGCTCTGAACTCTCATACTGATTCTGGCTCTGACCTCTCATACTTATTCTGGCTCTGACCTCTCAGACTGATTCTGGCTCTGACCTCTCAGTCTGATTCTGGCTCTGACCTCTTATACTGATTCTGGCTCTGACCTCTCAGACTGATTCTGGCTCTGAACTCTAATACTGATTCTGGCTCTGACCTCTCATACTAATTCTGGCTCTGACCTCTCAGACTGATTTTTGCTCTGACATCTCATACTGCTTCTCGCTCTGACCTCTCAGACTGATTCCGGCTCTGACCTCTCAGTCTGATAACGGCTCTGACCTCTTAGACTGATTCTGGCTCTGACCTCTCAGTCTAATTCTGGCTCTGACGTTTCATACTACTTCTGGCTCTGACTTCTCATACTTCTTCTAGCTCTGACTTCTCATACTTCTTCTGGCTCTGACCTCTCATTCTAATTCTGGCTCTGACCTCTCTTACTGATTCTGGCTCTGACCTCTCATACTGATTCTGGCTCCGACCTCTCAGACTGATTCTTGCTCTGATCTCTCATACTGATTCTGGCTCCGACCTCTCAGTCTGATTCCGGCTCTGTCCTCTCATACTGATTCTGGCTTTGATCTCTCATACTGATTCTGGCTCTGACATCTCATACTGCTTCTGGCTCTGACCTCTCAGACTGATTCCGGCTCTGACCTCTCAGTCTTATTCCAGGTCTGATCTCTCAGACTGATTCTGGCTCTGACCTCTCAGTCTGATTCTGGCTCTGACCTCTCATACTGATTCTGGCTCTGACCTCTCAAACTGATTCTGGCTCTTACCTCTCAGAATGATTCTGGCTCTGACCTCTCATACTGATTCTGGCTCTGACCTCTCAGACTGATTCTGGCTCTGACCTCTCAGTCTAATTCTGGCTCTGACCTCTCATACTGATTCTGGCTCTGACCTCTCAGACTGATTCTGGCTCTGTCCTCTCAGATTGATTCTGGCTCTGACCTCTCAGACTGACTCTGGCTCTGACCTCTCATACTTATTCTGGCTCTGACCTCTCAGACTGATTCTGGCTCTGACCTCTCAGTCTGATTCTGGCTCTGACCTCTTATACTGATTCTGGCTCTGACCTCTCAGACTGATTCTGGCTCTGAACTCTCATACTGATTCTGGCTCTGACCTCTTATACTGATTCTAGTTCTGACCTTTCATACTGCTTCTGGCTCTGACCTCTCATACTGATTCTGGCTCTGACTTCTCAGATTGATTCTGGCTCTGAACTCTCAGTCTGATTCTGGCTCAGAACTCTCAGTCTGATTCTGGCTATGACCTCTCATACTGATTCTGGCACTGACCTGTTATACTGATTCTGGCTCTGACCTCTCAGACTGATTCTGGCTCTGAACTCTCAAACTGATTCTGGCTCTGACCTCTCATACTGATTCTGGCTCTGATCTCTCATACTGATTATGGCTCTCACTTCTCAGACTGATTCTGGCTCTGACCTCTCAGACTGATTCTGGCTCTGACCTCTCAGACTGATTCTGGCTCTGACCTCTCAGACTGATTCTGGCTCTTACCTCTCATACTGATTCTGGCTCTGACATCTCATACTGCTTCTGGCTCTGACCTCTCAGACTGATTCCGGCTCTGACCTCTCAGTCTTATTCCAGGTCTGACCTCTCAGTCTGATTCTGGCTCTTACCTCTCATACTATTTCTGGCTCTGACCTCTCAGACTACTTCTGGCTCTGACGTCTCATACTGCTTCTGGCTCTGACCTTTCAGGCTGATTGCGGCTCTGACCTCTCATTCTGATTCCAGCTCTGACCTCTTATACTGATTCTGGCTCTGATATCTTATACTGATTCTGACTCTGATCTCTCATACTGATTCTGGCTTTGACCTCTTATACTGATTCTGGCTCTGATCTCTCATACTGATTCTGGCTCTGACCTCTTATACTGATTCTGGCTCTGATCTCTCGTACTGATTCCAGTTCTGTCCTTTCATACTGGTTTTGGCTCTAAACTCTCATACCAGTTCTGGCTCTGACCTCTCAGACTTATTCTGGCTCTGACCTCTCAGACTGATTCTGGCTCTGACCTCTCATACTGATTCAGGCTCGGACCTCTCATACTGATTCTGGCTCTGACCTCTCATACTGATTCTGGCTCTGATCTCTCATACTGATTCTGGCTCTGACCTTTCAGACTGATTCTGGCTCTGACCTCTCATACTGATTCTGGCAATGACCTCTCAGACTGATTCTGGCTCTGACTTCTCATACTGCTTCTGTCTCTGACCTTTCAGGCTGATTACGGCTCTGATCGCTCATACTGATTCCAGCTCTGACCTCTCATACTGATTCTGGCTCTGACCTCTCATACTGATTCTGGCTCTGACCTCTCATACTGATTCTGGCTCTGACCTCTTATACTGATTCTGGCTCTGATCTCTCATACTGATTCTGGCTCTGACCTTTCAGACTGATTCTGGCTCTGACCTCTCATACTAATTCTGACTCTGACCTCTCAGACTAATTCTGGCTGTGACGTCTCATACTGCTTCTGGCTCTGACCTTTCAGGCTGATTGCGGCTCTGACCTCTCATACTGATTCCAGCTCTGACCTCTCATACTGATTCTGGCTCTGATATCTTATACTGATTCTGGCTCAGACCTCTCATACTGATTCTGGCTCTGACCTCTCGTACTGATTCCAGTTCTGACTTTTCATACTGCTTCTGGCTCTGACCTCTCATACTGGTTCTGGCTCTGAACTCTCAGACTTATTCTGGCTCTGACCTCTCAGACTGATTCTGGCTCTGACCTCTCATACTAATTCTGGCTCTGACCTCTCAGTCTGATTCTGGCTCTGACCTCTCATACTGATTCTGGCAATGACCTCTCAGACTGATTCTTGCTCTGACCTCTCAGACTGATTCTGGCTCTGACCTCTCATACTGATTCCGGCTCTGACCTTTCAGGCTGATTACGGCTCTGATCGCTCATACTGATTCCAGCTCTGACCTCTCATACTGATTCTGGCTCTGACCTCTCATACTGATTCTGGCTCTGACCTCTCATACTGATTCTGGCTCTGACCTCTCATACTGATTCTGGCTTTGATCTCTCATACTAATTCTGACTCTGACCTCTCAGACTAATTCTGGCTCTGACGTCTCATACTGCTTCTGGCTCTGACCTTTCAGGCTGATTGCGGCTCTGACCTCTCATACTGATTCCAGCTCTGACCTCTCATACTGATTCTGGCTCTGATATCTTATACTGATTCTGGCTCTGACCTCTCATACTGATTCTGGCTCTGACCTCTCGTACTGATTCCAGTTCTGACTTTTCATACTGCTTCTGGCTCTGACCTCTCATACTGGTTCTGGCTCTGAACTCTCAGACTTATTCTGGCTCTGACCTCTCAGACTGATTCTGGCTCTGACCTCTCAGACTGATTCTGGCTCTGACCTCTCAGTCTGATTCTGGCTCTGACCTCTCATACTGATTCTGGCAATGACCTCTCAGACTGATTCTTGCTCTGACCTCTCAGACTGATTCTGGCTCTGACCTCTCATACTGATTCCGGCTCTGACCTCTCATACTGTTTCTGGCACTGATCTCTCATACTGATTCTTGCTCTGTCCTCTCATACTGATTCCGGCTCTGACCTTTCCTACTGCTTCTTGTTTTGTCCTCTCATACTGGTTCTGGCTCTCACCTCTCAGATTTATTCTGGCTCTGACCTCTCATACTGATTCCGGCTCTGACCTCTCAAACTGATTCGGGCTCTGACCTCTCAGACTGATTCCCGCTCTGACCTCTCATACTGATTCGGGCTTTGACCTCTCAGACTAATTTTGGCTGTGACCTCTCATACTGATTCGGGCTCTGACCTCTCAGACTGATTCTGGCTCTGACCTCTCATACTAATTCTGGCTCTGACCTCTCAGACTGATTTTTGCTCTGACATCTCATACTGCTTCTCGCTCTGACCTCTCAGTCTGATAACGGCTCTGACCTCTTAGACTGATTCTGGCTCTGACCTCTCAGTCTAATTCTGGCTCTGACCTCTCATACTGATTCTGGCTCTGACCTCTCATACTGATTCTGGCTCTGACCTCTCAGACTACTTCTGGCTTTGACGTTTCATACTACTTCTGGCTCTGACTTCTCATACTTCTTCTGGCTCTGACTTCTCATACTTCTTCTGGCTCTGACCTCTCATTCTAATTCTGGCTCTGACCTCTCTTACTGATTCTGGCTCTGACCTCTCATACTGATTCTGGCTCCGACCTCTCAGACTGATTCTTGCTCTGATCTCTCATACTGATTCTGGCTCCGACCTCTCAGTCTGATTCCGGCTCAGTCCTCTCATACTGATTCTGGCTTTGATCTCTCATACTGATTCTGGCTCTGACATCTCATACTGCTTCTGGCTCTGACCTCTCAGACTGATTCCGGCTCTGACCTCTCAGTCTTATTCCAGGTCTGATCTCTCAGACTGATTCTGGCTCTGACCTCTCAGTCTGATTCTGGCTCTGACCTCTCATACTGATTCTGGCTCTGACCTCTCAAACTGATTCTGGCTCTTACCTCTCAGACTGATTCTGGCTCTGACCTCTCATACTGATTCTGGCTCTGACCTCTCAGACTGATTCTGGCTCTGACCTCTCAGTCTAATTCTGGCTCTGACCTCTCATACTGATTCTGGCTCTGACCTCTCAGACTGATTCTGGCTCTGTCCTCTCATACTGATTCTGGCTCTGACCTCTCAGACTGATTCTGGCTCTGACGTCTAATACTACTTCTGGCTCTGACTTCTCAGACTGATTCTGGCTCTGACCTCTCATACTTATTCTGGCTCTGACCTCTCAGACTGATTCTGGCTCTCACCTCTCAGTTTGATTCTGGCTCTGACCTCTTATACTGATTCTGGCTTTGATCTCTCATACTGATTCTGGCTCTGACCTCTCATACTTCTTCTGGCTCTGACCTCTCATTCTAATTCTGGCTCTGACCTCTCATTCTAATTCTGGCTCTGACCTCTCTTACTGATTCTGGCTCTGACCTCTCAGACTGATTCTGGCTCTGAACTCTCATACTGATTCCGGCTCTGACCTCTCAGTCTGATTCTGGCTATGACCTCTCATACTGATTCTGGCACTGAACTCTCATACTGATTCTGGCTCTGACCTCTCAGACTGATTCTGGCTCTGAACTCTCATACTGATTCTGGCTCTGACCTCTCATACTGATTCCAGTTCTGACCTTTCATACTGCTTCTGGCTCTGACCTCTCATACCAATTCTGGCTCTGACCTCTCATTCTAATTCTGGCTCTGACCTCTCAGACTGATTCCAGCTCTGACCTCTCAGTCTTATTCCAGGTCTGATCTCTCAGACTGATTCTGGCTCTGACCTCTCAGTCTAATTCTGGCTCTGACCTCTCATACTGATTCTTGCTCTGACCTCTCAGACTGATTCTGGCTCTGTCCTCTCAGACTGATTCTGGCTCCGACCTCTCAGACTGATTCTGGCTCTGACGTCTAATACTACTTCTGGCTCTGACTTCTCAGACTGATTCTGGCTCTGACCTCTCATACTTATTCTGGCTCTGACCTCTCAGACTGATTCTGGCTCTGACCTCTCAGTCTGATTCTGGCTCTGACCTCTCATACTGATTCCAGTTCTGACCTTTCATACTGCTTCTGGCTCTGACCTCTCATACTGATTCTGGCTCTGACTTCTCAGACTGATTCTGGCTCTGACCTCTCATACTTATTCTGGCTCTGACCTCTCAGACTGATTCTGGCTCTGACCTCTCAGTCTGATTCTGGCTCTGACCTCTCATACTGATTCCAGTTCTGACCTTTCATACTGCTTCTGGCTCTGACCTCTCATACTGATTCTGGCTCTGACTTCTCAGACTGATTCTGGCTCTGACCTCTCATACTGATTCTGGCACTGACCTCTCATACTGATTCTGGCTCTGACCTCTCAGACTGATTCTGGCTCTGAACTCTCATACTGATTCCAGTTCTGACCATTCATACTGCTTCTGGCTCTGACCTCTCATACTTCTGGCTCTGACCTCTCATTCTAATTCTGGCTCTGACCTCTCAGTCTGATTCTGGCTCTGACCTCTCATACTTCTTCTGGCTCTGACCTCTCATTCTAATTCTGGCTCTGACCTCTCTTACTGATTCTGGCTCTGACCTCTCATACTGATTCTGGCTCCGACCTCTCAGACTGATTCTTGCTCTGATCTCTCATACTGATTCTGGCTCCGACCTCTCAGTCTGATTCCGGCTCTGTCCTCTCATACTGATTCTGGCTTTGATCTCTCATACTGATTCTGGCTCTGACATCTCATACTGCTTCTGGCTCTGACCTCTCAGACTGATTCCGGCTCTGACCTCTCAGTCTTATTCCAGGTCTGATCTCTCAGACTGATTCTGGCTCTGACCTCTCAGTCTGATTCTGGCTCTGACCTCTCATACTGATTCTGGCTCTGACCTCTCAAACTGATTCTGGCTCTTACCTCTCAGAATGATTCTGGCTCTGACTTCTCAGACTGATTCTGGCTCTGACCTCTCAGACTGATTCTGGCTCTGACCTCTCAGTCTAATTCTGGCTCTGACCTCTCATACTGATTCTGGCTCTGACCTCTCAGACTGATTCTGGCTCTGTCCTCTCAGATTGATTCTGGCTCTGACCTCTCAGACTGATTCTGGCTCTGACCTCTCATACTTATTCTGGCTCTGACCTCTCAGATTGATTCTGGCTCTGACCTCTCAGTCTGATTCTGGCTCTGACCTCTTATACTGATTCTGGCTCTGACCTCTCAGACTGATTCTGGCTCTGAACTCTCATACTGATTCTGGCTCTGACCTCTTATACTGATTCCAGTTCTGACCTTTCATACTGCTTCTGGCTCTGACCTCTCATACTGATTCTGGCTCTGACTTCTCAGATTGATTCTGGCTCTGATCTCTCAGTCTGATTCTGGCTCTGAACTCTCAGTCTGATTCTGGCTATGACCTCTCATACTGATTCTGGCACTGACCTGTTATACTGATTCTGGCTCTGACCTCTCAGACTGATTCTGGCTCTGAACTCTCAAACTGATTCTGGCTCTGACCTCTCATACTGATTCTGGCTCTGATCTCTCATACTGATTATGGCTCTCACTTCTCAGACTGATTCTGGCTCTGACCTCTCAGACTGATTCTGGCTCTGACCTCTCAGACTGATTCTGGCTCTTACCTCTCATACTGATTCTGGCTCTGACATCTCATACTGCTTCTGGCTCTGACCTCTCAGACTGATTCCGGCTCTGACCTCTCAGTCTTATTCCAGGTCTGACCTCTCAGTCTGATTCTGGCTCTTACCTCTCATACTATTTCTGGCTCTGACCTCTCAGACTAATTCTGGCTCTGACGTCTCATACTGCTTCTGGCTCTGACCTTTCAGGCTGATTGCGGCTCTGACCTCTCATTCTGATTCCAGCTCTGACCTCTCATACTGATTCTGGCTCTGATATCTTATACTGATTCTGACTCTGATCTCTCATACTGATTCTGGCTCTGACCTCTTATACTGATTCTGGCTCTGATCTCTCGTACTGATTCCAGTTCTGTCCTTTCATACCGGTTTTGGCTCTAAACTCTCATACCAGTTCTGGCTCTGACCTCTCAGACTTATTCTGGCTCTGACCTCTCAGACTGATTCTGGCTCTGACCTCTCATACTGATTCTGGCAATGACCTCTCAGACTGATTCTGGCTCTGACTTCTCATACTGCTTCTGTCTCTGACCTTTCAGGCTGATTACGGCTCTGACCGCTCATACTGATTCCAACTCTGACCTCTCATACTGATTCTGGCTCTGACCTCTCATCCTGATTCTGGCTCTGACCTCTCATACTGATTCTGGCTCTGACCTCTCATACTGATTCTTGCTCTGATCTCTCATACTGATTCTGGCTCTGACCTTTCAGACTGATTCTGGCTCTGACCTCTCATACTAATTGTGGCTCTGACCTCTCAGACTAATTCTGGCTCTGACGTCTCATACTGCTTCTGGCTCTGACCTTTCATACTGGTTCTGGCTCTGAACTCTCAGACTTATTCTGGCTCTGACCTCTCAGACTGATTCTGGCTCTGACCTCTCATACAAATTCTGGCTCTGACCTCTCAGTCTGATTCTGGCTCTGACCTCTCATACTGATTCCGGCAATGACCTCTCAGACTGATTCTTGCTCTGACCTCTCAGACTGATTCTGGCTCTGACCTCTCATACTGATTCCGGCTCTGACCTCTCATACTGTTTCTGGCACTGATCTCTCATACTGATTCTTGCTCTGTCCTCTCATACTGATTCCGGCTCTGACCTTTCCTACTGCTTCTTGTTTTGTCCTCTCATACTGGTTCTGGCTCTGACCTCTCAGATTTATTCTGGCTCTGACCTCTCATACTTATACCGGCTCTGACCTCTCAAACTGATTCGGGCTCTGACCTCTCAGACTGATTCCCGCTCTGACCTCTCATACTGATTCGGGATTTGACCTCTCAGACTAATTTTGGATGTGACCTCTCATACTGATTCGGGCTCTGACCTCTCAGACTGATTCTGGCTCTGACCTCTCATACTAATTCTGGCTCTGACCTCTCAGACTGATTTTTGCTCTGACATCTCATACTGCTTCTCGCTCTGACCTCTCAGACTGATTCCGGCTCTGACCTCTCAGTCTGATAACGGCTCTGACCTCTTAGACTGATTCTGGCTCTGACCTCTCAGTCTAATTCTGGCTCTGACCTCTCATACTGATTCTGGGTCTGACCTCTCATACTGATTCTGGCTCTGACCTCTCAGACTACTTCTGGCTCTGACGTTTCATACTACTTCTGGCTCTGACTTCTCATACTTCTTCTGGCTCTGACTTCTCATACTTCTTCTGGCTCTGACCTCTCATTCTAATTCTGGCTCTGACCTCTCTTACTGATTCTGGCTCTGACCTCTCATACTGATTCTGGCTCCGACCTTTCAGACTGATTCTTGCTCTGATCTCTCATACTGATTCTGGCTCCGACCTCTCAGTCTGATTCCGGCTCAGTCCTCTCATACTGATTCTGGCTTTGATCTCTCATACTGATTCTGGCTCTGACATCTCATACTGCTTCTGGCTCTGACCTCTCAGACTGATTCCGGCTCTGACCTCTCAGTCTTATTCCAGGTCTGATCTCTCAGACTGATTCTGGCTCTGACCTCTCAGTCTGATTCTGGTTCTGACCTCTCATACTGATTCTGGCTCTGACCTCTCAAACTGATTCTGGCTCTTACCTCTCAGACTGATTCTGGCTCTGACCTCTCATACTGATTCTGGCTCTGACCTCTCAGACTGATTCTGGCTCTGACCTCTCAGTCTAATTCTGGCTCTGACCTCTCATACTGATTCTGGCTCTGACCTCTCAGACTGATTCTGGCTCTGTCCTCTCATACTGATTCTGGCTCTGACCTCTCGGACTGATTCTGGCTCTGACGTCTAATACTACTTCTGGCTCTGACTTCTCAGACTGATTCTGGCTCTGACCTCTCATACTGATTCTGGCTCTGACCTCTCAGACTGATTCTGGCTCTGACGTCTAATACTACTTCTGGCTCTGACTTCTCAGACTGATTCTGGCTCTGACCTCTCATACTGATTCTGGCTCTGACCTCTCAGACTGATTCTGGCTCTGTCCTCTCATACTGATTCTGGCTCTGACCTCTCAGACTGATTCTGGCTCTGACGTCTAATACTACTTCTGGCTCTGACTTCTCAGACTGATTCTGGCTCTGACCTCTCATACTTATTCTGGCTCTGACCTCTCAGACTGATTCTGGCTCTGACCTCTCAGTCTGATTCTGGCTCTGACCTCTTATACTGATTCTGGCTTTGATCTCTCATACTGATTCTGGCTCTGACCTCTCATACTTCTTCTGGCTCTGACCTCTCATTCTAATTCTGGCTCTGACCTCTCATTCTAATTCTGGCTCTGACCTCTCTTACTGATTCTGGCTCTGACCTCTCAGACTGATTCTGGCTCTGAACTCTCATACTGATTCTGGCTCTGACCTCTCAGTCTGATTCTGGCTATGACCTCTCATACTGATTCTGGCACTGAACTCTCATACTGATTCTGGCTCTGACCTCTCAGACTGATTCTGGCTCTGAACTCTCATACTGATTCTGGCTCTGACCTCTCATACTGATTCCAGTTCTGACCTTTCATACTGCTTCTGGCTCTGACCTCTTATACTGATTCTGGCTCTGACTTCTCAGACTGATTCTGGCTCTGAACTCTCAGTCTGATTCTGGCTCTGAACTCTCAGTCTGATTCTGGCTCTGACCTCTCATACTGATTCTGGCACTGACCTCTCATACTGATTCTGGCTCTGACCTCTCAGACTGATTCTGGCTCTGAACTCTCATACTGATTCCAGTTCTGACCTTTCATACTGCTTCTGGCTCTGACCTCTCATACTTCTTCTGGCTCTGACCTCTCATTCTAATTCTGGCTCTGACCTCTCAGTCTGATTCTGGCTCTGACCTCTCATACTTCTTCTGGCTCTGACCTCTCATTCTAATTCTGGCTCTGACCTCTCTTACTGATTCTGGCTCTGACCTCTCATACTGATTCTGGCTCCGACCTCTCAGACTGATTCTTGCTCTGATCTCTCATACTGATTCTGGCTCCGACCTCTCAGTCTGATTCCGGCTCTGTCCTCTCATACTGATTCTGGCTTTGATCTCTCATACTGATTCTGGCTCTGACATCTCATACTGCTTCTGGCTCTGACCTCTCAGTCTTATTCCAGGTCTCATCTCTCAGACTGATTCTGGCTCTGACCTCTCAGTCTGATTCTGGCTCTGACCTCTCATACTGATTCTGGCTCTGACCTCTCAAACTGATTCTGGCTCTTACCTCTCAGACTGATTCTGGCTCTGACCTCTCATACTGATTCTGGCTCTGACCTCTCAGACTGATTCTGGCTCTGACCTCTCAGTCTAATTCTGGCTCTGACCTCTCATACTGATTCTGGCTCTGACCTCTCAGACTGATTCTGGCTCTGTCCTCTTAGACTGATTCTGGCTCTGACCTCTCAGACTGATTCTGGCTCTGACGTCTAATACTACTTCTGGCTCTGACCTCTCAGACTGATTCTGGCTCTGAACTCTCATACTGATTCTGGCTCTGACCTCTCATACTGATTCCAGTTCTGACCTTTCATACTGCTTCTGGCTCTGACCTCTCATACTGATTCTGGCTCTGACTTCTCAGACTGATTCTGGCTCTGAACTCTCAGTCTGACTCTGGCTCTGAACTCTCAGTCTGATTCTGGCTATGACCTCTCATACTGATTCTGGCTCTGAACTCTCATACTGATTCTGTCTCTGACCTCTCATACTGATTCCAGTTCTGACCTTTCATACTGCTTCTGGCTCTGACCTCTCATACCAATTCTGGCTCTGACTTCTCATTCTAATTCTGGCTCTGACCTCTCAGTCTGATTCCGGCTCTGACCTCTCAGTCTTATTCCAGGTCTGATCTCTCAGACTGATTCTGGCTCTGACCTCTCATAATGATTCTGGCTCTGACCTCTCATAATGATTCTGGCTCTGACCTCTCAAACTGATTCTGGCTCTTACCTCTCAGACTGATTCTGGCTCTGACCTCTCATACTGATTCTGGCTCTGACCTCTCAGTCTAATTCTGGCTCTGACCTCTCATACTGATTCTGGCTCTGACCTCTCAGACTGATTCTGGCTCTGTCCTCTCAGACTGATTCTGGTTCTGACCTCTCAGACTGATTCTGGCTCTGACGTCTAATACTACTTCTGGCTCTGACTTCTCAGACTGATTCTGGCTCTGACCTCTCATACTTATTCTGGCTCTGACCTCTCAGACTTATTCTGGCTCTGACCTCTCAGTCTGATTCTGGCTCTGACCTCTCATACTGATTCCAGTTCTGACCTTTCATACTGCTTCTGGCTCTGACCTCTCATACTGATTCTGGCTCTGACTTCTCAGACTGATTCTGGCTCTGAGCTCTCAGTCTGATTCTGGCTCTGAACTCTCAGTCTGATTCTGGCTCTGACCTCTCATACTGATTCTGGCTCTGACCTCTCAGACTGATTCTGGCTCTGAACTCTCATACTGATTCTGGCTCTGACCTCTCATACTGATTCCAGTTCTGACCTTTCATACTGCTTCTGGCTCTGACCTCTCATACTTCTTCTGGCTCTGACCTCTCATTCTAATTCTGGCTCTGACCTCTCAGTCTGATTCTGGCTCTGACCTCTCATACTTCTTCTGGCTCTGACCTCTCATTCTAATTCTGGCTCTGACCTCTCTTACTGATTCTGGCTCTGACCTCTCATACTGATTCTGGCTCCGACCTCTCAGACTGATTCTTGCTCTGATCTCTCATACTGATTCTGGCTCCGACCTCTCAGTCTGATTCCGGCTCTGTCCTCTCATACTGATTCTGGCTTTGATCTCTCATACTGATTCTGGCTCTGACATCTCATACTGCTTTTGGCTCTGACCTCTCAGACTGATTCCGGCTCTGACCTCTCAGTCTTATTCCAGGTCTGATCTCTCAGACTGATTCTGGCTCTGACCTCTCAGACTGATTCTGGCTCTGTCCTCTTAGACTGATTCTGGCTCTGACCTCTCAGACTGATTCTGGCTCTGACGTCTAATACTACTTCTGGCTCTGACCTCTCAGACTGATTCTGGCTCTGACCTCTCATACTTATTCTGGCTCTGACCTCTCAGACTGATTCTGGCTCTGACCTCTCAGTCTGATTCTGGCTCTGACCTCTTATACTGACTCTGGCTCTGACCTCTCAGACTGATTCTGGCTCTGAACTCTCATACTGATTCTGGCTCTGACCTCTCATACTGATTCCAGTTCTGACCTTTCATACTGCTTCTGGCTCTGACCTCTCATACTGATTCTGGCTCTGACTTCTCAGACTGATTCTGGCTCTGAACTCTCAGTCTGATTCTGGCTCTGAACTTTCAGTCTGATTCTGGCTATGACCTCTTATACTGATTCTGGCACTGACCTCTCATACTGATTCTGGCTCTGACCTCTCAGACTGATTCTGGCTCTGAACTCTCATACTGATTCTGGCTCTGACCTCTCATACTGATTCCAGTTCTGACCTTTCATACTGCTTCTGGCTCTGACCTCTCATACCAATTCTGGCTCTGACCTCTCATTCTAATTCTGGCTCTGATCTCTCAGACTGATTCCGGCTCTGACCTCTCAGTCTTATTCCAGGTCTGATCTCTCAGACTGATTCTGGCTCTGACCTCTCAGTCTGATTCTGGCTTTGACCTCTCATACTGATTCTGGCTCTGACCTCTCAAACTGATTCTGGCTCTTACCTCTCAGACTGATTCTGGCTCTGACCTCTCATACTGATTCTGGCTCTGACCTCTCAGTCTAATTCTGGCTCTGACCTCTCAGACTGATTCTGGCTCTGTCCTCTCAGACTGATTCTGGCTCTGACCTCTCAGACTAATTCTGGCTCTGACGTCTAATACTACTTCTGGCTCTGACTTCTCAGACTGATGCTGGCTCTGACCTCTCATACTTATTCTGGCTCTGACCTCTCAGACTGATTCTGGCTCTGACCTCTCAGTCTGATTCTGGCTCTGACCTCTCATACTGATTCCAGTTCTGACCTTTCATACTGCTTCTGGCTCTGACCTCTCATACTGATTCTGGCTCTGACTTCTCAGACTGATTCTGGCTCTGAACTCTCAGTCTGATTCTGGCTCTGAACTCTCAGTCTGATTCTGGCTATGACCTCTCATACTGATTCTGGCACTGACCTCTCATACTGATTCTGGCTCTGACCTCTCAGACTGATTCTGGCTCTGAACTCTCATACTGATTCTGGCTCTGACCTCTCATACTGACTCCAGTTCTGGCCTTTCATACTGCTTCTGGCTCTGACCTCTCATACCAATTCTGGCTCTGACCTCTCATTCTAATTCTGGCTCTGACCTCTCAGACTGATTCCGGCTT
Organism: Leptodactylus fuscus; assembly: GCF_031893055.1. Classification (NCBI taxonomy): domain Eukaryota; kingdom Metazoa; phylum Chordata; class Amphibia; order Anura; family Leptodactylidae; genus Leptodactylus; species Leptodactylus fuscus. Next base: position 265,088,626 of record NC_134265.1, read on the forward strand.
TGACCTCTCAGTCTTATTCCAGGTCTGATCTCTCAGACTGATTGTGGCTCTGACCTCTCAGTCTGATTCTGGCTCTGACCTCTCATAATGATTCTGGCTCTGACCTCTCAAACTGATTCTGGCTCTTACCTCTCAGACTGATTCTGGCTCTGACCTCTCATACTGATTCTGGCTCTGACCTCTCAGTCTAATTCTGGCTCTGACCTCTCATACTGATTCTGGCTCTGACCTCTCATTCTAATTCTGGCTCTGACCTCTCATACTGATTCTGGCTCTGACCTCTCAGTCTGATTCTGGCTCTGACCTCTCAGTCTGATTCTGGCTCTGACCTCTCATACTGATTCTGGCTCTGACCTCTCATACTGATTCTGGCTCTGACCTCTCATACTGATTCTGGCTCTGACCTCTCAGACTGATTCTGGCTCTGACATCTCATACTGCTTCTGGCTCTGACCTCTCATACTGATTCTGGCTCTCACCTCTCACACTGATTCTGGCTCTGACCTCTCATACCGATTCTTGCTCTGACCTCTCATACCGATTCTGGCTCTGACCTCTCATACCGATTCTGGCTCTGACCTCTCATACCGATTCTGGCTCTGACCTCTCACACTGATTCTGGCTCTGACCTCTCATACCGATTCTGGCTCTGACCTCTCACACCGATTCTGGCTCTGACCTCTCAGTCTGATTCTGGCTCTGACCTCTCACACTGATTCTGGCTCCGACCTCTCACACTGATTCTGGCTCCGACCTCTCACACTGATTCTGGCTCTGACCTCTCACACTGATTCTGGCTCTGACCTCTCACACTGATTCTGGCTCTGACCTCTCACACTGATTCTGGCTCTGACCTCTCAGACTGATTCTGGCTCCGACCTCTCATACTGATTCTGGCACTGACCTCTCATACTGATTCTGGCTCTGACATCGCATATATATGCTCTCATGCGGGTGTCCCATATTTATATGTGCTCATGTATGCGCGCATTTTTTTGGGACACCCAGTATATATATATATATATATATATATATATATATATATATACACACACACACATACATACATATACTCGAGCACATATATATGGGACACCCACGCGAGCGCATATATATGCGATGTCAGAGCCATATATGCAAGCGCATGTGTATGCGAGCGCATGTATATGCGAGCGCATATATATGGGACACTCGCGCATATTTATATATATATATAAATATATGCATATATATAGAGGGTGTCCCAAAATAATGCACGTGCACATGTGCGCAGGTGTCCCATATATATCCCATATATGGCTCTGACATCGCATATATATGCGCTCGCGCGGGTGTCCCATATATATGTGCTCGAGTATATGTATGTGTAGTAAAGTGTGGGGGGGGGGGAGTTGGACTCGGGTGGGTGAGTGGTGGGTATGGTGGGGGTGGGTGGTTTGGGGTTATAACAGTCCGTGGAGTCTCATCTTCCTCTTCGTTGATGACCGTTATATGGGGAGGTTGGGTGGGGCGGGGCGGTTGGTTTGGGGTATAACAGTCCGTGGAGTCTCATCTTCCTCTTCGTTGGTGACCTCTATATGGGGAGGTGGGGGTGGGGTGGGGCGGGTGTATTGGGATAAATATAATAGTCCGAGGAGTCTCATCTTCCTCTTATTTGGTGACAGTTGGACACATATTGGGCAGCGATCTCCACAGTGGCCTCTTCTTCTCCCAGTAGGATGTAGAGTTTCCTCTTCTCGTCTGCAGATATGAAGTCTGGGATGTGGGCAGAGAGTCTTTGGTAGTAGACGGCCCTCACAGCTGAGTATTTGGTGCAGTGTAGCAGGAAGTGGGTCTCGTCTTCTAGGGCCCCCTGGTCACAGTGCTGGCACAGTCTGTTCTCCCGTGGCTTGTACGTCTGCCTGTATCGTCCCGTCTCTATCTCTAGGTTGTGGGCGCTCAGTCTGTACCGGCTCAGGGTCTGTCTGTGCTTGGGGTGGCGTATTCTCTCCAGGTAGGTGGCCATGGTGTAGTCCCTTTGTAGGGATTGGTACACGGTGAGTTTCTTGGAGTTATTTATTTCCTTTCTCCATTCTTCAATGTACCGCTCTCTGTTTGCCTCTGTGGTCGCCTTTATTTCGGCCTTGGTTATCAGCTGTTGGTGTTTTTGGTTTGGTGGTTGGCTGCTGTTTGGTTGGTGAGTGTCTGGTTTGCTCAGGTGGCTTAGCCAGGCTTGGTGGTGGTAGGAATCAGGCTTGCTCCCCTGGATGTGTGCCTGGAAAGCTAGCGCCCTCTTCTGTATGGTGATCCATAGGGGGAGTCTGCCTAGCTCTGCCCTGCAGGCCATGTTGGTGGTGTTGCGATGGACATGGAGCAGGTATTTGCAGAACTCCAGGTGGAAGTTCTCTGTTGGGCTGGAATCCCACTTTGACTGGTCTGGGTAGGTGGCTGGGCCCCAAACCTCACTGCCATAGAGAAGGATCGGGGAGATGACAGCGTCAAATATCTTCAGCCAGACCCTCACCAGTGGTTTGAGGTGGTACAGTTGTCTTCTGATGGCGTAGAAGGTTCTGCAGGCTTTTGCTTTCAGGGTTTCTATTGCTGCTTTGAAGCTTCCTGATTGGCTGAGCTCCAGCCCCAGGTAGGTGTAGCTGTTGGTTTTCTCCAGTGTGGAGCCGTTCAGTGTGAATTGTGGGGTGGAGGCTTTATTGTGGCCCTTCTTCTGAAATACCATGACTTTGGTCTTCTTCTGGTTGATGGGTAGGGCCCATGTGGTGCTGAATTTTTCCAGCACTGACAGGCTTTCTTGGAGGTATTTCTCGGTGGGGGCCAGGAGTAGGAGGTCGTCGGCGTATAGCAGGAACTTCACCTCTCGATTGTTCAGGGTGAGGCCTGGGGTTGGTATATGCGCTCCCATATATATGCGACACCTGCGCACATGTGCGCGCGCATTTTTTTGGGACAACCTCTATATATATGCATATATTTATATATATAAATATGCGCGGGTGTCCCATATATATGTGCTCGCATATATATGGGACACCTGCGCACATGTGCGCACGCATTTTTTTGGGACACCCTCTATATATATGCATATATTTATATATATAAATATGCGCGGGTGTCCCATATATATGCATATATAGAGAGGGTGTCCCAAAAAAATGCGCGCGCACATGTGCGCAGGTGTCCCATATATATGCGAGCGCATATATAATAGAGCGCATATATATGGGACACCCGCGCACATGTCCCATATATATGCGCTCGCACATATGTATACATTTTTTTGGGAACCCTGTATATGCGCGCACATATATTTATATTTAGGGTGTCCCAAAAAAATGCGCGCGCACATGTGCGTGCGTGTCCCATATATATGCGCTCGCATATATGGTTCCCAAAAAAATTTATACACATTTTAGCAGCTGATATCTCAATTATTTATTCTTTCTTTACAGACTGAACCCATTAAACCGAGTGATGGCATACAGACTTGACTTTGAAAAAAGGAAATTTATTCTAAAATGCTACTGGAAGTATGAAAACGCAGTAGAAGTGCAAAGACAATTTAGGAGGGAGTTTAACAAAGAACCACCTACACGAGTTACCATCACTCAAATTAGAGATAAGTTTGAAGCTGATGGAAATGTTCAGGACGTCCATAAGAAGCGTTCTGGAAGACCACGTAACAATTATAATATACTAGCTGGTACCCGCGACTTCGTCTGCGGTGATTGTAGAAGTGGGTATATATGAAATGTAACTTTGTTTTTTGTTTTTGCTGTAATTCAGAGAATACGTGAGACTTTTGTGTTGGATGTAATTTGTATTTGAGCTGCTATACAGTGTTGTGAGAAACTTTACATAGTGACTTTGGGACAGAAGTATTTGAAGTTAACCCTTTCCCGCCGATGGCGTTTTTCGTTTTTGACTCCCCTCCTTTTAAACCCCATAACTTTTTTATTTCTCTGCTCCCAGAGTCATATGAGGTCTTAATTTTTCCTGGGACAAATTTTTCTTCATGATGCCACCATTGTTTATTCTATATAATGTACTTGGAAGTAGGGAAAAAATTCTGAATGGGGTGGATTTGACGAAAAAATGCATTTCTGCGACTTTCTTACGGGCTTTGGTTTTACAGCGTTCACTGTGCAACCAAAATGACATGTACCCTGTATTCTGTGTTTAGTTACGATGCTGGGGATACCAAATTTATATGGTTTTATTTACTTTTTGACCCTTTAAAAAAATCCAAAACTGTGTTAAAAATTATTTTTTGAAAAGTCGTCATATTCCAACAGCCGTAACTTTTTTTATACGTCCGTGTACGGGGATGTATAGGGCGTCTTTTTTTGCGGGGTCGGGTGTACTTTTTAGTTCTACCATTTTCGGGAAATGTTATTGCTTTGATCACTTTTTATTCAAATTTTTATCAGAATCAAAACAGTGAAAAAACGGCGGTTTGGCACTTTTGACCATTTTTCCCGCTACGGCGTTTACCGAACAGGAAAAATATTTGTATAGCTTTGTAGAGTGGGCGATTTTGGACGTGGGGATACCTAACATGTATGTGTTTCACAGTTTTTAACTACTTTTATATGTGTTCTAGGGAAAGGGGGGTGATTTGAATTTTTAATCCTTTTTATTTGTTTTTATATTTTTTTTACTTTTTTTTTAAACTTTTTTTTTGCGTTTATTAGACCTCCTAGGGGTATTGACATGGGTGGGCGGTGTCGCGGATTGTCAGAGCGGTGGGGGTTGGCAAACATGGCTGCTCCGGAGCGTTAAAGAGAACCTCCTGGAGTATCGTTAAGGTGAGGGGCAAAGTGGTAAAGTATATGTATATGAGATTGTGTGGGGTTAAGGGCTAGGCTGTAGAGGGCAATATGAATTTTGTGGCTTGCTATGGTCCAAAGTGTGTGAGATTGCAGAGATGGTGGTGTGAGTTTGGGTTTTGTGGGGGTCCTGGCACAAACGTATGTGCACTATTGTGACGAAAAGTAGCATATTGCGCAATCGGGTGTATTAACTATGTTTGTGGAAACGTTCAGCCAAATCGGTCGAGCGGGTCTTGCGTGATTGAGTAACAAACACACAAACCCACAAACATCCAAACTCACAAACTTTCACAGGATGTATCTATGTCCAGGAATGTGTATTTCCTGTATTCTTATTGATAATCATATACATATACAATGTCTCTCTTGGCCAGTTATGGCTCCTTCCTATAGACACTCCACTCTACCGTAGCTGCTCCTGTAGTGATGTGACTAGATTGGAGTTTCTGGCGGTAGCTCCTCTAAGCAACTCCATTCTAGTCACTTCAGTACTGAACAGTCTACATTGGAGTTGATTCTAGTAGTTCCTGCCTCCAGCCACTCCAATCTAATCACCTCACTAGTGAATTGTCTAGATTGGAGTTGCTCCTGGTAGGTCCTCCCTACAGTAACTCCATTCTAGCCCGTTCACTAGTGAGGTGACTAGATTGGAGTTGCTGGAGGGAGGACCTACCAGGAGCAACTCCATTCTAGACGCAACCCTAATACTACACTCCTGTAAGGACCTGCTGACGTCAGACGTCACATGACAAGGGAAGGGGGCGTGTCTATGCTTGTAACACGATCCTTCATATGAAGAAGAGATATCAGTGAGGAAAATGGAGAAACGCCAGGTGCCTGGTGTACTGTGTGACAGGAGCAGAGTGTACTGTGAGGGGGACAGAGATATGAGGAGCAGAGTGTACTGTGAGGGGGACAGAGATATGAGGTGCAGGGTGTACTGTGAGGGGGACAGAGATGTGAGGTGCAGGGTGTACTGTGATGGGACAGAGATGTGAGGTGCAGGGTGTACTGTGAGGGGACAGATATGAGGTGCAGGGTGTACTGTGAGGGGACAGAGATGTGAGGTACAGTGTGAGGGGGAGAGATGTGAGGTGCAGGGTGTACTGTGTGACAGGGGCAGAGTGTACTGTGAGGGGGACAGAGATATGAGGTGCAGGGTGTACTGTGAGGGGACAGATATGAGGTGCAGGGTGTACTGTGAGGGGACAGAGATGTGAGGTACAGTGTGAGGGGGAGAGATGTGAGGTGCAGGGTGTACTGTGTGACAGGGGCAGAGTGTACTGTGAGGGGACAGAGATATGAGGTGTAGGGTGTACTGTGAGGGGACAGATATGAGGTGCAGGGTGTACTGTGAGGGGACAGAGATGTGAGGTACAGTGTGAGGGGGAGAGATGTGAGGTGCAGGGTGTACTGTGTGACAGGGGCAGAGTGTACTGTGAGGGGGACAGAGATATGAGGTGCAGGGTGTACTGTGAGGGGACAGATATGAGGTGCAGGGTGTACTGTGAGGGGACAGAGATGTGAGGTACAGTGTGAGGGGGAGAGATGTGAGGTGCAGGGTGTACTGTGTGACAGGGGCAGAGTGTACTGTGAGGGGACAGAGATATGAGGTGTAGGGTGTACTGTGAGGGGACAGAGATGTGAGGTACAGTGTGAGGGGAGAGAGATGTGAGGTGCAGGGTGTACTGTGTGACAGGGGCAGAGTGTACTATGAGGGGGACAGAGATATGAGGTGCAGGGTGTACTGTGTGATAGGGGCAGAGTGTACTGTGAGGGGGACAGAGATATGAGGTGCAGGGTGTACTGTGAGGGGACAGAGATATGAGGTGCAGGGTGTACTGTGAGGGGACAGAGATATGAGGTACAGTGTGAGGGGGGAGAGATGTGAGGTGCAGGGTGTACTGTGTGACAGGGGCAGAGTGTACTGTGAGGGCGACAGAGATATGAGGTGCAGGGTGTACTGTGAGGGGACAGAGATATGAGGTGCGGGGTGTACTGTGAGGGGACAGAGATATGAGGTGCAGGGTGTACTGTGAGGGGACAGAGATGTGAGGTACAGTGTGAGGGGGAGAGATGTGAGGTGCAGGGTGTACTGTGTGACAGGGGCAGAGTGTACTGTGAGGGGGACAGAGATATGAGGTGCGGGGTGTACTGTGAGGGGGACAGAGATATGAGGTGCGGGGTGTACTGTGAGGGGGACAGAGATATGAGGTGCAGGGTGTACTGTGAGGGGGACAGAGATGTGAGGTGCAGGGTGTACTGTGTGACAGGGGCAGAGTGTACTGTGAGGGGGACAGAGATATGAGGTGCAGGGTGTACTGTGAAGGGACAGAGATGTGAGGTGCAGGGTGTACTGTGAGGGGACAGATATGAGGTGCAGGGTGTACTGTGAGGGGACAGAGATGTGAGGTACAGTGTGAGGGGGAGAGATGTGAGGTGCAGGGTGTACTGTGTGACAGGGGCAGAGTGTACTGTGAGGGGGACAGAGATATGAGTTGCAGGGTGTACTGTGAGGGGACAGATATGAGGTGCAGGGTGTACTGTGAGGGGAAAGAGATGTGAGGTACAGTGTGAGGGGGAGAGATGTGAGGTGCAGGGTGTACTGTGTGACAGGGGCAGAGTGTACTGTGAGTGGGACAGAGATATGAGGTGTAGGGTGTACTGTGAGGGGACAGAGATGTGAGGTACAGTGTGAGGGGAGAGAGATGTGAGGTGCAGGGTATACTGTGTGACAGGGGCAGAGTGTACTATGAGGGGGACAGAGATATGAGGTGCAGGGTGTACTGTGAGGGGACAGAGATGTGAGGTGCAGGGTGTACTGTGAGGGGACAGATATGAGGTGCAGGGTGTACTGTGTGATAGGGGCAGAGTGTACTGTGAGGGGGACAGAGATATGAGGTGCAGGGTGTACTGTGAGGGGACAGAGATGTGAGGTACAGTGTGAGGGGAGAGAGATGTGAGGTGCAGGGTGTACTGTGTGACAGAGGCAGAGTGTACTATGAGGGGGACAGAGATATGAGGTGCAGGGTGTACTGTGAGGGGACAGATATGAGGTGCAGGGTGTACTGTGTGACAGGGGCAGAGTGTACTGTGAGGGCGACAGAGATATGAGGTGCAGGGTGTACTGTGAGGGGACAGAGATATGAGGTGCGGGGTGTACTGTGAGGGGACAGAGATATGAGGTGCAGGGTGTACTGTGAGGGGACAGAGATATGAGGTGCAGGGTGTACTGTGTGACAGGGGCAGAGTGTACTATGAGGGGGACAGAGATATGAGGTGCAGGGTGTACTGTGTGATAGGGGCAGAGTGTACTGTGAGGGGGACAGAGATATGAGGTGCAGGGTGTACTGTGAGGGGACAGAGATATGAGGTGCAGGGTGTACTGTGAGGGGACAGAGATGTGAGGTACAGTGTGAAGGGGGAGAGATGTGAGGTGCAGGGTGTACTGTGTGACAGGGGCAGAGTGTACTGTGAGGGCGACAGAGATATGAGGTGCAGGGTGTACTGTGAGGGGACAGAGATATGAGGTGCGGGGTGTACTGTGAGGGGACAGAGATATGAGGTGCAGGGTGTACTGTGAGGGGACAGAGATGTGAGGTACAGTGTGAGGGGGACAGAGATATGAGGTGCGGGGTGTACTGTGAGGGGGACAGAGATATGAGGTGCAGGGTGTACTGTGAGGGGGACAGAGATGTGAGGTGCAGGGTGTACTGTGTGACAGGGGCAGAGTGTACTGTGAGGGGGACAGAGATATGAGGTGCAGGGTGTACTGTGAAGGGACAGAGATGTGAGGTGCAGGGTGTACTGTGAGGGGACAGATATGAGGTGCAGGGTGTACTGTGAGGGGACAGAGATGTGAGGTACAGTGTGAGGGGGAGAGATGTGAGGTGCAGGGTGTACTGTGTGACAGGGGCAGAGTGTACTGTGAGGGGGACAGAGATATGAGTTGCAGGGTGTACTGTGAGGGGACAGATATGAGGTGCAGGGTGTACTGTGAGGGGAAAGAGATGTGAGGTACAGTGTGAGGGGGAGAGATGTGAGGTGCAGGGTGTACTGTGTGACAGGGGCAGAGTGTACTGTGAGTGGGACAGAGATATGAGGTGTAGGGTGTACTGTGAGGGGACAGAGATGTGAGGTACAGTGTGAGGGGAGAGAGATGTGAGGTGCAGGGTATACTGTGTGACGGGCAGAGTGTACTATGAGGGGGACAGAGATATGAGGTGCAGGGTGTACTGTGAGGGGACAGAGATGTGAGGTGCAGGGTGTACTGTGAGGGGACAGATATGAGGTGCAGGGTGTACTGTGTGATAGGGGCAGAGTGTACTGTGAGGGGGACAGAGATATGAGGTGCAGGGTGTACTGTGAGGGGACAGAGATGTGAGGTACAGTGTGAGGGGAGAGAGATGTGAGGTGCAGGGTGTACTGTGTGACAGAGGCAGAGTGTACTATGAGGGGGACAGAGATATGAGGTGCAGGGTGTACTGTGAGGGGACAGATATGAGGTGCAGGGTGTACTGTGTGACAGGGGCAGAGTGTACTGTGAGGGCGACAGAGATATGAGGTGCAGGGTGTACTGTGAGGGGACAGAGATATGAGGTGCGGGGTGTACTGTGAGGGGACAGAGATATGAGGTGCAGGGTGTACTGTGAGGGGACAGAGATATGAGGTGCAGGGTGTACTGTGAGGGGACAGAGATGTGAGGTACAGTGTGAGGGGGACAGAGATATGAGGTGCGGGGTGTACTGTGAGGGGGACAGAGATATGAGGTGCGGAGTGTACTGTGAGGGGGACAGAGATATGAGGTGTAGTGTGAGGGGGGAGAGATGTGAGGTGCAAGGTGTACTGTGTGAGACCAGTAGTATTATTACATGTACATTAGATTTATGTCTGTCAAAATAAAGCCAAAAAATATTCCTATCTAAGGCCTGATTCACATCTGCGTTGGGGGTAGTCTACTTGGAGACCCCCCCCCCTTCCCAAACAAAATACTGAACACATTAAAAAGCAGTTATCTAAGAAACCACATGGACCCCATAGACTACAATGGGGTCCGTGTGTTTTCCATGTAGTGTCCGCACGAATAATGCAGAGGGAAATGTAGTGCTTGAAGCACTATTCTCTTTGTGTGATCTGTGCAGACACCGCACGGAAAACACACAGACTCCATTATAGTCTATGGGGTCTGTGTGCTTTCTTTGCTAACCTCTTTTTAATGCATGCAGTATTCTGTTCCGGGTTCCCCAAGCAGACTCCCCGAATGGGATGCCGAATGCAAATGTGAACCGGGCCTAAAGCTCCATTCTCACTTGCATTGGATGACCAGAGTCCCCCCCTCCCCCCGTTTAAAATGTGGAGAGAAAAGTCCTGAAAGTCTGTGAGTTTCCGCGGGTAACCGCATTTTAAGCAGCGTTGCCGCCGTTGCTTTTCCCACGGCAATCTTTCCCACGGCAATCCCCCCCCTCGAATGGAATGCAATTGCAATGACTGGAGAAAAAAAACCCAGTAATTTGGACATTCTGATACATTTTTTTCAGGTGTCCACTGTATAGTATTGCAGAATATTCTGTACACCACACTCAGCTTTACACCTTGCCTCTAGCATGGCATAATGCAAGCTATACACTTATAAGTTTGGAAGCCTTGGATCTGATAACACATCAAAGTTATGACACATGTATTACATAGTCAGAGTCACATGTCAAATAGTGAATAATCTTATAAGACCAATTTGTAACAGGATGTACAAAAAAAAAAAGCTTCCTCATTAAGGTGTAAATCATGTAACCAAGGCATAGAAAGCAGCCCTTCGTTGAAGTAGATGGTACAACTGGGCACTACTTTTTGAAGGACCAATGCCTCAGGAATACCAACCTATCTTTCGAATTCGGAGATCTACAATAGAAAAGAAGGGGCTGTCTCTACATAGGCCAATGTTTGCGTACAATTTCAGCTACTCTATTGCTGACTTCTGAATGTGTAGAAATAAATGCCACCACAAACCTGACTCTTGAAATAGGGTGAACCTGCACATTCAGTGCCTTGCAAAAGTATTCATATACCTTGAACTTTTTCACATTTTATAACTTTATAACTTGAATGTATTTTATTGAGATTTTAAGTGCTAGACAAACTCAATGTGGCAAATAATTGTGAAGTGGAACAAAAATGGTTTTTAAAATTTTAATCAAATAAAAATATGAAAAGTGTGACGTGCAAAAGTATTCAGCCTCCTATATATTCTGAGAAGGTTACAGGCAATCTCGCTGTAGCTCCCCCAGGTTTTTAACTTATTTGTAGTCCAGTGGGGGTCTTGAGTATGCCTCAGCTCCAGGTGTGAGTCCTTGGCTTGGGCAGAAAAAGCTGCAGATTCTGCACACCAATGCCGATCCAGGGAGTGAAAGGCGTCGTTCACACGGGGCACGGGACCGCGTATTTTGGTCCTGATTCTGATGCAGGAGGCCGCATCAGAATAGGACCAAAATGTGCCTGTCGCGGCTTCCGACAGTCGCGTCTTCCCGCTCTGAAGTAGGCCCAAATGAATGGGCCTATTCAGGAGGGTGCTGTCGCGAGGCGGACGCCGGGGCTGACTCAGCTGCGGAATCCGCCTGAAGAAAGGGCAGCTCGCTTCTTTTTTCCGTGAGCCGGAAGCTAGTGTTCTACATAGACCTCTATTGTGAGGAGGTGGATTCGGCGTCAGAATCCGCCCCCTCTTGCTCTGTGTGAACGAGCCCAAAGGAAGTGCAAGGGTCTGTCCTGTAACCCTGAGTCCGATGTGACAAAGTTGTGCTTGTTTTGTTTGTGTCTGTAGTAAGCCACACGTATACGTTAACTTGTGAATTTGATGGTTTCATCAATTATATTTAAAAATCCATGGAAATCCTCCAACTCAAACATCCCACCAATCCAAAATAAGAAAATATCATCAATACATTGCCACCACTTTACAACCGTACTGAAGTGGTAGGTAGGATACTTATACAAAGCTCTCCTCCAATTACTGCGTGTAAATATTCCCGAGAATACCGTAATTCTATCATTATTTTAACATCACCCAGTTTTATTTAAAAAATCAGCAGTGTCCTTTATGTAAGAAGTCTCTGTATCTATGATGAATAACACCGCCTGCCTTTGGTTTTATGGTGAGGGTGTCATAATGGGTATGAGCTTGTAATGCTACCATTTTGCCTCAGGTCATGTTTGCATATATAAAATGTGTATCATCATCTCTCCATGTCAGATTTCACCGCTGTAATAAATACATGATCAACAATGGAGATATCGCCTGGAGGAGGAAAATTAATTATTAAGCAGTCCAATATCACTCAAAGCTGAGGCTAGGCTCACACTTGCGTCAGGCTCTCCATCGTTTCAGTCCACCAGGGGACACCAAATGACAGAGAGCCCGTCCGCTAAAATTGCAGTTTCCCACAGACACCCATGGACCCCATAGACTATTATTTGGTCTGTTACGTTTCTGCCGTTTTTATATCAAAACTGACTTAAAGAAAAGTCCTCCATGCAGGACTTTTCTCTCCGCTACCTTTTAGCGGAATCTCTCAGACGTGGATGTGAAACTAGCCTAATTCATTATTCTTAACAAGAGGTACGTTCCTAGCTCAGTAAACCTCGCCTTCAGCTTAATGTTTCTAAATAATTGATATACTGTAAGTCCACATTAAAGTTGAAACTTCTCTCACATTGGCTTTCAGACAGAAACTTAAACCCTTATTCAACACCAATAATTGACTAATAATTTACCACTAGATTTTCTTTATGTCGACTGCCCATCAGGTTACCAATGGCTGGTAACAGTCCTTCCTAGACGATGTTACTGAGTAAGCGGACATTTTATTGTGGCCGCTGGCATGCGCAGTTGGCTCTGCCCGAGGCCTAGAAGATTGAAACCCAGGACGGAAGAAGACACATCGAGAGGCTGTTCCAGAAGAAGATAGAGGCTTTGCTGGAGAGTTCTCTCGCAGCATTGGGGACGCCCCCAGTGCCGTTTGAGCACTGGGGACCGCCCCCAGTGCTGCGAGAAAACTAATTTGCATACCAAAGAAAACACGGATTTCTACTGAACGGCGGCACGGAGAAGATATCTAAAGGTAGGAGAAGAATAGCCTTTCTTAAGGCTATTCCTACGTGTTAGTAAGAAAAAAGGGTATCTAATGATACCTTCTATATCCTTGATACCTGTCCCAAGTATCAAGTATAGGATCCCTTTAAACCTGTCCTCAATATCTCAAACACCTATGCAGAAAGAGGAGTCCTCAATTGACCTTCTATATCCTTGATACCTGTCCCAAGTGCAGCAATCTCCTTTTACAAAAAAATCATTATTTAACACTAGACTAGAAGTCCCAGACATTTCAAGCTCCCATTTGAAGCAATGGTAGAAATGTTAAATGACCCCTCTCTGGGACTTCTAGTGTTAAAGGGGCTCTGTCAGCAAAATTTTGCTGTATGAGCCCCATATATGCGTGAATAGCCTTTAAAAAGGCTGTTCAGGCACCGCTAATCTAATTTTAAACCCTCCGTCCCATTTTAAAATAAAACTATAAAAACATATATGTAAATCATACCTAAACGTGCATGCTGGGCGATCGTGCACAATTAGACGTCATCTTCGGTCCCTCCTTCCTCTTCTTTCTTCTTCCAGCGACGTCCTCCTCTTCTGGATCTTCTCCACCTTCATCTTCAGTTTTTCCGGCGGATTGTATTCATAGCCCGTGCATATGTGGGGCTCGTACAGCATAATTTTGCTGATAGAGCGCCTTTAAAATAATGTTCAGAGCATAATTATTATTATTATCTGAAACTTAGAAAAAAGTCATGGATTCTGTGTAAACAGCTTAGGCTGTATACTTGATCTCATACCTCTAGGAATCCTCTTAAATTTGTAGTATTCACCCATTGTTGCCAAGAGTAGCTGTAGTGATGTCACCCTCTTACAGTCACTTTCCAACCTCCTTTTTAAGTCCATAACTTAAGCTGTCTTAAGAAATCCAGCGTCTCCCATGTTCTCTCCAAGGATACAGTCCACATCTTCCTCCTGTAGCTAAAAACATCTAAAGATAAACTGTAATTTCAATAGAAAAAGCTCAGAGTAATGAAGTTATCCAGAAAGCCAATAAACAATAAAAAATATTATCTGCAATCATAAAGAAAAAGTAAATATATATGTACACTCATAAGCAATGAAGTATGAGAATATAGACGTCGTCAAACAATTTGCTTTTTGCACCTTGCCATGCCGCTGACTGCAGTGAACACTGCAGCTTTATAAGTCCCTGAATATGCAGTTAAAACTACAGTTCCCAGGGCGCTGATGGTAAGTGCTGGTATTCAATATCAAGCTGCTCCTCATAATACCACACCTATGAAGGGCAACACGGTGGCTCAGTGGTTAGCACCGCAGGCTTGCAGTGCTGGAGTCCTGGGTTAAAATCCTGCCGGAAACAACATCTGCAAGAAGTTTGTATGTTCTCCCCTGTGTTTATGTGGATTTCCTCCCATATGCCAAAGACATACAGATAGGGAAAAATATACATTGTGAGCTCTATATGGGGCTCACAATCTACATTAACAAAAAAAAAAAAAGTCAAGACGGACACAAAACATGCAGCAAACTGGTTTGTTTAGAAAAAAAAAAAAGAAAATAAATAAACCTTGACTTCAGGCACAAAATGAGCAAAACAAAATATAGCCTTAACTTCAGGCAAAAACAAACTACCGTATTTTTCGGACTATAAGACGCACTTTTTCCCCCCCCAAATTTCGGAGGAAAATGAGGGTGCGTCTTATAGACCAAATGTGGGGGGAGGAGCGGATTTACAGCATGGCCGCGCTACTGCCACCGCTGGTTTTCTGCAGCGGCAGGAGCGTGACAATCTGCAGGCCCCGGCAGCTAAGACAGTCCCCGGCATCCGCCGGTCTATTACAGCAGATGCCGGGGAGTGTCTTAGCTGCCGGGGCCTGCAGATTGCCACGCTCCTGCCGCTGAAGAAAACCAGCGGTGGCAGTAGCGCGGCCATGCTGCAAATCCACTCCTCCTCCACAGGTCCCGGCAGTCAGTTAGCCCCCCCCACCGGCCCCATACCTTTAGTGATGCAGGCCGGCTCCTGCACGGCGAGGCCGCAGGAGCCGACCTGTTCCGATGACAGCCGGGAGCCTAATGAAGGCTCCGAGGCTTGTCATAGATATATATTACTATCGCGGCTGGTCTATGGCACTCCGCGATAGTAATGTATAGAATACACTTGTATTGCCGTCTATGGGACTTGCAATCAAATGATTGCAGGTTCAAGCCCCCTAGGTGGGGGATAATAAGATAGTAAAAAAAAAAAAAAAAAACACTTAAAAAAAAATATAATAAAAAATAAAATAAATATTCACCTCCTTTCCCTAGAATACATATAAAAGTATAACATTACTGTGAAACATATACATTAGGTATCACTGTGTCTGAAAATGCCCGGTCTACTAATAGTTTTATGTACAGTGAACATCAAAATCAAAACTGCTAAACCACCGGGTTTTTCTCTCTGTTTTGCCTCTGAATTAAATAAAAGGTGATCTAAGCAATAAACATTTCCCAAAATGGTATAACTAAAAAGTACACCTGGCCCCACAAAAAAAAACGCCCTATACATCCCTGTACAGCTGCAGGGTCACCTGTCAATGTGGCCTTGCAGCTGTTCCAAAACTACAACTCCCATACATTAGATATTTTACCATTTTTTGACTGAAAATTTTTTTTCCCCTATTTTTCTCCTCTAAAACCTGGGTGCATCTTATAGTCCGAAAAATACGGTAAATACCTGCTGGCCTGAGCCGCTAGCTAAACAGAACTGATCACCTAGCTACCATGTTTCCCCGAAAGTATGACACCCCCTGAAAGTAAGGCATGCGGGGGTTTCTGTTGAATTGCCTAATATAAGGCATCCCCCCAAAAAAAGGCATGCCTGGCAGTGGTGTGCGGGGTTTCGGGGGGCGGGGCTTAGCGGAGGTATCAGGGGCGGGGCTTAGCGGAGGTTTCAGGGGCGGGGCTTAGCGAGCTCCACTTCACTGACACAGCAGCCGTGCTCCGTGTGCACAGCAAAGCCGGCTGCTGCCTCTGCTGTTGTAGGATGAGCTCTCCCAGCTCATCCCAGAGGCAGAGACAGCAGCGGCCATACAGAAGAGGCGGCATCCGGCTTTCCTGTGCACACGGAGCACAGAGCACGGCTGCTGTGTCAGTGAAGTGGAGCTTGCAAAGCTCCGCTAAGCCCCGCCCCCCAAAGCATCGCTAAGCCCCGCCCCCCAAAGCATCGCTAAGCCCCACTCACCACTTCCAGGACGAACAGCAGCACCAGCGCTGCTAAGAAGAAGGGAAAAGTAAGTAGGATAACTTCCCCCCTCCCCTACACTACACTACACTACCTACACTACCTACAACCGGCAGTTATGCTGACGCTCCACAAGGAAGTGCCGGCATGACTGCCGGTTATAATAAGGCAACCTCCGAAAATAAGACAGGTTCTATATTTAGAGTGACAATTTAATATAAGACACTGTCTTATTTTCGGGGAAACACGGTATACATGTGGCTTACTACCAGGCACCGGACTTAGGGTTACAGGACAGAACCACACATAATTTTGGCAAGTCTGTCTGGAACAGCTTGGGTTACTAGGGCGTTTGTTATATATTGCTGCATGTTCCAGTTGACGGTGTAATTTTCTTGGTGATAGGGATCGGAGCTGAGGCACAGTATAGCCACTTCTTTATAGATGTCGCCCCTACCTGTAACAGCCAGAGCAGTTCAGAATACCTGCTACATGTCACTTCATGTATCAAGAACAACATGGAAGGGACTGTATTTATTTCCCCCTCTCAGTGATAGTGATCAGGGCAGAAGAATAATGGAGATTCACATATCATATGACTGGCAATCTCTTTGTATGCATTGATTTGATGGAAGTCAGGCAATGAATAAAATCTAAATTTGGAACAATGGAGGGAGATGGTTTATTTAACCTCTAAATTGCCAGTTTTTGTATTAGTGGAGGTTGGATACACAGACTTATTAAGGCTGAGGCCACACACTGCAGAAAACCTGTGTTTTTGTTGCACTTTGAATGCATTCTTTTGAGCCAAAGTGGCTTCTAAAGGAATTTCAAACAATCCGCAACTGAAAACATGCAGGAAAATGGAAACCTTACTCCACATCTGTTGGGACTCGGGAGGGCTATATGAAGGCTGTGTTACATAGTCAGATGTAGGTCCACAGAAGTGTCGATCAATGAGAAACATGGTGATCGGCTCTTGTCTGCATCAGCCTAATGAATGGGGGGGGGGGGGGACACGGACTCTACTGCAATATTTTCTCCCCCATTTGACTACATTCATTATTAGCAGAATTGTCTTTACTTATGGGGATGTCCTGATAATCTGCATCTATCAGCTGACCAGCAGCTATATTAGTCCGGTGGCAGACGACAGGCCCACTCTTTTCTATGGGCCCATACACGTGACTTTGATCTTCCATTCTCAGAGCCATATGAAATTTTAAAATCCACGCAAACACAGGGAGAACATATAAACTCCTTGCAGATGTTGTTCCTGGTGGGATTCGAGCCCAGGACTCCAGCGTTGCAAGGCTGCAGTGCTAACCACTGAGCCAACTTATTGTCCCATATATTATCATCTTATCCCACTAGTTGACTTGAACCAGCGGTCTTCTACTCTCTGGTTCAGTAGTGTACACTGCATTACTTTTTTTTTTTTACAGTGAATATAGAAAGTCAGCCATTGCAGACTATGTATGTGACACAGGCAGACCCGGACTCACTAATCAGACCCTGGGCTGCCATTAACGGGGCTCTATCAGCAAAATTATGCTAATAGAGCCCCACATATGCGTGAATAGCCTTTAAAAAGACTATTCAGGCACCGTAAATGTTATAAAACCCCGGTCCCGTTTTTAAATAAAAGCATTAAAACATATATGCTAATCGTACCTGAACGTGCACCATGGGCGGGGATAAACGGTGCGACGTTAGCTTCGGGCACGCCTACCTCTTCTGTCTTCTTGTAGTTACGCCCTCTGGTTCCGTATCTTCTTCCGTCTTCTTGTCTTCAAATCCCACGCCTGCATAGTAGCGCTTCCCTCCGGAGCTTCCCTCCGGAGCGCTGCTGCGCAGAACACTCGTGAACTGCCATTAAGTAAAATGGCGAGTGAGCCTGCGCAGTAGTGCTCCAGACCCACTGGGTCTGTTATTTCTTTCTCTCCAATACCCAAAGTGCAAGGTTCTCTGGAACTAGAGCTTTATTATCACCCCGTCATCAGTGTGTTCTCTGCACCTCAGGCAAGAAACCTCAACACAGATTTCCTGCTCTTCCTGTTTTACAATATAGTTGTTTTCTGTATGAAAAAAACAACTATGCAGCACATTTTCTTATAACTCTATATGGCGCACTTCCTGTTATTCTACCAGAAAATGTATAACTTGAGAACTGGATGTTATTGTTCTCCTTGATATAGCATACAATTCAATACAAAGTTGCCATATGTTCTGCGTCAAATATTATATTTTAGTTCACCACTAGAGGTCTCCCTTTTACCACTAAACAGAATCACATTCCATTGAATGCTGTATTTATAGATCTATGTACTGTTTACATAAACTTTATAATAAAAATGGGAAAAATAAATGAAAAAAACATTTCTCAGTTCTCATACGTAGTTACTCACTTGTCTAACTAGAAACGAATGGCAGTGTACAATTATACAGCAAGGCATGATTAGTGATGATTAGTGACCATAAATTTTTAAATGGGGCCTCTGATACATGTACATATATATATATATATATATATATATATATATATATATATATATATACACACTCACACACAAAGATGACATGGTGGGTCACGTTTGGAAGGTTTACATTTAGGGGCATAACTAGCAAAGACTGGGCCCCATAACAATTTTTGGACTTGGTCTCCCCTTCCACCAACATAGCTTCCCCTTTCCTGGCCCCCACACAGTATAACACTCCATTTGCGCACACTATAATATCCCATAGCAACCCCTCCTTACAGTATAATGTCCCATAGTGGCCCTTCTGAAGAGACCCCATGGTATAATAATAGCAGTATTTGTTCTGGTTTGCTCAAGAAATACCCTTGCCAGGAGATCCCAGGTTTACTCCAGCATGTAATAGCTTTTTGAAAAAAAGTAAGGGGGGGACGACCCAGTCTTTGCTAGTTATGCCCCTGTCCATATTGTTTTAATTCCCGTGAAAAAGGCTTGCGAAACTTCCCAAATGCAGTTCTGAATTATTGAAAATGAAGGGGGAGTTAAAAACCCCTTCAGAAATGAGGGGTCCCTAACAAATGGCTTTCAGATATTTTATTGTAAATAGGAACAACGCTGTTACAATTGTAAGCCTTCTAGTGTCCACAGTAAGTTGAAGAACGATTAAGCGTCTAAAAGTTATTGCCACATAAAGTGACACATGGCAGTTTTAAAAAATGGGGCCCGGTCCATAAGGGTTTAAAGGAGTTATCGGCTTTATTTTATTTTTTTTAATTAATGGGTCTATCTTTAAGATTTAGGTCATAGATTTTAGATTGGTGGGTGTCTACATACCAGGATCTCTGCCAATCGGCTCCCAGCTTGTAAACAATACAACACAACTAACTTGTTACTACATTACTATGGTGAGAAGGAGAAGAAGCCTACAGAGGTGATATGTTGATGTGTGATATATACCGAGTGTAATTCTAAATATCTGCCAACTCTATTGCTATGTTTATAGATAACGCACTGTGCCATTTCTAGTGCTCCATGCATAAATGCTGCACATTACTACGCCTATTGCCATATACTGTATATGGCATATATACACAGTGCAGTTGTGTGTATATATCTCTTTATCTTATAAAAATGAATTTCTGTCTGTCTGTTTTCTATGCGCGACCAAACGACTGGAATTATCTTCACCAAATTTGGCACAGAGATATTTCCGGTGTCCAGGAAGATTTAAGATGAGAACCCAACTCATTCGGACGTACCATTCCGGAGATACAGCTTTCCCAATACCCTGACCCCCCATTAGCCAAAACAAACCTGCAAGTCTTTCACTCGTATTCCAACTGCCATACACACGGTCACTCCACATTAGATACGCACTTCTGCACACAATACCACACCGGGAGGGTTACACACACGCATCTGCACACAGTACCACATGCCAGAGGATTAGATACGCACGTCTTCACACAGTACCACACGCCAGAGGATTTGATACGCACCACTGCACACAATACCACATGTGGGAGGATTAGATATGCACATCTGCACACAGTTCCACACACCACAGGATTAGCTATGCGCAACTGTACACAATACCACATGCTGGAGGATTGGATATGCACCAATGCACACAGTAATACATGCCACAGGATTAGATACGTGCATCTACACACAATTCCACATGCCGGAGGATTAGATATGCGCATCTTCATACAGTTTCACATGCCAGAGGATTACATACGTGCATTTATACACAGTTACACATGCCGCAGGATTAGATACGCACATCTTCACACAATACCACGTGCTGCAGGATTAGATACACACGTCTGTACTCAGTTCCACATGCCGCAGGATTAGATACACCCATCTGCGCATAGTTCCACTCGCCGGAGGATTAGATACGCACATCTTTACACAATACCACACAATGGAGGATTAGACACACGTCGCTGCAAACAATACCACACAGCGGAGGATTAGATACGCACAGCTGCACACAATACAACACGGGGAGGGCTAGATACATGTGTCTGCACACAGTACCACTTGTCAGCACACAGTACCACACACCGGAGGATTAGATACATGCATCTATACACAGTTACACATGCCAAAGGATTATATATGCACGTCTGTACACACTTTCACATGCCAGAGGATTAGATTCGTACGTATTTAAACAATACCACATGATGGAGGATTAGATATGCGCCACTGCACACAATACCACACGCTGAAGGATTAGATAGACTCTACTGTGCAAAATACCACACGGGGAGGGTTAGATAGATACGTTTGCACACAATACCGCATGTCAAAGGATTAGATTTGCGTATCTGCACACAATACCACACACGGGAGGATTAGATACGCGCCTCTGCACACAGTACCACATGCTGGAGGATTAGATACACAAGTCAGCACACAGTATCACAAAACCAGGGAATTAGATATGCGCGTCTGCACACAATACCACAAGCCGTAGGATTAGATACACAAGTCAGCACACAGTACCACACGTGGGAGGATTAGATACATGCGTCTTCACACAATTCCACACGCAAGAGGATTAGATATGCACCACTGCACACAATACCACAGGCTGGAGGATTAGATACACGGCTCTGCACAGAGTACCACATATTAGAGTTTTAATCCAGGTTTCCATAACAACCAAGCCATTTTTCTTCACTGCTTTAAAGGGGAAGGGTGCTGTGGATGACACTGTTACACAAGGTCACATACACACAGCTTTACTCCAGGTCTCTAACAACCGATCGCAGGTTTTTCACTGATATCCGAATTGAGATGCTTATGGAAACACACAAACGATATACAAAATACACCAGGGCAAAACTGGACAATTCTTATGGGGCCACTACACCGGGTCCTCCTGCTAGTAACATTATATATACAGTATATATATACAGTATATATATATATATATATACACACACAACTGCAGTGTGTATATATTGTATATATTAACTGCACCTTTATATCGACGCTGCACAATACCACTTCAATTGCCCTTTAATGAAAATTATTACTATATATAACTATATAAATTTATTATTGCTGCGATTGTACTGATCCACAGTACAGTGGTAATATATATCATTTTGGCTGTACAGTGAACACTTTAAAAACTAAACCCATAACAAAGTGTCACAAATGCAATTTTTTTCCTTAGGGGGCATTCACACAGAGTAAAGTGGTGCTGATTCTGCCATGATAACTCGCGGCAGAATCAGCGCTGATAAACAGACTCCCATTGACTTCAATGGGTTCCGTTTAACGTGCAATCCCCAAAATGCTATAAATAAGGCCCCCAAAAATGGGCCTTAAACATGCTTTGCAGGTGTGAGAATGGCAAGAATTTTTATTTTTCAAAGTTTTGGATTTTTGTAACAGTAGTGAAATATAATAATAACCACATTGCCATGATCATATTGACCCTCTGAATATGGGTAACTTCATTTTTTCTGCACAGCTTTCCAGTATATGGTACTGAATAATAAATGGTGCCATTGTGAAGTACAAATTGTCCTGCAAAAAAATAGGCCCTCATGCAGCGTGTGAATGGAAAAATAAAAAGCTAAAGCTTCTGGAACGCAGGAAGTGGAAAACGCAAAAACAAAAAGATGGGAAGGGTTTAAAAAAAAAATTAAAAAAATAAGATAACGTCAGAATTGACAAATAATACAGTGCCCACAAAGCCAGTTAAATATACGAGATCCAAAAATAGGAACCTTCATGTGTGCTGTAGTGTATACTGTAGCTCATTCAGCAGTCAATCCATGGCCATTAGAGAAGAGCTGTGCTTAGTGTTATACTCATGCTAAGTGATGTGCATTAAACTAAATGTTTGTTGTCTCTTTCTGTAAAGATGTAAGATACAGTATGAATACAGTGCACAGTTAAATGGATTATAAAATTGCATTAACGGCAAAATAGCAATGAAAGAAAAATTCTGCCTGTCATTTCCCTGCAATTACCTTAATGTCAAATGTGTGTTGCTTAAGACTCAGTTACGGCAAGCTCAGTTCTTAAGGCCTACAGCTATTCTCTGATGCAAGAGTCTTGTGTAATACAGACATTGGTTTACAAAAAGTCTGATTTAAGTTCTCCAATGGATTACAGTGATCAAGGTGTATACTATATTATATGACACAATATATGATATAATATGTTTTT
The DNA here is from genome assembly GCF_031893055.1 of Leptodactylus fuscus. Lineage (NCBI taxonomy): Eukaryota > Metazoa > Chordata > Amphibia > Anura > Leptodactylidae > Leptodactylus > Leptodactylus fuscus. The sequence continues at coordinate 265,111,456 of NC_134265.1, forward strand.
TTAATTACAGCATGGTGCCTCATGTATAGTTGTAACCACTGCTATAAATCATACAGGTATTCCTCTGTTATGTTAGCAAGGTTGCATGACTAATTAACCCCTTCCCACCGATGGCACTTTTTGACTTCCTGACCAAGCTCGATTTTTCAAAACTGAAATGTGTCACTTCATGTGGCAATAACTTTGGAACGCTTTAACTTACCAAAGTGATTTTGAGAATGTTTTTTCGTAATGCATTGTACTTCATGTTAGTAGTAAATTTTGGTAGATATGTTTTGTGAAATGATGAAAGAAAAGGAAATTTGGTGGAAATTTTGAAAAAAATATGCATTTTATAAAGTTTGAAATGATGTGCATTGCATACAGATAGTCAGCCCACCAAAATTATATCATAAATCTCATGTCCCAGATCTCTGCTTTATGTCGGCATCAAACTTTAGTCACCCTTTTATTTTTTACGGACATTATAAGGTTTACAAGTGAAACAACAATATTCAAAATTTTCAAGAAATTTCCAAAACCCATTTTTTAAGGGACTAATCCAGTTATGAAGGCGTTTTGAAAGACCCTTGTATTAAAGCCCCCCATAAATCACCCCATTTTCAAAACTGCACCCCTTAAATAAGCCAAAACAACATATATCTAGTATTTTAACCCTATAAGTGCTTAACAGGAATTAAGACAAAATGGAGATGAAATTTACACATTTGATTTTATTTTACTAATATTTTCGTTTAGCCCTAGAATTTGCACATTCACAAGGCATTAAAGGAGAAAATGCATCCCACAATTTGTTATGCAAGTTCTCCCGACTACCATAGTACCCCACTTGTGGGTGTAAACTAATATATGGACGCACCGCGAGACGCAGAAGGGAAGGCGCGCCAAAGAGCTTTTAGAGGGCAGATCCGGCTTTGAACAGTTTCAGGAACCATGTCGCATTTACAAAGCCCTTGAGGTGTCAAAACAGTGGAAACCTCTAGAAAGTGACCCCGTTTTTAAAACCGCACCCCTCAAAGAATTTATCAAGTGATGTAGTAGCATTAGTAACCCCGAAGTGAATGTGTAAGCTATGCGGAGTAAATTGGGTCACCAAATCCCATTCTATTTTCCCCACCAGCTCCTATGACGCGGACGGGGAAGAGGGGCATTCTGGGGGATCAGCGCTGGTGGTGTCTTCTCTCTTATAAGCTCTAAATATGGGGTGTCCCCTGAAAACACTCGCACAGCTTATACATTTCCTTCTAGTCGCAGCCACTTATGTCCTAATGATTGGACGACTTTTGGGGTTTTTGTCTTCACATTGTACAAGCTAGATTTTTATTTTTATTTTCTGGCAATGTGGCCATATGAGGGCTTGGTGTTTGCGGTATTAGATGTACTTTTCAATGCCACCATTTTGGGCCCTGTAACTTATTGACTACATTTTATTAACTCTTTCTGGGTGGGATGTAAAAGGAAACATCAATTCTGGCATTGCTTTTTAGCATTTATTTTTTTCCCGTGCAGCGTACAGCATAAGTAACATGTTACCTTTATTCTGTGGGTCGGTACGGTTACGGCAATACCTCATTTATATTATTTTTTTAATGCATTGCTATTTGTGCAGAATAAAATTCAATTTAGGAAAAAAATAAATTATTTTGTATCGCCATCTTCTGAAAGGCATAACATTTTTATTTTTCAGTAGAAAGAGCTGGTTGAGGGCTTAATTTTTGCGGGATAACCTCTGCTTTTTATTTGTACCCTTTTGGTTTTCATCTGACCATTTGATTACTTTTTATTGAACATTTTGTAAGGGAAAGGTGGTGAATAATCATTATTTTGTGCGGTTTTCTAAATTTTTTTCATGATGTTCGCAGTTTGGGTTAAATGTTTTAATTTTATTGTTCAGGTTATTATGGACGTGGTGATGCCAAATATGTAATTTTTTTTTCCCGATCGGCACCATAATATATCGAAACCCCTGAGATGTCAACCACGAGTGTTCCAGGGCATGGTCAGCCGTAACATATGGCTGACACTTGCAGGGCATGGTGCGCACACAGGTTCTGAGCATGCACCATGCAGCCCCTGTAGTACTAAGGTGGTTTGCGGGAAGTCCTTCCTGGCAGCGCCATACTATTACAGCAGATGTCGGGAAGGGGTTAAAGGGATTCTACCATTACAATCCTTTTTTTTCTCGTTGACACGACAGTATAGCCTTAAGAAAGACTATTCTTCTCCTACCTTTAGATGTCTTCTCCATGCCGCTGTTCAGTTAAAATCCTGTTTTTCGCCGGTATGCAAATGAGTTCTCTCGCAGCACTGGAGGCAGTCCCCAGCGCTCAAACAGCACTGGGGGCATCCCCAATACTGCAAGAGAACTCTCCAGCACCGCCTCCATCTTCTTCAGGAACCGGGTCTTCACATCTCTTCTTCCGGGGGTTGGGTTCAAACTTCTAGGCCTCCGGCCTAGGGCAAAGCCCTATATATTGTTCATTGAATGCTTGTAGGAACTGGTTTATTCCCAATTACCACCTCAGATACCTGTGTAAAAGCCCCACTTTGCAGAAATGTAACATTTTTTTGTTTCAGATTTTGCTGTGGTCTAAGTGCCGAATTTTAATTTTTTATTCCATTTCAAGCCACTCCTGACTCTGGCTCTCAAAACCGCAGCAAAACCTGCAACAACAAAAAAAACACTGCGTTACTGCAATGTGGGGCCTTAGCCTAAAGCAGGTTTCCCTCGTCGTTGATTCACTTGCTGGCTCTCTTCTTCCATCCTGTTTTTGCCAAAAACCTGGAGGGCAGGCTTAAGGTGTTTGATGGGCAGGCCAACAGCAAAATGATGCCACCAAGGCGCTGCTGAAGCGCACATTGCCAAGCATTATGCTCCACCGATCTCTTGAATGTGAAACCAACTATGGTAAAACAGGTTGTTACAGTCACACTGAATTTTCTTCAGTTATTGTCCAAGCACACTGTTGTAGCCCTTGTCAGGGCTCAGTAGATAAGTGTAGTTCACTTAGTCTGTCCGTAGTGCTATATTGTGTGTGTGTGTGTGTGTGTGTGTGTGGGGGCTTTCCTCACCGCTCAGCATAATGACTGGGCCATAAGAAATGCCCCCTCTTACAGTATAGCACTATGGACAATGGACTATGGCAGGAGGGGCATTCCCAGCTAGATTGTCAGGAACGCCCTTCTAACAGTGAAGAGCTATCAGCAACGGCACCGATAGCTCTTCCCCTGGGGCACATAACAGGAAAGCCAACCGTGCGTAGAATTCAGAGCACTGAATGGGCCTTGGTGGAATCAGTGCACTGTTGGCTTTCCCGTTATGTGCCCCAGGGAAAGAGATATTGGTGCAATTACCGATACCTCTGCACTGTCAGAAGGACGTTTCTGACAGTCTAGCTGGGCTGTGAGGAATGCCTCTCCTGACAGTAGTTTCTGTAGCACTGTACTGTCAGAGGCTGAGCGGTGAGGAACGTTCCCTCCACCCCCTTCCTGACAGTACTCGTCCATAGACAGTACTTGGGGGGGGGGGGCATTCCTCACTGCTCAGTGTCAATGACCATTCCCACTATACTTCATACCATGAGCACTTTCATAGTCTACAATTGTTGATTTTTTTTTTTTCTTGTTCTCCTAAATTGACTGATTTTTTGGGGGGGTCAGTTGCAGGATTTTTCTATTTTTGTTTTAACATGACTGATGGTGGTTCTCAAATGGTCAATGATGGTCATTCACGTTCACTGGCAAAGATGCTGGCTGCAATACACAGTGGTCTTTGGCTGTGTGATCTCTGTTGAGGCCGAAGTCACTGTATAGCTCCCACCCTAGAGATAAGCGTCTATCTTGGTTATAATTTATTATTAGAGATGAGCGAACAGTGTTCTATCGAACACATATTCGATCGGATATCAGGCTGTTCGATGTGTTCGATTCGAATCGAACATCACGTGGCAAACTCCAAAAAGATTTGATTCCCCTCCCACCTTCCCTGGCGCTTTTTTTGCACCAATAACAGCGCAGGGGAGGTGGGACAGGAACTACGAGAACGGGGGCATTGAAAAAAATCGGAAAAAGTCATTGGCTGCCGAAATCAGGTGACCTCCATTTTAGACGAATAGTGGATTTCAGATCCGGGTCATATGAGACTGTGAACTTTGTGACTAAGAGACAGGGATAGCTGTACAGGCAGGGATAGCTAGGGATAACCTTTATTTAGGTAGGAATGTTATTAAAAATAACTTTTTGGGGCTCTATCGGGTGTGTAATTGTGATTTTTGTGAGATAAACTTTTTCCCATAGGAATGCATTGGACAGCGCTGATTGGTCGAATTCCGTACTCTGGCCAATCAGCGCTGGCTCTGCTGGAGGAGGCGGAGTCTAAGATCGCTCCACACCAGTCTCCATTCTGGTCCGACCTTAGACTCCGCCTCCTCCAGCAGAGCCAGCGCTGATTGGCCAGAATACGGAATTCGACCAATCAGCGCTGGACAATGCATTCTATTAGCATGATGAAGTAGAGCTGAATGTGTGTGCTTAGCTCAACTACGCCGGTGGAGTAGTTGAGCTAAGCACACACATTCAGCTCTGCTTCATCAGGCTAATAGAATGCATTGGCCAATCAGCGCTGGCCAATGCATTCTATTAGCGTGAGCTGAGTGTGCACAAGGGTTCCAGTGCACCCTCGGCTCTGATGTAGCAGAGCCGAGTGTGCACAAGGGTTCTAGTGCACCCTCGGCTCTGATGTAGCAGAGCCGAGTGTGCAGAAGGGTTCTAGTGCACCCTCGGCTCTGATGTAGCAGAGCCGAGTGTGCAGAAGGGTTCTAGTGCACCCTCGGCTCTGCTACATCTGATGTAGCAGAGCCGAGTGTGCAGAAGGGTTCTAGTGCACCCTCGGCTCTGATGTAGCAGAGCCAAGTGTGCAGAAGGGTTCTAGTGCACCCTCGGCTTTGCTACATCTGATGTAGCAGAGCCGAGTGTGCAGAAGGGTTCTAGTGCACCCTCGGCTCTGCTACATCTGATGTAGCAGAGCCGAATGTGCATAAGGGTTCTAGTGCACCCTCGGCTCTGCTACATCTGATGGGCTGACCGGCACACGGTGTAGTTGAGCAGAACTGGCTCAACACTGCTGAGTCTCTGCATACCCATAGGAATGCATTGGCCAGCCTTCGGCCAATCAGCGCTGGCTCTGCTGGAGGAGGCGGAGTCTAAGGTCGGACCTGAATGGAGACTGGTGTGGAGCGATCTTAGACTCCGCCTCCTCCAGCAGAGCCAGCGCTGATTGGTCGAATCCACCAGCATAGTTGAGCTAAGCACACACATTCAGCTCTACTTCGTCATGCTAATAGAATGCATTGGCCAGCGCTGATTGGCCAGAGTACGGAACTCGACCAATCAGCGCTGGCTCTGCTGGAGGAGGCAAAGTCTAAGATCGCTCCACAACAGTCTCCATTCATGTCCGACCTTAGACTCCGCCTCCTCCGGCAGAGCCAGCGCTGATTGGCCGAAGGCTGGCCAATGCATTCCTATGGGTATGCAGAGACTCAGCAGTGTTGAGCCAGTTCTGCTCAACTACACCGTGTGCCAGTCAGCCCATCAGATGTAGCAGAGTCGAGGGTGCACTAGAACCCTTGTGCACACTCGGCTCTGCTACATCAGAGCCGAGGGTGCACTGGAACCCTTGTGTACACTCAGCTCACGCTAATAGAATGCATTGGCCAGCGCTGATTGGCCAATGCATTCTATTAGCCTGATGAAGCAGAGCTGAATGTGTGTGCTTAGCTCAACTACTCCACCGGCGTAGTTGAGCTAAGCACACACATTCAGCTCTACTTCATCATGCTAATAGAATGCATTGTCCAGCGCTGATTGGCCAGAGTACGGAATTCGACCAATCAGCGCTGGCTCTGCTGGAGGAGGCGGAGTCTAAGGTCGGACCAGAATGGAGACTGGTGTGGAGTGATCTTAGACTCCGCCTCCTCCAGCAGAGCCAACACTGATTGGTCGAATTCCGTACTCTGGCCAATCAGCGCTGTCCAATGCATTCCTATGGGAAAAAGTTAGCTTGCGAAAATCGCAAGCTGACAGGGATTTCCATGAAATAAAGTGACTTTTATGCCCCTAGACATGCTTCCCCTGCTGTCCCAGTGTCATTCCAGGGTGTTGGTATCATTTCCTGGGGTGTCATAGTGGACTTGGTGACCCTCCTGAGACGGATTTGGGTTTCCCCCTTAACGAGCATATGTTCCCCATAGACTATAATGGGGTTCGAAACAGTGAGCGGCTGTTCGAATCGGATTTCGAACCTCGAACATTTTAGTGTTCACTCATCTCTATTTATTATGTATCATCATAGAGAGAATTCCTTAATATAGTCTGTAAGCTTTTAGGAGCAGGATAACCTCACATCAATACAAGGGATGAGAGTCACAATGTATCTAAAACTATGCATATTGTAAGCCTCTAAACAATATTGTTAGGCTGTAAACTTTCCTAAACAGGATAACCCCCATCATCACTGGGGATGATATTATGTTTTATTATTGTATACACATTTATGAACATTGTGAGCCTTGAGCATTATTTCCTAGTCTGTAAGCTTTTCCTGGCAGATTTCTTGTATGGGGCAGCAGTAGGCAGATGGATAGACGTGATCCAGGGTATATCGTCAATCGCCATATTTGGGGTCAGGGAGGAATAATTTTTTCCGCTGAGACTCAGATCTCAGAAGTTTTTCTTTGCCTTCCTCTGGATCATCAGGTTGGGGCTCTTATCTCAGGATCTTATTATTGGATGTTCAGATGAACCATCACAGGAGCCCAGACTCCAAGGACCTGAGATAAGAACCACAACCCATATCATTTAGTATAATATAAGACAAGCTGTTATTTAAAAAACAAAAAAAAAAACCCACCTTCACAGCATGGCAGCAGCGGAAATAACGGAGTGAAGAAAAAAAACAAAGCTTGAAGCCTAGTAGACTCATCCCAAATTACAAGTTGGGATGAGCGAACCAGATTCGACCTGAGATTTCCAAAAGTTTAAGGTGGGCCCAAACACTAAACCTTTGGCGTTTACCACCCAACAAAACAGTATTATACTATGGGGTCTTCTCAGACCTCAGAGTATAATAAGTGAAGTACCCAAGTTGTGCCCAGAAAGCATTCTACATACCATTACTTTGCCTCCAGAAGTCTGAACTGATGACAATTGGCAGGAAAGTGTCACCAATACATGCTGCTTCAGTCAAATTCCATCAGTATGGTACAACAGAAATTTGGATTTATCTTACTGGGCAATGTTTTTCCACTGCCCTTTCAATTTTTGCACTTGTTTGCCTTGCCATTCAGCTTCCCTTAGACAGCAATAGCACTCAAACCGGCATCTGCTGTTCTAGTTCCATCAATGCTAAGGTACGAGTCGTGCACTTGGACACACTAGTTGGCGCACCAGTGTTGTATTCAGCAATTCCTCACATCCTCCTCTGACTTCCCTTTGCCCACGAATTGTTTACATTCACATGATCCTCCTTCGATTGTTGGTCCTTAATCACCTCATTCTTGCAATACTCTTGCCACTAAGACATGAGAAAACCACACAAGTCTGACAGTTTTAGAAGGCTATTCTAGCACTGATGACTGATCATTTGCTTAAATCATTCCACTTTTCCATTCTAATGTGGATTCACTCTGATCCACAGAATATGTCTTCACTGGATAATGCTGAACTCTGTAATATCCATACGGTAAAGCTCTAATCACGAAAGGGCAGGGGTCTCTAATAAAGTGGCCATCTAGCAAACCCAGGGTCTACATAGCTTTTTGTTGCTATAGCAGTTGCTCAGCAGTTTTTGATATACAGCCAAGATAAATTTTTAATGGAAACGATATATACTTGTCAAAGATAGTCTAAGAAGCAAGGACAGCAATATTTCCGAAAGTGGTATAAGATGTGTTATCAGTATAAAAAGGTCTTAGAAGAAGATTAATGGATAAACTGAGTGATGTGCAGGAAAAACACTAACAGCTATACACCTCGGATCAGTCAGCAATGCTTAATATCCAGCTAAAAATACTGCTAACTACGCTGAGCTGCACTTAGAGGCCACTACAGCTCATTCATCAATTGCATAACATACAAGGTTCACACACATCTGATCCACGTATTTATTTTCTTGGAAACCCACACATATACTTTTTATTGCATTCTGGATAATAATGGTAACCAACATGGTCCTCCAATGATTCGGACAAAGCTGGATATTTTCTGTAGCTCCCACCACTCCTGAGCAATCAGTTCAGTTGACTTCAGGGTCTGATACACTAATTAGACTCTCTACTGTCAAGTGGGCGGAGTCAAGCAGAATCAGACTTGATTCTGAAGTCTGACACTGCCTTTCTCTGATTGTGATCTTGACCGCTGACACTGTCCATTCTCTTGTCAATTAACTACTCCTGAATGCAACCCCAGATTCAGCGGAGTGCCGCCTATTGAAGGATGCAAAAAAATGGAGAGGGAATAAGATCTTATTTAACAAAACATTGTAAATTTGTTAAAAAAAACAAAAACACTGTGATCCCTCTCAGGTCTGGCTGCGTAGGCCTCAGTATGTGACAAAAAGTATAGTGCACGTAAGATGGGTTGAAACGTGGACCATGTAATCTTAGATGAGCATCAATGACCCAATTAAACATGCTGAAGGCTCATGCCCATAGCCATAGTACAAATCTGTGTTGCACTGATGTAGTACTTATAGACTAGTATCCATACTGAACCTCTGTGGTCCCTCTTCTTTTACATTTTTCATATTTCTTTGCACGCCAGAACTATTTAAGGGAATATAATGTTCCTGTAACTCTATAATATGAAACTGTAGGGACTCCCCATGATGTTGTATTAGGTTTACAGCGTGCATGTGGCCTAAGGATTCTAATTTACAAAGAAATCTCTGTGGTAGAATTTACTGAATCCGAACCCAACAAGGACTTATAGGAAAAACTACAAGACCATAACAAACATGAAGAAATATATTAAAAAAAAAAAAAAAAAATCTATTGCCAAGTAAGAGTTATGTTTTTCATCAAAGATTGTGTAGAAATAGCAGACAGAATAACAAAGTGATAAAAACATGACAGCACCATCTTGTTTTATTTTATATTAACAATTTTATCAAAATTTTAACCATTTGCATATTCTTGGAAAATAAAAAACATCTCATACTGTGTACAAAAATATGCTATGTATACACTTACCGGTTTTTCCATTAAAAGCTTAGATTTAAGTCACTTTTTGGTATCAAGAAACCACAAATGAATGAAAACATTGGGATGATTGCATGTTATCCTTGTGCCGGCATTAGACGTGATACTAAGGAATTGCAAAGAAACCAAAACAATCTATGATATACCTTCAAGGTGCAAAACAACAAAGGGGTACATAGAAAGAACGCACAATACGTACATGACATAAAAGGTCAAGATAACATAGTAAGTAATGAATATTCATCATCACAATATGTTTCACGCTTTATCGTGCAAGGAACTTCTATTCTTACTGTAGAACAAAAGTGTGAATGTCTCAAAATCAACCTTAGCAATTTTGTTTCTTGACTGTTGTAAGGGGTTGTTTACATGGAGGAATTTGAAGCTGATTTTAAAACAATTTTTTTTCTCAGTATGCTGAAAAAGAAGTGTCCTGCTCTACCTTCCCATCGATTCAGGAGGCGATTCAGCCACAGAACCAGGGCCGAGGCGCATGATGAATAGCCCCATTGTTTCTAATAAACATGCAAATTCCCTTTAGTACATTACTTTGGCTTTTCAATATGGGTTTACTTACGGACAGAATTTGGAGGGGAGTCCAAGGCAGAAGACCACTTCAAATACTGATTTTGATGTGGATTCTGCCTCCTATGGTTTTCAGTGAGATACTAGGATCAAAGCAGGACACTATAAAATTACATATTCTGCTTGATTCATCCGTGGCTAAGTGAATGAACTTTGTGAGTGAAAGCCTGTCCTGTCACTGGATGGAGATCTGACTCAAATTCCTCCATCCGAATCCACTGTGTGAATGGGTTCTAAGCGAGGGCTCTATAAGAATCACTGCATTGTTGGAAAACCATTTCAGTTGCCTTTGACAAGATATCAGCTGAAAATAATGGCAGGAATGGCTTGGTGATATATAGGAGACTATTTGTATATATATCACAGTGAAGGTCACCATGGGTACCCCAAGTGAAGTAGAGTCTAGGTAAGGCTTTGATGCCATAGCTAAATACCTAAAATATTGCTCTGTCATCTAAACATATAGCAACTTGACCCCATTATAAGTATTGGCTGGTGTTTTGTTAAAGAGGACCTTTCACCACTTTTGGGCACAGGCAGTTCTATATACTGCCAGAAAGCTGACAGTGCGCTGAATTCAGCGCACTGTCGGCTTTCCCGATCTGTGCCCGGTGTGAAGAGCTTACGGCCCGGTACCGTAGCTCTTCTATGGTCAGAAGGGCGTTTCTGACCATTAGCCAGAGACGTCCTTCTGCCTCGCGGCGCCTATCGCGCTGTGCTGTGGAGCGGGGAGGAACGCCCCCTCCCTCTCCTGATAATGCTCGTCTATGGACAAGATGTGTGAGCAGAGGGAGGGGGCGTTCCTCCCGGCTCCACAGCACAGCGCGATTGGCGCCGCGAGCCAGAAGGACGTCTCTGGCTAATGGTCAGAAACGCCCTTCTGACTGTAAAGCGCTACGGTACCGGGACCGATAGCGCTTTACACCAGGCACAGATCGGGAAAGCCGACAGTGCGCTGAATTCAGCGCACTGTCAGCTTTCTGGCAGTATATAACACTGCCTGTGCCCAGATATGGTGAAAGGTCCTCTTTAATGTACATCTCACAGCTCCAAGAATTGCTAATATTTAGTTGGGGTCATTCTTAATACGTCAAAGGTTTTCATACATTTTACCACACTAAAGAATCACTATTATTCGTAGTTTCAAGTTGCTGCAGTAGTCAGTTATGCCATTTGTCATCTCCAACCCCATCCTCCCTATTAGAAAGCCCATTTTGGAGAATTTAATAAAAGGTTCTATCCCAGTTTTCTGGTGAGAAAAGTTGGAATTTTTGGGCACGTAGTCGGTTTTGCTTTAAAAAAAAACTAAAAAAAAAATAAAATAAAAATGGATGGGTCTTGGCAGAGAGGGTGGCTTCCCTTGGCCAAACAGATTTATTATAATTTACTCCTTAAACTAGTGTAAAGTATAGCTCAAATCTAGGCTAGCTGGCATAGACTTGAGTTCCTAGCACACAAGAGGACAGAAGAGGACACATTGCCTCTTCGGTGCATCTCCTGGCGCACAGGGTTTTATAACTGGTGTAGGAAAAATTCACCACCTATTCCTTGGAGGATTTTCAAACATGTAGGAAAATCTTTTGAGTCACGTTGCTTAAGCATATTCTATGTAATGTGTCCTGGGATGCTTCTGACTTTTAAGGATAAAGGTTGGGCCTTTGGATTTCAACTACCGATCATTTTGTCCCCATATAGATAAGTGTGTGGCTGTGGCTTTCTCCCCTCTCTCCATGCAGCAGAGATGCATGCTCTGCCAAACCTAGTAGACATGTGTATGGTGTAGTTGTCAGCTATATAAAGACTAGATAACTAAAGATTTCTGTTTCTTGAAAAGCAACCAAAGTCCTGTAGCGTGTCTAACAAATGATAAATGATAAATTACAGATAAATAAACAATGCACATAACATGGTGATAACATACAGTAAAGGTAGCCGACACCCTGACGCTTCCAGTATTCTCTTCTTGTATAACAGGAAGAAACCTGGATACCTTAGTAGAATCTTAGACATTTAGAAAGAGAAAAATATAACATATATTTACACATACATAAATGAAATTCAATTAAATACACAGCAAAATCTGATAACAAATATAATATATTGATAGATTCTTTTTTATTGTGCCACTAAAATACGTAAACTTTAGAAGCTAAAAGTATATGTTCACCTTTGAACACCATTCTACTGCTTATTTGTATATATTTATATTATATTATAATCAAGCTACATGAAATGTTACCATCTGTGGAGCTGGAATCTCCCAGAATCCTTCACTGGCTCAGTGTTTGGTCAGCACCTTTCTAGGGCTCTAGACTAGACAATCTTAACCTGCGACAGATACCGCATATCAAAGTGTCTGATACGGTTTGATAAATTTGTCATATTCTTAGACTGTCTACACTAAGAACTAGAAATCCCCTTTTGGCTAAGGAGTCTCCTAGCGAGCTGTTAGTCATGTTTTTTTTCGCAGCGTTTTTCACTGAAAGTCTTGAGAATTTTGATAACTTCTATTATACCTATACGGAATATGCCAGCATTTCTGTAGGTATAATTCACTTGCTGCAATTTGCAAAAACGCCTTTTTGAAATCACAACAATTGGGCTCCGGATTTTTTTTCTACAATGTGTCGATGTGATTAGCCAGAATCCCATCCACTTTGCAGGTAAAGTTTTTTGCAATGTTTGGCCCCGGCCTTAAAGCCTCTTAACCTTATCTGTAAATTATATCTATATACACACTTGTTTGAAGGTGAACACATGCCTTATGGCCAAATACTCATCTCTGAAACAGTCCATAAGACTGAAGGTGTCAGTACTATATAGTACTTATAACACATTTGCCTCTCTTATTGCAAGTTCATAGTCTAAAGGCAAACTTTTTCCATTTGGATTTTTTTTTAGTATTTACATAGTTCAGGTAATTCTTTAGTATGTGTACTGCATGTAGTATCATTTTGAGTGACTGTCAGAATGCTTGATATCTATTTTGAACTACGTTTTCCTTCACATACACCATTTTGTTTGATTTTTGATTTTTTAGACTGTTTGTTAAAGAAAAATCTCCTTGATCTTGAAGTGCTTTTTTTATACGGACATTTTTGTCATACATGTTTTGGCTATAGAGAAACCTAAGGGAAAATGTCTGAAGAAAATGCCTAGAGCTGAGTTTTGATGCCATGAACCCAAGAAACACTTCAAAAGTGAAGGAAAACACCCAAAGGACATAATATGTCCCCCCCCCCCAAAAAAAAACAACCCTCCCCTAAGAAAAGGTGGAATTATTCCATCTCTATGTCTGAGGTCACTTTAAATGTATTTGTTTTGGAAAGGACTCTTATATCTCCTATATGGCCCCCCATTTAACGCAATAGACTATAGAGAGTCAAACATATTCTGTATAAACAATACCCTTAATAGCATTTTATGGGGGACCCAAATAGGGTTCACAGACATTTTATGGGCTACGCCACTCTTTACCTGACAGGGATCCAAAAACTGTAGTGCAAATAGTAAAAGAATGTGTTGAAAGACGAAGTGCGCTACAGAGCGATACTTGCGTATCTGGTGTGCAACTACCTTTGTAATCAAAGATATAACATTTGGTCCAGTTTGTTATTTACATTTGCATCTTCTTAGAACAAGAAGATATTCCTTTGGTTAAGAAAATATTATTAAATAGTTTTTGTCTCTTCATGGGTGAATTTAGGTGCATTTTTCAACATCTTCTCCTGTCTTCTGAACCCTGGAGTAGGTTTTACATGAAGATTTGAAGCAACTGGGAGGCCAAGAGATGGGCCAAGAGAAGCTGCATGGTATACAACCCTGGACATTCTTCTCAAAGAAGGCAAAAACAGGAAACCACCAAGTTCGAGAAAGAAGATTACTTGCAGATGAAGTTTTCAAACACTGAAATATAGATAAAAGTTTACCATATTATTTTTTTTATTGAAACTGCAGAAAAAACAAACACCCCCCCCCCCTCAAATACAGAGATCACCTTTCACCACCTCCACCAACTACAGTTTATAACATCAGTTAGTAGGCTCTGCTCCACTGATTCCAGCGCAGTTGGAACTTTTTTCTCTGACTCCCACCATTCTTGAGCAATCAAGGCCATTAGTTTTGGTATCTGATATGCTATTTAGGTTCTGTACTTTCAGGTGGGCAGTGTATGTTAGGAGTAGAAATGTGGTGTGAGGTGGACAGTATCAAAGTTCAAAAACTGCACCATCACCACATTTTAGTTGGCTCATTTTTGGCACATCTTAGTGCATTTAGGAAAACTGAGCAACAGTTTCATAAACCACCTTACAACATCCTGTTAAAAATCTAGCATGTGCCATGCTGTATAAAAAAAGGAGCTTACCTTTAGCCTGAGGATTTTTTTGTTCCAGATTTTGCTGCAGTTTTTTGAGCCAAAGCCAATAATGGATACAATAGGAATGGGGAATATATAGGAAGTACTTCTACTTCTTTTCTCTGCTTAAAGAGGACCTTTCACCACTTTTGGGCACATGCAGTGTTATATACTGCTGGAAAGCTGACAGTGCGCTGAATTCAGCGCACTGTCGGCTTTCCCGATCCGTGCCCGGTGTAAAGAGCTTACGGTGCCGGTACCGTAGTGCTCTATGGTCAGAAGGGCGTTTCTGACCATTAGCCAGAGACGTCCTTCTGCCTCGCGGCACCTATCGCACTGTACTGTGTGAGCGGGAAGGAACGCCCCCTCCCTCTGCTCACACATCTTGTCCATAGACGAGCATTATCAGGAGAGGGAGGGGGCGTTCCTCCCCGCTCCACAGCACAGCGCGATAGGCGCCGCGAGGCAGAAGGACGTCTCTGGCTAATGGTCAGAAACGCCCTTCTGACCATAGAGCACTACGGTACCGGCACCGTAAGCTCTTTACACCGGGCACGGATCGGGAAAGCCGACAGTGCGCTGAATTCAGCGCACTGTCAGCTTTCCAGCAGTATATAACACTGCATGTGCCCAAAAGTGGTGAAAGGTCCTCCTTAATCCATGTCTGGCTTTGGCTCAAATCCCTCCCTCCCCCCCAAAACCTACAAAATCTGTAACAAAAAAAGTTGAATTTCCACAGCGTGGGGCCTCAGCATTAGAAACACTTCTCTGCGTCTGGACACATACAGGCTCACTGAAAAAGAGGCCACATTTACCTGACGTTATGTGACACTAGGAATGCTAGGCTTTATTAGTATTTTGCACTTGTGCAGTCTCTACCATATACCATGTGGGCCTGTCTGCATCCTGCAGTGAGCCATTGCTTTATCCAACATCAGATATATGCGCTCTTTTCCAGTGATATGGGTTTCGACATGTAACATCACAACTTTTCAATAGTATACAGGGGTTTTTTGTTTTTTTTTTAGCAGCATCCCAAGCAAGGTTTTAAAATAAAATTAAAAAAAAAAATTATTTAGTTATCTTACTGATCTAATAACATTGCAAAACCTATTGGCTCACATTTACTGATAGTCCTGCAGTGTAATCTTAGTCAGGTAGTCTGAAAATTTGCCAAAAAAGTTTTACATTTAAAAAGAAAAAAAAAATGATATATAAAATTCAAATAATTTCTTTTCCCTAAAATATTTCCTATATTGCTCTTGGGTGCCTGGTATTTAAAACAGAATGCACAGATCCTGAAAAGCAGCTATGCAAAAATCATAACATCTGCCGTGATAGTATGAAACGTGTCCTTAACCCATTTGTGACTAGCCCATTTACATTAACAGGATGCTGCAGCCCATTCATTTAAGTGTTCTCTTAACACTGCACATAGCAATCCTGTTATACTCTGTATCTCTCAGTACTGGCCAGAACTAGCATTATTCACATGACAGTGCTGTTTTTCATGAACTCAAAATCATATCGGCCTGTTCAAGTCCACTGAAGGGATTTATTCACATGACTGAATAACTTCCATTTTTGAAATGGCACCATTACAAAGAACAATGGTTCCCATAGAAAATAAGCACTCAGATAATTATGAACAGAGAAAAAAAAATTATGGCTTTTACTCAAAGTATGAGTAAAACAGAGATGCCAAAAGTTTTAGGTCCATCATAACACCAGGATATGTCATCTCATTTTAACTGCTAGGGGTTCATTCACACAGAGGAAAATGGTGAGGAATTTGGTGTGGAATTTCAGCGCTGAAAAAAAGCCTCCCATTGACTTCAATGGGTTCCTTTAAATAAGAATCTGATAATATTTTTAAGAATTTACATTAGGGACTAAAGAGTAGAAGTACCCGCCACACGTGACTGCTGCGGCCAATCAGTGGCCTCAATAAAGGAATGGGGGAAGGGATGTAATTTCCGGTGACATCCCTGTTACCTTCTAGAGGCCGCTGATTGGCCTCAGCAGTCACGTGACCACTGAAGCCAATCAGTGGCCTCAAGAAGAGAACTGGGATGTCACAGGAAATTACGTCCCTGGTTCCTTTATTGAGGCCGCTGATTGGCCTCAGCAGTCACGTGGCCACTGAAGCCAATCAGTGGCTTCAAGAAGAGAACTGGTATTTTTTTCTCACCTCCCCCTGCCTAATTAGAAAACATGGCAGAAAACAGCAGCTAGAACAAGGTTTCCAGCAAGAAAAAAAAAATCTGGAAAACATAACCAATTAAACAACAATATACAATGCAAGTCTGCTTACCTTTTCATTAGCCATGGCATGATACCACCAGAAGAGCCTAGTGGTTATGAAGTAAGCCACTATTACATCCACAGTGTAGTGCTCATGTGCAACCAAAATGCAGATCACTCCAGAAGCGCTTAGCAGCCAGCAGACTATGTGATACCACCAGAAGTGACGTGGGGAATCTGCAAAAAGAAAAAACAACATGAAACCACCATAGCTAAACCCTGTGACCCATTCACAGTTACCGTAATTTATCTACATTGTAGTTCCATCTCCAAATGCTGATACAGTATGTGTGCAGACTTGGGAATTTCAGATTGTTTACACCAGTAAATGACTTAAGAATAACTAGTCTGCTTCGCTGTCAAATTCTTAGGTTCATTTATAATACTGTTCTTTAAGAACCCTGGTAAGTGTCCAGATGTTCTGCCAAGTACTCGAGCAGTAATGTAATACCGCAAGAAACTATTTTCTCTTTTGTAAATGGGTCTGCAGTGATACTCAGCTAAGTACAGAAGTGTGCCTGCTACACGTGTAAATCCTGGGATATGTACACTGAGTGAAGGCTTTGTATACATGCACAGCACATTGAAGTTAATCATTCTCCATACATTACACTTTACAAAATCAATTTCATCTCTTTTACTGCTTGTAGTAAAACTTGCTTTCACAGTCAATTGTATTGACATCCAATCTATATACACTGGCATGTATATTAAAAAGCTAGATCCTAAGTCACTCACACCTTTATAATATACAGTACCTCCATTTGAAACGCAGGTTTGACCGAGTTAGCTGTAATTGTCAGGTTCTGGGGAACACAGTTATACGCTGCTCCTTGAGCTAAAGAACTGGTCTGAATTTTAAGGTACAAACAAAATTTCTCTAACAAAACAGTTTGTCTGTAGGAGGACTGCAGGTACATTCAGATGGTCAGTTTAGAGGCAGTTAAAGAGGACCTCTCACAAGCTCTACAAAGTCCAGCTGTTTGCATTACAGTAGGTGCTGCTCCACTGATTCCAGTTGCAATTTCTTCTTTAACCCCTCCATTCTTGAGTCCTTTTAGTTTCATGGATGGTGTCAGGCAGGAGAAGGAAAGATATGCAATTCCGTGCTTTGACGCTGTCCATCCCTGATTGGAGCGCTGAATCACAACTCCTTGCTTTCTCCAGAGACTAAATAGCTTATCAGGCACCAAAACTAACTGCACTGATTGCTCAGGAATGGCAGAGTCTAGGCTAATAATTCAAACTGCACCAGAATTAGTGGATCAAGAGATGATAAAAACTGGAGTTGGTGGAAGTGGTGAAAAGTCCTCATTAAAGTTACATTATAATATTAGGAAAAATAGCCTTAAATTTTGATGTAGCTTTGGTTGTTACAGAATTAACATGTTAAGTAAAAATGTCTCTTCTGAAGAAAATAATCCCCCCCCCCCCCAAAAAAAAACCCCTTTACAACCATATAAAAAACTGCAGCAAAAACACATTTGTTTTATTCAATTTGTTTTTCCAAAGCTGTTTTGATACAGTTTAAACTGCACCAACCTGACCATCTTCTACTCCATAGATATCAAGTACT
The DNA here is from genome assembly GCF_031893055.1 of Leptodactylus fuscus. Classification (NCBI taxonomy): domain Eukaryota; kingdom Metazoa; phylum Chordata; class Amphibia; order Anura; family Leptodactylidae; genus Leptodactylus; species Leptodactylus fuscus. The sequence goes on from NC_134265.1 coordinate 265,129,532, forward strand.
GATGTTAAGCTGGGGCCTCACATTGCAAAAACACTGTGTTTTACATTACCTGCAAAGTGGATGGGATTCTGGCTATTCCATCTACACATTGCAGAAAAAATCCCCTATTATCCCCTGGATATTGGGGTCCCTTAGGTGTTGAGCAGTATCCGCCACTCACTTCTCAGGATATGTGAGGTAGTAGTGGAGCAATACCCACTACTACCTCACATATTCTAATAAGTGAGTAGCGGACACTGCACATCATGTAAGGGACCCTTGATATCCAGGGGATTATAAGACCATTTGCCTCTGGTGAGAATATAACCAGAGGGGATTACAGCATGGTCGTGGGACCTCACGAGGACGTATTCATCCATAACATAGGATGTTCTATTTTGGAATTTACTGCACAGAATTGTATTTTCTCTAAAACCATAGAGAATCTGATGAAGGCTTATATAATGCACAAATCTGGATTTGGGGAATGCCTGGCGACCACTTGTGCATAGTGCCTAATGTAAAATTTGGTAGTAGAAAGATAATGGTACAGGGTGGGGGCTATGATGTGGCTGGATGATCTTAAGTATAAGAAAACGAGAAAATATTACATTTTCTGACAACTGAATAATTAAAGAATACTAATATCATGTTACTAACAGTAATGTTCACATTACCCTAAGGAATGATCCTAGAAACTGGAAGTCAGTAAAAGCCAGTGAGAAGGCTGAAAAATGGAGCACATGCTGGGACTACTGCAGGCTGTTCAGTCTGTCTATCTGTCTGCACTGTACCAGATGGAGTAAATGCAACTCTTTAAAAAGTCTTAAAAATTGTTTCAATCTCACAAATTCGGAGTAGAGTACAAAATAGGGCAGCACCTCAGGACAGATGTTACACTTACAGAGACAAATTCAGTGCAAACTGTCCCACTGCAAACCCTAGCTAAACGGACTAGAAAAATTACTGTGTCAAAGTAATGTGTCTCATTAGGGAGATACGATACAGGGACATATAAGACATGCATGCCCTGGCAAGAATTCTGGGTAAGGAATATGCAAATAATATCTCATAGGTGAAAAGGAGGAATTTGCTCCCCACAGGCTAATGACTCACTTTCAAAGAAGCCTAAAAGCAAAATCTTGGAATAGTAGCCAAGACAGAAAACTTCCTCCAAAAGAAAGAAGGTCCCATCTGCAAACAGCTGTTTTGAGCTAGCTGCCTCTCATCAGTGCCGAGCAGAGTACTGGCTGGCTGTGTGAGGTCTCTGCGAGAGATTCTGTTTTTACGTTTATTTGACTTTGTGTTCATTTTTGTGGGACAAATACGTACGGGGAACCTGGGGAAAAAAAAAAACAACTCTTAAGGGCTTTGTTTTTATGGTCTTCATTTGTGCAGCCAAAATAACAAGTCACCTTTATTCTATGGCTCCGGGTACAGCAAATTAAAAAAAAATCCAAGATTTTCAAAAAAAAAAAAAAAATAGAATGAAGGGGGCTTTTTTTGCGGGGCCAGATGTACTTTGTAGTTATACCATTTGGGGGAATGTCTATTGCTTTGATCACTTTTTATTCAAATTTTTATCAAAGGCAAAACAGCAAAAACAACGACAGTTCGGCTCTTTTGATTTTTGTTTCTTGCTACTGTACGGGAAAAATATTTCTAAAAAACTTTGTAGACCAGACACAAGGATACCTAACTTGGGCACAAGGATACCCAATGTGTGTGTTCAATATTTTTTTTACTTCTATATGTGTTCTTAGGAAGGGAGCTCTATTCATTTTAAAAAATTAATTTTTTTTACTGTAATTATTAGACCCTCTACGGGTCTTCAACCCCAGAGAGTCTGATCATTAATGCAATGCATTACAAAATTACTGGCACTTCTAATACAGGCTGATAGAGTAGCCTGTAATAGAATTTAATGCCAAACAAATCTGGGAGCCTTCATCAGGCACCCATCTGTCATGGTAATGGATCACTGGACCAGGGCCGCCGATAGGCCAGTACTACTGGTACTGGCGTCAGGGGCCCGGCCAAATTGAAAAATGGGGGGGGGGAGGGGGCCCGGTTTTGGCCCGCAACCGTGTGCCGGCCCCCTGGCGCCCGTAGCAGTCATTGTGTATGTCCTATTTCAACTCAGATCTGCATCCAGAGGACGCAGATCTGAGTTGAAGACATACGCGGCTGAAGCAAGGAGCTGACACAGGTCAGCTTCTCGCTTCGCGCCTCTCTCCCTGACACATATGCGGCAGAAGCAAGGAGCTGACATGTGTCAGCTCCTCGCTTCGCCGCCGCTGCTAATGGCTTGTAGACGCAATGTGATCACATCGCGTCTAAAAGCCGGTAGCCGGCGGCAGCGGCGAAGCGAGGAGCTGACACAGGTCAGCTCCTCGCTTCAGCCATCGCGTCTACAAGCCAGTAGCCGGCGGCGAAGCGAGGAGCTGATACAGGTCAGCTCCTTGCTTCGCCGCTGCGCGCCTCTCTCGCTGTCACATATGCGGCTGAAGCGAGGAGCTGACCTGTGTCAGCTCCTCGCTTCGCCGCCTCCGCTACTGGCTTGTAGACGCGATGTGATGATGTCACATCACGTCTATAACTGTGCGCCAGTGAGAGAGAGGCGCGCAGAGAGCTACGAGGGAATGAAGGAGAAGGTAAGTCAGTCAGTGTAATGTGGAACGTGAAACTGGGGGCAGAGAGAGGACGGCATGACACTGGGGGCAGAGATGGAGAGGACGGCATGACAATGGGGGCAGAGATGGAGGGGACATGAATATGGGGGCAGAGATGGAGAGGACGACATGACAGTGGGGGCAGAGATGGAGGGGACATGAATATGGGGGCAGAGATGGAGAGGACGACATGACAGTGGGGGCAGAGATGGAGAGGACGGCATGACAATGGGGGCAGAGATGGAGGGGACATGAATATGGGGGCAGAGATGGAGAGGACGACATGACAGTGGGGGCAGAGATGGAGGGGACATGAATATGGGGGCAGAGATGGAGGGGACATGAATATGGGGGCAGAGATGGAGGGGACATGAATATGGGGGCAGAGATGGATAGGACGACATGACAGTGGGGGCAGAGATGGAGGGACATGAATATGGGGCAGATATGGAGGGGACATGAATATGGGGGCAGAGATGGAGGGACATGAATATGGGGGCAGAGATGGAGAGGACGGCATGACACTGGGGGCAGAGATGGAGGGACATGAATATGGGGGCAGAGATGGAGGGGACATGAATATGGGGTAAGAGATGGAGGGGACATGAATATGGGGGCAGAGATGGAGGGGACATGAATATGGGGGCAGAGATGGAGGGGACATGTATATGGGGGCAGAGATGGAGGGCATGAATCTGGGGGTAGAGATGGAGGGGGGGGGACATGAAACTGGGGGCAGAAATGGATGGGCAGACATGAATCTGGGGGCAGAGATGGAGGGGGGACATGAAACTGGGGGCAGATGAAGGGTGTATATGAAGCTGGGGGAGAGATAGAGGGGGGACATATAATGTACGGGTGACTGTAGGAGGATTATACTGTGTGCGGGCACATGAAAAATTAATGAGAATGGGTGGAGTCAACATAACGGTGGGTGGGGCTAAATTTGCCACACATTTTGTCCCACTTTTGGTTCTTCAAAAGTTGGGAGGTATGGGTACAGGGGGCAGTGGAAAGACGTTAGAAGGTGGACGGGGGGGGGGGGGGATTGTTGGGGCATCGGGTGTGCGGCACTGCGGAGAGGGAACTGGGGCCTGATTAAGCCTTGTAAAGCTGCTAAATAAAGGTAAATGTAATAAAGAATTGGTATGTCGCAAAATAAAGTAGTTTTAAAATGGCGGCAGCGGGGGGGGGGGGGGGGGCCAGACACTTAGGCTGTATGGGGCCCCAAAATTCCTGATGGCGGCCCTGCACTGGACTGTCGATCCTCCCCAAAATGGCAAGTGCAGGACTGGGGAAAATGGCACCTCAATCAGTTTTGACCAAGGTTCCCAGGACTTTAATCCCGTTCTCGTATCGATCGCCTGATCTTTGCAGATGTCGGTAAGGAGTTAAACCTGTTCAGTCCTTTGAACTGTGCCCGATGGAGTGTTCATTCTTGTTTGGTCTTCAGTTTGGTGACTTTGGTTTGTTTCCCGACTCCACTTTTGTTACCATCCTGATGTGTTGTTCTTCGATGTATGACATTTGTTTTCTCATGACTCTGCTTCTCTTCTGTCTGACCCTAACCTTTGGACTGGACTGATCTACACTTTTGCCTATGTACTTTGCACTATCTTTCTGGACTTTGGGTCAGCTGCCACCTGAGACAATTCATAGAGGTAGCGACCTGGTGGTCCCCTGCTGCAAAGACCAGATCCTTGTATAGGAATCAATGGGTGAAAACCAAGACAACATCTTCAGGAGTAGCTCAAAATCAAACCGGTTACATGGCACAGTGGGTCGATGATCTACTGTCCATTATAAGGTGTCGCTCTTTTTTTTTTTTTTTTTTTTTGTACCAATGAGGTCTTGCATTTCATTCACACGTCCCAAATAATACACTGCTAAAGAATGTATGGAAGGGATAAAAACTGCAATCCCACTGTCTATGCCCTTCAATTCGTGAGAAAAAAAAACTGGAAAAAAAAGTCCTTGAAGCAAGAAAACACTCAAATAGGTGCAATAGAAGCCTGGTAGATCATTATCAAAAAAGATACAAAGTATGTGGTGTCAATAAACCATTAACTTTAAGTCAGGTCACAAAACATGGCTGGATTAAATATGTGCAGTTAAACCCTCCAGTTATAAACAACTTTTCATAAAGGAATTAAAGGAATAGTATATAAGAAATGTTATAAGCCAAGGGGGGGGGGGGGGGAATACAGCAGCTAATGGAAAATTTCAAAAATGAAAATGGTCGGAGTTTTTGGGTGCAGTAGATGCTGGGTGCTGGAGAAGGGGAGGGGGTGTTTCGGTTGTCTGTCTGCCCCTTCCCTGAGCTTGAGGACTTTTTTTTTTCCCCCACTTGGAATTCTTGAAACACTTGACTCAAATATAAGCTGAGGGAGACTTTTTCAGCACAAAAACTGTGCTGAAAATCTCGGCTTATACTCGAGTATATGCGGTAAGTATTAAATGAAAAAAAAAAAAAGTGATAATTAAAGAAATATGTTTTTGTCTCCACTTTTCAGGCACAGATTAATCTATGAAGAACGGCGATAGAAAAGACACTCAAATAATTGCTGATTCTTCATTCACGCTATTCTAAACTGTTTTAACACTATTAGGTTATACAGCTTGATGTGTGAAGCTGAATAAGGAAACAAGCAGTCAGATTGAAGATAAGGAGCAGGAGAACAGCTTAATAAGTGGAAAAGGAAACAGATTTCCTTAATAAAATATACTACAAAGCTTCTTATATTCACATGTACTACTCATTTATGAAAAGTGGTTTATAACTGGAGGCATGCTTTAAGCTCATTGGCTGCACTTCATATGCAAAACCAAGACAAGTGTCACTCTAAATACTGCACAATATGTACTTTGATGCAGCTGTTTTTTTTTTTTTTGTTTTTTTTAATAAACAAAAATGAATTTTACACCTTGAGGCAGAAAATATTGTAAGCCTGAGACATCACTCCCTCTTCTAGAGAACATGTGCCTATAAAAAGAAATCATTACTTCATTTTACATCCTGAATTTCATAGCAGTGATAAGTGACTTGGCTTGCAAGCGAATACTCATCTAATGGTCCAGGATGCTACATAAATGGTGTTCTGGTGTTTTGAAATAGCATTTTAAGAGTTATCAGATACGATCATTCCTGTGATGTCTACAGCCTCATCATCATTAGCACCAGTTTAGGAAAGGGCACAGCATCTAATGTGTGCACTACAATTCAGCAATTACACTTGGCTCAGATGTGTCAGAACTAGACAGAGAGCACCGCTCAATTGATGTACGTACAGAAACGCTTCTGCTTTCTCTACCCAGTATCTGGTGTTAGATAAAGGGCATAAGATCTATGTTATGGGGAGCGTTTGTCATTACTTCAAATATTATATACAATGGATAGGTTATGTAAAAATGGCTTGATTGGGGAATTTTTGAGGATAAATCTCACAAATACTCCTATTTGTATTATCTGACGCACACGTGCCTGGCAGCCCCTCCTGAATTATAAAGGGTCCACTGGGTTCTGTCGTGATTTTTGCCATTTTGATAGGGAAATCAGTGCTCTATACTGACAATCTGCAACAGATACTAATACAGCGGGGATGGTCGAGATACTTGGAAACCAGTTAGACCCCCTCCAGGCATCAGTTTATTTTTGTTTTAGTACCAAGATAGCAAAAAGAGCCATAAACATCGGTAGAAAACAGCAAAAGTTAAACAACAAATTTCCAGCCTGCTGACAGAACCAAAGAACCTAGGCCATACCAGAGTTCCACTGTTATACAGTCAGCTGACCCCAAAACGAAGACTATCACTGATCAAGTAATGCTTGCTGTTCAGGTATCTCAACAAAAATAATGATACTCCAAGATGTCAGAGATGGAATAAAGAGTCTGCAATGTGTTAAGGTACCTTTCACACAGTAGATAAAAAGACATCACTGGTAAAACATTTCAACTTACATTCTTTGATGAATAGGTAGGTGAGAGTGAGAATGACAGTGTGGCCACTATAAAGAAAGTCTCCACACAAGATGTGAGATCCAGTTATCGTCAGTCCACCGCCCGTTATTAGCCGTAAGATTCTTTGTGCTTTGGCATATGAATCGCCATTCAACTAAAAGTGGAAAAAGAAAAAAGAAAATTTGGAAAACAAAACAAACTCACTCTTATAAAGGGTTGTCCAAAATAAATAACTATATATATAATTTTTTTTATTGTATTTTTAATTAGGCCAGGGAAGGTAAAAAAAAAAATAAAATAAATTAAAAACCTATACTCACTTGTACCCAGTGCTCCAGTGTCTCCCAGTGTGGTAGTCATGCTGCTCTGGTGTTTTCTTCAGGCAAAAGTCCCTGCCATACGTGACCAGTGAGGCCAATCAGAGGCCTCAATGAAGGACATGGGATGGCACTAACTGTCACGTCCTGTGTCCTTTCCTTAGGTTACGGTTTGGCCTCAAAGGTCACGTGACAAAGGAAAGAGACACAGGACGTCACAATGTGGCAGGGACTTCTGGCAAAACAAGACAGCAAAGCAGCAGGATCGGACCACACTGGGAGACTCCGGAACACCAGGACAGGAGAGTATGTTTGTTTGTTTTTACCTACCCCGTCCTAATATGAATTTAGTCCCCAGGTGAAGAGTATCTATCCTATCACTATGTAATGAAGATAATGGTCTGGAAACATTGTAATTCATTACAACTAGCATTAGATATATAATCTAGAAATACACTTTAGGTGTATGATGAAAATGTCCACCCTACACTACCTATTGAAATGTTTTCACGAGTTTAGAAAAGGTAAAACATCTGTTCTTAAAGGGTCGTCCACTTCAATCAATCTTTTTTGTTAGGAAGGTCCCAATGCCTAGATCCCCAGCAATCAGGTGTAGAATGTCTGAGAACCCAGTGGCAAGTGTTCATTTCCGATGAAGCACTACTAGAGAGGAAATGAAGTATTCTGTGGTTTCAAATTAAAGAGGACCTTACACCTCCTGGGGCACATGCGGTGTGATACACTGCTAGAAAGCCAATAGTGTGCTGAATTCAGTGCACTATCGCCTTTACCATTCAGTGCCTCCGGTGAAGAGTTATCGGTGCAGGTACCGTAGCTCTTCACTGTCAGAAGGGTGTTTCAGACAGTCAGTCAGGAACACCCCTCCTCATAGAAGCGTCTATAGTGCTGTACTTTAAGAGGGGGCATTCCTTACTGCCCAACGATGACGCTGAGCGGTGAGGAACGCCCCTCCTACTCCTGATAGTACTTGTCCATAGAAGAGTCCCTTAAGGGCATTCCTTGCCGCTCTGTGTCATCGCTGGGTGGTAAGGAACGCCCCCTCTCACAGTACAGCACTATAGATGATACTGTCAGAAACGCCCTTCTGACAGTTAAGAGCTAACGGCACCGATAGTTCTTCACCGGGGGCACAGAACAGGAAAGCCGATAGTGTGCTGAATTCAGAGCACTGTTGGCTTTCTAGCGGTGTATTACACTACATGTGCCCCAGGAGGTGAAAGGTCCTCTTTAAATAAATATCCTTTCTATATAGTGCACAGGCATTCTGGTCCTCCAGGCTAAGAGATGCATCTGTAGCCACTCTCCTCCCTAGCTTATAGACATGGGTACTGAAAATGGAATCTTTCTTTTTGTTCTAAACCAGATGAATGATAATAAACAGACAAAAATGCTCAATGTACAGAGCTGCTATGGTGTTGGATAATAAGAGCTTACTAGTAACTGGGAATCAATTAGGAGAAAAAAAAAAAAAAAAAGAAGAGATCGCTGCCCTAGATATTGTGTATGACTATTTTTAATAGACTCTCACCTAACAAGTAAAGTCAATGTGTTCCTCCGTGCCAAAAAAAATTTGTAACCCTCGTCTATTGATCCTTTGTACAGTGATGTGTTTTACAAAGGTAAGTAAATGCGTGTCACACCCTGCTCATTCCAAGCCAAGTAATCCTTCTTCAGGTTGCATTGTTATCTACCAACATCGCCCTTCTGAATGAAACAACAGGCCTGAGCAAAACAGTGGTCGAGTCAAGTGAAACCCAGGGAGATCAATGGTAATGGAGAGCCCAATTATGAAACTTTTGCACTGGGCCCACCAATGAGTATAAATGGCACTGATCTACAGTTTTTGACTCGTGAAACTATGGAACAAAATTGCCAAAAGGCATTTTCAGCTATTTCAGTGTATACGGTGTTATTTATACATTGGATGACTTGACTGTATACCAGATTCTGGCAACCACAGCTCAGAGATAGATGGACACAGGCCGGGTTAGTGAAGCACACCAACTAAGCCGACGGGGACTTAGCAAGAGAGTATTTTCACCTGAATAAGTTCAATTACTGCAAACTCAATAAAGAAAATGTAATGGAAAGAAGAAAATTTGTATTTCTGAGAAAGAGAATTAGCCCATTAATATTTACACCTCATTCTCCTCTCCCAGAGAAGCTTTATTTTTCCAAGAATAATTCATGTTGACAAATGAATCAGCACTTAAACACTAAAGCAAAGAGAAAGCTCTAGTATGTCAGCTTGCCGGGCTAGTTTTACAGATAGTGAAGTGAGGTGAAAGAGTATGCAAGATCCAAATTTTATCTTCAGGCCTTATGCACATAATGTATCCATGTTCACAGTCTGCTCAGGACCAAACCACAAAATCACAGGCACATGTTCCCATACACACAGCTATAGTGCAGGGCAATACCATCATCATATGACAAACGAAAGTAAAATCTGAAGCGTACTGAGGTACGCTCGGTCCTAGGCCCCCTGCTCTTTTCTCTCTATACAGCCCCCATTGGACAAACCATCGCCAGATTTGGCTTCAGGTACCATCTTTATGCTGACAACACCCAATTATACACATCTTCCCGTGACATCACCCCTGCACTCATACAGAACACCAGTGACTGTCTCTCTGCTGTCTCTAATATCATGTCCTCGCTCTATCTGAAACTAAATCTCTCTAAGACTGAACTACTACTGTTTCCACCATCTAACAGATCTGTCCCTGATATATCCATTGCAGTCTCAGGCCTTACTATAACTCCTAGGCAGCAGGCCCGCTGCCTCGGGGTCATGTTTGACGCAGACCTTTCTTTCACCCCTCATATTGAATCACTCGCACGTTCATGTCACCTCCACCTCAAAAATATCTCCAGAATACGTCCTTTCCTTACCAGAGATACACTAAAGACACTTATTGTCTCTCTGATTCATTCTCGCCTTGACTACTGTAACTCCTTACTAATCGGTCTTCCCCTCACTAAACTCTCCCCTCTACAATCTATTCTGAATGCAGCGGCCAGGCTCATCTACCAGGCTAGACGCTACAGCGATGCCTCCGGTCTGTGCCAGTCGCTACATTGGCTGCCCATTCAATATAGAATAAAATATAAAGTTATCACCCTCATCCACAAGGCTCTCCATAATGCTGCACCTCCCTACATTTCCTCCCTCATCTCTGTCTACCGCCAAACCAGTGTTCTCCGCTCACTCAATGACCTAACACTTACATCCTCTATTATCAGAACCTCCCACGCTCGTATACAAGACTTCTCCCGAGCTGCACCACTTCTCTGGAATGCTCTACCCCGGACAATCAGATTAACTCACAATTTCTACAGTTTCAAACGCAAACTAAAGACGCATTTTTTCAGACAGGCCTATCACAATTCCTAATGCAAACCCTTCTTGATGCCTTTTTAGCCTAACATATTTGTCCATGCTCTATCCACATGTTAAAGGACACTACTAGTGACGGCCCATAAAGCTTTGTTTGTGTAATGGCTGCAACCTCTATTACAAAATTGTCTGAACACTGTATAAGCAATGCCGCCCCTCCTACCTCTTGTGTCATCCTCTCTACCTCATAGATTGTAAGCTCTTGTGAGCAGGGCCCTCAGTCCCATTGTGTGAAATGATGTTCTTTGTTTTGTATCTGTCTATATCTGAACCCTACAAATTGTACAGTGCTGCGGAATATGTTGGCGCTATATAAATAAAATTTATTATTATTATTATTGTAGACCCTATAGAAGTCTATTGGTTCCATATTACGACTTTATACAACACAAAGATTATACAGGGTCATAATACTGCCATGTGCACGGAGATAGCAAAAAATACATAAACAGGCTTAAATTATGAAAGTCCTTACCTTTGGCGCACACTGGAAATGCATTCCGGGCACAGGGAGGGTTGTAACATACATTGTAATACATCTGTATAAGTACAATGTCCCAACAATAAAAAAGTACCTTCGGCCCACAATTGATCTATAAATAAAAGACAAAGAAAGTCTTATGAGCTCTGGAATGCAAATTTAGTAATGGGCAGGATAGCTAGGCTAGGGAGACAGGGAGGGGGAGTATAAAAGAGAGGGAGGGGCTGAGTGAGATGGAACTATTGTAGAAGCTACACAGGAAACTGCACACCAGGAAGCTAACAGCACATAAACAAATGCATAGGATGCCAGCAGCAACTAGAGACACCCAGAAATTACTCCAATACTGCTAAAGGTATATGGGTGTACTTACTAACCCATTACTAGCACTAACACACCTTTCTTAAAAAAGAAAAAAAAAAAAAATTATATAGATAGATACATAGATAGAAGAAAATTCAGACAGCACCTCCCAATGTGAACAGGTGCAAGCTACCGTGGCAAAATACATAAAAACTTAAAAAACATAGCAGCACTCTGACACAGCACAAAGGATATAAGGGACAAAGACAAAAAAAAAACTATAAAAATACTACAACGTAAATATATAAATAAATTTGAGGTTCTTCGTTGTACATATTTGATCAAACAGTAGGAAGCCCACCTGCCCCGACAAGGCGACCTCATTAAGGTAGGACCCTACACTAATACCTCTCCTGGACCCTGTGCTGTGTCAGAGTGCTGATATATATATATATATTTATTTATTTTATTTTTTTTTTACTGGAAAACCCCCTTAAGTCTATGACTAATGGTCATTATGATAGAATGATCTTATCTCCTTTCTAAAGAAGCTTTATGTATTAAACATGATAGATCGTTCTCTATACTACTACTTCAGATAAAAAGCCTATTTTAATTCTTCCGCATATTAGTAAACATATGGTGGTTAAAGAAGACCTTTCATGTGCTCAGGGCTGAATTCGGCTTTCCCGTTCTGTGCCCCTAGTGAAGAGCTATCGGTGCCGTGACCGTAGCTCTTCACTGTCAGAAGAGCGTTTCTGACAGTCTTTCAGGAACGTCCCTCCTCACAGCAGCATCTATTGTGCTGTACTGTGAGAGTGAGCGTTGCTTACCGCCCGGCGATGACGCGGAGCAGTGAGAATCGACTCCCCTACTCTTGATAGTTCTCGTCCATAGATGAGGCCTGGGGGGGAGGGGGACTGTTCCTCACTGCTCAGCATCATGGATGGGTGGTACTGGTAAGCAATGCCGCCTCTCACAGTACAGCACAATAGACGCAGCTGTGAGGAAGGGCGTTCCTGACAGACTGTCAGAAATACCCTGTTGACACTGAAGAGCTACGGTAAAGACACCAATAGCTCTTCAGCAAGGGCACAGAATGGGAAGCCGATAGTGCACTGAATTCAGCGCACTGTTGGCTTTCTGGTGGTGTATTACACTGCATTTGCCCCGAAGACATGAAAGGTCCTCTTCAACTGCAAGCCATCCTTTTGTGTATACTTGATATACTATCTTCAGTTCTGTTTCTTCCTGGTTCTCTCAAAATTGACAACAGGCCCATTCATTAAAGGGGTCATCTAACTTTCTACTATTAATAAAAGTTTCTTAGGATACGGCATCAGTTTTAGATCTGACCAGATAAGCTGTTCCAGTACAGTGTGGCTGTTTCCATGTCGGGAGTCGTGCAGCTCAAAAGACAGTAAGTGGCAAGAGGATGAAGTTTTACAAAAACCCCATTCTTATGTGGTTGAAAAAAACCCGTATGAGCATTTGGATTATACATGAAAATCTGTATTCTAGATTCTCTGCCATGTCTAAAGTAACTGTTTGCACCACTGGTATAAAACAAGTGATGATGTTCAGCACTGCTCTGGTTATGAACCACCAGTCTAGTTTGGGGCTGCCCCCAATAATACTGGCTTTGTGATCCTGTTCTGTTTGATACCATACCAAATGGGAATATAACAGCCTCAATATTCCATCTCTAGTTTCAACATTTCTTATACGTACTCATTTTGGGGTGTCAAAAAGGTCTTTATAAAATAAATAAATATATATATATATATATATATATATATATATATATATATATATATATATAATCACAGTACTTACTTATATCTAAGGAAAAGCCACTGGATAAACCATATTCCAACCAAAATCATTCCATTTATCTCTGAAACAGAAAATGCCCACTTTATTCGATCAATATAGTCAAAGAACTTGTCCGGTAAGGGTGGGCTTACTTCTTTAGGGGGAACTCTTTCATGAACAACTGTGATCATAACTGTGGTGAGGACCATATTGAAAAGAGCATAGACAAAGGCAATGCCAGTTTTCCACCATTCTAGAGGATACTTATTTTTAGAGTCTTCTGGCAAACTGATCTGAATATAGTCCGGATACTTCTTAGCACCTTTCCGTAGACCATTGGGTAAACCTTTGGGTTTAGTCTTAACATTTTTGTCATCTTCGCTGTTTGAGGACACAGATCTTGGGAAGCCATTCAGCGTCTCACTGCGAGGAGCTTCTTTATGTACTTCCACGACTGCAGTCTCAATAGTATCCATTTGGGCAAGTTTATTGACAACAAATTTGATATAAAATTACCTAGAACAAGAAAAGGAAACAATTTTAGTGATAATTGAAATCTGATGGCCAGTGATTTTCTACATTTTCCATAAAGGGGTATTCCTATCTCAGACACTTAAATCATATTCAAATTCTGGTTGGTGCAAGTCCCAAACCTTATCTCATGGGTACTGTGAAAGCAGAGGTAACTGCGTTTGTGGGTTTCTCCATTCACTGCTTGCATGGCTATTTTCGGAAATTAATATAAGGCATATATGATCTTTTATTATTATGGAATTTTTGCACATGCAATGTTGTCATAGTAAATTGGACTGGCTCTACAGAATTGTGAAAGACACTACTGGAGGCTCAAGTTCTATACTTATAGAAAGGAATGGAGCAATAATCTGCATTCAATGTTTTCCACAAACCGCTAATGCAGCTTTATAGAGTGTAGTAAAGACATTAATAATACTTTCTGTGGTGGCAACTCATTATTAACTCGGTTAACTATTACTAAAGGATGAGCAATGTGTGCCTACTTTAGTTATGTCATAATTCAATGCCTGAGAACATAAATCCACATCAGCTTCCATCTCAGCATTTCAGACAGGGAATATTGGGCATTGGTTCTACCAGGAGAAATCCAGCATGCAAAGCTACTTTTCATGATGTCCTACTAACTTCTCCCTTACACTGTGAATACCATTGTTCTACACAATACAATTAGGTTGCTTTCTACTATGGGTACCATGGCAGAAAGTTGGCAGTACTTTTGGGTTGGTCTTGCCCACTGTAAGCGATTTGCCTACCGTAGTATTTTTTGATAGCCCCATCTACCACCACCGTGGCTTCAGCTACTGGTTTGCTGACACCACCTACTTGTGTTAGCCAGACCTACAACATGTAGGCCACTTTTAGTATTTTTTCTTTAAGGTCCACTTTCCAAGTTTCAAGCAATTTTTGTTGGTTATGATTGAATTTTACAAAATATTACAAAAGTGTCTGACCTCTGCATAAGCAATGCCGCCCCTGCTACCTCTTGTGTCACCCCCTCTACTTCATAGATTGTAAGCTCTTGCGAGCAGGGCCCTCAGTCCCATTGTGTGAAACGACTTTCTTTGTAATGTATCTTTGTGTCTGTACTTGAACCCTACAAATTGTACAGCGCTGCGGAATATGTTGGCGCTATATAAATAAAAATTTATTATTATTATTAATTTGCTATTACTAGACTATTTGAACATTGGGATGTTCCAGACAATGTCATTTATCTCAACAAAGATATTTGTGAAAGCAAAAAAGCAATTTCAAAGTCTGCCTGATCCCTTGACAATCCCCAATGCACAATGGTATAGATGCATTTTTCATTTAGATCCAAGAATGACAGTGGTGACATACATATGAACAGTACAAAACGTACCCTCTCAGATACTGCCATGTTAGTCTGACAGGTGCGTGTGGACGCTGGTCATTTCTGACAATATCTCATGAGTTGGGATTAGATTGTTGATAGACGACCCATTTACAGACAAAATATGAAGTTTTCCAGCCCATTATCCCTGAGCTGGTTATAAATCACTATAGCAGGACAGACAATCCTTAGTCAGGTTTGTAAATATTCTACTAGATGTTCTGTATTGGTAAAGATTAGGGTTATAGGACATGTCATGCTACAATTATATGACATCACATGAGCCACAGATTGACTCTCGGCACGCCAGGATTCTCTTAGTAAAGAGGTATGCAACCATCACATTAATAGGTTTTCAGCAATAGAGATTAATGATTATATTCATTTTCATGATCTCTGCTGGTAGCCACTGAATGCTTTCCTATATGTTTATCAGATTACTGAATCACAACTTTCTATGGGGTTTTATATATGGTTTGGAAAGAATACAACCCATCACATCAGTATATTCTTAAATGTGAATCAATGAAAAAGGGAACAAGGCAACAACAACTGCAATTCCCTGATTCACAGCAGATAAGGCCAAATGGTTTGTCTGGCTTCCTGTTTTCCCACCAGAGTATGAAAGCAAATAGTAAATGATACTAATGGAGCATTATCCTATTGCGATGTTCAGAAATAAAATCATCTATTCTCCTTCACATCCCTACATCTTCTACGTGTTCAACAAGAGTTCATCTCAGTCCGACCAGAAGCTTACACAAAAAGATGTTCTCTACTCTTCTGCGGCCCATAGCAGTTATGACCTCTCTCCAGGGGACTATGAAGAATTATGCTGGTTACTAAAATTATGCGCTTTGTCATCGGGGTTTTGTCTTGTGTATCTTTATTGACATGTGAAGAGCAAAATGATATATAAATTGACATTTCTACCTTGTGTAAAGATAGCCACATTGCTGCTGACCCCCCCTTCTCTGTATATGTGTATGCTAGACCAAATGTGCATGTGTACTCAATGGCTAGACGGGATTACGTTGCTGTCAGACACTTCTGACCGCTCATTCTGTGTCAGGACAAGGATCAGGCATGGTGAAATCCAACATGTTTGATCTTTCTATTTGCAGACATCTTCTATCATGAGGCAGTACCATATACATTAGATAACTCGTCCTGTTGAAATCAGTGGGCTCAGCTGACCATTGTTGAATGTGTATGAGCACTCACTCTCACTTGTTAGAACAATATATTTTTATATACACAACACTATATGCTGCCTTACCTTATAAAGTTTGACAACACTGACATGGTCTACTTAGATAACATCGAAGAGAAGCAACAATACCAGACTAGTAATATGAATATTCATCCTAGTTGGTTTCTTCATACATATATTCCCTTATGTAGCCTCACCCAATCTCCACTATCACCTGCACCAAGTACATTCCTGTTAAAAACAACACATCAGACCTGTTTTTCCATAATGTGTTAGATAAGCCTTTATTTAATTAGGTATATTTTCATGGTGACTATAACAACCAAATCTAGAGCTAAGCGCTACTCCCTCATGTCTGCGCCTAGCCTGGGTCAGTCTCACAGGAGTAATGCTGGCATCCTATGACCAACGGTTGTCTTATCACATAGGAACAAATCACAGTACTGGTATAATAGATGCTCACTTACGTACAACTGGGACTCAACATTTTAACACAGCCTTATTTACATCCTTTTGAGAGAGTGAAGGGGCGAAACGGTTATTGAGACCAAGAAGGAGCAGGAATGCCCCAGTGGTATCTCCTATGCTAGGAAATACAGGGATACAAAGCGTTTGGCGAAGTTCCTGCACTGGGACCCCTATCCATTGCTTGTGCAAATATATAATTCTATAGCATCCCTTCTTAGAACTTGGCACTCCCCTTTGTCCATCTTGGAAATATAGAAATAAAATGATACCTGGCCATTACTATTGTAAAGTATGTATTGTTTTTAAATGTGGTCACTTTTGTTGTAAACACCCCCCCCCCCAAAAAAAAAAAACAAAAAAAAAAAAACTGATAACATAAATTTCCATTTCAGCTTGACATACTATTACTGGGTCAGTTCCCAATATATTCACGTCTATGATACACAGGCTTTTACTGTATTATGTATTATTATAATGGTTATCTATATTTATAAGATGGCCTGGAATTATCTTCATGTTACTGATCTATCCGGTCCTGTAACTTTAAATGCTCTCAAATGTGAAGGCTTTGGTTATGCAACTCTTGAAGGCATTCTTCCTTAGTCATAAAGACAGATATAGGAGAAGATACTTCTGGAGACAGCTTATTCCCTCGCGCCTTTGAGAAGATGCTTGGTTGAGCAGCGCATACATGTCTATGATATACATCTATATCAGACCCTGTAATGTGCCAACCATTTTTAAAACACACTTGGACAGATTTATTAATATTGATGTATCATATGACAGTCTGGGGTAGTTTTCCCTTATAACTCATAACAGCAAGCTTGAGAGATGAGCGAGTAGTGAAATATTCGAGATTCGATATTCGTTTCGAGTAGAGCCTCAATATTCGACTACTCGATCGAATATCGAATCCCTTTATAGTCTATGGGAAAAAATGCTTGTTTCAGGGGAAACCACTATTCGACTAAAGGAGAGTCACCAAGTCCACGAGTAGCAGGAGGAGAGTGTTTAGGAGGAGCGCTGTGCAGTTAAAGCGCACGGACCTGTTATAGTCTATGGGGTCCATGCGCTTTAACTGCACAGTGCTTGCAGTTGTGCTGATATTCCGTTCAGGGAGGGGTCCTCCTGCGGACTCCTTCCGAACGGAAGGCAAGCGCTAATGTGAACCGGCCCTAACTCTTCCTGCAGAGCCAGCATTAATTGGCTGAATGCTATACAGTGTACAGCATTCAGCCAAGCAATGCTGGTTCTGCCGAAGGCTTGTCTGTGAGGAGGCGGAATCTAAGATCGGACTATAGCAGTCTCCATTGTGGTCCAATCTTAGACTCCCACTTCCTCACAGACCAGCCTCCGGCAGAACCAGCGTTGATTGGCCAAATGCTGTACACTGTATAACATTCGGCCAATCAACGCTGGTCAATGCATTCCTATGAGAAAAAGTCAGCTCCCGCGTAACTGCAACCTGCCAGCTCTCCAGACTAGCAAAGACGAGCCTGCTGCAGAACCAGAAATAGCATTTGGCAAATCAACGCTGGTTCTGAATCAAATCTTTACTGCGAATAGCGACAGTATTCGGACGAGTATGAGTATTTCGAATACCGTAGTATTTGTTCGAATACCTACTCGATCATCTCTAGTTATAATCAATCTGCCACATTGTGCAAATGCAGAGGCACACGTGTGATGCAAGAAAGGCCTTGTGCCAATTGTAAACCAGAAGTTGCGTAGAGCGATTTATGAACTCCCCCCATTAATTTCATGATGTTAGATAGATGAAAGGTCTCCTGATGAAGCCAGTGCGCGGCAGAACGCGCGGCGGGGGAGTGTTCCTTATACTCCCTTTCTCTTTGGATTTTTCTGCATCGGTGCTGCACTTTCATCTATCTAACATCATGAAGTCAGGTATAATTCTGGTGCTAGTTTTCCCTAGTATTCGGTTACTATTTGTGCATGCTGATTTATTTAATCATTAAGACATTTACTTCATATGTGATCTAGTTATTATTGCATGTCACTTATATAACATTAGCCTATGTAGAATCTCCCATAGGCATTTAGGGGGTGTGGTTCTAGGAGTGTTGGTCGCAGTTTTGTGACCTTCACACTGTATATTTTAAGTACCATATAATACGATATGATTGTTTGATATTTTGTAATAAAGTTTAATAATTTGATACCACTTTTGGTAATCACGTGTGTTTTTGGGTGTGAAGTCTAGGAGAGATCCATTAAAATGTATGATGAATGTGAATGTAGACTTACAATGTGTAAAGAATAATAAATAAAAAAAAGAAAAATTTCACTGCACAAATTCAGCACACGAAAGTCTTTTGTATTTTCTCTATTATGTAGGTGGATGGGCAGTTAGGTATTTGTCTGCCAAGAACAATAATACTTCCTTAGCTACATATTTGTCATCGGTCATAGCTTCAGATATGTTAAACCACATTCATATTAACTGAATACGTGTCACTGCCAGAAATGGTCACACAAAGTAAACATTTAGCATGTTCCTTCAGAGTCAGGAGTCACAAGTTGACCTTTCTCAGATACTTACCAGTCTTTCTTTATTTTCATCAGTTTTGATACCATTAGATGTCACCAATGTCTTCCCTGCATATAAATAAAGCTATTCATTACCAGCCATTGTATTGGCAGTGTCAGCAATTTCACAAAGATTGCAGTATACAAATTAACATCCTCTATTGTAATGCAGCATGTTCTCCTCCACAACAAACCATGGCTAATATGCTTACATACCGTAGATACCCTCTGCTTCTGTATACAGATTGCCCACTCAGGAACCTGAGAAAGCTGGATGATCATCCCTGTAATGGCGAGCTTTCTTAGACACACACATTCTTAAAACATGACGTAAAGCAGATAAAGGCCTGCAGGTGTTCTTTTTACCAAAGAACGGGGAAACTGAACAACCACACCTTGTTATTCGTTCTGTTCAATCTGTGACTTATTGCTCATTCTGACATATAACACATGAGACAACACAGGTTATATTATTTTACAGCGTATATTAGCAATGACATATGTAAAGTAAGGTGTGGCACAATGCAGATACTCATGACTTCGGGGAATGATCAAACAGCGAGGGAAACGGCTAAAGCAGATGAAAGCCTTCAGTGTGGCTTCAATGAATCACTGGCTAAAAGTAATATACTACTGGTATTTCCTATTAGTAATACTTGTTCTGAATCATCCGTAATCCTGCATGTTACAGGGGAAAAAATTCAACCTGCCTTCAATGTTGTTGGAAAGACTGACACCTTGTAAGAGCAATGCCACAGGTCTGCCTATTGCCAATACGTGGAATGTCATAGGAAAAAGAATTCCATAATGAGAAGGGTAACTCCACTTACAGTCTGTTCACATTCATACTGGAGGCTTCAGAGGCATTACCTGCCACAAATTCTGTCAGATTTTGCAGAAAAAATAACTGCATAGTAAGCCAAATGTGTCCATGGGTTCCATCATCCATCACAACATTTCTGGCGACGCATCATGGCTTCACAAATAAATGGAAGGGATGATGCAGATGTGAACAGTGCCATAAATGCTTTGCAAAAAAGGCTTACAGAGCGTATTGTCGCCTGCTATGGGGACACTCTTCCCTGGTGGGTTTACCGACTAGCACTTAACCAGTTATATACTTTATGCACAACCTTTTACTACATCTTAAAAGGTGGCCAAATACCTCTACCCCTAAATGGCGGATGTTGGAGGAAAGAGTAATTGGACATGCTGGCTATATAAACGCTCAGTACTTTGTTCTCACAGAAGGTAGGCCTCCACTAGAGGTGTCTGGCAGCTGCTTATTTCTCTCTCCCCACTGAGAACACATACACTGCCAGCATATTCAGGTATGCATGTGAATGGGAAAAAGGCATAGGTAGTGGCGTGGATGATGGCAGGGGCGTAACTACCGGGGAAGCAGCTGCCACAGGGCCCGGGACATTAGGGGCCCGGCGACAGCTGCAACCGCTGTTTTTTTTTTGTAGGCCGTTACCGGATGGAGTTACGCCAGCCGGTAAGGGGCCCTATATACTTACCGATCCTGGCAGGGGCCGGGATCGGTAAGTGACACCGCGGGCCCCACAAGCACTATTATACTTGGAGGTCTTTTTGGACCCCCAAGTATAACGATCGGAGGCCCGGGAGAGGTAAGATAACATAAAAAACTGGGTTACTTACCTCTCGAGGCTCCGGGCAGGCTTCGGCCTACTTGCGTGAAGTCATATGATCCGTGACGCAGGGCCCCGGTCACATGACGTCCGGGAAAATGGCCAACAGCGACGGAGAATGCAGCGGAGCCGGGAGATAGGTAACAGTAGTTTTTATGTTTGTATCCCTCTGGGTCTCCTGGTCTGAAAAGACCCCAGAATATAATAATTGTTCATATGTGTCCACAATGGGACATAATACTGTGTACCGGGGCCAGTATGGGGACATAATACTGTGTAGTGGGGCCAGTATGGGGACATAATACTGTGTACTGGGGCCAGTATGGGGACATAATACTATGTACCGTGTACAGGGTCCAATATGGGGTTTATTACAGTTTGCGCAGAAATGCAAAGGGGGGGGTTTGGGCAGCGTTAGGGGTCAGTTGGTCGAGGTCTGCAGGGTCGGGGGGGGGGGGGGGCATGTCAAAGGTTCGCCATGGGGCCCCGCCATTCCTAGTTACACAACTGGATGATGAAAATAGCTGTTAGCCAAGAGAGCATTCAGCATACTTCAAAGAGGCTCTATCATTGGGATAAGTCATTTTTATCTAAGCACATACTTGCATAGGCTTTAGAAAGGCTATTCCACACCTAGCTTTTGTATGATAATCACCTCAGTAGTTTTTGAATGAGCCCAATCTTATTCATATGCTAATGAGGCTCCAGCGTGCACTCCGGAAGTCTCAGCGAGCACCCTCTTGCTGTGTGTACAGCACAGGCTGCTGCTGACTCATCTCCCTGCTCTCACACACATAGCAGAGAATAGCAGAGGGTGCCCGCTGAGACTTCCAGAGTGCAGGCTGGAGCCAAATTAGCATATGAATAAAAACGGGTTCATTCAAAAACTACTGAGGTGATTAACATACAAAAGGTACGTGTGGAAAGCCTTTCTAAAGGCTATGTATGTATGTATGTGCTTAGTTAAAAATGACTTTTCCCAATAATAGAGCCCCTTTAAGATAGCACCTGAACTGCCCCTACACACGCACTCTGGCCTGAGCGATGCACATGTAGTGAACTCACAGAAAGCAGCTAAGCCAAGAGAACTGCAGTTGGCAAAGCCCCATTGAAATCAGCAAGTTCAGGTGGTAAACATCTAATGTGTAATGCTCAGAAGTATACAGTACTTCTCTGTGCATGTATTTTTTACGAAAAGCTAATTTAGCCATGGGCAGAACAAGGATCACCACAAACAATGTAATGTTCATTTTGTTGGGGAACAGAGAGTGCCCACAACATGTAAATACACAAACTCTCTTGACTTACATTTTTGCAATTATTACACAAACTAGCTGGTACCCGCGACTTTGTCTGCGGTGATTGTAGAAGTGGGTATATACAGGCGTGGGTAAGGTTTTCGTAGTGTGTATAAGGTAAGGGATATGAAATGTAACTTTGTATCTTGTTTTTGCTCTAATTCAGAGAATACGTGAGACTTTTGTGTTGAAGTTAATTTGTATTAGAGCTGCTATATATACGGTGTTGGTATAAACTTTACATAGTGACTTTGGGACAGAGGTATTTGAAGTTAACCCTTTACCGCCAATGGCATTTTTTGATTTTCGTTTTTGACTCCCCTCCTTCTAAACCCCATAACTTTTTTATTTCTCCGCTCCCAGAGCCATATGAGGTCTTAATTTTTCTGGGACAAATTTTTCTTCATGATACCACTATTATTTATTCTATATAATGTACTGGGAAGCAGGGAAAAAATTCAGAATGGGGTGGATTTGAAGAAAAAATGCATTTCTGCGATTTCTTACGGGCTTTGGTTTTACGGCGTTCACTGTGCAGCCAAAATGACATGTCCCCTGTATTCTGTGTTTCGTTACGATTCCGGGGATACCAAATTTATATAGTTTTATTTACATTTTGACCCCTTAAAAAAATCCAAAACTATGTTAATTTTTTTTTTTTTTTGAAAAGTCGTCATATTCCGACAGCCGTAACTTTTTAATACGTCTGTGTACGGGGATGCATAGGGCGTCTTTTTTTGCGGGACCGGGTGTACTTTGTAGTTCTACCATTTTTGGGAAATGTTATTGCTTTGATCACTTTTTATTCAAATTTTTATCCGAATCAAAACAGGGAAAAAAACGGCAGTTTGGTACTTTTGACCATTTTTCCCGCTACGGCGTTTACCGAACAGGAAAAATATTTGTATAGCTTTGTAGAGCGGGCGATTTCGGACGCGGGGATACCTAACATGTATGTGTTTCACAGATTTTAACTACTTTTATATGTGTTCTAGGGAAAGGGGGTGATTTGAATTTTTAATCTTTTTTATTTGTTTTTATATTTGTTTTACTTTTTTTTTTTTTTTTTTTTTTTTGCATTTATTAGACCGCCTAGGGCAGTGATGGCGAACCTTTTAGAGACCGAGTGCCCAAACTGCAATCCAAAACCCACAAAATTTTCGCGGAGTGCCAACACGACAATATAGACTTAATACTATGCGGATCCACAATTGCGGACAGTTACTGACCAAAAATTACAGTCATGTGGGGCTTTACAGAGCTTTCAATAATACAAACAACGTTGTACTGAAATGTAAAGGTCTCGGCATTTGGTACTTTGAACAATTAATTTTCACTATTTACATCGCACAGGATCTGTTTTATAGTTACCGTGTAATATTCTTACATCCTGTACTAATATCACGTCTGCTATAAAACAGATACTGTGTGATATAAATAGTGAGGGGACCCCAGACAGTATTATATGCTCTGCAGTGGGCCCACCACACAATATTATATTCTCCACAGTACCACAGTAGCCCCCCAGTGTTATATGCTCCGCAGTAGGTGTCCCCCCCCACAGGATTATATGCTCCACAGTGGCATCCACACACAGTATTGTGTGCTTATAAATAGCCCCCCCCCAGTATTATATGCTCTTTAGTACACCCCCCAGTATTATAAGCCACCCCAGTATTATAAGCCCCCCAGTATTATACACCCCACCCAGTATTATAAGCCCCCCCAGTATTATACACTCCCCCCAGTATTATAAGCCCCCTCAGTATTATACACTCCCCCCCGTATTATACACTCCCCCCAGTATTATACACTCCCCCCAGTATTATACACTCCCCCCCAGTATCATACACCCCACCAAGTATTATAAGCGCTCCCCCCAACATCATATACACAGTGAGCCACTCTCATACTCACCCCTGAAGAGCCGCCGGCATCCACCTTCTTGTCACTGGCGGCGCTGATGACGATCCGCGGCCTACCCTGACAGCTTTCAGCTGTATGTGCATTTGCACATACAACTGAAGGCAGTGATCGCTCATCAACGGGGAATCCTGTACCGGATTCCCCGTTGGTGAGCGATCCGGGCGACCGCACGTGTGCCAGCATGGAGGGCTCTGCGTGCCCTCTCTGGCACGCGTGCCATAGGTTCGCCATCACTGGCCTAGGGTTATTGACATGGGTGGGCGGTGTCACGGATTGTCAGAGCAGTGGGGGTTGGCAAACATGGCTGCTCCGGAGCGTTATAGAGCGCCTCCTGGAGTATCGTTAAGGTGAGGGGCAAAGTGGTAAAGTCTATGTATATGAGATTGTGTGGGGTTAGGGGCAAGGCTGGAGAGGGCAATATGAATTTTGTGGCTTGCTATGGTCCAAAGTGTGTGAGATTGCAGAGATGGTGGTGTGAGTTTGGGTTTTGTGGGGGTCCTGGCACAAACGTATGTGCGCTATTGTGACGAAAAATAGCCTATTGCGCAATCGGGTGTATTAACTATGTTTGTGGAAAATTTCAGCCAAATCGGTCGAGCGGGTTTTGCGTGATTGAGGAACAAACATCCGAACATCCAAACTCACAAACTTTCACATTTATAATACTAGCTGGTACCAGCGACTTCGTCTGCGGTGATTGTAGAAGTGGGTATATACAGGCACGGATAAGGTTTTCGTACTGTGTATAAGGTATGGGATATGAAATGTAACTTTGTATCTTGTTGTTGCTGTAATTCTGAGAGCACATGAGACTTTTGTGTTGGATGTAATTTGTATTTCAGCTGCTATACGGTGTTGTTATAGTGCAGGAGGGAACCTACCCCTTTCGCCGCCCGAGGCGAATGACAGAAAGCCGCCCCCCCCCGGAGGGGGCGTGGCGGAGAGAAGGGGGGGGGGCAAAGCAAAGGGGCGTGGCTTAGCGGCGTTCGCAGGCAGATAGCAGGCACGGAGAGGACCTGCTCTCTGACTGAGCGTGAGGGGAGGCCGCTGGAGCAGCGCTGCTTAAGCGGCCTCCACAATCCACCGCTCGGTGCTAAGGCAGTCCAGGACAGCTTGACCTGGACTGGCTTAGGTAAGCAAAAATGCCGCCCTCCCTGGGGCCTTGACATAGCGCCGCCTGAAGCGGTCGCTTTAGGTCGCCTCATGGGAGGTGCGGCGCTGTTCTAGTGTCTTTGGGACAGAGTTATTTCAAGTGAATATACTTGGATATACGATATGGTATGATTTTTTATTTGCCACCAGTACATGTAAGTTTTGGGCACAGGATACTCTTGAGCAAGCAACATAAAGTCTGGCCCTGTGCATGACAGTGTAGTAACCAGTGGCGGATCCAGGGTTTGCGGGGCCCTGGGCAATTGACTTTGGCGGGGCCCTACGCGCAGCGCGCCGCAGCAAATTAGGCCCCACCCACTTTTATGTTGACTCCACCCATTCTCATGCATTATTCATGTGATTCCACACAGTATAATCCTCCTACAGTCACCCGTAAATTATATGTCCCCCCTCCATCTCTCCTCATTTTCATATACACCCTTCATCTATCCCTAGTTTCATGTCCCCACCCCTCTATCTGTCCGCAGTTTCATGCCATTCTCCCCCTTTATCTGCCCACAGTTTCATGTCCCCCCCCGTCTCTGCCCCAGTGTCATGCCGTTCTCCCCCCCTTCATCTGCCCCAGTGTCATGCCATTCTCCCCCCCTTCATCTGCCCCAGTGTCATGCCATTCTCCCCCTTTATCTGCCCACAGTTTCATGTCCCCCCCCCCCGTCTCTGCCCCAGTGTCATGCCGTTCTCCCCCCCTTCATCTGCCCCAGTGTCATGCCATTCTCCCCCCCTTCATCTGCCCCAGTGTCATGCCATTCTCCCCCCCTTCATCTGCCCCAGTGTCATGCCGTTCTCCCCCCCTTCATCTGCCCCAGTGTCATGCCGTTCTCCCCCCCTTCATCTGCCCCAGTGTCATGCCGTTCTCTCCCCCTTCATTTGCCCCAGTGTCATGCCGTTCTCGCCCCTTCATCTGCCCCAGTGTCATGCTGTTCTCCCCCCTTCATCTGCCTCAGTGTCATGTCGTTCTCCCCCCCCCCCCTTCATTTGCCACAGTGTCATGCTGTTCCCCCCTCCCCTTCATTTGCCCCCCCAGTTTCTTTGGGCCCCCTCCATCTCTGTCCCCAGTTTCATGCCGTTCTCTCCCCACCCCCTTCATCTTCCCCAGTGTCATGCCATTCCCCCCCCCCCCTCCCCTTCATTTGCCCCTCAGTTTCATGGGCCCCCTTCATTATTTTCCACCTTAATATTTAATACAAAACAAACACTTACACTCACCTTCTATCACTCACCTTCTGTGGGCCCCGGCACTTGCCCGACTATGCCGAGGCTGACCGGGACCATTTTGTTAGGGCCGGGCCGCGGGGCCCCGCTAAGCTTGCCCGGCCCTGGATCCGCCCCTGGTAGTAACTCCATGTGCATTAATAGCAATTAACCCCATCATGTCCCTCACATTAACCCTTGTGTAAGAGTTACTGATATGTGAGAGACTTGGAGGTAATAATTAAGCATCTTCATTATTGAGGTCTTTTATTATTACCTCCATATGTCTCACATAGTAGTAACCTTTATATGAGGCACTTAGGGGTTAATATGAGGGACATGATGGGGTTTATTCCTATTAATGTGAGGCACATGGAGTTACTAACATTAACCCCTTCCCGACATTCGCCGTAATAGTACGGCGCTGCTGGGAAGGGCTTCCCGCAAACCGCCGTACTATTACTGCGGATGCATGGTGCGCACACAGAAACTGTGTGCGCACCATGCACAGCGGGTGTCAGCCATAATACACGGCTGACAATGCCCCGTAACACCCACGGTCGGAACCGGGTCCGATCGCGGGTGTTAACCCCTGAGATGCCGGTGATCAACATGACCACCGGCACCTCCGGGGTTACAATGTCATATGGTGCCGATCGGCACCCCCCACGCCGGTTTCGGGGGGTGCCGGTGTTCGTAGGGGGCAGCCCGGGGTCTGATCAGTGACCCCGGGTCTGCCCCTTCACTTACCCCGTCCTCGCACCTGGCTGATCCTGCCGTAAATGAAGCTGTCAGCCTGTGCGTCTACACAGGCTGACAGCTTCCTATACTCTGCAATACACGTGTTACACGTGTATTGCAGCGTATCTCTATTGAAGCAGTGATCAGCCGATCACTGCTTCAATCCCCCATGGGGACAGAAAAAAAAAGTTACAAAAAAGTAAAAATAAAAAAGTTTAAATAAGTTTAAAATAAAATAGAAATAAATAAAGCCCCAAAAATCCCATTTTCCCCATATAAAATGTTTTATTATGTAAAATAAAGAAAAATAGAAAAAAACATTACATATTTGGTATCGCCGCGTCCGTAATAACCTGAACAATAAAATTAAAACATTATTTAACCCGAACGGCGAATGTCGTAAAAAAAAAAACGTAGAAAACCGCACAAAATAATGATTATTCACCACCTTTCCCTTACAAAATGTTCAATAAAAAGTAATCAAATGGTCAGATGAAAACCAAAATGGTACCAATAAAAAGAAGAGGTCTTCCCGCAAAAAATAAGCCCTCAACCAGCTCTGTCTAGCGAAAAATAAAAACGTTATGCCTTTCAGAAGATGGCGATGCAAAAACAATAGATTTTTTTCCCTGAATTGAATTCTATTCTGCACAAATAGCAACGCATTAAAAAATCATATAAATGAGGTATCGCCGTAACCGTACCGACCCGCAGAATAAAGGTAACATGTTACTTATGCTGTACGCTGCACGGGAAAAAAAAAAAATGCTAAAAAGCAATGCCAGAATTGATGTTTCCTTTTACATCCCACCCAGAAAGAGTTAATAAAATGTAGTCAATAAGTTACAGGCCCCAAAATGGTGGCATTGAAAAGTACATCTAATACCGCAAACACCAAGCCCTCATATGGCCACATTGCCAGAAAATAAAAATAAAAATCTACCTTGTACAATGTGAAGACAAAAACCCCAAAAGTCGCCAAATCATTAGGACATAAGTGGCTGCGACTAGAAGGAAATGTGTAAGCGGTGCGAGCGTTTTCAGGGAACCCCCCATAATTAGAGCGAGAAGACACCAGTGCTGATCCCCCAGAATGCCCCTCTTCCCCGTCCGTGTCATAGGAGCTAGTTGGAAAATAGAATGGGATTTGGTGTGCCCAATTTACTCCGCACAGCTTACATATTCACTTCGGGGTTACTAATGCTCACTACATCACTTGATAAATTCTTTGAGGGGTGCGGTTTTCAAAATGGGGTCACTTTCTAGAGGTTTCCACTGTTTTGACTCCTCAAGGGCTTTGTAAATGCGACATGGTGCCTGAAACTGATCACAGCCAGATCTGCCCTCTAAAAGCTCTTTGGCGCGCCTTCCCTCCTGTGTCTCGCTGTGCGTCCATATATTAGTTTACACCCACAAGTGGGGTACTATGGTAGTCGGGAGAACTTGCCTAACAAATTGTGGGATGCGTTTTCTCCTTTAACCCCTTGTGAATGTGCAAATTCTAGGGCTAAACGAAAATATTAGTAAAATAAATTCAAATTTGAAAATTTCACCTCCATTTTGTATTAATTCCTGTTAAGCACTTATAGGGTTAAATTACTAGGTATATGTTGTTTTGGCTTATTTAAGGGGTGCAGTTTTGAAAATGGGGTGATTTATGGGGGGCTTTAATACAAGGGTCTTTCAAAACCCCTTCATAACTGGATTAGGCCCTTTAAAAAATGGGTTTTAGAAAATTTCTTGAAAATTTTGAATATTGTTGTTTCACTTGTAAATCTTATAATGTCCGTAAAAATTAAAAGGGTGACTAAAGTTTGATGCCGACATAAAGCAGAGATCTGGGACATGAGATTTATGATATAATTTTGGCGGTCTGACTATCTGTATGTAATGCACATCATTTCAAACTTTATAAAATGCATATTTTTCAAAATTTCCACCAAATTTCCAATTTTTTCATAATTAAACACAAAACATATCAACCAAAATTTACCACTAACATGAAGTACAATGTGTTACGAAAAAACAATCTTAAAATCACTTTGGTAAGTTAAAGCGTTCCAAAGTTATTGCCACATAAAGTGACACATGTCAGTTTTGAAAAATCGAGCTTGGTCAGGAAGTCAAAAAGTGCCATCGGCGGGAAGGGGTTAAACTAATAACCCCAAATGCCTGACATTAATGAGAACAGTAATCCTATGTACCTGTGTGTTTTTCAGTTTCACTTTGCTAGCAGCTTCCTGTCCTCCTCGGGGAATGTTTGCAGGATGCAGACCACTATAGCAGGCACAGACCTGAGCGATTAGGCTCCACCCCCTGGGTTTCCTGCACCCCTCTCAAAGGGGAGTGTCCTTATGCCTCAGCTCTAGCAGCCCACTGAAGAGACTCGGACTGCATTTAACTCTTGCAGGTCCTGTGCTGCTGGTGTGCCAGTGAAATATGGCAGGAGTGCCACTCTTGGCATGCTCACCTCTGCTGTAGAGGGTAATATGAATTTTGTGGCTTGCTATGGTCCAAAGTGTGTGAGATTGCAGAGATAGTGATGTGAGTTTGGGTTTTGTGGGGGTCCTGGGAAAAACGTATGTGTGCTATTGTGACGAAAAGTAGCCTATTGCGCAATCGAGTGTAGTAACTATGTTTGTGGAAAATTTCAGCTTGCTATGGTCCAAAGTGTGTGAGATTGCAGAGATAATGATGTGAGTTTGGGTTTTGTGCGGGTCCTAGGAAAAACGTATGTGCGCTATTGTGACGAAAAGTAGCCTATTGCGCAATGGGGTGTATTAACTATGTTTGTGGAAAATTTCAGCCAAATCGGTGGAGCGGGTTTTGCGTGATTGACTAACAAACATCCGAACATCGAAACCCACAAACATCCAAACTCACAAACTTTCACATTTATAATATTAATAGGATTAATAGGATAGGATAAAAGGAATGGCTTCAGCCCCAATTCTTCCTGTAATACAAACTGAAGTATGAAAGCATGTTATTGTATTAGCAGTCAGAGGTTTTCCGGAAACTATGGATTATTTCCTTTATAAGGACCCTTCCTAATTGTGAAACTACTTTATGTTCTATATCAAGTGCTCAAGACATCAGCCTACGTCTTATCATCAGCCGTCAGTGTAACAACATCCATCAGGATCTGCTTGCAGCCACAATGGGGTCTGCCACTGGGGAACTCCCACAACACTGCAATACTTGCCAAGTAAGCAGCATGTGGTGGACCATTCAAGCTTTGATCTCCAGAGTAAACCGCACGTCTCCAACATCTCTTCTGATAAACACTCATAGCGCCAATGTAATTCAATGTAGAACCTTCTGACACAGCTGTATCTTTGATGGGTCGAACACACTATACCTAGTCATTGTAGTGATCACAGAGTCCCTGCTCTAAGTGAGTGTATGCCACCGCATTGCACGCCAACCACAATTATAGATCTCTAAGAAAACACAAGCTCTCTAGAATAAAGATGCCAGAAATTATGAGGTAATAACTGCATGCTGTATTTCCTGACCATAAAAATCAAATGGAGACCATCAGTGAGGAAAAAAAAAAATAAACCTCATCTAACAGAGTTTACAGGAGCAGCGTTGCTGAAATACAACCACTTCTTTTAGATATACATCTATCTGTATGCACACATATTCTAGAAATACGGCCACTCCAGAACTAATAATAAATAAGTAGATCATAGCGATGTATTTCAAACTGCAGATATTCTCAGGGCATACAATGTTATTTACCAGGAACCTGATAGACTACAAATAGAAATCTAGTTTATACTGTATGTGATGCTAACAATACACAAAATAACTCTGATGGCTTTCCTGTTTAGTCACACATACCTGAAAAATACCTTAATAGAATTTGTCCAACACCCCTTCTATTCCAAAGAAGAAGGAAGTATATAAAGGAGGTGTCACACATGAGAAGGACAAGTGACAAACATCTTCGACCCCAAAAATTTCAACAACACAGTGCTAAGCAGCCTTCAACTTCCATAGTAAATGAAGGCACCCATAGATTTCATGTAACGCCCTTTATTTATTCAATAGAGGAACAGCACATGAGCCCGACAAACTACTTAAAACAAGATCAGGCTCAGCTACGGTGCAGGATCCATGAGGCCTCAGTTCCTGAGCCATCAACCTCCCCATTGAGTGGGCTTCTATTGATTGAACTCTACCAGATTAAAGAAATGTAAAGGGTAAAATAAGAGAAATGTGTATATACCCAATAAAGGGTAAAGGCCACTGCATTCTCCTTATACTCATTCACTGTCAAAAAAAAAAAAAAAAAATCCCCCCAGACAGATTTGAATCGCTACAAAACTCTGTATGTAGTGATATCTCAGGTCTAGTTCACATCTGCATTTGGTATTCTATTTGGGAAGTCCGCTTGGGGAGAACAGAATACCGAAAACATTAAAAAGCAGTTTTAGCAGAGAAACCACACGGACCCATAGACTATAATAGGTTTTAAAATCACATGCAATTCTGAAGCTCCTGAGCTACAGCTGGACAATGTATCTCGTACTGTAAGATGTGGCTTATTAATATAAAAAAAAAAACCTGAAAATAAGCCATGAAAGGAAGACACATATTGACAGAATGGCTTCACACACAAAGTACAACAAATATAGACTGTCTAAAAATACCAGCCAAGAGCAACGTACACAGAGAGTAATGGCTACACTAGCCCATTATAGAACACCATTCAGACTTTCCATAGTGAAAAACAATAAAACAAACAAAAATGCAGTAATGCTTACATCAGCAATACCGGTGTACAGGGCAGTACAAGGGAAGAGATCAGGCCTCGTTCTATTAAATAGCGCTGGCATGAGCAGCAATGTAAGCACCTGCAGATAATATATAACCACCTGGAAAACAACATTTTACTTCTGCCAACCCAGACATTACTTATACGTGTATTATACAACAAGGTTTTGTGCACAGTCCACATTATAAGGTCAAGCTGTATAGGTAGGGGTTCACTTTTCATATAAAGGGGTCTTCTCAATAGTCGAAATAGCCTGATGACCCAAACTAACAGACTGACTAATATAGTGATGTCACTGCGGCATCCTACTTGACATGACCTTACTATGGTTGATATCATATCATTACACTGCTTCCAGAACAGAAGAGAAAAAGGGCAGAAATGGAGAGGCGAGTATATTAGTACGTTATTTTTATGTGTCTTGGAAACTCAAAGTTATTTCTTTAAAGAGGACTTTTCACCATCTCCACCAATTCAAGTTCTTAGCATTTGTTAGGCTGGGTTCACACCATCGTTGGCTCTCCGTACAGATTTCATTTCCCTCTCCGCTTGAAAAATACAGAGAAAAAAGTGATGCAAGCAGCGCTTCTCCCTCAGTTTTTTTTTTTTGCCCTTTTTGAGTGGAAACCGAGCAAAAACCAGATGGTCCCCAAGTGGATTTGGTTTCCGTTTTGGGGATTGCCATGCAGACCCCCGAATGGAAACCTGAATGCAGATGTGAACCTAGCCTTAATCAGCACTGCTCCTTCTTGCTCTGGAATTGTTACGGCAAGAGAAAAAAATTCTGTTAGTTTTGGTACCTGATCTACTATTTAAGCTCTGTAATGTCAGAAGGCCAATTTCAGGCAGGGCGGTGTGATTCAGAGCTCTAATCAAAGGAGGACAGTCTCAAAGCTCAGAATCACACCCCTTGTCTGCTCCTGCCCGACACAGCCCTCCTGATACTACAGATCCTAAATAGAATATCAAGGACCAAAACTAACTGCATTAATTGTTCAGGAATGGTGGGGGATAGAGAGAAAATTCCAACAGTCCCAGAATCAGTGCTGCGGTGCTTATTAACATATGCGAAGAACTGGAGTTGGTAGATGTGGTTCACACCTGCGCCCAGTCACAGTTTGGGGATTCTGTGCCCCAAATCCGCTTGAAAAATGCGAAAAAGAGAAGCCATTATAGTCGTAATTGGGTCCGCGAGTAACCGCTTTTTAAGCGGATTGGGTTGTTGTTTTTTCGTTCCCTCAAGTGGACCCAAAGAACGGAAACCCGAACACAGGTGTGAACCTAGCGCAAGTCTAAAAACTTCACCGAAACCAAACAAAGTTTCCCATGTAAACCATGCAGCCTGCCAGCCCCCGTTTGTTTTATAGCATACTTAAAGGGGTTGTCTGGTATAACTGGAAATACCTACACTACAGTAAACCCCCTCCCCCCTCCTACTTTCTAAATAACATAATTAATCAAAAATGTATATTTATCCACAGGGCCGGCTCCAGGTTTTTATGGGCCCTTGGGCGACAGAGCCTCAGTGGGCCCCCTTGTAAAGGAGGTGGGGGAGTCGAGACACTGTGTGTTGCAGATGAAGCGAGTGATGTCATGCAGGAGTGTGGCGTCACCAACGCCATACCTCCCAATCTTTTAAAAAGCTCTGCGCGCCGCTGCAAATTTAGCTCCACCCACTTTTATGTGGATTCCACCCATTCTCATTCATTATGTGCTCCCACACAGTATAATCCTCCTACAGTCACCTGTAAATTATATGGCCCCCCTCCATCTCTCCCCCAGTTTCATATACACCCTTCCTCTGCCCCCAGTTTCATGTCCCCCCTCCATCTCTGTCCCCAGTTTCATCACGTTCTCCCCCTTCATCTGCCCACAGTTTCATGTCCCCCGTCTCTGCCCCAGTGTCATGCCGTTCCCCCCCTCCCCTTCATTTGCCCCTTCAGTTTCATTGGGCCCCCTCCATCTCTGTCCCCAGTTCCATGCCGTTCTCTCCCCACCCCCTCCATCTGCCCCAGTGTCATGCTGTTCCCCCCTCCCCTTCATTTGCCCCCCAGTTTCTTTGGGCCCCCTCCATCTCTGTCCCCAGTTTCATGCCGTTCTCTCCCCACCCCCTTCATGTTCTCCAGTATCATGCCGTTCCCCCCCTCCCCTTCATTTGCCCCCCAGTTTCATGGGCCCCCTTCATTATGTTTCACCTTAATATGTAATACAAAACAAACACTTACACTCACCTTCTATCACTCACCTTCCATCGTTCCCCCGACGCTCCTCTCTCTCTCCCTCCAATCACATACGCGATGCAGGAGCTGTGAGATCAGCTCCTGCTTAGCTCCGGCCCGGATTGCGTGTGTAGGCGTGACGCGATGACGTCATCGCGCCTACACACGCAAGCCGGGCCGGAGCTTTAAAGCAGGAGCTGATCTCGCAGCTCCTGCATCGCGTATGTATTCCAGCTCATCGGCGGACGGACGCCGATGAGCTGAAATTGTGACAGGCAAGTGCTGGGGGGCCCCCAGAGGCTCTGTGGGCCCCGGCACTTGCCCGACTATGCCGTGCGCTGACGCCGGCCCTGTTTATCCATATTCCTGGGGCAGTCACGTGACTACCCCAGGGACATTTTCTGATTATCTGGTGACGATCCATTTACCCATTTCCAGAAACAGATCAGCAGTATTACTACCTGCTTTCCCAATCCACCCTATTATACTTACCAAGCTGCTTCACCCTAAGGCTGAAGCCCCATATTGTGGAAACGCAGCTTTTTTTATATACATATTTTGTTGTGTTTTTTTGAGCCAAAGCCAGGAGTGGATTGAGCAGAAGGGAGAAGTATAAGAACTTCCTATATATTTCCCATTTCTTTTGTAGCCATTTTTGGCTTTGGCTCAAAAAACCGCAGGAAAATCTGCAACAACAAAAAAAAAGCGGCATTTCCGCAAAGTGGGTCCGTAGCCTAAGTGTGAGATGGAGCGCTGTCAGAAGTCTTTCCTCCCCACTGCGTATAGAGAACAGATCTTTAAGTTGCGATATCCCTTCTACTACCTTTTCTTACTTTTTTTAAAATCTGTACCTACTGTCTCTTTAATGCCTACCTTGGAGGTTTTGTATTTGTATCATCTATGCTGCTGTAACACACTGAATTTCCCCATGGTGGGGCTATTAAAGGATTATTTTATCTTCCACTCTTCTTCCGATGGCTGATGGCTCCTCCTCCTTTACTGATTCTGCAGGAACGCCCTCTACTCTGCGCACTGCTGCCGATAATCCACCTCTACTGTGTGGATGATCGGCAGTAGTGTGCAGTATGGAAGTTACATAGCAGGAAGCTGAACCAAGTAAACAAATGCAGGAGATACCAGGAGCTCCCAGAGCGACCCAGAAATCACTGCTAAAGGCATATGGGTGTACTTATTAACCACTAACAGACATTTAAAAAAAAAAAATATATATATATATATATATATATATATATATATATATATATATATATTTATTTTTTATTTTTTTTATTATTTTTTTTTGCCCAGAAAACCTCTTTAATCTAAAGTACAATAGAATAAAAATTGCACTAAATACTGACCAGTATTCTACAGACAGCGTCAAAGGGACAGAAAGTAAATGTACATGTATAAATGCAGTTCTAGATGTATCAAAGGTTATCCACTGAACGTCTAAGACTTTTGTCATCTTGCCCACATAGTAATGTATTACAAACACTAAATAAATGAAGAACTCCAGATACTGTGACCCATTACACACACAGTGAAGATCATCTCATATGACATCACAACATGATAACTTGAGAGGAAAGTATGTTGTTATGTAAGTACAGTATTAAACGGGCACACACCTCTCCAGGAATGGCAGATGTGTGGAGAGAAATAGTGCAAACTTTCCTGGCCACTGATGGGCATGGCAAGTACATAATGTACTTTATCTCATCTCCCTGCTACAATCATTCCCATGTAACACACATCTCTCTATTGATTCCTGCCATAACAGGAGGCTGGCATGAAGTCTATATTAAGGAACAGTCCAGTCATCTTTAGAAATGTGATGACTCATGTGATTTCTTATGTGTACTCACACATCAATAAGTCTGTAGACCCCAAATGAAGTAAGAAAGGCTTGCCAACTTCAACAACACCTAAAATGCAACCCCTCCATGCAGCACTTCTATATTACAGTGTTTTTCCAGTTTGTCCAGAGTATTTATACAAATGACCTGTTCTTAGGAAAAGTCGTCAATATTCTGGTACAACACCTGGCACCTGCACCGATCAGCTGCCGAGAGCAGAACAACATAGTGGCCAGAGACAGAAGGCTCTGTACACTATATAGTGGCTGTGCTGGGTTACCGCAGCTGAACTGTTGTGGGGCAAATACAACACCTGGCACCTGAACTGATCAGCTGCCAACAGCAGAGAAACATAGTCGCCAGAGCTGGAAGGAGAAGACTCTGTACACTATGTAGTGGCTGTGCAGGGTTACTGCAGCTGAAGTGTTGCACCAACTACCCCATCTACATAAGACATCAAAGCTGTTTTTTCTCCAAATGTAGAAAATTGCCACACATAACAAAGGTATATTGTTTACCCCGGTAAAGTGCTGTGTGATGTGGTAGTGACAGGACAATATGCTTGGGGGAGGTTTGTAAGATTTGCACAGCAACTGTGATCGCCCTGACACTCCCTGCCAAGCACTGACACATACCAGGACTGGATACTGTACACACAAACAACATGTACTTAGCTCTGCAGGGAAGATCAAAGTTGACAATATCCATTGTCTTGTAATGTGATCAGAGTATATCACCTTGTTGACCTTCCATTGTTGGTCACTTTCAGAGATTACGAATACAATGCAATTCTGATACTCTGCCATAGGACTGCAAAATAATCTGGAATCCTACCAGACTGGAAGTCTGAGCAGAGATCACAAATAGAAAGCAAATTTCCTTTCAGAAAGTTAAAGGTGGTGTTATCAAATCTGAAACAAATACAAAACTGACCTATTTCATCCCCCAATACTGTATAATATTGTGCTGTATACCGCCCAATCTGCTGCAGCCTTAGTGGTATATGGCTGAAGACCACTGAGGAAGGTTTGTATATGTGTATGATATGGCAGGGATCGAACAGGTGGATATAGAAAAGCCATTGCCTGGGTTTCTTCAATTTGTGTCATATCTTAAACAAGCCCTTTAATGTAGATGTCACTGACCGCCCAATAGTCCAGAATGTGCTACAGGCTAAAGGATGCCTGGTGTGTCAAGCTGTGCCCATGAATAGTGGCTCCCAGGCTGTGTGCCACATACCATTAGCTGGCATACCCCACTGACCTGATGACTTGTTGCACACAGTGTGGCATGTGATGATGGGTCACCCTGCACCTCCAGCACTGGACCAGCTCACTACATGGCACTGCTGCCACTCCCAGCATACATAGGAACTTTCCTCTGACCAGAATCTGACACATTGCAGAAAATGCTCCAAAGCCTGTAGATACTTGCATGCTATGTGTGTATATATATGTGTATATTATATAGGTGCTTAGTCCACAGACACATCTATAGATGGATAGACTGAGCAGTGCCCACAGCCCCTACACCTAGATAGACTGAGCAGTGCCCACAGCCCCTACACCTAGATAGACTGAGCAGTGCCCACAGCCCCTACACCTACCAGTCCCCGCTGCACCTGACAAACTTTGCGCACTCACCTGCAGAGCCGCTGGTGTGACGGAGCTGTAGCGGCGGGGGGACGCTCGGCTCCCGGGTGCAGCACTGCCGCTCGCTGGGTGAGTCTCCAGTAGTCTTCATGATCCCTGCCCGACCCCTTTTTTCTCTATGTCTCCAACCTCAGCGCTGTGCTCCTCCTGTCCTCCTCCTCCCGCCTGACATCACAGGCGCTCTCCTTCCCGCCCACTCCATAGCCAAACCCTGACTCACTGCTCTTCTGTCAGGCAGGACCAGCGCCCACCTCAGTGCCCGGCAGCAGACAGGTGCCAGCGGCTGCTGATTCATGGAGGGTGGGCACACGGCAGCAGGCTATGTCCTATCCTGTGACCGGAGCTACAGACACATGATCGTCTCACAACCTCTATATCTCCCAACATCCACAGATACCCAGACCCTCTGACTGATTCAGTCCGGCCGCACAGCTTGTCTAGTGGGGCGTGTCTAGGGGCGTGTCTTAGTGCCGGCTGGACAGTTCAAGAAGATGAGATAAAGATGGAGGGAGGACATGAAACTGGGGGAGAGATGGAGGGAGGACATGAAACTGGGGGAGAGATGGAGGGGGACATGAAACTGGGGGAGAGATGGATTTGGGGCATGAAACTGGGGGAGAGATGGAGGGGGGACATGAAACTGGGGGAGAGATGGAGGGGGGACATGAAACTGGGGGAGAGATGGAGGGGGGGACATGAAACTGGGGGAGAGCTGGAGGGGGGACATGAAACGGGGGGAGAGATGGAGGGGGACATGAAACTGGGGGAGAGATGGAGGGGGGACATGAAACTGGGGGAGAGATGGAGGGAGGACATGAAACTAGCGGAGAGATGGAGGGGGGCATGACACTGGGGGAGAGATGGAGGGGGGACATGAAACTGGCGGAGAGATGGAGGGGGGACATGAAACTGGGGGAGAGATGGAGGGGGGACATGAAACTGGGGGAGAGATGGATTTGGGGCATGAAACTGGGGGAGAGATGGAGGGGGGACATGAAACTGGGGGAGAGATGGAGGGGGGACATGAAACTGGGGGAGAGATGGATTTGGGGCATGAAACTGGGGGAGAGATGGAGGGGGGACATGAAACTGGGGGAGAGATGGAGGGGGGACATGAAACTGGGGGAGAGATGGAGGGGGGGACATGAAACTGGGGGAGAGATGGTGGGGGACATGAAACTGGGGGAGAGATGGAGGGGGGACATGAAATGGGGCAAATAAAGGGGGATATGAAACTGAGGGAGAGATGGAGGGGGGGCATGAAACTGGGGGTAGATGAAGAGGGCATTTAAACTGGGGACAACTGGAGGGGGCATTAAACCTCTAGTTGCCCCCAGTTTCATGTCCCGCTCCAGCTGTCAATTTATTGCCCCCTCCAACTACCCCTACTGTTTACATGTCCCCTCTAGTTTTCACCAGTTTAAACTGGGGCACCAGGAGAGGGACTTAATACTGTGGGGCAGTTGGAAGGGAATATTATAATGGGGGGGCATATAATGTACGGGTGACTGTAGGAGGATTATACTTTGTGGTTGCACATGGAAAGATGATTGGGAATGGGCGGAGTCAATGTAGAAGTGGGTGGAGCTAAATTTTCCATGGCGCAGCCCTCTAGCATAGTTTCAATTTCTTATACAGCCCCATGGGAAAATTAATTGCCCACCCCTGCTCTAAGCTGTGGAGATGAGAGAGTTAATAATGGCACCCCTGCAGATGGGTAGAGCTGTTATTGACCTGATGTCAATGTTATGTTAACTCTCTCCTTTCCTGTACCCCCACTGCATTAAAGGGGCTCTATCAGCAAAATTATGCTGATAGAGTCCCACATATGCGTGAATAGCCTTTAAAAAGGCTATTCAGGCACCGTAAATGTTATATTAAACTACACCCCCCCCCCCCGGTTGATCTACTTACACATCGTGAACGATGGGTGGGCATTCCGGGTGCGCCGTCTTCTTCATCCACGCCTCCTCTTCCTCCGATGTCCTCGGGTCCCGTCCTCCTCCGGCGCTCGCGAACTGACATTGATAAAAAAAAATGGCCTTGGGCGCATGCGCAGTAGCCGTAGTAGAAACCGCATGCTACTGCGCATGCGCCCAGGCCATTTTTTTTATATCAATGTCAGTTCGCGAGCGCCGGAGGAGGACGATCTGGTAATCCAGAACTCATTCTCTGAGTCTGTTTGACCTTCCTTCATGATCTATGTCTTATGTTGTTAGGATTAGGAGGACTCTGAAGTGTCCTATTAGATTTAAGCTAGTGGGTGCAATGGGTGGACTCCAGTATATGTAATACAGAGTGCACCCTTATGTATGACCCTTTGTATGTTACCCAATAACTGAGAAGTTGTTGTTTGATGTGGTGCGCACAATAATGTATAAACTATAGGGAGAGAAATATTGGTCCACAGCTCATAACCATTTCATTCAATCCCTTTGCCACAGATATATAAAATCCAACCCCTACCCATGCAGGCTGCCATTACAGACATTTGTGAAAGAATGGGACCCCAGCGAAATTCAGCAAGCACAATGCCAAGCATCAGATGGAAAGGTATAAAGCATGCGGCCCAACTGGACTCTAGAGCAGTGGTAATGTGTTCTCTGGAGCGATGGACACATCTCTATCCGGAATTCCAACGGACTGTGTTTGTCAAATGCCAGGAGAAGGTTACCTGCATGACTGCATTGTGCCAACTCTAAAGTTGGTGGAGGGAGGATAATGCTATGGATTTGTTATTCAGGCCTAGGACCCTTAAATTCAGTGCATGGAAATACCATCATACCAAGATATTTTGGACAATTGCATGCTTCCAGCTTTTTGGGAACAGATTGTGGAAGGCCAAATTCTGTTCTAGCTTGACTGTGCGTCAGTACACAAAGCAGGGTTTGGTTGGATGACTTTAGTGTTGAAGAACTTGACTGCTTTACACAGAGCGCTGACCTTAACACAATCCAATACCTTTGGGATGAACTAGAACGGAGCCAGTCCCTCTCATCCAACATTAGTGTCTGACCTCACAACTGCTTTTCTGGATAAATGGGCAAACATTGACACAGACTTACTCCAAAATCTAGATGTAGAAAGTCTTCCTAGAAAAGTGGAAGCTCTTTTAGATACAAAGTGGGACAACTTCCATATAAATGTCTATGGATTTAAAATGGGATGTCAAAAGCTCCTTTTAATACCCAGCTGTCCCTATACTTTTGTCCTTATAGTGCATCCAAATTAAAGAGGTTTTCTGAGCAAATGATGACCTATCCTTAGGACAGTTCATCAATATCAGACAAGTGGGGGCCCGACACCCGGGATCCCCGACGATCAGTGATTGTTAGCAGCTGTGTAAAAAACAGAGGACTAGGTATGTCCACACAGAGTTTTTTTGCCACTGGATTTTGAGGCGGAATCCGCCTCAAAATCTGCCTGCAAAAAGCCTCCCATTCATTTCAATGGGAGGCACTACCTTTTTTTTTCCTCTAGTGTTTTTTTTCAGCTAGCGGAAAAAAAAGCGACATGACCTATTTTCAGGCGGATTCCGCCTGGAAAAACCCACTGAAGTCAATGGGAGGCAGAAAAACCATGACTTTTTTTGTCACTTTTTTTTTTGCAAAAAACACTTCAAAAACCGCTAGCGTTTTTCAAAGAGAAGTCTCCAGGTCCATACACTGTGCTGGAGCAAAAGCAAAACAGAAAAAGCTCCAAAAAACGCCTCATGTAAAAAAACTGTCAAAAAAAGTTTCCTAATTCCTGAAACAGATTTTTTCCGCTGCCAAAAAACTCAGTGTGAACATATAAGGGTATTGACATGGAAGACAACCATCTCTTTCCAGCTCTGTTCTTCATGGAGCGGTTGATAAGAACATGGTAGGTCATCAGTATCATTTGCCTTGAAAACTACTTTCGGCTAAAGCCCCACTCGTAGCAAACTGCAGCCAAAAAACTGCAGAAAAAACTGTGGCAGAAACACATCACTTTTTTTCTGCAGCACTTTTCACAGAAAGCCTGTAGAATCTTCCACTGCTGACTTTCAGCTTCTATTATACCGATAGGGAAACCGCAGGTGTTTCCTTAGGTGTATTTGTCTTGCTGCGATTTCCAAAACCACAACGCTGCAAGATGCTGCAATTTACAAACACATGCCAGTTTTTGGAATCGGAGCATTTGTGCTGCAGAATCTTTTCTGCAATGTATGGATGGGCTTAGCCAGAATGCCATCCACTTTACAAGTAATGTCAAACACAGTGTTTTTTTGCTTTGGATGTACGCTGCGTTTTTGCAATGTGGGGCCCCGGCTTTAGGCTAAGGTCTCAAGTTGTAGAAAAGCTACTTTTTTTTTGCTTTAGTTCTTGCTACATTTTATTTATTCTTTTGAGTCAATTCCAGGAGTTGGATGAACAGATCGGAGAAGTTACATTTTCCATTCTATTTGCAGCCTCTCCTAAGTTGGGTTCAAAAAAATGCATCAAAAACTGCTATAAAAAAGCAGGTTTTCTGCACCCTGGGGCCTCAGCCTTAATGCCTATGAATTTAGAATGGGATGTCATAAAAGATCCATATTGATTTGTGTCTACTCTTCCCTGACAGATGATGTTGGGGGAACCAGGATCAGGCATGCTGAATTTTATGTTTTTGATCCTTTTGTTCTCAGGGGTGATAAGCTGCCACTAGAAGTGCCTGGGAGGTGCTTATGCACAAAAATATGGAATTTTTTGATGTTTGCTTCCTGCGAGCCATTTTTCTGAAAATTGGACCCCAGATTTACCATAATTTAGCTCATATAGATGCCAATTCCTAGCGTTTCTGGAGCATGGAGGGCCATTGATCCACCTAATTTATTCTGAGGCATGTCCTCTTTAATAAATTAACCAAACTGCTGCACAGGGTTGGTTTGGTTTTTTTCAACAAAAATATACATATGTGGTACTTTCAAAGATGAAGAGCACATAAAGATCACACAGTTCCTGTAATAGAACATAGATTACCAATATACTATGCTTTTTATTACATGAATAGCCACTTGACACGATTATTTTGGTAAAGGGGCATTCACACTACCGTCATTGTCCGACAGGTAGTGTCCGCTGCTAGTGTCCGTTCAAAATCTGGCACGGACATTAGGAGTGGACACTAGCTGTGTCCGTGACACTTTTCATTCATTTAAATGGCGATTGGGTGCATTCTTTTGCACTCAGTGCCTGTCCTTAACTGTCCGTTTGTAAAGATGTCCGACTTTTCAAGCGGACAGAAAAACCTACATGTCGGGTTTTGCTGTCCGCTTGAAAAGTCGGACATCTTTACAAACGGACAGTTAAGGACACAGTGTACCAGCATTCAGTCGCAACTAACCTCAGGTTCCGGTCCAAAATATTCCGTCTGGACTTACCCTTAAGCTGTATTACACAACCTTGGGCAAGGAGCAAACTGAGCTGAGTAATCACAAGGAGTTTGATAAAAATATCTTTCCTTACAATATATATATATATATATATATATATATATATATATATACACTCACCGGCCACTTTATTAGGTACACCTGTCCAACTGCTCGTTAACACTTAATTTCTAATCAGCCAATCACATGGCGGCAACTCAGTGCATTTAGGCATGTAGACATGGTCAAGACAATCTCCTGCAGTTCAAACCGAGCATCAGTATGGGGAAGAAAGGTGATTTGAGTGCCTTTGAACGTGGCATGGTTGTTGGTGCCAGAAGGGCTGGTCTGAGTATTTCAGAAACTGCTGATCTACTGGGATTTTCACGCACAACCATATCTAGGGTTTACAGAGAACGGTCCGAAAAAGAAAAAACATCCAGTGAGCGGCAGTTCTGTGGGCGGAAATGCGTTGTTGATGCCAGAAGTCAGAGGAGAATGGCCAGACTGGTTCGAGCTGATAGAAAGGCAACAGTGACTCAAATAGCCACCCGTTACAACCAAGGTAGCCAGAAGAGCATCTCTGAACGCACAGTACGTCGAACTTTGAGGCAGATGGGCTACAGCAGCAGAAGACCACACCGGGTGCCACTCCTTTCAGCTAAGAACAGGAAACTGAGGCTACAATTTGCACAAGCTCATCGAAATTGGACAATTGAAGATTGGAAAAACGTTGCCTGGTCTGATGAGTCTCGATTTCTGCTGCGACATTCGGATGGTAGGGTCAGAATTTGGCGTCAACAACATGAAAGCATGGATCCATCCTGCCTTGTATCGGTAACGGTTCAGGCTGGTGGTGGTGGTGTCATGGTGTGGGGAATATTTTCTTGGCACTCTTTGGGCCCCTTGGTACCAATTGAGCATCGTTGCAACGCCAAAGCCTACCTGAGTATTGTTGCTGACCATGTCCATCCCTTTATGACCACAATGCACCCAACATCTGATGGCTACTTTCAGCAGGATAATGCGCCATGTCATAAAGCTGGAATCATCTCAGACTGGTTTCTTGAACATGACAATGAGTTCACTGTACTCCAATGGCCTCCACAGTCACCAGATCTCAATCCAATAGAGCATCTTTGGGATGTGGTGGAACGGGAGATTCGCATCATGGATGTGCAGCCGACAAATCTGCGGCAACTGTGTGATGCCATCATGTCAATATGGACCAAAATCTCTGAGGAATGCTTCCAGCACCTTGTTGAATCTATGCCACGAAGAATTGAGGCAGTTCTGAAGGCAAAAGGGGGTCCAACCTGTTACTAGCATGGTGTACCTAATAAAGTGGCTGGTGAGTGTATATACACACTGTAAAAATAAGAAGGAAGTAGAGTTAAACAGGCTTTTATCATTTGTATTACCGGTATGTGTTAATGCTGGGGCAGCATTTTATGAAACATTTCCATGTCCCCTGTGATCCTGGAGGTCAGCCAATATGCCACTGCATTACAGTACAGTGC
Organism: Leptodactylus fuscus; assembly: GCF_031893055.1. Taxonomy (NCBI): domain Eukaryota; kingdom Metazoa; phylum Chordata; class Amphibia; order Anura; family Leptodactylidae; genus Leptodactylus; species Leptodactylus fuscus. The sequence goes on from NC_134265.1 coordinate 265,173,992, forward strand.
ATCCAACCAGGTGGCTGAATGTCAAATAGCTTTGTTCTTTTGATGGTTTCTTTGTCTCTAGATAGCCTCCTTTACTATTTATGCTTATTGTCCTTTTGATAAAGTACGCTTTCACTTTAGATCTTAAATTTGTCACAGACTTCCAACATATTGCATTTACTATACTTTATTTATCGGTATTGTGATATATAACAAAGACTTGATTAAGTTTGATACTATTGTAACCTTCTACACTGTCTACCAATAAGTATTTGGATAATACTGTGTGCAGGGGCCACTATGGGGCATAATAGTGTGCACAGGGGCCACTATGGGGCATAATAGAGCGCGAAGGAATGCGGTGGGGGGTCGTTCGGTTGAGGTCTTCGGTGTTGGTCAGGAAGGGGGGGGGGCATGTCAAATGTTCGCCACGTGGGCCCCACCATTCCTAGTTACGCCACTGGGTAGAACCCAGCAGATACTTCCTTATGGATGGGATTGATCGATACAATACTCCCAGATGCCTGTTGAAACTCCTGGTGTATGTGAGCTATTGGTTGGGTGCGGTTTCTCTGGCCAGCACTTGTCGCTCTCTATCTCCCAGTTTCGGGGGTCTGCTGACTTGGGGCACATTCCGACAATCAGCGTTCACTTTCCACTTCGTAATCACATAGGCCACTGTGGATTTTGGGTAATTCAGTTCCCTTGCTGTGTCCCTTAAGGATCGACCATTTCTGTGGTACTCCACAATTACCCCTTTCTCAAAATTGGACAACTCTGCACTTCGTGGCATCTTGCATTCGACTAATGCCAATGTTGTTTCCTATTTAATGGCAGAAGGCGTGACGTACATCCGACCGCAGATATCGTCATTTGCATGGGTGTCCAAATACATATTGGTAGACAGTGTATTTCTACCTTCTTCTCAATCCACTCCTGGATTTGGCTCAAAAACTGCAGCAAAATCTGCAAAAAAAAAAAAAAGAAGCTGCTTTTCCACAACGTGCGGCCTCAGCCTTAAATAGAATGTGGCCCACTTACAAAGCAGTCCAATCTACAGGCAGGATGGTACAAAGAAGCTGAACAGATTGATATATAGTTATATTACCAGTGTCAGTGTAATATGTCATTTATGCCTCTACTCATTCTGGGTTTCTCCTAAACTAGCTCCTCCAGTTTGATAGCATACTGTCTACAGATTGGATTGCATTTGCATTTTAATAGTAACAGGAGTTTCATAAGAAAAAATCTGCAAATAATGCGTTTTTTGAAAAGTCAGTGGAAGATACTGTAAACTATAAAACATACTATAAATCAGAAAATTCCACAGATTGTTTTACATCTGATTAAAATATATGCGAATACAGTATCAGTGGAGAGATAATCTTGAGGTAGAATAAGCAATTGCAAATATTTTCAGTGAAAAGGGTGTGTAAAATAGTCCAAATATGTAACATACTCTCGACACATATTTCATTGCTATTAAAACCTAGGGAAGAACAACCATTGGTTAAGGTTTACTAGGCCCACTCCTTGGGAAATGCCTGAAAGTGAGAAGTCAACAAAATAGTTTTCCATCATATGTTCTTGCTCTGCTTGGTTTGGTAATAAATAAAGATGAATTACTGATCTGTAATCCACATGTGGTGCAGGTTCAGAGCAGAAGCAGTTGCTTATAGTATAGTATGCCAAAGCAGTGCACAAAGCCTCATCATAACAATCTTCTCTCTTTTACTTTTTTACTACTTTGTCTTAGACTCCCATGTATTATTATGGGTCCATGATGATCTTAGGCTCACTATATGAAATGACTGGGTCCATCATCCATGTGCTGTTTGTGCCGTTTTACCATGAACCAGTTGGTGCACCTGTTCATGAGCATGTATTCTAAGGGCTTATTCACGACCGTTTTTGCAACATCCATTTTAAGAACACATTGAATCCAATGTGTGTATTCACATGGCTGTTTTTTGACAGTCCGTTTTTAGCGGCCATCGAAAAAACTGACATGAACTGTTTTGTCCATTTTCAGGGACACCCGGATTCAATAGAAATTAATGGATCCATTTTTAGCTTATGTAAAACAGACTGACGACCGTTTTATCTCCTTTAAAAATGGATCAGTGGGTAGGGATAAAAAAAGAAAGGCCAATTAAATTCATCTGTATTTTTTACTGACAATGAAAAACTGATGCAGCATAGAGGACACTTAGCCCTCAAAAATGGAAAAATGGAATGGATACAAAAGTCCATAAAAAACGAACATTAACCCTTTCCCGACGTCAGCCAAAATAGTACGGCCTATGTCAGGTATTTAATTATGGCAGCCCCTTAGGAGCTGATTGGTCATCACAGCTGCCATTTTATACTGCAGAGACCAAGCGCTAATGCCCACGATTAGAGATGGACGCAGCCGACACACAGGGGGTTAAGTGGCCGGCCGCCGGCAAAGTCTGCGTGCCAGCCGCTTCCATTCATTCCTATGGGTGCATGCTATTTGAAACGGCCGTTTCGAATAGTACTCGCTCATCTCTACCCAGGATCAGTGCGGGCACTGATCGTGGGCATTAACCCCCCCCTCCCCAGCATCTAGGTCAAAACTGACCAAGGTGCCATTTTGCTGGGGATCACCAGCACCTGTGGCGAGCTCCGAGGTGGTGCCCCATGGCATTAGTGATCAGTCCACCTGGGGTTCAAGACCCACTAGGGGTACTAATAAGCATAATAAAAAGAATGTATAAAAAAAATACATATATATATATATATATATATATATATATATATATATATTTATTTAAATTAATCACCCCCCTTTCCCTTGAGCACATATAAAAACTACTTCAATACAGTGAAACACATACACATTAGGTATCCCTGTGTTTGAAAATGCCAGTCTACAAATCTATAAAAGATATTTTTCCTGTACAGCGAACACTGTAGCGGGGAAAAAAATCAAAAGTGTCAAACCGCCGTTTTTTCCCTGTTTTGCCTCTGATAAAAAAGTTTTTAAAAAATGATTAAAGCAGTAGACATTCCCCAAAATGGTATAACTAATAATGACAGCTGGCCCCGCAAAAAAGACGTCCTTTGCATCCCGGAAATATAAAAAAGTTACAGGTGTCAGAATATGGCAACTTTTAGAAAAACATTTTTTTGCAAAGTTTTAGATTTTTGTTAAGGAGCTAAAATATAAATAAAACTACATAATTTTAGCAATGGAATCGTACCGATGCATAGAATACAGGTGCCATGTCATTTTGGCTGCAGAGTGAATGCCGTAAAAAAGCCTGCAAGTCGCACAAATAATAATAAATGTTACCAATATGAAGAACAATTTGGCCCACAAACATTAAGCCCTCATGTGGCTCTGTAAATAAAAATGAAATGGGGTTTGGGAGGCTGGGAGTCAAAATCAAAAGTTGCTCCCCGCGGGGGGTGGGGGGTGGGTTAAAGATATGTTTCCAGAAGAATAAGTTTGATATGAATAATTTGTGAGATTATTATTCAATGGGGTTTCATCAGACCCCAGAGTATAATAGGTAATAGGTGATGCCCTAACTAACAGTTATATTCCTTCCCTTACCTCTTCTATGCATCCTCATGGCATCCAGCACTCCCTCTGGAGGCGGAAATGGACAGTCACATCTCAAGTACGCAGTCTCCCATATGTCCAGGCACATATATATAATACCATCCCCAATTGCTGCAACCACACAGAGAGAGTAAAGTGGGACACTATGAATTGATGTCCCAGTTCAAATAATGTGGTAGTTGGTGTATTTGAACTTGCCCGGACCACCAGCCTGTCCATCTCCAACATAATTATCACAGTCACATTAGCACTGTCCAATCAGCATGGAATCTATTCACAAAGCCAACATTGCTAAAGCTAAGCCATGATATCATGCCCAAATCCACTATATGTTTCTTAGATGCGCTTTTTCTCATGGCTCCACCTTTCATATACCATACTCAATAGATGATAACTGGAGTACCGGTGAAATATAGTCAATCCAAGACTAATAAACTATCCAAGACTGATAAGAGCCTGCATGTATCCAGAAACTGTTCTCATTGTGCCTCACAGACTGGGCAATCAAACACAAACCACATGACCATATCGTCTGATATCACACTTACACGGTTCATCCAAGTGGACATTCTGAAGGTGACATTGGTGTGCCATGAACATTGTCCAAAGTATTTTGGGGGGTTTTCAATAAATGGTAGTGGATTAGTTTGTAGTGGCACATGAGTGCATAATCTCTCATTTATGCTGGATGAGCTTTACCATTTATTTTGCTGCTTGTATTTTTTGGATTGCAACAAGTTATATTGTGAAATTTCATTCCTCCTAGATATTCCAAGATCATCTGTCATTGGTATTATTAAAAAGTGTACACATTTAGGAACTGCAGTAACTCAACCAGGCAGTGACAGGACATGTAAAGTTACTGCGTGGAGTTGCTGAGTGATGAGGCATAAAGTGGATAAAAGTCACTAATGCTCTACTGACTAAACTGCAGAGCTCCAAAACTCATGACATTGGGATCTTCATGGTATGGGTTTCCATGGTTGAGCATCTGTATGCAAGGCTTAGGGTATGTTCACATGGAGATTTTTGGCAGCGGATTATGACGTGGAATCCGCCTCATAATCCGCCTCCAAAAACAGTAACGGAATAAAGAAGCGACATGCCCTATCTTACCTCGGATTCCGCGGCTGATTCAGCCACAGCATCTGCGGCTCAAGACACGCTCCTGTTTAGGCCCATTCATTTGGGCCTAAACAGAAGTGGAATGCCGCAACAGAATGCCAATGCACTGCATCAGCATTCCGTCGTGGCTAGCCGTGCGGAAGTTTGCACAGTGGAAACCATTTTCCGCCGTGTGAACATACCCTTACAATACTAAGCATCAGATGGAGTGGTGTGAAGCATACCATCAATGGCTTCTGGATCAGTGGAAATTTGATTTGTGGAGTGACAAATTACACTTCTCTATCTGGCAGTCTATTAGACAAGTGTGGATTTGGCAACTGCCAGGAATATGTTGCCTTCCTAACTGTATTGTGCCAACTGTAAAGAGGGATAATACTATAGGGTTATTTTTCTGGTTTTGGCCTAGGCCCTCTAGGCCCTTTAATTCTCATGAAGAGAAATCTTGATGCTCCAGCATACCAAGACATTTTGGACAGTCCTTTTCTGTTCCAGAATGACTGTGCCCCAGTGCACAAAGAAGGGTCCATAAAGGCACGATTGGGTGATTTTGGTGTGAAACAACTTAACTGGTCTCCAAAAAGTCAATCAAACACCTTTGGTATGAAATGGGATGAAAATTATGAGCCAGACCCTCCCATTTATCATCATTGTCTGACCTTTTAAAGAGGACCTTTCTTGTCCTCAGGCACATGCGGTTTTATATACCGCTAGAAACCCGAAAATGTGCTGAATTCAGCGCATTGTTAGCTTTCCCATTGTGTACCTTGGGGGAAGAGCTGTCCGTGCATGTATCAATAGCTCTTCTATGTCAGAAGGGTGTTCCTAACAATCTAACTTGGAACGCCCCTCCTGACTCTACTGTCTAGAACGCTATACTGTGAGGGGGTGTTCCTTACCGCCCAACCATGATACTGAGTGGTGAGAAACACCCCCTCCCCTCCCTCCTGAAAGTACTTGTCTATAGACTAGTACTTGGGGGGAGGGGGGGTGTGCCTCACAATTCAGCGTCATCATAATTCAACGCACTGTCGGCTTTCTAGCTGTATATAAAAACATATGTGCCTGAGGACATGAAAGGTCCTCTTTAAATGCCCATCTAGATGAATGGGCCAAAACATTTCCTCAGACATGCTCTAAAATTTTGTAGATAGCTTTCCCAAAAGAGTGAAAAGGGGGACCAACTCCATATTAATTCCAATAGATTTAGAATGTGATGTCATAAAAGCTAATATGCAGGTGCCCTAATACTTTTGTCTACATACTGCATATTATCACCTGTATTGATATTCAACATTTTATACAAAACTGTCTCTCAGGTGGATAAATGCAGATGAAAGTTTAATTTAGAAATGAGGCTAAAGCAAAAACAGATTCATTAATAGAAACAGAAAACGTGTACACGGAGGCTTTCTAACAAAGGTCTGTTAGTGCTATTAATGGGATAATAAATGCACCCAAATACCTTTAGCAGTGTTTTGAATGATTTCTGGGTTTCTCTGGGAGCTCCTGGCATCTTCTGCATTTGTTTACCTGGATAGCTTCCTGCTCTCTTATCTTACAACTACCATGATGCATTGCTCTCCACTCAGATCCCCTCTCTCTGTCCCCCTCTCACACCCCTTCCCTGTTTCCCTAGCTAGCCTGAGAACTACTATCCCCACTGAACTACCTCAGCCTACCCCCCATTCCATAATATTTACCTGTCTTCCAGTCCGACTCTATTGCACAGGCAAGGAAGGCTGGCTTCTTCTCCTGTTCACGTCTTCTGGAAGAAGTGAAGGAAGTGACAATTTGTGCCCAGAAGATGCGGACTAGAAGACAGTATGATGGGTTGGGGGGGGGGGGTGTAGTATTAGTTACATTCCGTTTACAGCGATTTGGGCAAATATACATTTTTGATCAAGTAAGTTAGTTAGAAGTTAGGCAGGGGGGGGGGTATTTAGGTTAGTATTAAGTCATCATTTTATCCCAGACAACCCCTTTAAGTCCAACTTCTGGCAACCTGCCAGCATATTGTCCACTTACAGTCAATGTCACTCTTATAGCAAAATTGTTTCCAGTGGTATCTAATAATTTGGCTTACATTACAAAGCAAATCTTAACACAAGGTCTGGACATGGTAGGTTCTAAGTAATTACATAGGTGAACATTCTTGAAAGAAATATAGCAAAACACAACTCAACACCAAAAATATTCTGTATATTGAGGCATACAGAGAAGTGCAGTACATACTACAGTATAACCATGATATAACTATATGCTTAAATCCTCAAGTTCATTCATTGAGTGCATTAAGTTATTAATGCTCACAGATTAATACAATTATTAAGTCTACAAAGAGAATATTACTGAAAAATGGAATCGCCATTAAAAAGCGCCATCGAATAACCTCAATGTTCCAATTCTGGGAAGTGAAAAATAGGTTAAATTTGGAAAGGACTAAAATAGCTTGCTGATAAAGCATTTCGTTTTAAGCTTTGAACATGAAAGTCTATTTTTAGCTGCCTCTCGGAATCTCTAATGGTGACAAATAATATCTCAGCTAACAGATCTGGTTCCCATGAAAATAATGCTAGAAATATGGCATCAGCAAATCCAGTAACTAAATCTTGCTGGAGTAATGTCATTTTATGTAGCCAGGCTTCTGCCATGCTAGAAATAGCACATGATCACCCATTCATATACTCATCAGCAAATATGAACATGTCACCTTCATTTCTGCATTATTCACTGCATTACCCTCATGTCGCTTTATTCTTCATACTCACTTTGTAGACTAATCTCACACGTATGACAAGCGAACACAAATTCCAAAGTCTTCATTATTACTCATTGAAAGGATGTAGGACACCCTGTATTGAGTCAAGTAACATCTTTTAAAAATAGTTTTCTGATAGTAATGTAGTAGAACTATACACAAGTCAGCCATACCGTAAAGATTCTAAAGCACGTGTATGCTGTTAAGGGCCAATAGTGGCATAGTGAGAATACCTGTTGTCAGTGTCAAAAATCTTCTCTCCAAAAAAAACCAATGTGTAAGAGTCCATTCACACGGAGGAAAATAGTGAGGAATTTGGTGCGGAATTTCAGCGCTGAAACAAAAGCCTCCTATTGACTTCAATGGGTTCCTTTTTCTGCTAGCAGAAAAAGGAACCCATTGAAGTCAACGGGAGGCATTTTTTTTCAGCGCTGAAATTCCACACCAAATTCCTCACCATTTTCCTTTGTGTGAATGGACCCTAATACATATTGTAAGCCGATGGCTGGTCAGGTAATGGAGGGGGTGTACGTCTCACCCAGACTACTAAGGTATGTGAGATAAGAAAACTCCAGAAAGAACATTTCTCAGCAGATAACTATTGTCTGCTGAGTGTTATTTCCAAGTTCCGGTTACTGGGCTGGATTTTTAGGAATGGAAGGTAGGTTGATAGTGGGACCTGTCATTCCACCCCCCCTCCAGTCCACACTTTGGGGATGTTTCGGCAGCAACTCAGCTGTTTAGAGTCTCCTCGTCAAGGGAGCTTAAGAAGCCAGCTCTAGCAGCAACGCTTTGGCAGAGCTTCGCTGGAGAGCCAAGAGAGAGGTCATATTTTTGGAGCTGTGTCCTGAATGATTCTACTGGATTTTTACTTCTGTTATTCTAGGTGAGGTAACCTATTCTATGTTTAGTTAGAGCCTAGGCAGGTATTTATTTTTGTATTGTTTCCTTTTGTTGCTGCACTACCTTTTTGAGTGAAAATAAAATTCTACCTTTGTTTTGGACTAAAGAATCTGGACTTGTGTGTCTATGCCACCCCACCTAGCAACCCCAGACCCTGACAATATGCAAATAAACCGTTCACTGCACCCACAGTCACAACGCATTGGGACATAACCAACTTTTTTTTAACCCCTTCCCGACATGCGCTGTAATAGTACGGTGCGTGTCGGGTCTGTAACTATGGCGACCGCCCCGGAGCCGGGCGGCCGCCATAGCCGCCGAGTGTCTACTGCTTTAAGCAGTAGACAACCGGCTCTAATGCCTCCGATCGGTCCCCGATGCTGACCGCAACTCCCCCGAAAATAATACCTGATAACCTGGGGTTTTCAGAAGCCAGACTCATGGCAGTCAGTGCTTTACTTCAACTAGTAATCGAGAACTCGTAGCATAAAATCCAGCACACTGATGCCAGGGCATTGTAAGTGGGTGAGTGCCTTGTGTGTTTTCTTTCTTTATTTCCACTAGCCCTACTTGAAGGAAGCCCACACTTACTAAGCAGTTTTTACCAATTTTTACTGTTAAGGAAATAGTTCTTGGTCCACTAAGGTCGCCATACACAATCGCTAAAAGCTATTTTAAGTGACTCTTTACATCTTGACAATTATTTTCAATGGGAAGAAAGAGACAAACCACTGTAGGAGAATGTAATAAAATTAGACAAGGTAGTTAGAAGCTACAGCAAATGTATCACAGTCGCACATACTGTGTTATAAAGTTGTTACATTATGAAAGACATGTTAGACACTTTTTCATTCCCTATTCCACTCTCTTGGCTGAGAGCATTTTATAAATTCCCTTTTATTAAAGACCCCTACATAGTAATACTCTTGGTATGGGAGGGATTTGGGACCTGATAGACTCCTATAATGGATCTCCACACAATTGTAGCAGTATGGATATACTAAAACCATCCATTTACTTTAAACACCTATAGTATATATCATTCGGTTCTCATCTGACAACCGCAAATGTCTAACATACTCACATTTCCTGCTTTTCCTATAGTTGACAAGCTGATAGACCAGTTATTTTCTACATGTTAGCACAAGTCAAAAATGGATAATAAAACTTGTAAACAACAACAAGAAAAAAAAAAAAGAACCAAGACATGTGCTGTGCATGCCCCCAAGACAGTGAGCTCTTCACAATTCCTGCAGTCCTCCTTAAAGGAAAGAATGGATGGAGAAGTGCTGTCAGTCAGTATCCTTCACCTCGGTGTGTTTATAGGAGTACATGGCAACAATGACTGGGGAGAGTGAAAAATAACCATAGACATTGAATACTTTTGGGATCTTTATACTCTCAATAGGTTACCATGGTGCTTACCCATATAACTACCTCTGGGTCTTTTTATTGCAGGTGGCTGGTGGAAAAGTGACCACGGTTACAGTTACTTTTCTCTGTCCTAATCCGAATGTTTCTTGAGCAAATTTTCTATAATCTAAAGTACTATAAAAATAAAGTACTATAAAGTACTGTAAAAATCAAAGTGTCAATTAACATAATACAAGGTGAATGAACAAAAGAGAAATCTAAATCAAATCAGTATATGGTGTGACCATCTTTTGACTTCTAAACAGCATACTTCTAGTTATACCTGTACAAAGTCAGAGATTTACTAGGTATAGTCAGTTTAGTATTATTCAATTATACCAGACAATATTGATCATCCTATTCATATGTGGGTCATTCCATGCGGCCGCAAAATCACGGGCACAAAATAATGCGACGTATACGCTCGTAACTCCCATTGAAATCAATGGGATCTTTTTGACCACGCAATCTGCTGACACGTGTATACGTGCCAGATTGCGCTCCACTTTACAAAGTGTGAATGCACCCTTAGGGCTCAACCTGAGAATGAACAGGGATAGACAGTGAATGCAGAGCAGATGACAGGCCAGCAACTCTGTCAGCAAGGGATCGTTCACATCTGTACCACGGTCTCCGTTATGCAGGTTTCCGTTTCCTGCCCGAAACTGGACAGGAGACAGAAACCTGGAGGCATTTTTCAAACCCATTCAAATGAATGGGTTTGGAAAGTGTCCAGCCGTGAGCGCCAGTGAGCGTTTTGTGCTTTCCGCGGCAAAACCGTTTTTTTTTTTTAACCGGACACAAAGTCGGACACGGCCGGACACGGTCTGTCAGGTATCTGTCTTCTGTCGGCAGAAGACGGAAACCTGAAAATGCAAATCAGGCGCTGGCATGAACCCAGCGTCATGTGAAGTCTGTCCAGAGTCAGGAAGTAAGACAGAGCTTCAGAACTTACATGTCCTGACTATGAATCAGGGGCAGATCCAGGGCCGGGCAACCGCGGCAGTGCCCGCACCTAACAAAATGCAGGTTGGGTCGGTCGGCAGGGCAATTGCCGAGGGCCCCAGCACTGCAGCAGCGGCTAACAGAGAGCAGTCAGCGCAGGGAGCTGCAGCTATTGATCCAGGAAGCTCCACTCAGCGCTGTCAGGACGCTTCTCCTCACCCCCCCTTCTCTGGCTGCCCTCTGTCAACCAATGAGAGGGTGAGGAGAGCCCAGGAGGCGGAGCTTATCGCTCTACAGAAGATCCCTGCCATCCTGCACACGTGAGAGGGAAAAGAGGAAGCTCCAGCAAACTGAAAGTAAAGAAGGAACACACAGGTACAGGCTGGAGGGGGAGGGGGGTTACACTTACTATGCCTAGTAATGTCAGGCATTTGGAGTAATTCATTTAGTTTTAGTAACTCCTTGTGCCTCATATTAATAGCAGTTAACCCCATCATGTCCCTCATATTAACCCCCTGTGTACTTCACCATAAGGGTTACTGATGTGTGAGATATATGGGGGTACCAATCATGAAGATACTTCATTATTACCTCCATGTCTCTAACATATCAGTAACTCTTATGTGAGGCACACGGGGGGTTAATGTGAAGGACATGATGGGGTTAATTGCTATTAATATGAGGCACATGGAGTATCTAAGCTGTAATGCACATGACTGTACTTTTTAGGGCTCGTTCACATCTGCGCCCGGTCTCCATTCTGCAGGTTTCCGTTTCCTGCATAAAACAGAGGCAGGAGACGGAAACCTGCAGGACTCTTTCATTTGAATGGGTGAGAAAGCTGTCCGGCCGTGAGCGGCGGTGAGCGTTTTATGCTCTCCGCCGCGAAACCGTTTTTTTTAATCCGGACACAGAGTCAGACATGCAGTACTCTGTGTCCGGATTGAAAAAACGGTTTCGCGGCGGAGAGCATAAAACGCTCATGGCCGGACCCGGTCTGTGGTTTCCGTCTTCTTGCATACAGAAAACGGAAACCACAGAACGGAGACCCGAACGCAGGTGTGAACCTAGCGTCATCCTCAATTGTGGATAAAAGTTTGTACTATTATATTTCAATGGGCCCAGTACACATGGCCATTGTTTTTGCGGCTGTGTGTTAGGGCCACATTGAAGAGCTGCAAAATATGGAGCAGGTCCTATATGTGTCCTATACCTAGACCAGTCATGTCCTCATAAATGGGTGGTATTACACAGGGGCGGATCCAGAGCCGGGCAACCACCTAACAAAATGGTCCTGGTTGGCGGGAGGTATGTCCCGATTTTAACTCATCGGCGATGAGCTGAATACATAGGCGTTTAAAGCAGGAGCTGTCAAAGTTCAGCTCCTGCTTTAATGCTACGCTCCGGCATTTGTAGCCACGATGTGATGACGTCACATCGCGCTTACAATATGTGTATGAGTGAGACTGCGGAGAGAGCGGCGGGGGAGCGAGGGAAGGAGAGTGTGTTGTTTTTTTTTGTGTTAAACATTAAAATGGAACATAATATAGGGGGCCCATGAAACTGGGGGCAGATGGAGGGGGAGGGGGGAGAACGGCATGACACTGGGGCAGATGAAGGGGGGGAGAACGGCATGACACTGGGGCAGATGAAGCGGGAGAGAACAGGATGACACTGGCGCAGATGAAGGGGGGAAGAACAGCATGACACTGGGGCAGATGAAGGGAGAGAGAACAGCATGACACTGGGGCAGATGAAGGGAGAGAGAACAGCATGACACTAGGGCAAATGAGGTGGAGGGAGAATGGCATGACACTGGGGCAGATGAAGGGGGGAGAACAGCATGACACTGGGGCAGATGAAGGGAGAGAGAACAGCATGACACTGGGGCAAATGAGGGGGAGGGAGAACGGCATGACACTGGGGCAGATGAAGGGAGAGAGAACAGCATGACACTAGGGCAAATGAGGTGGAGGGAGAATGGCATGACACTGGGGCAGATGAAGGGAGGAGAACAGCATGACACTGGGGCAGATGAAGGGAGAGAGAACAGCATGACACTGGGGCAAATGAGGGGGAGGGAGAATGGCATGACACTGGGGCAGATGAAGGGGGAGAGAACAGCATGACACTGGGGAAAATGAAGGGGGCGGGGAGAACAGCATGACACGGGGCAGATGAAGGGGGGTGAATGGCATGAAACTGGGCAGAAACGGGGGGGACATGAAACTGGGGACAGAGATGGAGGGGGGGACATGAAACTAGGGGCAGATGAAGGGTGTATATGAAACTGGGGGAGAGATGGAGGGGGGACATATAATTTACGGGTGACTGTAGGAGGATTATACTGTGTGGGAGCACATGAAAAATGAATGAGAATGGGCAGAGTCAACATAAAAGTGGGTGGAGCCAAGTTTGCTCCATCTTTCTTATTTTCAAAAGGGAGGTATGGGTTACAAGCATGAGGCTTGGTGGTGCTTCTATGCCACTGGCCTTGCGTGCACGCTCCCAATGCAGCTAATAGTACACAAATAAGGTCAGTTTTATAAGGTGTGCAAGCACAGCTAACTAGTTAAAAAAACGCCTCAAAAATGCATTTTTTGGGCTAATGTTTAAAAAAAATCCTGGGGGGGACCCCTAGACCCCCCGGTAAGTGGGGCCCCGCCAAAGTCAATTGCCCAGGGCCCCGCAAAGCCTGGATCTGCCACTGCTATGAAGAGGAGGAGAGTTTGATAAAACATCCGTTACAGGAAGCAGAACCCATCAAAGGGACTCAGCAATAACACACTTTCATTATATATAGTGAAACTGAAATAAAAACAAGGATTTTTTCATTCAGCAATGACAGTGAAGTCCATGAAGTGGTAGAAGGCGGCACAAGATTGGCAATGGATGACATAACTAGTTCTGTGACCTGTGAATATGATTGGCGCTGATGGCTGGCTACTGTACTCTCCAAAGATAGTGAAAATGAAGACGTAGAATTGACTTTTTTGCATCCTTCTGGTTCAGCACCATCCTTTCTGTATCCAAGAAAACCAGACATTTTAAAACTTAACAAAAATCTGATATTAAAGGGATTCAGTGATTAAAATGACATTTTTTCTCCCTAAAATGACATTTTTTCTCCCTTCTTCTGGAGCTGGCTTCAAACTTCTGGGAATGCGCAGTTGGCTCTGTCGTCGGGCCTCAGGCAGAGCCGACTGTGCATGCCCGCGGCAATTTTCCTGTGGCTGCTTACACAGTAAACTGGTGTAAGTGGCCATTTTCATGTGGCTAATTACACAGTAAGCTCGGGTAAGCGGCCACAAGAAAATGGCTGCTGGCATGCGCAGTTGGCTCTGCCCGAGGCCCAACGGCAGAGCCGACTGCGCATGCCCAGAAGTTTGAAACCAGCTCCGGAAGAAGACGCAGGGAGAGGCAATTCCAGGCAACGATAGAGGTGGCGCTAGATAGAACCGCCCCCAGTGCTGCGAGAGAACTAATTTGTATACAGAAGAAAACCGGGATTTCTACCAAATGGCGGCACAGAGAAGACATCTAAAGGTAGGAGAAGAATAGCCTTTCTTAAGGCTATTCCTATGTGTAAGGGAGAAAAAAATTCATTTTAATGATTGAATCCCTTTAACTCAGGTGGAGCCGAACACCATGACAGGCCGGACATACTCTGTGACACATTGCTAGTAAGTGCTTACGGACAAGATCACATTTCACTCACTAGAAGGGACAAATTGACGATAAAAGGCCAATAGTATAATAACGTCCTATTAAGTGTTTGATTAGTTCATATTTTATAGAATGAGGATGTAACTACTGTACTATTCTTCTTAATAAATTACATGTTTAGTGATATAATAAAAAAAAATGTTACATATAGAAATAGGCATTAAAAGGGGCCACACCGTGGCTCAGTGGTTAGCACTGCAGCCTTGCAGCGCTGGAGTCCTGGTGTTCAAATCCTGCCAAGGACATAAAACCATCTGCAAGGAGTTTGTATGTTCTCCCCGTGTTTGCATGGATTTCCATCCCATATTTCAAAAAAGACATACTGATAGGGAAAAATGTACATTGTGAGCTCACAATCTACATTTAGAAAGAAAAAAAAAAAGAAATAGGCGTTAAAAATATTGGTTCTTTCGATCTTATTAACATATAATTGGGATGAAACTGTATTTAGAAAATCCCACTTGAGGACATGATCAGCTTTTTTCTTTTGGTTTGTTCAATGCATTCAGGTTGAAAATCTGAACAAGTTGTGTTCTGATTATAAGATGTATTTATTCCGGCACTTACGGGATAGTTTTTTATGTTTCTTTACTGTTACATATAAATGTTGAATTCGGCAAGTTGTAATATGAAAAGAAAAAAGAAAGAAGCTCACACAAACATAAAATCAGATGATTCAAGGCTTAATTTTTTTTTTTTTTTTTTTTTTTAAATTGATCCCAATTTGTCCCAAGTTGAAACCCTGTACAAATATAACCAAGAACACAAGTAACACACGTGCATCATTTTATTCACAATTTTAAAACATACGTTTTTTTCACAATTGCGCATCGAAATATTGAATTTGATTTCTCCAAAACAAAATATAAATAAACATCATCTTGTGACATATCAAATGAAAGCCAGTACCTTTCAGAGAAAAATGATGCCTCTCCCACCTCTTTACCTTAATTCTAGCCCAATATATGGTAAAAAATGTAAAGCCATACCAGGCCAAAATTTGCGCTTTTTCAAAATTTTAGAAGTCTGTAAAAAAATTAACGGATGAAGAAAAAAATTCAAAACTTTTTATTTGTAATTAACTTAGGTTGTACTTCATAAAAAAAAAAAAAATAAAAAAAAATCTAAAGACGTCAGGTAAAAAAAACATTCATATTAGGATCACTTGATATGGAATGACCCATGTACGTAGAAACAAAGCCATTAACTGAAAAAGAAAAATTTGTGTGGGAGTCTTAGAGCTGGTGGAGGAACAGCCAAAGGTGAGGTTGTGGAAGACATTTTCACATCAAAGGTCAAACACCATGGCATAACTGAATACAGGAACATGACACAAGGAAGTTATACTGCATCTCTCTAAGTCTCTAAGGAAAGATTTCAAAGTAAACTGGGGTTTTAGGATGTGCTGTTCAAGCTCTTTTTAAGAAGCGGCAAAAATGAGCAACGTTGAGGACCATGGAGGCCTTGGTCAGCCAAGGAAACTTTAGTGTAGTAGATGAAAGACACATCTAGTTTACTTTCCTTTGATATTGGGAGATGTCCAACAGTGCCCTCAGGTCAGAACTGGAAGTGTCAGAACAACCAAGGTACATCCATCTACTGTTCAGAGAAGTTTGGCCAGAAGTTGTCAACATTTAAGAATTGTGATCAA
Organism: Leptodactylus fuscus; assembly: GCF_031893055.1. Lineage (NCBI taxonomy): Eukaryota > Metazoa > Chordata > Amphibia > Anura > Leptodactylidae > Leptodactylus > Leptodactylus fuscus. Next base: position 265,190,087 of record NC_134265.1, read on the forward strand.
AAAGTCGTACTTTTGACTTGAAGACTTGGCCAAGTGATTCAACTCTGCATAGGAACAGGGGTGCAGAAAAATGTGAGTAGGGAATCTGGACTGATGGATCATAATTTGAAATATTTGGTTGTAACCGAAGGCAGTTTGTTCGCCCATGGGCATTGTTACACCCCTTTTCTTGTAGACATGCTTAAAACTTTTGCACAACAACAATTTTTTAAAAAGAATTTAAAAAGAATGGTGCAAAACAATAACCTTGGTATTCATAAGAAAGAGAATGTAATAGGAATGTATTGACATAAAAAACACACTATCAATGTGTTATCTTTGCACTACAAATGTTTGATGTGCTTTCCATTGGTGACATAGCAGATGTCTAAGCAGTTGTCCAGTTTTGTCCAGACGCATGCTGGCATTTCTTGGTATACGGACTGTTGTCCTATTTGTTTCAGTGATTCAGTGATGTCCATGCTCAATGGCAGACATACTGAGACCGTGATGTAGCTCCACAGAAAGAAGTCACAGGGTGTTAGATATGGCTTTAGTGGCCGCTCGCGCACCTTTGGTGATTTGTTTCCAATATGATCAATCCAATGTTCTGGTAGAATTTAATTTGGGTGTTAGTGAAAATCCAAGTGAAAATGTGTAGGGGTACCATCCTGCTGATTGACTATGATGCCCCTATGATGTAATTATCTGAGGCATAAGCCATTTCTATAACATGTTTAGGTAGTAGTGGCCAGTGGTCCCTTCTGGTTTGCCACTATCCTTGCTAGACTAGAAGGGAGCAGAAGCTTTGCGCCTTCTCATTGCACAGGACACATTTACTTTTGGTATAATATACCAAATATATGGCAGAATAGTAAGCATCTAAATACGAGAAGATTTGTTGTGCACAGGCACTAATTCTAAAGTATATATCCTGAATGTGTGAAAAAACAGTAGCATTGTCCAAGTGCTGGTTTTAAGTATCACACCATTAACTAGCAATTATCAGGATCTAAGGGATATAAATATCATAAAAAATTAAGAGCTTCCTTACTTAACATCAAAGAACTTTTGTCCCACTTCATTTATCACTTAAAGAGAATGTGGGCATTGCTGATATGTAGGATTTAGGATGTAGGATAAACTAATATATAGTAGCTAGACATAATTGCACCTAGGTATTCCCTGAATAAGTCCATTTTTTTCATGAAACAATAGCTTAGGTGAAGCAAATAAACTTTGCAATATATAGTCATGGCCGTAAGTGTTGGCACCACTGAAGTTTTTCCATAAAATGAAGTATTTCTCCCAGAAAATTACTGAACTTATACACTCACCGGCCACTTTATTAGGTACACCTGTCCAAATGCTCGTTAACACTTAATTTCTAATCAGCCAATCACATGGCGGCAACTCAGTGCATTTAGGCATGTAGACATGGTCAAGACAATCTCCTGCAGTTCAAACCGAGCATCAGTATGGGGAAGAAAGGTGATTTGAGTGCCTTTGAACGTGGCATGGTTGTTGGTGCCAGAAGGGCTGGTCTGAGTATTTCAGAAACTGCTGATCTACTGGGATTTTCATGCACAACCATCTCTAGGGTTTACAGAGAATGGTCCGAAAAAGAAAAAACATCCAGTGAGCGGCAGTTCTGTGGGCGGAAATGCGTTGTTGATGCCAGAGGTCAGAGGAGAATGGCCAGACTGGTTCGAGCTGATAGAAAGGCAACAGTGACTCAAATAGCCACCCGTTACAACCAAGGTAGCCAGAAGAGCATCTCTGAACGCACAGTACGTCGAACTTTGAGGCAGATGGGCTACAGCAGCAGAAGACCACACCGGGTGCCACTCCTTTCAGCTAAGAACAGGAAACTGAGGCTACAATTTGCACAAGCTCATCGAAATTGGACAATTGAAGATTGGAAAAACGTTGCCTGGTCTGATGAGTCTCGGTTTCTGCTGCGACATTCGGATGGTAGGGTCAGAATTTGGCATCAACAACATGAAAGCATGGATCCATCCTGCCTTTCAGGCTGGTGGTGGTGGTGTCATGGTGTGGGGAATATTTTCTTGGCACTCTTTGGGCCCCTTGGTACCAATTGAGCATCGTTGCAACGCCAAAGCCTACCTGAGTATTGTTGCTGACCATGTCCATCCCTTTATGACCACAATGTATCCAACATCTGATGGCTACTTTCAGCAGGATAATGCGCCATGTCATAAAGCTGGAATAATCTCAGACTGGTTTCTTGAACATGACAATGAGTTCACTGTACTCCAATGGCCTCCACAGTCACCAGATCTCAATCCAATAGAGCATCTTTGGGATGTGGTGGAACGGGAGATTCGCATCATGGATGTGCAGCCGACAAATCTGCGGCAACTGTGTGATGCCATCATGTCAATATGGACCAAAATCTCTGAGGAATGCTTCCAGTACCTTGTTGTATCTATGCCACGAAGAATTGAGGCAGTTCTGAAGGCAAAAGGGGGTCCAACCCGTTACTAGCATGGTGTACCTAATAAAGTGGCCGGTGAGTGTATATGTTTTGTTATAGACATGTTATATTATATTGTATGCAGGGGCCACTATGGGACATTATACTGTGTGCAGGGGCCACTATGGGACATTATACTGTGTGAAGGGGCCACTATGGGACATTATACTGTGTGCAGGAGCCACTAGGGGACATTATACTGTGTGAAGGGGCCACTATGGGACATTATACTGTGTGCAGGGGCCACTATGGGTCACTATACTGTGTGCAGGGGCCACTATAGGACATCATACTGTGTGAAGGGGCCACTATGGGACATTATACTGTGTGAAGGGGCCACTATGGGACATTATACTGTGTGCAGGGCCACTATGGGACATTATACTGTGTGCAGGAGCCACTATGGGACATATACTGTGTGAAGGGGCCACTATGGGACATAATACTGTGTGGAGGCCACTATGGGGCATTATAGTGTGTATAAATGGAGCGTTATATTGTGTCAGGGCCAGGAAAGGGGCACTATTCTGTGTGGGGGACCAAAGACAAAAGTTTACTATGTGGTCCAGTCTTTGCTAGTTACACCCCTGCCTGTGACTTTAAGTATTTCTCCTGTCTTTGCTTTTAAGTTTTTTAAGTTCATACTCCATAAACAAGTTTAAAGGGAGTCTATCATTGGATAAAGTCATTTTTAACTAAAGACACATTGGAATAGCCTTTAAAAAGCTTATTCTAGTCCTACCTTTCTCCCTGCCATTTCTTATCTTATGGTAATAAGTGGTAATGTACATCACAGAGCACCATTCTCCCCCCACCCCCAGCGCTCCGAGCACCATTCCGCTTCGCTTCCCCCCCCCCACCATCATACATGTCCTCTGAATCTGTGCAGCATCTATCTCAGGCATGCGCAATCGGCTCTGCCACTGTGGGTTCGGGCAGAGCCGCTTGCGCTTGTATGGTCAGCTAGACCACCACAAAATGGCCGCTCGTACATGCGCAGTCAGCTCTGCACAGTTTTTCTCCAATTCCACTCTATTGTGAATTTTTTTCCCATCTTTCCAGTACATTATATGAAATATTGAATGGTACCATTCTAAAGTATACATTTTCCTGCAAAACTTATGCCTTCAAATGGCTCTGAGAATGGAAATGTAGAAAACTTACAGCTTTTATAAGGCGGGGAGTAAAAAATTAAAATAAAAAAAAAAAATGCCTGTGACAGGCAGGGGTTAAATTATGCATGCAATATTTTTATTCACTATGTCGTTTCGTAGAAGATGAAGCTCTGTTTTCTCTCTATGGAGCTGCGATTCGGTCCCCTAGCCACATGAATTAGAAATATTTTGGCAGCAGCTGCCACCAGGGCTTTTTGGCATCTCAGAAAAATTGTTCATGATGTCATAGAATAGGTACAGAAGGAACGCCTGAATAGGGCTCAACCTCCGTATGGGTCCTAATTTTTAGCTATTACACTTGCTTCCTCTACTTGAATAAAACTCTGTTCAGTTCATCTGCCATGTTTACCTGATAACTTGATCCATCCCCAGGTACGAACTGAAATACATCACTCACTGGCCAAAGATCCTAGTAAGGTCTGAGCCCCTTACAGTTTATGTACATGAATAGCATTACACCCCATAAACGACAATGAGAATGATGGGTCTGCAAATTTATAGTGGATAGTAACATTAAATAATATAGTCATCAATCAGTATTAATTTCCGTCATTGTTTGGTGGCCTCAGATTTCAGATCTGTATTGTTCTTATTCTTTGTAGAGCCACATCCTAATCATATTATAGTGTTATTGTATTAAACAGCATGCCTGGAAAATCATACAGGATGTAGTTCTGTACCGAACTGTCTTGATCACTGTAGAGCAGAACATTATTAATAAAGTCCGTGTTCTCCTGAAAGAAAATAAATGAAAAGAAATACATACATATACATACCTCCCAACTTTTGAAGAACTGAAAGAGGGACAAAATGTGCGGCGCCGCGGCAAATTTAGCCCCGCCCACTTTTGTGTTGACTCCGCCCACTCGTTAATTTTTCATGTGCCCGCACACAGTATAATCCTCCTACAGTCACCCGTAAATTATATGTCCCCCCTCTATCTCTCCCCCAGTTTCATATACACCCTTCATCTGCCCCCAGTTTCATGTCCCTCTTCCATCTCTGCCCCCAGATTCATGTCCCTCCATCTCTGCCCCCAGATTCATGTCCTCTCCATCTCTGCCCCCAGATTCATGTCCCCACATCTCTGCCCCCAGTTTCATGTCCACTCCATCTCTGCCCCCAGATTCATGTCCCTCCATATCTGCCCCCAGATTCATGTCCCCACATCTCTGCCCCCAGTTTCATGTCCCTCTTCCATCTCTGCCCCCAGATTCATGTCCCTCCATCTCTGCCCCCAGATTCATGTCCCTCCATATCTGCCCCCAGATTCATGTCCCCACATCTCTGCCCCCAAATTCATGTCCCACATCTCTGCCCCCAGATTCCTGTACCTCCATCTCTGCCCCCAGATTCATGTCCCCCATTCCTGCCCCCAGATTCATGTCCCCCATCTCTGCCCCCAGATTCATGTCCTCTCCATCTCTGCCCCCAGTGTCATGCCGTCCTCTCCTTCATCTGCCCCCAGATTCACGTTCCACCTCCACATTAAACTTACCTTCTCCTCCGCTCCCTCGCCGCCTCTCTCCCTGACACATGCGGCTGAAGCTGCTCGCGTGCTCGCTTCGCCGCTGCGTCTCTCTCTCGCTGACACATGCGGCTGAAGCGAGGAGCTGACCTGTGTCAGCTCCTCACTTCGCCGCTGCCGCCGGCTCCTGGCTTGTACATCGCGTCTACAAGCCAGGAGCCGGCGGCAGCAGCGAAGCGAGGAGCTGACACAGGTCAGCTCCTCGCTTCAGCCGCATGTGTCAGGGAGAGAGGCAGGCAGCGGCGAAGCGAGGAGCTGACCTGTGTCAGCTCCTTGCTTCAGTCGCATATGTGTTCAACTCAGATCTGCGTCCTCTGGACGCAGATCTGAGTTGAAATCGGGACATACCTCCCTCCAACCGGGACCGCGGGACATGTCACCCAAATCGTGACTGTCCCGCGGAAATCGGGACGGTTGGGAGGTATGCATATATACAGTGAAGGAAATAAATGTTTGATCCCTTGCCAATTTTGTAAGTTTGCCCACTGACAAAGACATGGATAGTATATAATTTTAAGGGAAGGTTAATTTTAACAGTGAGAGATAGAATATCAAAAATAAAATCCAGAAAATCCCATTGTATAAATTTTATACATTTAGTTGCATTTTGCAGAGAGAAATAAGTATTTGATCCCTCTGGCAAACAAGACTTAAAATTTGGTGGCAAAACCCTTGTTCGCGCACAGCAGTCAGACTTTTTTTGTAGTTGATGATGAGGTTTGCGCACATGTCAGGGGGGATTTTGGTCCACTCCTCCTTGCAGATCATCTCTAAATTATTAAGATTTTATGGCTGTCACTTGAAAACTCAGAGCTTCAGCTCCTCCATAAGTTTTATATGGGATTAAGGTCTGGAGATTGACTTGGCCACTCCATGACCTCAATGGGCTTCTTCTTAAAGGGGTTGTCCCATCACAAGGATCCTATCTATACTGCTAGTTTATGTGGATTTAAGACTTTTCCTAAATACATTGCTTTATCAAAATTGCTTTGTTTGGCCGCTATCTTATTTTATTCACTTCATTGTTTAAACTCCGTTTTCTATGGCCCTTGGGATTATCTGCTCACATGTCAAGTGATGTAGCTGCCTGCTCTCAGAGGGGGAGGGAGGGGCTGGGAGCAGCTCTGAGCTGTTTGTGTCTTTTAAGTAGCAGAGCTTCTCAGATAGGGGAGGTGAGAGCTCCAGGATTTCTGAGCTGTTATCAGTCGGTTTAATTGAATTTGGCTGATAAGGGCTGAGATAGGAGTCCATTACCTCTGTATGTAATGCAAACTGACTCAAATCCAGCTCTGCTACATCAGCTTCACACTGTGGTAATTCATTTACAACCAATCCCGTGCAAGTGAAACCCCGCCAACCTATGTACCGAGAAGAGCAGGAAGTGAAGAGAGCACAACAGCCTGCAGGTTAGTGAACAAGCGTCATGGGAATACAACTTGCAAAACCACCCCCCAAAAAAACCGGCCACTCTTCCGAAGGTGTATATATAAAATTTAACTTTTAATATAAACTCATTTAGAAAATAGACAAAAAAACTTATAAATTCCCCTTAAAAAACGCCACTCCTTTGTTGCCTTGGCTGTATGTTTTGTGTCAATTTCCTGCTGGAAGATCCAGCCACGACCCATTTTTAATGTCTTGGCGAAGGGAAGGAGGTTGTCACTCAGGATTTTATGGTACATGACTCCACCCTTTCTCCCATTGATGCGGTGAAGTAGTCCTGTGCCCTTAGCACAGAAATACCCCCAAAACATAATGTTTCCACCTCCATGTTTGACAGTGTGGACGGTGTGGGTCATAAGCAGCATTTCTCTTCCTCCAAACATGTCGAGTTGAGTTAATGCCAAAGAGCTCGATTTTTGTTTCATATGATCACAGCACCTCCTCCCAATCACTCTCAGAATCTTCCAGATTGGCCAGATGCCTCAATGATGGACAACATTTTGCTCGCAGAGGCAACCACTGCTATGGAAAAAACAATTTTGGGAGAAGAGGTTGTCCTAGCCTTACAGTCCATGCAATCTAACAAGCCCCTGATCCCAGATGGCCTGCCAGCCTCTTACTACAAAGTGTACTGAGACGACTTACTTAGCTACATGGTAAGGGCTTTCAACAAGCTGACTGGTGTCACTTGTCCTCCCAGACATGTCTAGGTCCCATCTCAGTTATATACATTTGTACAGTCATGGCAAACATTTAGGTTTCACATTTTGATTTATACAAAGTTTCAGTATTTTTTGATCTTTAACTCTAGATTCTCACCTGTGCTCGGGTTTCCCCCAAGTAGACCCCTGAACGAAAATCTAGTACACTTAAAAAAGTGGTTACACTCGGAAACCCATGGACCCCATAGACTATAATGGTCTTTTGCTTGCTGGACTTCTCTCCCCGGATTTTAAAAACCAGTGGGTTGTGTATTTTATACCTGTTATCCTGCGTTCATCTTGTTTGGTGGTGTATATCAGTTAACCAAGAGGTTTTAGAGGTGGTTCCCATGTTATTTTCAAGGTCCTTAGGCCCCGTTCACATGGGACAAGAGGGGGAGGATTTTGGCGCGGAATCCACATCATAATCCGCCCCCTCACAATGGTGATCTATGTAGACTGCTAGCTTTCTTTTTTCCGCTAGTGGCATGTTGCCGCTAGCGGAAAAAAGAAACAAACTGCCCTTTCTTCATGTGGATTCCGCGGTTGAATCAGCTGCAGTGTCCGCCTCGCGACAGCACCCTCCAGACTAGGCCCATTCATTTGGGCCTAATCCGGAGCGGAAAGCCACGACGGGATGCCATGCACTGCATCGGCATCCCGTCACGGCAGCCGCGACGGAATATGCACACGCGTAATTGTGTGTGAACTAGCCCTTATATGGGCTAGGGATTGTGTTGTTGGTTTTACTATGTTTTGTGTTTATTGTGTTTCTTTATACAATAAACATCAACATCTTGGGGGAAATATAACAAAATAATTACCTAGATTAGGTCAATGTGCAGTTTTAGCACTTATGTTAGTAGACATGTTGAAATAACTGGCTTTTTATAGATCAATATTTTCCATTGCTTTATCTAATATTTCATCATTTACTGCAGTTGTCTACATGATTCATCTATTTTCTCCTCAGAGAACTTAACCAGGAGCCATGCGGATATGGGAAGGCATAGGGCAAAGCTGTTGTAACTAGACGATTTTATTATTTAGCCATAGATTCCTTTTCATATTACATTTGTTGCTGTCAGAATAGATTTTGTGTTTTGTGCCCTCTAACATGAACTGTCTGGGATAATGTCTGACTCACAACACAATCCATAAAGTCTGTGTTACATGCTGATAATGTTTGGGATGTATCTTTTGCATGTTCTCTAATAGTTCTCCAGTGACTTTTATGGAGACATGACTATTGAATTTGTCGGCTAATTTTGTATTTTAAAAGGATTCTATCATTGCAAAAAAATATCTTTTAACTAAACACCATGTATTGTAGCCCTTATAAAGGCTATTCCAGCAGTACCTTTATTTTTGCAGCCTGTTTGAATAAAGTGACTTTTCCTCTTTAGCTGCAGCATATTCAGAGAGCACAGGGGGCTTATACTTCCTACACAGAGCACAGTCACGTCATCACTGGATCCCACCTATTAGGCGCTGCCTCTTCTGATTGTAGAGCCTTCCCCTTAGTCTTCATGCTAGAGTCACTAGCATCTCAACACTGCTCTGAAGTCCACCTTTCTTGAAATCCCGCGCATGTGCAGTACGCTCAGATACTTTAAGTTGTGACCAAGAGTACTGCGCTTGCTCCGTACATCATCTTGGATTTACAAATGAAAGAGCGTATACTCTTGTAGTTCTATGAGCTACACGGAGCATACACAGTATGCTTAACCGCGACCCAAAGTGGCTGAGCGTACTACACGTGTGGCATTTCAAGAAAGGCGGACGTCAGAGATGCTGACATGCATTAAGCAGAATTTGTGGATCTTAGGCATTCTTATACATTTGTTGCCAGCGAAAATAGAAAAAAAATTTTTTTGCTTTTAATTTAAATCAGAATTCATGCAACTGCCCCATAGTATGATCATTCTGCATATCGGAGATTATTTTCTACAAATGACTCCTAACTGAGGTTCACTTTGTGAATTGCGTGTGTTGTAGTAATGTTCCACTTTCTTACTCCTATGCTAGGTTTACACCTGCGTTTGAGTTTCCATTCGGGGGATCCTATAGACTATAATAGAGTCCACCAGGTTTCCGCCAGAAAAGGGTGGAAAAATGCGGAGAGAAAGCAGAATGGGAAGGAAGCCCCAGGTGGAGACCGGGTGCAAGTGTGAACTATAAGTTGTAATAATTCTATCTTTGTTGAGCTTATACATATACTTATACACAGTCCAGTCACATTAATGTGACCACCTGTCAGAATCTAGAATAACCACCTTTGGCAGAGCGGACCTCTGCAAGATGTGCAGGAAGAGAGGGGATGTTGTGATGATGATCACTGGGATGTTGAGCCATGCCGACTCCAGTGCCGTGTCCAGCTGCACTAGGTTACGCGGTTGAGCATCCATGGCGCAAACAACCCGATCGAGGTGGTCCCACAGATTCTCGATTGGGTTCAAGTCCGGGAAATTGCTGGCCAAGGGAGTATAATAAACTCATCCTGGTGCTCCTCAAACCACGTGCGTACACTGTGAACTTTATGACACGTCGCATTGTCCTGCTGGTAGATGCCATCATCCTGAGGAAAAACAATTTGCATGTAGGGGTGAACATGGTCCATAAGAATAGATGCATACTTGTGTTGATCCATCGTACCTTCCACAATGATGAGTGCACCGAGATGGCTGATGACACGTGCCTTCTGCGATTGGTTATTTAACATTGACGTCAAAAGTAGGTGGTGCTCACATTAATATGACTGGACTGTGTAATATGTAGGGCTTATTCACATTTTTTTGAGAAACCATTTTACACAGCCGTGACAAAAACAGACATGCTCTATCGTTGTCTGTTTTGATGGATACAAAAATAGAGAAGTGAATAAACCCATAGAATTTCATGGTGAATAAGGCCAAAAACATACCTACATGTCTGCTTTTCAAGGATATTTGTTCAGTTAAAAATTTGAACTGTCATGTACATAAGACTTTAGACTACATGCACACAACAGTGCTAAAAAATTGGACATTGAAAACAGACTAAACCTCCATTTTCCATCAGTGTGTCTCTTTTTCATCAGTTTGTCATCCATTTTTAATTGACAGTTAAACTGATAAAATAGCACAGTGCACAGAGAGGGGAGAAGATAAAGCAATCTTTCGAATGGGAGCTGAATAGTAACACCCCATCGCATCCACCACATATTTTACAGAGCTCCTGGCTCTGTACATGGTACAAATCTGATGGCCCAGCAGCTGATCAGTGGGGATTGTGGATGTCCGGCCCTAACAATCTGACATTGGTGTCCTGTTATATGGATAGGCCCTCAATTCATACTCTTGGGTTACCCCTTTAATATGCCAGTATACGTTAAAGGATTGTACACTGCTCAAAAAATAAAGGGAACACTCAAAAAACACATCCTAGATCTGAATGAATGAAATATTCTCATTGAATAATTTGTTCTGTACAAAGATGAATGTGATAACAATAAAATCACACAAAAATCATCAATGGAAATCTAATTTATTAATCAATGGAGGCCTGGATTTGGAGTCACTCCCAAAGTTAAAGTGGAAAAACTACAGGCTGATCCAACTTTGATGTAATGTCCGTAAAACATGTCAAAATGAGGCTGAGTAGTGTGTGTGGCCTCCACGTGCCTGTATGACCTCCCTACAACGCCTGGGCATGTTCCTGATAAGGTTGTGGATGATCTCCTGAGGGATCTCCTCCCAGACCTGGACTAAAGCATCTGCCAACTCCTGGACAGTCTGTAGTACAACATGACATTGGTGGATGGAGGAAGACATGATGTCCGAGATGTGCTCAATTGGATTCAGGTCTGTAGAACAGGCGGGCCAGTCCATAGCTTCAATGCCTATGACTCTATCCCATCTGGAGACGCCGTGGAGAGCGATCTGCTGCCTGCAACACCCTTCAGCATGACTTGTGTGGCAGTGGGTCAGTAATGGTGTGGAGTGGAAATTTCTTTGGAGGGCCGCACAGCCCTCTATGTGCTTGCCAGAGGTAGCCTGACTGCTATTAGGCATAAAGATGAGATCCTCAGACCCCTTGTGAGACCATATGCTGGTGCAGTTGGCCCTGGGCATTGTAGGGAGGTCATACAGGCACGTGGAGACCACACACACTACTAATCATCATTTTGACATGTTTTAAGGACATTGCATGAAAGTTGGATCAGCCTGTAGCGCGTTTTTCCACTTTAATTTTGGGGGTGACTCCAAATCCAGGCCTCCGTTGGTTAATAAATTTTATTTCCATTGATGATTTTTGTGTGATTTTGTTGTTGTTATCACATTCAACTTTGTACAGAACAAAGTATTCAATGAGAATATTTCATTCATTCAGATCTAGGATGTGATCTTTGAGTGTTCCCTTTATTTTTTTGAGCAGTGTGTGTGTTGTTCATGTTCAACACAAAGCAACTAACAATGCAAAAACCTGATACATGTAACAAAAGTTATTAAAAAAGGATTTTGAAGGACAAATACTTTAACAGAGTCAGGACAATTCTATCTGGGCTGATATTAGAGCACAACTTGCATTCCTTAGTTAGCAGCTTGATATCTTCATAGACTCTACATTGTGCTATTTTTACTTTGGCATGTGTGCCTTGCACATTATTAACATCCATAACTTCCAGTTTTATATTATTCTACAATTGCAGGCAAGCAAACTGACCAGAGAACTCTGGAAACTGAAAAGAGACTGACAACAGAGCTCTCAGTGTGTATATGTGAACTGACCACAGACATTCCACATATATGGGGAAGGTGTTAAAAATACCCTTTTGGAGTAATCCAAATGAAACCATGGGGGATGTTTAAGATAAGTGTAGGATACCAAGCAATAATTATGGACTGCCTATTGGAAGTATGCTAAATATAGAGGGAGTTGGAAAAATTAGTTCAATGGAAAATTAGTTATTATGTATCACATGATTGATCATTGCCAGAGGTTGGAAGAGTCTTGCAGCTTCAGTGATTGCCAATTGGGTTTTGAATACGTCTGTGTTCACACTACCGCTGTCATCCTTGCATTTATGCTCTCATTGACTCTAATGTAAACAAAATAACAGATGCTGTTTTCTGTCATGTTTGTTTAGTTTTCTAATGGAAGAAAAAGTCCTACATGCACAACGTTTTCTTACAGTAAAAAAAAATTAAAAGCATGACAGAAGACAGCATACATCATAATTATTTACATTGAGGTGAATGAAGATGGACACCCCACCGAGGGGGTTCCCTCTGTATCCATCCTGTGACGCATGAAAACAATGGCCATTAAATAACAGTAGTGTGAACCCAGCCTTACTTGGTTTGGAAATTGAAAACAGATATGAGATTGAACTCATATAAGAAATACTGAGGGGTACAGAGTAGATAGGGTTATGAAATTTCTGAAAACAGAATAGAGTACTTGGATATAATGTATGATTTTATTAATAAAAAATAAGTGAACTCACTAAACAAGGACTGACAAAGGGAAGCTCTACGTAGGGTCAGATAGAAGTTATCAGAAGGTACTAACACGACTCTTAAAGTGAACTGATAGGAGAAGATCTGTTAGGGTGAGTTCACACCTGCGCCCGGTTTCCGCTTTGCAGGTTTCAGTCAGTTTTCAAACTCTGAGTTTGCAAAGTGACCGCCTGTGAGCAGTTGTTGCCTCTCCGCGGTGAAACCGTGTTTTTTAACCGGACACAAAGTCGGACATGCAGGACTTTGTGTCTGGTTAAAAAGAAACGTTTTCGCAGCGGAGACCAGAAGACGCTCACGGGTGCTCACGGGCAGACACTGACTGCCAGGTTTCCATCTCCTGTCCAGTTTCTTGGGCAGAAGATGGAAACCCACAAAGCGGAGATCGGGTGCAGGTGTGAACCTGCTCTAAAAAGAGATTGAACGGAGGGGTCTCCAAGCAGGGATGAATGGGGGCCCTGCTGGGGTGGAGGTTAGACTAATATGCCTCTTTTAAATTTACTCTTTAATATGTGTCTTTTGTATCCTATTATATTAAAATTTCTGTTTTTATGCAAGAACTGACTTTACAAAAAGAACTAGAATGGCAGTCAAAGAGATCTCTTTAACAATTGATGCTACAACATCTGTATAATATATTGTCCATTGTCATGTGATTTACATCTACATCAATAAATAAGTAAAGTTTGTGTACTCAGGTGAAGTGAAGGTTTGTATTCTTCGGGGATGTTGGCACCCATCTCTGTACAGTGTGTGACACATCAGCAACCCTCTGCAAGGCTGTAATTGCCAATGCTAAAAAGGGTAATACTGTTTACCAGAGCTGTATACGTGTGACCAGATGTAATGACCTCTAACCACAAGACAAGACCAACCATGGGCCTGTCATGTACTCTGTGTAATCTATGATAAACTTAGCAAGAAATGAGTAACTTCGCTCTGTAAAATAAGTATGAACTGAACACAAAGTATAGAGAGGGAAAATGCTCGCACCGCACCCTGCACGGTTTGTATAAACATCTCTCGAAACCAGGCCTATATTTGTCTTGAAGAAAATATTCTTGGACTTATTCCACAATGCTCTATATTGTGCTTTTACAACACCAGTAAATTCTTATTTGTGATTCTGTTTGAAGCTGGTTGTACTGACTGTATTTAGTCTGTTTAACATAACCCAAAATTGTGGCTTACAGTAGCTGTACAGCTTAGTCTTTCATTACTGGTGGCGGTGACTGCACTTACAGGAAAATTCCATAAATGAAAAAAATGACTATAACACTAGGCATGACATCTGGTACAGTGTAAAGATTTTGTGCTGCTTGCATTGAATACTACATTCAGGTTTCCTTAGATTAAAGGGATTCTACCATTAAAACTTTTTTTTTTTATTGTGGATAAGACGTCGGAATAGCCTTTAGAAAGGCTATTTGTCTCTTACCTTTAGATGTGGTCTCCACCGTGCCGTTCCTCAGAAATACCGTTTTTACTGGTATGCAAATGAGTTTTCTCTTAGCAATGGGGGCGGGCCCCAACGCTCAAACAATGATGAGGGCGTCCCCACTGCTGCCAGAGAAGTATCTCCAAGCGCTGCCTTCTTCTTCGTCCGCCGCGTCATGTTCAATGTCTTCTTCCGGTGCAGGCTCGTAACCGAGCAGAGCAGACTGCGTAGGCGCACAGGCCACGGGAAAATGGCCGCTATCAATACTGTGCAAGCGGCCATTTTCCCGTGACCTGTGCGCCTGCGCAGTCTGCTCTGCTCTGCTAGAAGTTACGAGCCTGCGCCGGAAGACATTGACGATGACGTGGTGGACGAAGAAGGAGGCAGCGCTTGGAGACACTTCTCTGGCAGCGGTGGCAATGCCCTCATCGCTGTTTGAGCCTTCCCCCATCGTTGCGGGAGAACTCATTTGCATACCGGTAAAAAACGGTATTTCTAGGGAACGGCACGGCGGAGACCACGTCTAAAGGTAAGAGACGAATAGCCTTTTGAAAGGCTATTCCGACGTCCTATCCACAAAAAAAAGTTTTAATGGTAGAATCCCTTTAACACAAGGGTAGCCAACAGACGGAGATCAACTGTTACAGCTACGGTGGGTCTTCAGATCAATTTTGTTAGTACCAATCTGTGATAGGACCTGGGGGGGGGGGGTTGAAATACTCCTACTATAATATTATAAATGTGAAAGTTTGTGTGTTTGGATGTTTGTGTGTTTGTTCATCAATCACGCAAAAAACGCTGAATGGATTTGAATGAAATTTGGCACATTAAAACATAGGCTGCTTTATATCCCGGTTAATGACATGGCTTCATGACTGTTATAAATTTATATGTAGAAAAAAAGCGTTCACAGCCCTGTGGTTTTTCTCGTGGTCTTGGTGCGAAAGAATTTTTTTCTTGTGCTACTACAGGTGCACGGGTAACCATGGAATCCTGCCGGTGCAGGTGCCAATACAAAATTCAAAAAAATCCAATAGTAATCCAGCAACCAGTTTTGCATTAGATTAAAACATTATGTTTTATTAGTCCATTTTTAAAAAAGGAGGTAATTCCTTTGCTTTGACAGAAAACCAGTAACAATAAATATGAAAAATGACACAGCACTTACATGAAAAAACGTGTTCGGATTACATAGGACAATAGACACACGATGCTTAACCGCCGTTATAAATTTATGTTCACATACTATATTACATTGGCAGTAGCTTATCTCAGGTTCTGATAAAGCCAGGTCTGTTATCTGTCTATGTAAACACTCAGCTAACCCTCAGTCCATTGTGTACATGCATTTGCATATTATCTGATCTGCTCCAGGCAGTGCTGACACTCTGGATGGGAAAACTCCTTTAATCCAAATTGGCAGTTTGCTACTTTTAAACATGCCAGGAAAAAGAAATTCTAATTTGTTGCAAAATTCTAAAACAACGACAGCTATGAAGGAAGCCAGAGTTCTTCTCAAGCGGAGCTGACGGGGATCATCGGAGCCAATAACACTCTCATAATATGACATCCCAGTGAGTTGCTGAGATGCCGGAACAATCACGGGCACAGCGCGAGGAATGAGTTCAACGGCAGACCAGCTTGACAGCTGCCAAAACACTGGAGCGGGCAGATTATTAACACCAACAACACGCTTATTATATGGCTTCCCAGCGAGCTGCTGAGATGCCAAAACAATCATGGGCACAGCGCGAGGAATGAGTTCAGCGGCAGGCCAGCTTAACAGCTGCTGAAATGCTGGAGCAGGCAGATCATCAGGAAGGCAAACCATTGATGGCAACAATTTGCTGAATATAGGTGGATCATCGATGCCAACAACACGCAAACGAAGTCGTGGGCAAAGAATAGTGATGCATAAAGTATCAGGGGTGCTGCTAGGGTCTTAAATGACACAGCCTGTGGATGAATGTTACATTTGAATGAAGTTCAGAGCTAGAGAATAGGAAAGAATAGGATTGACCAGATGTCACAGGCAAAATACACATTTACAAATTACATTCAATGACAAGCTTTTTAGGGTATGTTCACACAGAGGTATTTGGAGATGATTTTGATGATCATTTCCAGTCATTTCAATGGGAGGCAGTCAAAACTGACATAAATGCTTCCCCCAGCCAAAACTCATCTCTGTAGAAATGTGCAGACAGCTTAGATTCCTCACTTTTCCATCAGCCTCCCCACCTGTATAGCACAAGCTTCTCATCCTGATGCCCTAAACCAGGCATGTCAAACTCAGGGTACCCCGAGGGCCACATGAGTAACAAGAGGTTGTTGCGAGGGCCGCACACAGCAGCTAATGTCACGCACGTATTTTAACAGCAGTCATGAAAACAAGATATCAATTAGTAATATGTAACAGCAACATATATTTAACAAAAATACAGCAATTAAAAACTAAACATTTATTTGCTATCATTTTTTTCAATCTTTTTTTAGATTATAAGTGGTGATCAGTCAGCCTTGTTCTCTGAGAAGATTTTGTTAGTTTCATAAAAGAAAATTATCTATTTACATATACACCCTTCATCTGCCCCCAGATTCATGTCCCCCTATATCTGCCCCCAGATTCATGTCCCCCTATATCTGCCCCAGATTCATGTCTCCCCCATCTCTGCCCCCAGATTCATGTCCCCCATATCTGCCCCCAGATTCATGTCCCCCATCTCTGCCTCCAGATTCATGTCCCCCATCTCTGCCCCCAGATTCATGTCCCCTCCATCTCTGCCCCCAGATTCATGTCCCCATCTCTGCCCCCAGATTCATGTCCCCCCATCTCTGCCCCCAGATTCATGTCCCCCCATCTCTGCCCCCAGATTCATGCCCCCCCATCTCTGCCCCCAGATTCATGTCCCCCCATCTCTGCCCCCAGATTCATGTCCCCCCATCTCTGCCCCCAGATTCATGTCTCCACATCTCTGCCCCCAGATTAATGTCCCCCCATCTCTGCCCCCAGATTCATGTCCCCCCCATCTCTGCCCCCAGATTCATGTCCCCCCCATCTCTGCCCCCAGATTCATGTCGCCACATCTCTGCCCCCAGATTCATGTCTCCACATCTCTGCCCCCAGATTCATGTCCCTCCATCTCTGCCTCCAGATTCATGTCCCCCCATCTCTTCCCCCAGATTCATGTCCCCCATCTCTGCCCTCAGATTCATGTCCCACATCTCTGCCCCCAGATTCATGTCCCCCCATCTCTGCCCCCAGATTCATGTCCCCCATCTCTGCCCCCAGATTCATGTCTCCACATCTCTGCCCCCAGATTCATGTCCCCCATCTCTGTCCCCAGATTCATGTCTCCCATCTCTGCCCCCAGATTCATGTCCCCCATCTCTGCCCCCAGATTCATGTCTCCACATCTCTGCCCCCAGATTCATGTCCCCCATCTCTGTCCCCAGATTCATGTCTCCCATCTCTGCCCCCAGATTCATGTCTCCCATCTCTGCCCCCAGATTCATGTCCCCCATCTCTGCCCCCAGTGTCATGTCCCCCATCTCTGTCCCCAGATTCATGTCTCCCATCTCTTCCCCCAGATTCATGTCCCCCATCTCTGCCCCGTGTCATGTCCTCTCCATCTCTGCCCCCAGTGTCATGTCCCCCATCTCTGCCCCCAGATTCATGTCCCCCATCTCTGCCCCAGATTCATGTTCTCTCCATCTCTGCCCCCAGATTCATGTCCCCCATCTCTGCCCCCAGTGTCATGTCCCCCATCTCTGCCCCAGATTCATGTCCCTCCATCTCTGCCTCCAGATTCATGTCCCCCATCTCTGCCCTCAGATTCATGTCCCCCATCTCTGTCCCCAGTGTCATGTCCCCCATCTCTGCCCTCAGATTCATGTCCCCCATCTCTGTCCCCAGTGTCATGTCCCCCATCTCTGCCCTCAGATTCATGTCCCCCATCTCTGCCCCCAGTGTCATGCCGTCCCCTCCTTCATCTGCCCTGTTTCACGTTCCACCTCTATGCATACATACACACATTAAACTTACCTTCTCCGACGACTCCAAGTCCTCGCTCCCCCGCTGCACTCTCTCTCTCTCCCGCCTGCCGCGACCATCGCGGTCGCAGCTTTCCCCTCCGCTGTCGGCTCAAATGAATGAGCCGACATAGGAGGGAGCTGCCAGGGGTGGAAGCCGCGCGGCTCAACCCGCGCGGCTTCCGTCTGAAGATTTAGACGCGATGTGACGTCATCACGTCACATCACGTTTACACAGCAGCGTGTAGTAGCGAGTAGCCGGGAGAGTATTGCACCTCTGCGGCCCGCACAAAAGTCTCAAACTTTGTCTCTTAGAGACAAAGTTTGAGACTTTTGTGCGGGCCGCAGATATGCCTGTAAAGGGCCGCATGCGGCCCGCGGGCCGCATGTTTGACATGCCTGCCCTAAACAGTGTCATCCTGCTATCCATAATATTTTCCTAATGCGCTATTCAAGCAGATAGTGTACATGACATTAATAGTGGCTCATAGTGTCAATTCAGGAGGTTGGCCTGAAGAAGATGCACTGGAGCACAGAAGAGCTGTGTAACCCTAGGTTCAGCATTTTTTTTTCTCTGTTGGTTTGGGTCTACATGCAGACCTGAAAGATGCTAAGCCCATCCAGTAAAAAAAGCAGTTATGTACGGACTCCATAGACTATAATAGGGTACGTCTGGCATCGGTTGGGTTTTTTCTCGACTTATTTTAGACCGAATTTGCAGTGGCGTCTTCTATGAATGTTTAGATCGGCGTCCCACTGATCAGTCATTTGATAGCACTGTGGCGTTCAGTAAGAGACTCGTGGACTCTTTATTACATACCAAGCACAGCGACATACACTGTAGGAGAACCCCAATGATTTAATATTGATGACCTATCTTAAGGATAGGTCAAAAAATTTTAAATAAAAAAAACGCAGAAAAATTCTGTTCAAAATAACTTAAATATTCCTGCACTAATATCATCTATATTAAAACCTAACCTTTATTATATACATTATTATTGTTTATTTATATAGCACCATTAATTCCATGGTGCTTTACATTTGGGGGTTACATACAATACACAGAATATACAGGCAGATATAATACTAACAATGACCGACTGGCACGGTGGGGTAGAGGGTCCTGCCCACGAAGGCTTACAGTCTAAGAGGGATAGAGACAGAAGATGAGGGGAGAGACTGTTCTGGTGATGTGGTGATAGTGTAATTGGAGTTTGTAGGCCTTCCTGAATAGGTGAGTCTTCAGGGCTTTCTTGAATCCTGTGATTGTGGGGATCAGTCTTATGTGTCTTGGTAAGGAGTTCCAGAGTATGGGGGATGCACGGGAGAAATCTTGGAGACGGTTGTGTGAGGAGCGGATGAGGGCAGAGCGGAGTAGGAGGTCATTGGAGGATCTGAGGTTACGTGTGGGCAGGTAGCGGGAGATTAGTTCAGAGATATATGGAGGGGCCAGGTTGTGGATGGCTTTGTATGTTAGTGTTAGTAGCTTGAACTCAATTCGCTGGGCTATAGGTAGCCAGTGGAGGGACTGGCAGAGGGGAGCAGCCAATGAAGATCGGGGGTGAGGTGGATTAAACAAGCAGCACAGTTTAAGGTGGATTGGAGGGGGGCGAGGGTGTTTGCTGGGAGTCCATGGAGAAGGGTGTTGCAGTAATCTAAGTGGGAGATTATGAGGGCATGGACTAGCGTCTTAGTAGCTTCTGGGTTGAGGAAGGAGCAGATTTGATGAATGTTCTTGAGTTGGAGGCGGCAGGAAGTGTTGAAGGTTTGAACGTGCGACTTGAAATAAATATCTTCCCCATCAATACATAATAAATTAATCCCTAGACCATAGATAAAATGCCAGCAGACTTAAATAAGTATGCATGGTAGTAGTCTCTTGTAGAGAAACACCAAAAGACAACCCTCCACATTTACACGATCCTCTTGTGAGTAGTGCCAGGGAAAACATGTAGTAAAGTTAGTGAACATAAGGGTGCATTCACACCTGGCACGTATACGCCGTGTGAGATTTTGAGCGCCGTATTCGCTCCCATTGATTTCAATGGGAGCCTGGATCGTATACGCCGCGTTATTTTGCGGCCGTGATTTTGCAGCCACAAAATAACGCAGCGTATACGATCCAGGCTCCCATTGAAATCAATGGGAGCGTATACGGCACTCAAAATCTCACACGGCGTATACGTGCCAGGTCACATGGCACGTTACACCGTGTGAATGCACCCTTACCCTTAAATTGCCCTGCATTTTCACATATTTATAATTTAGAAGTCTTCTTCCATGTGAACATATAGAGACCAAGTTCCACCATTAGATTATAGTATGGGATCTTTCAGAGTCCAACAAGATCCTCAATGTAATTCCAGTACTATACTCCCAATATATTCTATCCCGAACTCCTGATACTTTTCCCCCATTGCAACCCAATGGTCATCAGAGGACTACTGTAGCATAGGATAATAGATTATCCTGACTCATAAAGCAATATATCAGCACACTGATGGTATGGTATATATGTGTATTCCACCTGGCCGCACTCACCTCCACATCCTTTAATACAAAATATGGTCTAATAGGCTACTCAGCGCATCTATCATGCTGCCCAGGTATCTGCTCCATTCATACAAGTGCTCTGGCTTATGATCCTACAATGAGGCTTGACCCTGTCTTATCTAAGCATTGTAGCATCAATAACAAGACTGTCCTCCAGTGTTCCTATCTCCCACCTCTGCTGACATCCAGCTTACTACTAAAGCAACCAGCACTCTGTCCAAAACCCAGCATTTCTCTGACTTATCCCAAAATGAAAAGCTAACTCCTAAGGGCCGATGACGTACCCTGTAGTTAATCATAAGCAGTTATTAATAAAGGACATACAATTAACCACATTGACTTCCATATGTGCAGAATTTCTATTAAAATCAAAACAGTTACAAAAAGGTGAGTAAATGATGTCATAATATTGCTAAAATAATGTGATTATATAATGAACGCACAATGCCCTATATAGGTAAAAATTCACATAAGGGGATAACGATGAATCACATAAAAATCAAAAGTGAGTTTCATAGAGATAAGACATAGCAGACCTTCCTTTAGCCAATAATCTAGATACACAGGTAAATGAATTTAAGTAATTAAAGGATAGAGCCTTACATAGTAGATGAGGTTGGATAAAGACATGAGTCCATCAAGTCCAACCTATAACCCTACAATCCCCTACAGTGTTGATCCAGAGGAAGGCAAAAAAACCCATGAGGCTCATGCCAATTGCCCTATTTCAGGGGAAAAAATTCCTTCCCGACTCCAAATATGGCAGTCAGTATAAAACCCTGGATCAACGTGTCCTTAAAATCTAGAGACCATAACCCATTATATTTTTCTCTTCAAGAAAGGCATCGAGGCCCACTTTGAACTTGTTCAGTGAATCCGCCATCACCACTTCCTGGGGCAGAGACTTCCAGAGCCTCGTTGTTCTTACTGTGAAGAATCCCCTTCTATGTTTCTGGTGAAACCTTCTCTCCTCTACTATTTAGTACATAGTCATACATTTTATTACGTCGCCCAAAGTGCATTACTTTACATTTGTCAACATTAAACTTCATTTGCCAAGTCTCCACCCATGCTTCCAGTTTCCTTAGATCCCCTTGTAATATTCTACTATCCTCCTCATTATTGATTACCCTACAAAGTTTAGTATCATCTAAACTTTGTAGGGTAATCAATAATGAGGAGGATAGTAGAATATTATGCTTTATTATGCTCTAATAGACTGATTTAACCCTACAAATCTATTCTGCTTCTTTAGAAAGAATCCTTTTGTCCCAATGACCACTCCCAGGAAATCAATGTACCTTGTCTTTTGAGGAGATTTTAAATGGAATAGCGTTTACCATATTTATATATATATATATATATATATATATATATATATATATATATTTGTACAGGTTTAACATAGTTACATAGTAACATGGTTAAGGGACTACGGGTAGCAGGGACACTGGGATTCAGCGATCATGCTATACTTGAGTTTGAGTTTGGGGTTGCAAGAAGAAGAAGAAGACCTGAGAAGACACAGACTTCAAGGCTCGACTTTAGCAGGGCAGACTTCAAGAGCCTGAAGGCAAGGGTTAGCAGAATTCCATGGTGCAAAATTCTTAAGCACAAAAATGCACATGAAGGGTGGGAAATCTTCCGTAGGGAAATCATTAAAGCACAGGAACTAACAATACCTAGAAGGAAGAAAAATGGGAAGCACCTAAAAATGTCAGGATGGATGACCAAAAAATTACATAATCTGCTAAAAAGGAAAAAGGAAACATACAAAAAGTGGAAGATGGGAACTATACCTAAGGAAGAGTACACAGCAGTCTGCAGACTCTGCAAGACAAGCATCAAAGGAGCTAAGGCTGAACACGAATTGAAGCTTGCAAAAGAGGCAAAGAGTAAGGTAAAAGGATTTTGGGGATATGTTAAAAGCAAAAGAAAAGTGAAGGAGACCATTGGAGTCCTGAAGAATGACAAAGGAGAAACAGTTAACATGGTGGAACAGCAAGTGGAGCTACTAAATTCATATTTTTTATCCGTCTTCTCCCAAGAAACTAATGGAAATATCGACATTAATGGTGATGGAGATGAGGGGAAGGAGGACTCCAAGCTGACTATAAGCGAAGGTCTGGTAAGAGAGCACTTAGCCAAGTTACAGGAAACCAAGTCCCCAGGACCAGATGATTTACACCCTAGAGTCCTGAAAGAGATAGCAGAGGAAATAACAGAACCCCTTGCTATAATCTTCGGTAAGTCATGGGAAACAGGAGTGGTCCCTTTAGATTGGAAAAGGGCAAATGTTGTCCCCATCTACAAAAAGGGGAAAAGGGACGATCCAGGAAATTACAGGCCGGTAAGTCTGACCTCGATAGCAGGAAAAATCTTTGAGCAAATTGTCAAGGAACATTTACTTCGGTACCTGGATGGGAAGGCATTAATTAACCAGAGCCAGCACGGCTTTATGACCAATAAATCTTGTCAGACTAACCTGATTTCCTTCTACAACAAAATCACTGAATGGTTGGACCAAGGGAATGCCGTGGACATAGTATATCTTGACTTCAGTAAGGCATTTGATAAAGTATCACATAACCTTCTTATTGAAAAAATGATTAAGTATCGTTTTGACAAAAAATCAGTTAGGTGGATTCACAACTGGCTTAATGATCGGGCACAACGAGTAATACTAAATGGCTACACATCGAACTGGAAGAAAGTCAAAAGCGGGGTGCCGCAGGGCTCTGTTCTGGGCCCAGTACTTTTTAATATTTTTATAAATGATCTGGACGATGGAATTTTTGGGGAACTCATAAAATTTGCAGATGATACGAAGATAGGAGGAATAGCCAACACTAGAGAGGAGAGAGCGTGTATTCAAAAGGACTTAGACACACTGGAACAATGGGCTGAGGCGAACAAAATGGTATTTAACAGGGAGAAATGCAAAGTTCTACATCTGGGTAACAGAAATGTAAAAAACATATATAGTATGGGAGGAATAGAACTAAGTGATAGCATAGGGGAAAAGGACTTGGGCATAATAGTAGATCACAAATTCAACATGAGCCAACAGTGCGGTGCTGCTGCAAAAAAGGCTAATAAAATTCTGGGATGTATTAAGACAAGCATTGAATCTAGATCAAGAGAGGTCATTATTCCGCTGTACTCTTCCCTGGTCAGACCACAGCTGGAATACTGTGTACAGTTCTGGGCGCCTCAATTCAAGAAAGACATCGATATATTGGAGCAAGTCCAGAGAAGAGCAACCAAAATGGTGGAAGGTCTGCAAACCATGTCCTATGAGGAGCGGCTAAAAGAACTGGGATTGTTTAGTTTGCAGAAGAGAAGGCTGAGGGGAGATTTAATAGCAGTCTACAAATATCTGAAAGGTAGTCACAGTGCAGAGGGATCTACCCTATTCTCATTAGCACAAGGAAGTACAAGAAGCAATGGGATGAAACTAAAGGGAAAGAGATACAGATTAGACATTAGGAAAAACTTTCTGACAGTGAGGGTAGTGAGAGAGTGGAATAGGCTGCCACGGGAGGTGGTGGGCGCTCCATCAATGGAAATCTTCAAGCGGAATCTGGATAAACATATAGCTGGGATGATTTAGGAAGACCTGCACTCGCAGGGGGTTGGACCCGATGGCCCTTGAGGTCCCTTCCAACTCTACCATAAGAATAAGAATAAGAATATGACCCCTTAAACAATTCTTCTCCAGACTAAACAGATTTGACTCCTTTAATCTCTTCTCATGTCTGAGGTCCTCCATGCCCCTTATCAGTTTTGTGACCTTCCGTTGAACCTTTTCAAAATCTTGTACATCCTTTCTATGAAGTGGTGCCCATAAATAAACTGCATTATCCAGATGGAGCCGGACCTCTTATAAAGTGGTAATATTACATCCATGACCTGCGAGTTCCGTAACGTTGCATGCTGTAATTTAATCTATAATCTACAAGTAGACCCAGGTCCTTCCCCACCAGTGACTCTCCCAGCTTTACTACCCATAGGACTTATGCTGTGTGCAGATTATTTTTACCCAGAAGCATAACTTTACATATAAGAACTTGTAGAAAATGAAAAGTAGACGGCACAGCCAGTTCCAAAAGTGTAGTCATATAGACAACTTACTGGAGTAATCTTATAGATCGGAACTACTGAAAAACGGTGGTGCTGACACACCCTAGAACAACAGCATATGATATGAAAAAGATAAAGAGAAACTTTGGGTGGGCACTCACCAATCAGTAGACAGCATGGTCTTCTTAAGATAAAAATAATAAGTCTTTATTGAAGTATATAAAACAAGTCCTCAGGGAGGGAGAGATAGCATTTATGGCAGAAAAAGGCAACAGCCGTTTCGCGTTGTACCAAACGCTTTTTCAAGCCTAGTATGCAAACTAGGCTTGAAAAAGCGTTTGGTACAACGCGAAACGTCTGTTGCCTTTTTCTGCCATAAATGCTATCTCTCCCTCCCTGAGGACTTGTTTTATATACTTCAATAAAGACTTATTATTTTTATCTTAAGAAGACCATGCTGTCTACTGATTGGTGAGTGCCCACCCAAAGTTTCTCTTTATCTTTTTCATAACTTTACATATATTTATATTGAACCTCATTTGCCATGTGGATGCCTAAATACTCTGTCTGTCCAAGTCTGTTTGTAACCTACGTACATCCTCCATAGACTGCACTGTACTACATAGCTTGGTGTCATCTGCAAAAATAGAGACAGTGCTATAATCCCATCTTCTACAACATTCATAAATAATTTAAATAACAGCAGACCCAGCACTGAACCCTGGAGTACACCACTTATAACAGATGACCCAGCACAGAATACTAAAATACACCACTTATAGCAGAAGACCCAGCACTGAACCCTGGAGTACACTGCTTATAACAGATGACTCAGCACAGAATACTGGGATACACCACTTATAACAGATGACCCAGCACTGAACCCTGGGGTACACCACTTATAACAGATGACCCAGCACTCTACCCTGGGATACACCACTTATAACAGATGACCAAGCGCTGAACCCTGGGGTACACCACTTATAACAGATGACCCAGCACCGAACCCTGGAGTACACTACTTTTAACAGATTACCCAGCACTGAATCCTGGGGTATACCACTTATAACAGAGGACCAGTTTAAATTGCAGCCGTTGACCACAACTCTCTGAATACGATAGTTTAACCCCTTCCCGCTGGTGACATTTTTTGATTTTAATTTTTTACTCCCCAATTTCCAAACCCCATAACTTTTTTTATTTTTCTGACACCTTATCTTTTTTATATTTCCATGTACAGGGATGCATGTTTGTGGAGGCAGATTTACTTTTCAGTTATACCAGTTTGGGGAATGTCTATTGCTTTGATCACTTTTTATTAAAATTTTATCAAAGGCAAAACAGAAGAAAAAATGGCCGTTGGCACTTTTTATTTTTTCGACTTTCATTGTACGGAAAAAATATTTTTATAAGTTTGTAGCCCGGACATTTTTGAATACAGGGATACCTAATACGTACTACTACCACTGTGTTTCAGAGTATTTTTGAACTATTATATGTATTCTAGAGAAAGGATGGGAGGGGTTGATTAAAAATTTTTAGCCCCCCCCTAGGAGGTCTTGAACCCCAGGTCATTTGCAATGAATGCATTGCAAAATATTGGCATTTGAAAAGCAGATCTCGTGCACCTTCGTGAAAATGGTGTCTCGGTCAAGGCTGGAGGCCTTAATGCACCATCACATTGCCCCCTTTGTGAAATACTTTAATTACAATTGACATGTCTGACTCTAGAGTCTAGATCCTTATGGGCTTCGGTCTCATCCCTACTTATGTTACAGTGACTATATTGAACCACTCTCTGAATCTCATCAGTCACCAGATTGATAATTATATCTATTGCCAGTATGTATTGGGGCTTAAACCTATTACTACCTATTGCTACCCCGGTAGTTACGCCCCTGCCTACATGGTTTCTTGCACTGTCACACATATTCCATTTCGTACCAACTGGATGGAGATATTCTCTCCTAGAAGCAATGCTTCTAGTACAGGTTACCAACAGAGACTACATACAGAGTCAGATGGAGCATGAATGAACATCCATTAATCTGTGCCTATATATATATATATATATATATATATATATATATATATATATATATATACACACACACTATATTCACATGTTCATACAAGACCTCTAGGTGCTCAGTGTTTTATTTTTGTACTAATAGGTTCACTTTATTTATGATTACTGAAAAATGGGTGTGTGGCCCCTGGCAGGAGTGTGGCCCCTGGCAGCAGAACTCTTCATGACATCATAATGTATCACAGCAACGTGAGGCCACACCCATTTGTAAAAAAAAAAAAAAAAAGAAAAAAAAGTATCCTAGCTTCAAGTGACCTCACAATGAGGCACGGAACTGTAATATTCCAGCCGACTGTGTTCTCAGTCACATAAAGACAACTGGTAGAAGAAAAGGCTGCAGCATCCAACTGGAGAAGGTAATGCTGTCTTCTTTACCAAACCTCTGCCATGTAACATGAAATCCACTCCCCTAGGTGTGGGGAAAGGCTGATTCCAAGAAGGGGCGCTATATTGCAGGTGTGGGGACCTCCCTTTACACTGGTACGTATAGCTACAGATCAGTAGGAGACTTTGAAGGAGTCAGAGCAGGTGCAGGTATAACAGTTGTAACTGCTCCCGGCGGGTGCCGATCACTGCAGACAGAATATAGAGTAATGTACAGAGTGAGTTAGTTACTAACAGGCCAGATATACAAGTGACTGTCCTATAGTGTAATCTACAGAGTGAGCTAGCTGCTAACAGGCCCGATATACAAGTGACTGTCCTATAGTGTAATCTACAGAGTGAGCTAGTCGCCAACAGGCCCGATGTTCAACTCCTGCAAAACCAGTCATCATAGGTAATGTATAAAGTAATACGCATTGTTGGTAAGTATGAAATATGGTGGCATGACTATTGATGTCATAGTAATGTTACTGTATATACTGTAAGCTCTTAGAAGCAGGTTCTTCTAAATCTTTATCCCAACATTACCAGAAACATTGTCCAAATTTCTGCAGACAGCAAAATCCAAAACTTATATCTGTCATTTTTACAGTTAATTGCATTGATTAGAAAGAAATCGTTAACTGTAATTAATTTCATAATTATTTTTAGAAACTTGGCTAAAATATCAGTCATCTAATCTATAATCCATATTAAAACATTTACTTCTCAAATGTGTCATTTTGCTTACATTTTGTGTCAGTAAAGATGGTGCAAATTTCCTCTTGCCCTATAATCCCAGCAATGATGCATGGACGTTAGGAATTATGGCAGTAGCTGTAAATATTGGCCTTTATCCCAAATACATTATTTATTTTGCTTACTTACCGTATTTTTCGGACTATAAGACGCACTTTTTTTCCTCCCAATATGGGAGGAAAATGTGTGTGCGTCTTATAGTCCGAATGCAGCGTGTGCAGCGTCTGTGTCCTGTCTATGAGGAGCAGCACGGAGAGCAGCACGGTGCCTGCCTGCTCTGCCCCTCCTTCCCTGTCTGTGTCGCGTGTTTGCAGGAGCGAGATATGAGAGGCAGGGAAGTAGGGGCGGGCCAGACAGGTGAAGGAAGCGTGGTTTCAAGCTTGCCGAGAAAACCACGCCTCTTTCACCCGTCTGGCTCGCCCCTCCTTCACTGCCTCTCTGATCTGGCTCCGGCAATGAAACCACACAGACAGGGAAGGAGGGGCGGGCCAAACGGGAGGAGGAGGCGTGGTTTTCTCGGCAAGCTTGAAACCACGCCTCCTTCACCCGTCTGGCCCGCCCCTACTCCCCTGCCTGTGTGGCTTCATTGCAAGAGCAAGATCTGAGAGGCAGTGAAGGAGGGACGAGCCAGACAGGTGAAAGAGGTGTGTTTTCAAGTTTGCTTAGAAAACCACACCTCCTTCACCCGTCTGGCCCGCCCCTTTTTCTCTTCTTACATAGCTTCACTGCAGGGTGTCTCTTTCCATCCATGGATGAGATTAGATAGAATAGATAGACAGACAGATAGACAGACAGATAGACAGATAGATAGGAGATAGATAGATAGATAGATAGATAGATAGATAGATAGATTAGATAGATAGATAGATAGATAGATAGATAGATAGATAGATAGATAGATATGTTCAAATCACCCCATATCCCTACAATACATATAAAACAAAAACATTACTGTGAAACACATACACATTTGGTATCCCTGTGTCCGAAAGCCCCCGGTTCTATTTACATTGGTGAAATATTATATTATTAGGTTATTAAATATTTTACCAATTTTTTTTCCTTAATTTTTTTTTTCCCTATTTTCCTCCTCTAAAACCTTAGTGCGTCTTATGGTCCGGTGCGTCTTATAGTCCGAAAAATACGGTATGTAGCGCCATCATATTCTGTAGCCCTTTTCAGATACTGTCAACATTGACCTTAAGGGGGAATAGTGCTGCAAAACAGGGTGGTTGTTCACAATTCTTCCCGTAACCAGGGCTGCTTTAACCATAGGGCCAATGGTGCACTTGCGCCGGACCCTATGGTAGTGGTGGCCCCCCTTGGGACAGCAGGGAGTTCTGCGTATTTCGAAGTGGTGGTGATGGAGGGTCCACTTATGCAGCCTTTTGAACTGGGCCCCCCAAAATGTTAAAACATCCCTGCCTGTAAGAAATCCCACAAAGTACATCAGCTCTGATCTGCCATTACCCGACCTATAAATTGTGGTCTAGAGAACGTGGCACGAGCTTCCTACAAGAGGCACACGTCCGCCATGATTTCAGCCACAACAACAGTCGGCCAAGTGAAAAAAGGAGAAAATGTGACATCCATGCATGATGCTAATATAGCACGTGTGTATGCAACACCTTTACTGCAATATATTGTCTGCACCATTTACATTATAGGAGCCTCATTTTTTTGGTCAATAAGGGGTAAAGACAAAATTCTCTGTCTTAGATTGTAAGCTCTTGTGGCCAGGAGGAAATCTCATAATACATTGGGGGAGATTTTATAAAGCACAATGCATCACAAAACACTGGAATGTATAAAATGTTACAAATGTATTACTTTTTAAGTAATACTTTTAGGAGAAAGGGTGTGGGGAAGAGAAGTATAAAGTACTAAACCTAGCATATTGACTCATATATTCAGCCTTCAAAAAAATAAATTACCAAAATGTAGCCATTTTACAAGATTATTGACAAATCTCCCCAAATGTAACCTATACCCCAGGCCCAGAATATCTTAATACAGTAGGTTGTATTATCTGTCTGTATCTATTTGCAGTAAACTTCCTTTCACCAGCATTGCCAGGACCCGATTATCAGAGATTCTGGACTATAAGTATAAAGCAATGACATCTGATCTTTCAAAATAAATAAATAAATATATATATATATATATATATATATATATATAATTTCTTTTCATTATTTTTCAGTAGTTTTCTCATTAAATCCCAATAAACTGACAAGTATAAATCTATTAGAAGGTCTGGACTATTGGCCACCATAGTAAACGAAGTTTGCTGCATGCTCCACTGCGTAGGTTGTCATCTCTTATGAGCAGGTTATTTCAGGTCTTTACTCTTAAATGACCACATTTATTCCAAATTTATGCAGTCTGCATGACCCAAAACTTATCATTCATTATAAATTATTTATCAGATTTTTTACATTGTAATTAAATGTACAAAATAACCATTTTTACATACATTTGCCAGTCAGTGTAATTCCATAGGGACATTTACTTGTGAAATTTGTCATTTTGCTTATGCTTTGTGCCAGCAATTTCCTCTGACATGCGCTGCAGTCCCCAAAATGGCACATGGATTATGGTAAATTTGGAAGCAGTTCTATATATTGGCTTACACCCAGAATATACCATTCTTTGACGTATAGTGGTGAAGCAGTTTAATTTAATATATGGTGTTTGTTACCAACTTTTCCTTTAAGGAATTCTCTTACAATGTACGCTCTGAGCTACCATTATGCAACCTATAACCTGTGGTCTAGACAAAGTGGGCACAAGCTTCCTGCATGAGGCACATGTCCGCCATGTTTTCAGCCACAGCCACATTAGGCCAAATTAAAAAAAAAAGAGAAAATGTGACATCCATATATAATGTAAATAGAGGGCATGTGTATGCAGCCCCTTTAGCGCAATATATTGTCAGCGCCATTTACTATACAGGAGCCTCATGTTGTGGTCAATAAGGGGTAAAGACAAAATTCCCTGCATTGGATTGTAAGCTCTTGTGGACAGGACGCTCTCTTATTGTAATACAATGTAACATTATTAGATATATGGAATAATCAGATTATTATCTCTTCTGAGTTTACATACAGGAATACAACAATATGCAGCCGGATAGATGTGATCCAGGGAAACATCCGATCGCCACATTTGGGGTCAGGAAGGAATTATTTTTCCCCCATGAGACACAATTGGCCCAGAGTTCTCTGGGGGTTTTCTTTGCCTTCCTTTGGATCACTGGGTTGTGGGTCTTCCCTCAGATCAGAACAGTGATGATTATTACTGATGACAGATGGCGGAGCGATCACTCTGATCAGCATTCGGGAGTTTGGACTTTGCCAGGTCTGACTGAAGAGCCATAGCCTATGTTATTTAATGTGATAAAATACAAGTAATATATTATTTACTGCTGCTTATTACTCTGAAAATAAAGAGGAAGAACAGATTCTGGCGTTGTCTTGTCTGGAATTATTTTATTACATAATTACCACAAAGAAACTGAATGGCTGCGCTTGATAGTCCACGGAGAACTGAAGGAAAGACTCATAGGATTACGTTTCTTACCAATAATACCACAAAAATTACATGAAAAGTTCAAGTATCAGATTAACAAATTTTCATAATTCCAAGCTGAATAATCAGATGGGAAAGCCACACATTAATACTGAGTCCTCCATCTCTGCTCTTTGCAACAGTTATCATTTTTGGTTGACAGAAGATGGTTCCATCAAGGAACCTTTGTCTATGATATCCATATAGCCAACATAATACATGGAGCATGAATGTCCTATTGGGACGACTTCCTTAAGATCTCCAAAGTCGATCTTCAGAGTCTAGTTGACTATAACAGGCCTTAATAAGGATGCATAGTTATCTATACCTAGAAGTCTCTACTATTATAGGACTAAAGGAAGTGCATTGGTCAGTTCTTACCAAGGGGTCACACTATGTTTATATCACATTATAGAACAAGGTGCAGCCCGTATTAGACATGTGTCCAGTAAAAGCCACAGAATGTCAATAGAAATTCATTGCATACAAACTACAGTAAACTCTGCATGTATGGATTCAGCGAAGGGTCTCATTCATACACATGTAATGCAACCCAAAACAACGGCCCAACCAGGTGACTAATGAATATCAAAGGCATTTAACCATTTATTCCTGTATCAGAGGTGTAACTAGGTAGGGTGGAGCCCGCCCCGTGGCGAAATTTTTACATGCCCCCCGGACTGACCCCCCCCCCCCGCATTCCTGCACGCACTATTATGCCCCATAGTGGCCCCTGCAGACAGTATTATTTCCCCTAGTGGCCCCTACACACAGTATTATGCCCCCACTGTGGACATGCATGAACGATTATTATACTGTATAATATAATAATCAGAGACCCAGTGGAGGATACAAACACTGTTACCTATCCCTGGCTCTGATGCGGTCCCTGCTGATGTCGGCCATCTTCAATGACTAAAGGGACGTCAATTTACCTAGGTCTGTTTTGCGTTGCTTAAGAACGCAGGCCCCAGCCATATGATATCAGGGACGTCACCCAAGTAGGCCTGAAGCCTGCCTAGAGCCAGGAGAGGTAAGTAACACTATTTTTTATGTTCCCTCACCTCTCCTGGGCCTCCGATCTATATAGTCGGGGGTCTGAAAAGACCCCGAGTACAATAATAGTGTTTATGGGGCCTGCGGCCTTATTTACAGATCCTGGCTCCTGCTTACCGCGGCCTCCGCAGAAGGAGAAGCGTAGCCAGCCGTGGGTGGGAACAAGATTAGTAAGTAAATTTTAAAAAAACACAGCGGTAGCAGCTGTCGTCGGGACCCCTAATGTCCCGGGCCCTGTGGTAGCCGCTACCTTGATAGTTACGCCCCTGACCATAAGTTGAGTCAGGGGATCCATGGTCAGAATGAAAATTGTGGCTATAATACAGATGCTAAAATGCAGCCACATTACAGACTGAATAAGCCATAACTACATAATGCAAACTACTTTATTCCTCCTATGAGTTCCAACAGTGACTAATACTTGCTAAACTATCTATTGCAAACGCAGTTAAATGCATGTGTGAAGAAGGCCTAAATAGTTTTATGCCTGGTCTCCTAGCAAAGAGCTCAGACAATCAATGGGTAAATCTCAAGATGTGGAAATTACATAAATGATAAAAAGCTAATAAAAATATAGTAATTTTTTTTAATGACAGAGAAGGGATATGTTAATAGCTATCTGCAAAACTGAACAAGAAAGCATGGCAAACATTTTCAGTAGTGAATAGTTAGAAAGACAATGGTGACATCTAGTGGATATGTACACTCACCGGCCACTTTATTAGGTACACCTGTCCAACTGCTCGTTAACACTTAATTTCTAATCAGCCAATCACATGGCGGCAACTCAGTGCATTTAGGCATGTAGACATGGTCAAGACAATCTCCTGCAGTTCAAACCGAGCATCAGTATGGGGAAGAAAGGTGATTTGAGTGCCTTTGAACGTGGCATGGTTGTTGGTGCCAGAAGGGCTGGTCTGAGTATTTCAGAAACTGCTGATCTACTGGGATTTTCGCGCACAACCATCTCTAGGGTTTACAGAGAATGGTCCGAAAAAGAAAAAACATCCAGTGAGTGGCAGTTCTGTGGGCGGAAATGCGTTGTTGATGCCAGAGGTCAGAGGAGAATGGCCAAACTGGTTCGAGCTGATAGAAAGGCAACAGTGACTCAAATAGCCACCCGTTACAACCAAGGTAGCCAGAAGAGCATCTCTGAATGCACAGTACGTCGAACTTTGAGGCAGATGGGCTACAGCAGCAGAAGACCACACCGGGTGCCACTCCTTTCAGCTAAGAACAGGAAACTGAGGCTACAATTTGCACAAACTCATTGAAATTGGACAATTGAAGATTGGAAAAATGTTGCCTGGTCTGATGAGTCTCGATTTCTGCTGCGACATTCGGATGGTAGGGTCAGAATTTGGCGTCAACAACATGAAAGCATGGATCCATCCTGCCTTGTATCAACGGTTCAGGCTGGTGGTGGTGGTGTCATGGTGTGGGGAATATTTTCTTGGCACTCTTTGGGCCCCTTGGTACCAATTGAGCATCGTTGCAACGCCAAAGCCTACCTGAGTATTGTTGCTGACCATGTCCATCCCTTTATGACCACAATGTCCCCAACATCTGATGGCTACTTTCAGCAGGATAATGCGCCATGTCATAAAGCTGGAATCATCTCAGACTGTTTTCTTGAACATGACAATGAGTTCACTGTACTCCAATGGCCTCCACAGTCACCAGATCTCAATCCAATAAAGCATCTTTGGGATGTGGTGGAACGGGAGATTCGCATCATGGATGTGCAGCCGACAAATCTGCGGCAACTGTGTGATGCCATCATGTCAATATGGACCAAAATCTCTGAGGAATGCTTCCAGCACCTTGTTGAATCTATGCCACAAAGAATTGAGGCAGTTCTGAAGGCAAAAGGGGGTCCAACCTGTTACTAGCATGGTGTACCTAATAAAGTGGCCGGTGAGTGTATAGACTTACATGTTAGTTTAGAAATAAGTGCATTATTTTGTATTCAATTTTTATTTGTATAGTAATGGTGCAATAAAAACACAGACAAAATTCAAAGAACTTTTTTTCAATCAATAACAAGTTAAAAACTACTCCTTTCTGATGGAAGTGTCCTTTTAAGTGCCCTACAGCTTTCCTGACTAATGCAATATCACAAAGAGCACTTAGATACTAACAAAGTGTAGCCAAACAATCTATATATACTGCTACATAGACTGAAAGGGGGCCCAATCTGTAGTATGCACAACGTTGAGTTTGGGCATCATAATCCATACCGCGAGCCCCACCCCTTTTGTGCCCCCCACGCAGTATGACGCCTCTTTAATCATCCTGATATGGTATCATACACCCTTATCTTATATGGTATAATATCTTCCTCATTATTGCTTGCACATTATACAAAGTAAGACTTTGCCGTGTGGTCTCATAGTCCACTCCTGACTTTGCTGCATGTGGCTTCAGGGAGCAGCAGGGACAATCAATTGACATCACTACATTACCTCGGTCAGCTTCCAAGCTGCAGGCAAGAGAGACAAGGGACAATTGGTGCTGTAAGAAGGAGCTGACAACACCCAGCTTCACTATTGTATACTCCAGACACAGATGAATTCAAACCGAGACATCCCTCTCACCAACCAGGACAGCAAATAAAATCCAGAACTGTCGCTCTGAATCTGGGACAGCTGGGAGGTATGTATACATGTACCTGAAATCTGATGGCGCTTGAAACGTGACGCCTATTTATCTGGATTCCCCCATAAATTCCCTTGAAATGCAAGTTGATTTGTATTTAAGATATTGCATAAAGTTGTATCCTATTCAGCCACGTACTCCTATTTATTTAGAAAGGTGTGTAGAATGTTTCACTTTTCCTGATTTTTTTTTTTTTTTTTGCTGAAGAATAGTTCAGGTGACTGTAAGAAACTTTGCAATATATCTTGTCAGAGCACAATGCCCCCATCTCCTGTTATCAGCTCCTCTCCTGCCTGCTAAACTGCTCAAGAGAAGATGGCTTTAGCTTACTCACAGATTAGATTACATTGGGGTCTATGGGGAAGGACAGAAACCCAGTGAGTAATAAGCAGGTACAGAAAAACAAGCGGCTGGAGGAAATAGTAAGATTTCTTTCTTTTATAACAAGTTTTATAACTTTCTATAACAGTTTATCAGCAGGAGTGAACATTATAGATGCCAATAAAGCTCTGGTGAGATACAAATCTTACGGTAACTTGCCCTGGGATGCCGCTTTCTCTCTGCTTCTCTTCCTACTCCCCCTCCCCCCTGCTATAAAGTTATAAGAACTGCAGACTGGATCTCTCACAGTGAAATGAGCGGTTTGCCAGGCAGGGAAGAGCTGATAACAGGCGGTGGGAGTCATTTTATCTAAGACATATTTCATAGTTTCTTAGATTTACTGGAGCTGCTCTCTTACACTAAATATTTCCTAGAAAGTACTCTTTAACCTGATAAGGGGGCAGCGTAGCTTCTATGTTAATACTCGCTGACTTTTTTTCATATTTTTCAACGCCGCCTTCCAAAATGCATAACTATTCCTTTTCTGTTGACATTAATTCTATTCTTTGTGTAACAAGTTCTTTAATTTTGCACCATTTTGAGGTAAATATAATGTTTTGATTAGCTTTTATTGTTTTGGGGGGTCAGTGTGGAAAACCCCCATAATTCTTTCATTGTTTTTATGGTGTTCACTCTGCATTAAAAACGACCTGGCAACTTTGTCTGGTCATTGCCATTACAGCGATACCATATTTCTATTGGTTTTACTGCTTTTTTTTTTTTTTTTTGTTAGAGATATATTAGAACTCTTTGAGGAACAAGTTGTACTTTTTATTGGTACCAATGTTTGGTATGCACGACTTTTTGATCAGTTTTTTTTTGCTATTTTTGGGGAAAGCAAGGTGACCAAATGACATTAATTTGCCCATTGCAGTGTGTGTATATATATATATATATATATATATATATATATACACACACACACACACACACACTATATATATATATATTTTTTTTACTCTTTACCTGTCCCATAAGGGAACTTGAACCTGGGATTCTTGATCCCCATTGCAATGTATCACCATACATAATATTGCACCACATGAAACTGTTGCTTGGCCTCCTGGCTGCAAAGGCTACCCCTCCTCCCCCCAGACTCCACAATCTTAACATGAGGAATGAGGATCTTGCCCTAGACCTCCTGAATGCTGTGATTGCTATTGATCATGGCATCCAAAAAGTTAATCAGCTAAATCATCTTTTGGGCATTACTTCTGGCAGCTAGTGCCAGAAGTAATGCCCATGGCATTATAACACTGTACTATTATGGCGCTGAGCATTAACTACATGCTTAGCGTGAAGCACTAGTACGGCACAGAGCAGGAAGGGGTTAAACACTAATAAACTTGTGGCTAGGCAGTTGAGTTGTGAAAGGTGCTTATTTCACCTTTAGTGCAGAAAAGAGCATGCTCCCCTATCCATTCTAAGGCAATACACCACATTTCACTAAGCTCTCCTCATGCATGTGCTGTGTCAAACTGCATGACTTGCTTAAGAAATGGTTGGAAGACTTAAAGAGGACCTTTCACCATATCTGGGCACATGCAGTGTTATATACTGCCGGAAAGCTGATAGTGCGCTGAGTTCAGCACACTGTCGGCTTTCCCGATCTGTGCCCGGTGTGAAGAGCTTACGGTCCGGTACCGTAGCTCTTCTATGGTCACCGGGCACGGACCGTATGCTCTTCACACCGGGCACAGATCGGGAAAGCCGACAGTGTGCTGAACTCAGCGCATTGTCAGCTTTCCGGCAGTATATAACACTGCATGTGCCCAGATATGGTGAAAGGTCCTCTTTAAGTCAAGTGTGAGCTGCTGGCACAGATGAAACACCAAGGGAGTTCAGTGAATGGTGCACCTTGGCGAGCAGGAGTTGCAGATTCTGCAATGACTGGCTCAGGCACACCCTGTGACAGAAGTGTACGGTTTATCATTACAGTATCTAGTTGCTGTCATCACCACTTGTTTAAGACCTGCATTATCATAAACATCTGCTGTAACAAAGAAGATTACAATACGCAACCAGGTGTCACGTGCCCTTGGTCAGTGAAAATCTCCAGGTGACTTTCAGGGGGTAGTATTTGGGCAGAAGGTCCATGAGAGCTAGCGAGAGAAGCTTTGTAGGGAAGAGACAGCAAGTCAAAAAACGCCATCGGCCGGAAGGGGTTAAATATGGGCTAGGGCAACTTCTATCAAGTCCCACAACTGTTTTATTAGTCCTAGTCTGGGCCTGTGATATATATTTTATATGCTAGGATTCACACCATCATAAGCTTGTCCTTTTATCAATTTTGTGTCATGTAGAAAAAAAAAAATTGAGTGGTTCACTCAAAAAGAATACAGAGTGAAGGCTTCACTTCGTTTTGTTTTCTATAAAACTATAGAGCCAGCCATCTTGCCTGAGCTGTAAAAATCAGTTCCAGAGATTTCCTGTATAATACAGAGGTTTTATTTCATTGAAGATTAATCAGTTCTATCACGCTACAACTTCCTAATTCCTTACCACAATTGTAGCTTGACATTAGTGACTAGATATACCCTTGTTGGATAAAGCAGACGAGGCTGTGAGCCGTGCGGAAATTGCTTACCCTTTATGGAGACTTGAATTAACTAAAGACAAATAGGGAATTATAAGCAACTTCATACTTTATTATTTCAATAAAAAGTTCAGAAACACATTGGATTTATAGGGCAAGTGGGATGACAAAAACAAGTCAATGTTCGCAAACATGACATACATAAATAAAATATTCACAAATATAATTGGTCAACATATCAGAATCATAACCTGTGTTAATTCCAAGAAATTACAGTCCATTTTACAGTCTAATAAAACATTAGTACAAATTATACAAAGTATAAAAACACCCCAATAAGACCCCTAAAGGGCAGAAAGATGATATTCATTACGCTGCAGCAAGCTGTCAACAGGTCAGGCTTTAAACAGATCTGCGTGATACAGAGACTATACTGAGAGCTTTAAGAAGACCTTTGCTAGCCTGGAAGACTCATTAAAATTAATTACTATTGCATTACAAGCAGCTTGGATTATTGTGATGTCTGAGGTTGTGGTTATGTCACAATTTGCAAGTTGTGTGACCAAAATCCATCATGAAGCCCTGCCCTTTATATGCATGTTACAGGAAAATCACATGAACAACTTTATTTAATCCTAAGAAATATGTGTAGGCCCAGCCTAGCATGAACCTAAAGGAACACTTCTGGAATAACTGATATGTCATGCACTGACCCCTCAGGCCTTGCACTAGGCAAAATGATAGTTGGGTAAGGAGTGCTCATGAAATATGATATATAATATTAAAGGACTGAGGTTCTTTGTGAACCCCCATGTATGTGTCAAGGAAACAATCACAAGCTGGTATACTGTAGAAACCATACTGTAACAGCAAGTCTAGGAAACACAAAGCATTATCTACATACAACCTTTTGATAACAGATTTTGTCATTAATTTGACCTTTCTGCCATAATATGTTACACAGACTATTTTGATAAGTCTGCCCATTAAAAACTTGAAGCATTATGAATGAATGTATGGAAGGCTTAACAGCTTAAAAAAATGACGACCCAAAACCAAACTACTGCATGAAAGAATTGCTGAAATCTTACAGTGTCGCTGTCATGAACCTGGAATGGAATTGGAAACTCATGGCCCAGGCTAACAGTGGTATTTTATCAACTCTGCCAGTTGGAAAACAGCCGTTACCTACCTACCCCCCCTCCCCCAGGCTGTGTATACTCTATATACAGGAGTAGCAATTACAGAAACAGGGCAGAGATGGCAGCTTATAATACCATCAGAATATACCTTTAAAAGCACAAGACTGATGTACCATGTAAGGCACCTAACAAACCCATGACCTCTTCATTTTAACAATGGAGGACCCAGCTACTAGAATACTGATGGAGGTAGTAAAAGTCCACTGCTTTTTAAAAAAGTTAACATCTGAATTGTTTAAGTGGAAATCTTTCTCCAATATATCTCAGCATAATCTAATGCAGTAGGGTGAGGCGAGATCAAATCCTCTACAAAGCATCAAAAAAGGCACACGTAAGGGTGTGGCTACAAAAAAGACATCACCTTCTATAGTCTCTATTAACAGTCTATCTTTTTATATGCCACCATGCTGTTGACTTTATGTATTGTAGTAGTGAAGGAGCGAAGTCGAACTTCTTCAGAGTTGGAAACAAACTGAGGTCCAGATTCCTCCCACTTCTCTGGCACTTCTGAATCTTTATCTGTGTATATCAGCAGGTCAAAAGCACCTGTATGGATGAAAAGTGAACAATGTTAAGTATGTACCATGAAACAAATCGCAGAAACAGACTTGGTTTATATGTAGCAGTGGGGCAGAGTAACGTCACAAAACAAATCATTCCACTGTTTGCTACTGCTAGAAAGCGGGAATTGCTTGGGAATTATTTTTGCTATATACTTTAACCAATTTTATTTTTTTTAGTAGAAAACTGGCTCAAAGTCTTCCTAGCAACACTAAGCCAGGAAACATCCATCCTATACAGATTGGAAAAATTTACTATTCCACCTACCCCAGTTTTCTGGCATACCTGTGAATTATTCTTAGCGCCAAATTTACTTCAACCCATTTGCAGCAAAGGCATTTTTTTTAAGTTTTGTTTTTACTCCCTGGCTTCCAAACGCCGTAGCGGGAAAAATAGTCAAAAGTGCCAAACCGCCGTTTTTTCACAGTTTTGATTCTGATAAAAATTAGAATAAAAAGTGATCAAAGCAATAGCATTTCCCGAAAATGGTAGAACTAAAAAGTACACCCGGCCCCGCAAAAAAAAGACGCCCTATACATCCCTGTACACGGACGTATAAAAAAAGTTACGGCTGTCAGAATGTTTTTAACGCAGTTTTTGAATTTTTTTTTTTTTAAGGGGTTAAAATAAATAAAACCATATAAATTTGGTATCCCTGGAATCCTACCGAAACACGGAATACAGGGGACATGTCATATTGGCTGCACAGTGAACGTCGTAAAACCGAAGCCCGTAAGA
Organism: Leptodactylus fuscus; assembly: GCF_031893055.1. Lineage (NCBI taxonomy): Eukaryota > Metazoa > Chordata > Amphibia > Anura > Leptodactylidae > Leptodactylus > Leptodactylus fuscus. The sequence goes on from NC_134265.1 coordinate 265,230,930, forward strand.
GTCGCAGAAATGCATTTTTTCTTCAAATCCACCCCATTCTGAATTTTTTTCCAGCTTCCCAGTACATTCTACAGAATAAGTAATGGAGGCATCATGAAGAAAAATTTGTCCCACAAAGATTAAGACCTCATATGGCTCTGGCAGCGGAGAAATATAAAAAAAAAAAAAAAAAGTTATGGGGTTTAGAAGGAGGGGAGTCAAAAACAAAAATCAAAAAATGCCATCGGCGGGAAGGGGTTAAAGGGTAGTGGCCATAAGAAAAGGTAAATCATATGAAAAGGTAAAATACCTTGTCATTTATATTTCCTGAAACATTACAGGAGTTATTAAACTAGAATCCCAATGAGTCAAACACATGCATTATTTATCTACTTACATGCAGTCTCCAGCAGTGGAAGGAAAGTTACTGTTGCTGTGATTTGTCGGATGACTGATCGGATTTCTTCCTGAATAACTTTTGGAGACTTTTCCCTGACAATGCTGAAATAAGTACAATGCATATTTGAAGTGAGTACAACAACTAAACATGCACATAAAGTATCCTTTATGTGGCACAGATGCATCTATCTCACACAGATAAAATATAAACCCCATGAATGAAGTAGCAGTCGAGGTGACATACTTCTTGCTGGAATACCCTTTATGTCACAATAGTATGTGGCAGTAAGACAGTCATTCCCACAAACCGATTTACTATGTCTTATTTTGTGTCAGCACCATCATACCAATGACCACCAGCAATAACAGCCAACAAAAGCTGGGATCAGTCATAACTCAGGATTAAGAAACCAAAATGGTATCCAAATGGTTTGATGGTGGGCACTGTGTCCTCAGATTTCTTCAATTGCACTGTGTGAACATGTTGCTTTAGACACAAGGCAAGAAAGGTTTTACCCCATTAAATAAATAAATGATATATATAATTTTTTTTTGCAGGATTTAGGACCTATTTGATTCAGAGAAGCAATACAAGTTTGCAACTGAAGCAGCAGTGTGTGAATCCATGTTAAGGCCCCACAGTGGGCTGCAGTGAATAAGCGCTGCGAGAAAAACCATGGCGGCAAAGCATCACAGTTGTTCCCACATCACTTTTCACAAAAAGTCTACAGCAGTTACTTCTGTGGACTTTCTGCCTTGATTATACCTATATTGATATTGAATCCGCCAGCATTTCCATATACTATGACAGTTTTGAAATTGCAACGACTATAAAACACTGCGGTATTTGCCACAGTTTTTCACCATGTGGGGCCCTGCCCTAAAGATGCACCAAGCTTACATCCAGTATGCACAACTTTGATAACACGGTGCATTTTTAGCCCATCTGGTCTCAGCTTATTTTGTCTAAATATTAGAGAAAATGAGTAAATCTGCACAACTTTGTCACTCTGTGATGTAGTGGTTACATAGTGGCTGGACCCCGTTCTACCAGAGATGTAGACAAGGCCCACAGGTGAGTTCATTTCAGTAGCACATAGATCTATGGCTGGAAACATCCAATTTATGATCCAAATTCAGATGTATGTCAACAAGCAATGTTTTATTCTACCCTGTGAGTCTCCATGCAATTGCTCCCCACAGAAAAGGATCTCCTCAGTTACCTGTCATCCTTCACAGTCTTATCACATTCTATATCAAACTGCCAACGTTCAAGAATTTCATTGTTGTCGATGCTTGAAATCACCACCACTAATTTCTGGACCTGACATTTGTACAGCCAATCTGAAATGAGAGAAATGAGACTTGTTCAAGGCTTTAAAGGGGGAAAATAAATAAATAAATCCCACGCATCTTAGGTAGTCAATAACAAAAGGAGAGTTTGGTTACCCCTGTAACAGACTTTAATGGGGCAGTGCTGCAGTAGCTACACTCGCTGCTACAGTTTATACAGGCTTCTGCGCTGCCTCAGTACTGGTGATATGTGGGGGGCCCAAGTATTGGAGCCCCACAGAGCTAATATTGATGGCCTATCCTAAGCACAGGTCATCAATCTTAGAAACCAGATAATCCCCCTTAAATCTAAACTGAGTAATGCAAAACGTGTATATATATATATATATATATATATATATATATATGGTATATATATATACACTTTTTTTTTTCTTTTCAAAAATGCAAGTGTTTCTGAAAACGCGCTTTTTCCACGATGTGTGAATAAAAGTCACTTTGCTGGTACTCGCAGAAACGCAGCATTTTTTGTTGCAGGTTTTGCAGCGCTTTCTTGTGAGCTAAAGTCAGATAGTGCTTGAAAACGAATGCAAAATATAAAGGAAGCTCTTAGGGTCCATTCACACTGAGTTTTTCATGAGGATTTTGGTGCTGAAAAAGGAACCCATTGAAATCAATGGGAGGCTTTTTCCACATGGATTTTCAGCACCAAAATCCTGACCAACAAACTGTGTGAATGGACCCTTAGACAATTCCCTTCTGCTAAATCCATTCCTGACTTTGGGTAAAAAAAAAAAAAAAAAAAGCAAAAAACAAAAAAGGGTGCATTTCCATATGAGGCCTTAACAATTTTATACAGATGTGACTGTATATTACTCATGGACTGCATGTGCTCCCATTTTTTATTATAATCAAAGAATAGACATGCTTTCATTGACATTTGTGGTCTGCAAAATGGACTAATATAAAGTCTAGGGGAGCACACACAGATGTCATACTTGTTCATTTTTCACAGACCAAGAAACGGAAAGGTATACAAAAAAAAGAAAAAAGTTGATCTGCTTTTCACAGGTTAAATAAAAAGTGATCAAAATGTCAAATCCCTGAAAAGTAATGAACAAAATGTACAACGGAGTCTGCAGAAAGACATTGCACTCCATGTTATTGACTGTGGCGTGTCAGTAGTTAAGCACTTCAGTAGATCGGAGCGATCTACGACTGTGTGTGTTGCAGCAAATCATCAGCCGTAAAGCAAGTAATGAGCCAAGGAAATGTCCGTGACATACCCCACATCCAATGCCTGCTTTCAGAACAGGGAATGAAGCAAGACAGTCGCCAAAAGATTATATTAGTAATTTGTATATGTTTATTCTAATAAATGTGTTGGAAAATCAATCGCCATCTTTGAGTAGCAACCTAGAGACAGATGACAACAGAACTATTTTTCAATATAAAACCGTACCTTTCAGCTGCTCCACCACTGTATTCAAGTAGTTCTTCAGATCTGGGTCTGTGGAAACGAGCAGGGTAAGGCCATATTTCTGTGCACGCGTAAAAGTCTCTGATGGATAAATCCCACGCTGATATAAAATACTATTGATGCCAAAATCTGAGGAGAAAGTCAGTGTTACAATAACCGTTATGAAAGAAACAAGACATTAGATCACTGAGCATCAAGCGATGGAGTCGCCATGCCCCCAGAATGGATTATTTCATCTACTTTGGTATCCGCCCCCGGTAATACACTGCCATACATTTGTTGCACTGGCACTATTAGTTAGTACAAAGATGGTTTTAAAAGGGTTTTCTGACGATTTGCAGAAATATGAGACCTGCAACCCCTGCTGTTCAGTGTATGGGTGAGAACTGTTGCCGCTTCACATACAACCAAGCACAGCACCTTACATTTTACAGAAGCTGTGCTTGGTATTAAAGCTCAGCCCCATTCACTTGAATGAAGCTGAGCTTTAAATAGGTCACATGACTGTTTAAGTGTGAAGTGGAAGAGGTGGTCATAAAGCAATACTGCAAACAGCTGATCCACAGGGGTCCCAGATGTTTGTCCCCTAGCTGAGCTCAACTGAATCACGAAACGACATAAACCTTTGAGTTAAAAGTTCTGCATCTTGTGCATAAGATTAAGAAAATCTCATTGAATTAAAAATAGTGCATGCCGTCTCTTCTGCACAAACTCACACAATGATGGAGATTCCAAGAAGAAGGGACGGACGGACACTACTACATCTCTTAATACGGTACCGAAGTCTAGAAGGTTATGTGACAGGTGACTGGCCTGAAGCACCCATTCAGTTCAGCGCTTATGATATATCACTAAGATTCTGGGCAAAAAATATGAGCCCTCTCTGCTGCGCTCCCTCATACTAGGGCATGTAGACCCCCAGATGGAAATAGACTGCCTCTCAGACTTATTCCTCAAATTCTGCAGTTTCTATTAATGGGATCATGGGTTGCCATGGTAGTTTGATGACTAAAGAAACCCTCCAAGACCTGCCAACGTTCCAGCATGCCTATAAGGACTGGCCTCTCAGCCGTACACCCAACATATCTTCATTGATAATACTACTCTGCGACGCAGATGCATCAACGAGACCACTGCAGGCAGTCACCCTAGCACCTACAACATGAGATCACTGTGGTCAATAACTGGTCGCTGCAGCAAAAACCAGGAAAAGCATTTTTACATATGCATGGGACATGTCTCAGATTTCAATACCCAAGTTCCACCCCACTGATGCGACTCCTCGCAGATATCCACCATACTATACACTACATGTGCACTTTACAGCTAAGGACCCAATGGCAAAAATGCCATCTATTCTTTTACTCTTCCAGAAAAGTTGTTGTGCGACCTCTGGACACATCACCATCTCATCTGTGAAGTGTTAAAAATGTATCAGTCTTTTGTTAATTTACATCTTTCATTCATTTTTTTCCCTCTGAGCCCAGAAACCCCTTTTAAGGCTTTTTGACATTAATGAGGTTTCATTCAGAGTTCTCTCTGTGAACGAAAGAAACAAAACCATACCATTATAGCAAATGAAGACATTCACACTTTTTCACAACGTTACAGTCATTGAATGCACTTTTTCATCATTTACTCATCTTAGTAATGCAAGTCTATGATGGCAAATGGATGACATCCAGGTATATGTTTTTCACAGACTCATTACTTAGCCTCTGTGAAAATAAGGGTGGGGGCTGGAATCTAAAGACACAAGGGCAGAAACCCCAAGGTACTGCACCCTCAGGGAACTCACTATATAACCCTTTAAATAGGACCTTTCATCACCTCCGACAAGACCAGCCCCTTACATCAAGTAATAGGCTCTGTTTCACTGATCCTGGCAGAGAATTCTTTCTCTAGCCCTCGTCGTTCCTGAGCAATCAGTGCAGTAAGCACGGACACCAAACCTATTTAGGCTGTGTACTGTCAGGAGGGCGGAGTCAGGCAGGAGCAGGCAAGGGGTGCGATTCTGAGCTCTGACGTGACCTCTGAATCACACACTGGCTCTGGCAGATTCCTGTTTGCGAACGACATCGCTAGTGACATCACAGAGCTGAAATAGCACATCAGGCACCAAAACTAACTGCACTTGTTACTCCAGAACGGTGGGATCATCAGAAAAAAAACCTAACTGTGCCAGAATCAGTAGAGCTGTGCAGATTAACCAATGCCAAGCACTTAAATTGGTGGAGATGATGAAAGGATCTCTGTAAGCCTGGAGACCCCCTTTAAAGGCGTTATTAAGAAGTTATAGCTATCAGAATACATGAAAGACACATGACTCCATAATACTAAGTCCTAACATGTATGTAATAGCAAGACAAAGAGAAGCCATAGCAGAGGAAAGACAGCTTCGGTGTGATCCAAGGCAGAAGCTTATGTACATAGGACTGCACAGTGTACAAAGAGTGCTAGATAAAGCGGCTGCACCGGTGTGACCCAGCCCGGGACTCACAGAAGAACTCAGACACGATCTCGGCGCTGCCCTTCAGCGTGATCCCTTCCCTTGTTATCTGCGCCGCCATTTCCAGGCCTCTCTGCAGCGGTCCTGGGCTGGATTCAAGAAAGCGCGCCTTCCACTACACCGGGTGACGTCACCACGCCTCATACAACGACGTTGCCCTTCCATTGGCTTACCTCACGTAGATGGATGACGCCATACGTAGGACTAGTGACTCCGTTGGCCATGTTTAGTAAGGGCAAGTTCATTTTCTCCCGTTGTTTTCTTTTTTAATTAGACTATTGCGGTATCCATGTGATTTCCGTCATCTGCTGTCTGATGTAATAAAGACGCGCTTTATGTGCGTTTCCCTGTTTACCCTTTTTCGTTGGGGGTGTCGGCAGTCAAATCAAATCAAATCAAAAAAGCTTTATAGGCACGTTGTTGCAAGGACAGCGCCACCTAGGGGCTACTTTCCAGATTGAACATAAACACGTTAAAGGAACAACTTTATGGCATTTATTTTGTGGAAAATAAGTTTGGTATATTGATTTTTAGCCTGTTCTGTAAATTAATTATGCAATTTTCATATCTATATGCCAGAAGACTGAAGATAGGTAAGTGTGAGGGGGACGGGGAGTATTGGTGATGCTTCGTTTTCAGAAATGCAGAAATAGAACGTCACCAGATCATCGGAAAATGTGCCTAGGGTGGTCACATGACTGCCCAAGTTATATACGTGAATACAGATTAAAAAAAAAATAATAAAACATAAAGTCAGTTAGAAGTATTAATTATCGTACTTGTTTTTGTATGTTTTATGCTTTATAAGTAAAGCCTCAAAAAGTACAGCCCTAAGCCTTCTGTCCATCACAAAAAAAAGAAAACAATAAAAATAAAAATGGACAATGATGGAAAGGAGGCAAAAGTTTTTTTTAACACATTATCTTGCTTAGAAACCCCTTCCTGCTGTTGACATTTTTCAATTTCCGCTTTTGACTCCCTGCCTTCCAAACCTCATCACTTTTTAATTTTACCGTTCAGAGAACCATATGAGGGCTTAATGTTTGCCACATTCTGACAAGCGTAACTTTTTTATATTTCTGTGTACAGGGATGCATAGCGCATCTTTTTTTTGTGGGGATAGATGCAGTGGCGTAACTAGGAATGACGGGGCCCCGTGGCGAATTTTTGACATGCCCCCCCCCCCAACCGACACCGACGCCGAAGACCTCGATCGACCCCCTCCTCTGCACTCTATTATGTCCCTTAGTGAGCCCTGCACACAGTATTATGTACATTAGTGGCCCCTGCACACAGTATTATCCCCCCCATAGTGGCCCCTGCACACAGTATTATGTACATTAGTGCCCCCTGCACACAGTATTATGTCCCATAGTGGCCCCTGCACACAGTATTATGTACATTAGTGGCCCCTGCACACAGTATTATGTATATTAGTGGCCCCTGCACACAGTATTATGTCCCACTGTGGACACCCATGAACAATTATCATACTCTGGGGTCTTTTCAGGTAAAGCATTAAAAAAAAAAGTTGCTTACCTGTCCCCCAGCTCCTATGCTGTCGGCCGCCGCTCTTGTCCTTCTTTAATGACGTCGGACGTCACATGACCCGGGAAGCAGGCCGGGTTCATGTGACATCAGAGTCGTCAGACAAGTATGAAGAAGGCCTAGCAAAATCTTGGAGAGGTAAGTAACAGTATTTTTTACGTCCCCTTACCTCTCCCGGTCCACCGATCATTATACTCGGGGGTCTGCAAAGACCCCTGAGTATAATGATAGTATTTGTGGGGCCCGCAGTGTCACTTGTCGATCCCGGCCCTGCCAGGATCGGCAAGTAAATAGAACCCGTAACGGCCTATTAAAAAAAAACAAAAAAAAAACGCAGCGGTAGCGGCTGTCACCAGGCCCCCTAATGGCCCAGGCCCTGTGGCAGCCGCCTCCGCTGCCTCTACGGTAGTTACACCCCTCGATAGATGTACTTTTTAGTTACACCATTTTGGTGAATGTTTGCAGACAGGTTACTCACCAGACATGGATTGGTAGATCTATCAGTTTATGGTTGACCAACAGAGACTAGGGGCTTAGCTATGGGACCACAAAGTCTTACATCTCTTGCAATAGGCGCCAATGTTTTCTCATCTTTTCTGTAGCATCCAGTCCTTTGGATGCTTACACGTCGGCATCATCATAGCTAGGAGACACCTTCTGTTCCATCCAAACATCAGCATAAACGGGGAATATCCAGTTGTCACGTGCACTGCGTTTTTATATACCCACACTATATGTAATTTAGCCCTTGAGGGTGGTTTGCGTGCATATCTTTCATATCCAGTCTACATAGCATCTTTATTACATGCCCCTTAAACCGGACCCCTGACCAAATGTAGCACAGGCAGTACAGCATAGTGTAGTATAGCGAAGTATGAAGTGTTTCCCCTGGGCCAATGACTCAGCCTTGTGGCTTTTGGTGGGGACTGCCGGCACAAACTTAAATAAATGACGGTAAAGATATACTTGTAACTTTACTCCTGTAAAGAAATGTAATCCATTGAGGCCCATTGAAGTGGTTGTGTTGTTTAGATCAGCGAAGTCTGGGATATCATCCTTGTCACAATCTCCATTCTTATTCCTGGTCCACAGGGTTCTGTATCTTAATTGAGTACTTGCTGACGATGAGCTATCAAATGCTGCTCTAACACCCCCAACTTAGCAGGTTCGAGGTCCACCAGAGGTTTATTGTCAGTTACCAGTGTAAACTCAGTGTCTTCCAAAATGTATGCAAACCTATTGGTCATCACCCACTCCACTGCCAGCGACTCCAGCTTGAACAAACTGTAGTTACTGTGATTTCTCTCACTATTGTGGAGGATCTTGGTGGTATACAGTGTCACCCTCACTTGTCAATCTTAAAGCTAAGTCAGCACAGTTGAACAGACTAGATCTTTGTATCCACAGGCCCTATACCCTTTTTGGACACCATATGGCCCAGAAGTTTGATGCTTTCCCGAAAGAGGTTGTACTTCCAAGGTTTCTGCTTTAATCCATGCCTCTGCAGTTGGTATAGTACCCCATCCAGCCTTTCCATGTGCTTTTTGAACATGATGCAGAAGATGATAATGTGATCTAGGTAGGTCAACAAGCATTTTGGTTTAGCTCTACCAGACACAGCTCTATCAATCTATGGACCATGGTTGGAGTGTTGTTCAAACCAAACGGTATCCACAAGAACTCATACAGCCCTATTGGCATGATGAAGGTAGTCTTTGCACAGTCCCATTTCGCAACATACACCTGCCATTAGCTGCTGGCCAAAACCAGTAAGGAAAAGTACCAGACCTGCTCTAGGGCTGTCACTAACTCAATACTTAAAGGGATCCTATCACTCAGACACAATTTTTTCTAGGTACCACGTCGGAATAGCCTTAAGAAAGGCTATTCGTCTTCTACCTTTTGTTGTCTTCTCCGCCCCGCCGTTCGCCTACAATCCCCGTTTTTCTCGGTATGCAAATGAGCTCTCTCGCAGCACTGGGGCGGGCCCCAGTGCTCAAACAGCACTGGAGGCGTCCCCAATACTGCGAGAGAACTCTCTCTAGCGCTCCCCCCATCTTCGTCAGCAGTGTCCTCTTCAGCCCCTTCTTCCAGCGGTGGCTTGTAACTTCTAGGCCTCGAGCCTTGGGCAGAGCAGACTGCGCATGCCCACCGGCCACAAGAAAATGACCGCTTGCACAGTATTGTAAGTGCCCATTTTCTCGTGGCCTGTGGGCATGCGTAGTTTGCTGTGCCCAAGCCCGAGGTCTAGAAATTATAAGCCACCGCTGGAAGAAGGGGCTGAAGAGGACGCTACTGACGAAGATGGAGGCGGCACTGGAGAGAGTTCTCTCGCAGCAATGGGGACACCCCCAGTGCTGTTTCAGCGCTGGGGCCCGCCCCCAGTGCTGCGTGAGAGCTCATTTGCATACTGAGAAAAAACGGGATTGCAGGCGAACGGCGGCACAGAGAAGATGAGGAAAGGTAGGAGACGAATAGCCTTTCTTAAGGCTATTCCGACGTGGTACCTAGAAAAAATTGGGTCTAAGTGATAGGATCCCTTTAACAGGGAATAGGCATCATGAGTGGTACAGACGTTCAGTCAATGATAATTCACTCAGAACCACAATAAGACGTCCCTAAGTACTATCAGGTCAGACCAGTCACCCAGGGCTCCATCAATAGGGTTCCCTGCATCTCTGTTTCAGCAGGACCTTAACCTCTTAGTACAGGTCTTCGGAAATTGGAGCTTCCCCTTTCGTCAGTATTATTTCCTTCACTCCCCATATTGAATCACTTACACGCTCATGTCATCTCCACCACAAAAACATCTCCAGAATATGCCCTTTCCTTACCAGAGATACATTAAAGACACTTATTGTCTCTCTGATTCATTCTCGCCTTGACTACTGTAACTCCTTACTAATCGGTCTTCCCCTCACTAAACTCTCCCCTCTACAATCTATTCTGAATGCAGCGGCCAGGCTCATCTATCAGGCTAGACGCTACAGCGATGCCTCCGGTCTGTGCCAGTCGCTACATTGGCTGCCTATTCATTATAGAATAAAATATAAAGTTATCACTCTCATCCACAAGGCTCTCCATAATGCTGCACCTCCATACATTTCCTCTCTCATCTCTGTCTACCGCCAAACCCATGTTCTCCGTTCACTCAATGACCTAACACATCCTCTGTTATCAGAACCTCCCACGCTCGTATACAAGACTTCTCCCGAGTTGCACCACTTCTCTGGAATGCTCTACCCCGGACAATCAGATTAACTCACAATTTCTACAGCTTCAAGCGCAAACTAAAGACACATCTTTTCAGACAGGCCTATCATAATTCCTAATGTAAACCCTTCCGTACCGTCATTAGTATCCCTAAAATCTAACCCTCCTCTGTTCCAGCTCCCACATTTCCCCACATGATATGATGCCATTTCAGGCTAACTTTATGTCCAGGCACCATCTGCACATTAAAGGACATGACTAGTGATGGCTCATAAAGTTGGCGACCCATGAGGTAATAGTACCTCATGGATGTCTGGTGCTTAAGGACCAATGAGGTACTATTACCTCATGGACATAAACAGTCTCCGTGTCTAAAGACAAGGAAACTTTAAGAAGGTTACTGCTGTCCATGACAGCAGACAACATTCTTTATATGAATCGGCAGGTTTAACCCCCTCCCTGCCATGTAGATCGCTGCAATTGACCGATCAATTCAGATCGTTCAATTTCAGCTTGCTGGCAAAGATCGGCGCAGATCATTGGATCTGTGCCGACAGGTTAATGTAAAAGTGATAGAGATTGGTGCTGTGCATAGCACCAATTGCTGTCGAGTGTTTGGGGGGGGTGTACAGTTGTGCCACCCCCCAGATGTCGCGATTGGTTGACTTGCATCTGTCACAGCAAATCAACCAATCGCAGGCTTGTAGGGCAGGGTAAATGCCAGGTCACTGCTTTGCTCACGTCAGTTCCCCCGGGAATTTGAGCAGAGCAGACCTCCTGTGAGCCGTCTCTCTGTGCGATTGTCTGTTACCTGCGTTACCACTGCGATTCTTGCATCTGTCACCAGCAGATTCTTGCATCAGACCTCCAGCCGTCCTTCACGTGTGCCAGACGTGTTTATCCATCCCAAATCTCCCAGATCTCTGCCCCGTCTCATCCCATCACCTCCCTCCCTCCCTCCCCTCCCCTTTTTTTTTTACAGTGCGCACTGATCAGTAACAAATTAACGTTACTAATCAGATCTATACTTTTTGGCGCAGTTTTTTTCTAGTTAGTGGAAAAAATATAGATACATCTCTGTCTATATTTTTTTCTGTTCAATTTTAGTTAGAAGAAAGGAACTTTTTTTTTTACGCTGTGCACTGATCAGTAACAAATTAACGTTACTAATCAGATCTATACTTTTTGGCGCAGTTTTTTTCTAGTTAGTGGAAAAAATATAGATACATCTCTGTCTATATTTTTTTCTGTTCAATTTTAGTTAGAAGAAAGGATCTCTTTTTTTTTTTTTTCTTTTTGCTAAACTCTGTGCACTGATCAGTAACAAGTAAACGTTACTGATCCCATCTGTACTTTTTGGCACAGGTTTTTTTTTCCTCTAATAGTAGTTAGAATATTTGTATTCTAAATTTTAGCTAGAAGAGAAGGGTTTCTTTCTTTTCTTTTTTTTTTTTACATAAAATACACGTGTTAAAGCACAACACACACACCACACTTTGATTTTCAATAAAGTTTCAAGAAATAAAGTTACTCAAGTAAAACACCACACACACACAAAAATGTCCCAACAGTCCCAATCATCCCAAAGAAGGTTTTCAGTAGAAGAGGCGTACGCCATACTGGCCTCTGACACTGATACCGCTAGTGAGGGAGAAGAGGAAAATGCCCCATTCCTTTATTTTTCCTCTTCTTCCTCCTCCTCCTCCTCCAGTGATGAGCAACCCCAAAGGAGGCGCCCCAGAACAATTGCTGATTTAGTTGCCACACCTGTAGAGCCCATGTGGACGCCAGCCCCAGAAAATTTAGAACCTCAGCTTCCTGACTTTGTAGCCCGGTCAGGAATACAAATTGAGACTGAGGGCTTCAGAGAAATTGACTTTTTCAAAATCTTTTTCTCTGATGAGTTTGTAGAATTGATGGTGGCTCACACTAATTTATACGCCCAACAATTCATAGAACGAAACGCCACCTCTTCCTATGCCAGGCCCCAGAACTGGACCCCAGTAAATGCAGCAGAAATGAAGATTTTCTGGGGTCTTATTCTGCATATGGGCATAGTGAAAAAACCTAAAATTCGTCAGTATTGGAGTACAGATGTATTGTACAACACTCCAATCCATCGAATGGCTATGTCCAGGAAGCGGTTTGAAAGCATCCTAAAATTCCTTCATTACAATGATAATTCCCAGTGCCCGCCCCAAGATGCTCCAAATTTTGACCGCTTATACAAAGTTAGGCCAGTCATTAACCACTTTAGCACCAAATTTGCAGAGTCCTACATCCCTGATCAGAACATTGCAATTGATGAGTCTCTGATCAGTTTCAAAGGGAGGCTAAAATTCCGCCAATACTTGCCCAGTAAGCGGGCACAGTATGGCATTAAAATGTACAAGCTGTGTGAGAGCAGCTCAGGATACACTTATAAATTTAGGGTGTATGAAGGAAGGGACACAAGGATTGAGCCCCCAGACTGCCCCCCAATCCTAGGAGTTAGTGGGAAAATAGTGTGGGATTTGCTGCACCCACTGCTGGACAAGGGTTATCACCTTTATGTGGATAACTTTTACACCAGCATCCCACTCTTTAGGTCCCTGAGTTCCAGAGGAACTGCAGCTTGTGGGACTGTGCGCAGAAATCAAAGAGGCCTCCCTAGGGCACATATTGCGCAGCCCCTCAGAAAGGGTGAGAGTAGTGCCGTCTGCAATGAAAATATGCTGCTGGTCAAGTATAAGGACAAGAGGGATGTCCTTGTACTGACCACAATTCATGGCAGCGGCAGCACCTCTGTCCCTGTGCGTGGCACCAGTACCACTGTCTCCAAGCCAGACTGCATCCTGGCATACAATAGGTACATGGGAGGGGTTGATCTATCTGATCAAGTCCTAAAGCCCTACAGTGCCATGACAAAAACAAGTAAGTGGTACAAAAAGCTGGCCGTGCACATGGTTCAGATGGCATTGTATAACTCTTACGTGCTATCACGATGTGCAGGCCACACAGGAACTTTCCTTGAGTTTCAGGAGACAATTATCAAGATCCTGATATTTGGGGACCTAGAAGTGCCAGGCCCCAGTACTTCTGAAACTCAAGGTTCCCGTATAGTACCAGGGCAACATTTTCCCGGTGAAATCCCCCAAACTGCAAAGAAAGGGAAAAGCCAAAAAAGATGCAGAGTGTGTTACAAAAGAGGAATAAGTAAATACACCACGTATCAGTGTGACACCTGCCCTGATAAACCTGGCCTGTGCATAAAGGAGTGCTTTAGATTATTCCACACTTCCATGGAATATTAATTTTAGAATTTATTTTCCATGGAATATCGCCTCCTTATACCATCACGTACTCTGCAAAGATTTACTTTCATCCGGTTATGCAATAATTTCTGGAAACTAAATTATTGTCATACGAGTTGCATCCAAATGTTTGCTATGCATCTTGGTAATTTTTTAAGGGGTGTAATTTAACACTGAAGTCACTGAACTCAAGGGGTCTAGTTTCCAAAATGGGGTCACATTTTGGGGGGCTTTCACTTTTTTGGCACTTCAAGGCCTCTGCAAATGTGACATGGTAGCTAAAATCAATTACAGCCAAATTTACCCTCCAACTATTGTTCTCTCCCACTGTGTGACCATACATCACTTTACGTCCACATGTGGGGCATTTCTGTAGTTGGGAGAAAATGCTTGACAATTTGTGGAGTGCATTTTCTCTTTTAACCCCTTGTGGAAATGCAAAATTTGGGGTTAAAGCAACATTTTATTGTAAAAAAGGAAATTTTCCATTTTCACATCCCAATAGTTAATTATTTTTTGCAACTCCTATAGGGTCCAAGTGTTAACTATGCCGCTTAATAATTTTCCTGAGGGGTCTAGTTTCCAAAATGGGGTCACATTTTTGGGGGTTTTCACTGTTTTGCCACTTCAAGGCCTCTGCAAATGTGACATGGTAGCTAAAATCAATTACAGCCAAATTTACCCTCCAACTATTGTTCTCTCCCACTGTGTGACCATACATCACTTTACGTCCACATGTGGGGCATTTCTGTAGTTGGGAGAAAATGCTTGACAATTTGTGGGGTGCATTTTCTCTTTTAACCCCTTGTGGAAATGCAAAATTTGGGGTTAAAGCAACATTTTAGAGCAAAAAATGTTACTTTTCCTTTTGTTGGGCCAATTCTGCTACACTCCTGTAGGGTCAAAGGGCTCACTATACCCCTTGATAAATTCCTTGAGGGGTCTAGTTTCCAAAATGGGGTGACATTTTGGGGGTTTCCACTGTTTTGGCACCTTGGGGGCTCTGCAAACGGGACATGGTGCCTGAAAAGGATTGTAGCAAAATCTGGCCTACAAAATCAAATTAGCGCTCCATCCGCTCTGAGAGCGACCGTGTGCCCGTACATTAGGGTACCAGCACATATGGGGTATTGTCGTGTTCGGGAGAAACTGTGGAACAAAATGTGGGGTGCAATTTTTCCTTTAACCCCTTGTGAAGATGAAAAATTTGGGGCTACAGTGACATTTTATTATAAAAAAAGTAATTTTTCATTTTCACTTCTCAATGGTAAAAAAATCTGTGAAACACCTGTAGGGTCCAAGTGCTCACTATTCCCCTTGATAAATTCCTTGAGGGGTCTAGTTTCCAAAATGGGGTCATTTGTGGGGGGTTTCCACTGTTCTGGCACTTCATGGGCTCTCCAAATGCAACATGGTGCCTGAAACACATTCCAGCTAAATTTGCCCTCCAAAATCCCAATAGCGCTCCTTCCGCTCTGGACCTCACAGCGTGCCCATAGATCATTTTACATCCACATATGGGGCATTTCTGTAGTTGGGAGAAAATGCTTGACAATTTGTGGGGTGCATTTTCTCTTTTAACCCCTTGTGGAAATGCAAAATTTGGGGTTAAAGCAACATTTTAGAGCAAAAAATGTTACTTTTCCTTTTGTTGGGCCAATTCTGCTACACTCCTGTAGGGTCAAAGGGCTCACTATACCCCTTGATACATTTCTTGAGGGGTCTAGTTTCCAAAATGGGGTGACATTTTGGGGGTTTCCACTGTTTTGGCACCTTGGGGGCTCTGCAAACGGGACATGGTGCCTGAAAAGGATTGTAGCAAAATCTGGCCTACAAAATCAAATTAGCGCTCCATCCGCTCTGAGAGCGACCGTGTGCCCGTACATTAGGGTACCAGCACATATGGGGTATTGTCGTGTTCGGGAGAAACTGTGGAACAAAATGTGGGGTGCAATTTTTCCTTTAACCCCTTGTGAAGATGAAAAATTTGGGGCTACAGTGACATTTTATTATATAAAAAGTAATTTTTCATTTTCACATCTCAATGGTAAAAAAATCTGTGAAACACCTGTAGGGTCCAAGTGCTCACTATTCCCCTTGATAAATTCCTTGAGGGGTCTAGTTTCCAAAATGGGATCATTTGTGGGGGGTTTCCACTGTTCTGGCACTTCATGGGCTCTCCAAATGCAACATGGTGCCTGAAACACATTCCAGCTAAATTTGCCCTCCAAAATCCCAATAGTGCTCCTTCCGCTCTGGACCTTACAGCGTGCCCATAGATCATTTTACGTCCACATATGGGGCATTTCTGTAGTTGGGAGAAAATGCTTGACAATTTGTGGGGTGCATTTTCTCTTTTAACCCCTTGTGGAAATGCAAAATTTGGGGTTAAAGCAACATTTTAGAGCAAAAAATGTTACTTTTCCTTTTGTTGGGCCAATTCTGCTACACTCCTGTAGGGTCAAAGGGCTCACTATACCCCTTGATAAATTCCTTGAGGGGTCTAGTTTCCAAAATGGGGTGACATTTTGGGGGTTTCCACTGTTTTGGCACCTTGGGGGCTCTGCAAACGGGACATGGTGCCTGAAAAGGATTGTAGCAAAATCTGGCCTACAAAATCAAATTAGCGCTCCATCCGCTCTGAGAGCGACCGTGTGCCCGTACATTAGGGTACCAGCACATATGGGGTATTGTCGTGTTCGGGAGAAACTGTGGAACAAAATGTGGGGTGCAATTTTTCCTTTAACCCCTTGTGAAGATGAAAAATTTGGGGCTACAGTGACATTTTATTATAAAAAAAAGTAATTTTTCATTTTCACATCTCAATGGTAAAAAAATCTGTGAAACACCTGTAGGGTCCAAGTGCTCACTATACCCCTTGATAAATTCCTTGAGGGGTCTAGTTTCCAAAATGGGGTCATTTGTGGGGGGTTTCCACTGTTCTGGCACTTCATGGGCTCTCCAAATGCAACATGGTGCCTGAAACACATTCCAGCTAAATTTGCCCTCCAAAATCCCAATAGCGCTCCTTCCGCTCTGGACCTCACAGCGTGCCCATAGATCATTTTACATCCACATATGGGGCATTTCTGTAGTTGGGAGAAAATGCTTGACAATTTGTGGGGTGCATTTTCTCTTTTAACCCCTTGTGGAAATGCAAAATTTGGGGTTAAAGCAACATTTTAGAGCAAAAAATGTTACTTTTCCTTTTGTTGGGCCAATTCTGCTACACTCCTGTAGGGTCAAAGGGCTCACTATACCCCTTGATAAATTCCTTGAGGGGTCTAGTTTCCAAAATGGGGTGACATTTTGGGGGTTTCCACTGTTTTGGCACCTTGGGGGCTCTGCAAACGGGACATGGTGCCTGAAAAGGATTGTAGCAAAATCTGGCCTACAAAATCAAATTAGCGCTCCATCCGCTCTGAGAGCGACCGTGTGCCCGTACATTAGGGTACCAGCACATATGGGGTATTGTCGTGTTCGGGAGAAATTGTGTAACAATATGTGCAGTGCAGTTTCTCCTTTAACCCTTAGTAAATGTGTAAATTCTAGGGCTAAATGAATTTATTAGTGACAGAAATTGAAAAATGTAAATTTGACCTCCATTTTGTTGTAATTGCTGTGAAATGCTGAAAGGGTTAAGAAACTTTCTAACTGCTGTTTTGGATTCTTTCAGGAGTGCAGTTTTTAGAATGGGGTGACTTTCGGGGGGTTTTATTAGAGAGGCCTTTCAAGTTCCCTTCAGAACTGAACTGGTCCCTTGAAAAATGTGTTTTGGAAATTTTCTTGAAAATTTGGAAAATTACTGCTTGACTTGTAAGCCATATAATATCTGAAAAAAATGAAAGAGTGATTAAAATTTGATTGCTACATAAATCAGAGACATGGTTAATTATATTTATGAAAAAATTTGGGTAGTATGACTTTCTATTTGAAAGGCTTGCAATTTCAAAGTTTGAAAAATGCATTTTTTTCAAAATTTTCACCAAATTTCCTATTTTTTCATAATTAAAGACAAAACATATCGACGAAAATTTACTACTGACATGAAGTACAATGTGTCACGAAAAAACAATCTCAGAATCACTTGTGTAAGTTAAAGCGTCTCAAAGTTATTGCCATTTAAAGTGACACATGTCAGTTTTGAAAAAAGAGGCCTGGTCCTCAAGTCACTTTTGAGCTGTGTCTCCATAGGGTTAAAGGACATGACTAGTGACGGCTCATAAAGTTTTATGTTTATGTAATGACAGTAACCTCTATTACAAAAGTGTCTGACCCCTGTATAAGCAATACCGCCCCTGCTACCTCTTGTGTCACCCCCTCTACCTCATAGATTGTAAGCTCTTGCGAGCAGGGCCCTCAGTCCCAGTGTGTGAAATGACTATTTTTGTAATGTATCTCTCTGTCTTTATTTGAACCCTACAAATTGTACAGTGCTGCGGAATATGTTGGCGCTATATAAATAAAATGTATTATTATTATTATTATTGTGTTCCAAGGCATGTGTCTTCCTGAAGTTGACCCTGAACCAAGAGAAGGCACAGACATGACCCCTGCAGCAGGGAACCTTAGACTGTGTCTTCCACTTCTAAACAACTGTCCTCCTGAGCACCTGATGAAATGACTTCTGTGTCCTCTTCAGTGAACGATCCAACACTCTCATGATCGTGTCAGTACAAAGAGCTGCTGTATGCCCCTGTATGCTACATAGCAATGATGAACAACGTCTAGACTAGATAGTTACTAGAAAGCAGTGCATTGTGGTTAAAATGTCAAAAGGTTTGTTTCAGGGATATGTCTATTAAATCACACAAAAACGTATCAATTTTTAATTGAATTTATTTAAAGGAAATGCTCCTTTCTCTAGATATTACTGTGATGATATACTTGTTATTGCATCCCCTATGTTCAGTGCTGGTGAGAAGAAACCGCTCCTTGTGCTGCAGTTCTTATTGACAGGCCTATACATAAACACAATTCACTTTGGCGCCTATGTACATGAGGATGTAAGCTATGTAACTTTGGTGGACGTTATTACAGAAAGTCAATAGAACAGCAGGGGTTACCATATTAAATATGCAAAAGATATTTTTTTATATTATGTTTAAATGTTATTGTAAAGTAAAATGGTTACTACATTGCTTATGTGATCTAACAGAAATGAAATATTTAATTGTGGTACAGGCCTGTAAAATATGTTCACCATGACCTTAGTACAGGGCATATCGTATAAGCGTTGCGTGATTAGATTTCTTTCAGAAGCTCCGTTTCTTTAAATCCAGACGCCTCTTTATTATTAGGTAATAAAGTTAACTTAGTAAAAAAAAGAGGAATCTTGAGTCATGTAATGAAGTGACTTTTATATAAACAATTTACGTAATATATTGTTATTCTGCAAAGCTGCAGGGGAAATTGCATTTAGTGTGAAATGGTGAAGTCTTTGACACGTCTGACCTAACTGACTTACCATTTCATTTCATTCTTTTCAGCAGAGTTTACTTTGAGAATTCCCTGATGGCTTGTAAGTTCTTTCATGACGGATCTAAAGAGGCATATGTTTTTAAAACCAACCAAAGTGTTAAATTCATTGTATTTCTCTCTTGGCTGTATGTCTGAAAACATACCTCTCTTTTTATAGCAAAAACAAGATCTTCTCAGACATGGCTTTTGAAGAATGTGCAAATGATTTTTATACATATTACAAAAAAACCTATGAGTATGATGGAATGGATGAGGAAGGGGGAGTAGTAGTGACATTCCCTTTCTGGAAACAGGGAAACGGATTGTCACTGGATAACCAGCAAATGTCACTTTGGCAGTCACATGACTATATATGGGTAAATATACAGTTTTGATTAATTATGTTATTTATAAAGAGTTAGGGGAGGGTGTCTATGTTAGTGTAGGAGTTTATAGTGATCCCGGACAACCCCTTTAAGCAGAAGCTGAGTGAGTAAGAAGCAACACAGGCACAAGGGGGGGGGGGGGGCTTTGGAGCTAAGTGGGATTTTATCTCACACCAAGTGTTTTATTAATAACTGGTCAGTGCTTTTCTGTAATGTCCTAATTACTTTTTGGGTTCTGTCTATGACAGACATCATAGCAGATATTCTCCACTCACCAGCTCAGGTAAAACTAAAAATTAGAGATAGAGTCTACAGAAGGGAAAATTGAATAATATAATAATATATATAATGACCAGAAATAGTGTTACCCCTTAGTTAATAGTTAATTAGTTAATAGGTTAGGTACACTTTAAAGGGAAAATACAGTACAATCACCAGTCATCATGTTATAGAACAGGAACTAGGCAGATTGATATATACATTTTGGGGAACAATTCAGTCCACTTTATATTTTATCATCAAAATGTCTGCTCTGTCTTTGCTATAGAGTCAAGGAGGTGGTCCTATCAGTAACTGACAGCTATCTCTGTATGCACAGTGTGAGAAGGTGAAAGGAAAAGTGCTGGAGTCCTGCTATATTAGCCCTAGATTCCTGACTTATGTGTGGTTCAGTGCGGGTCTGGAATAGGTTTCAGCCCCGGGTGTGGGTCATAGGCTCATTACTGGTCCATAAAAGGCTGCTGAGCCTGCCGAGCCTGCACTTCAGGGTAGATCCTGAGAGGAGAGGAAGTGCCTGGGTCTGTCCTGACACTGAGAGCCATGTATATGGTACAGTGGTTTTTTTGGTTGATTTGTGTGGCTGGTAGTAAGCCACATGTACAGTTAGTATTTTCTGTTTAGTTAGCACTCAGACGAGCAGGATTCTTTTTGATGTTATTTTGTATGAAGTTAAGGCTGTATTTTATTTGCTCGTTTTTGTGCCTGATGTAAAGATTTTTTTATTTTGCTGTTTTTCTTAAATAAACTACTTTGCTGCAAGATTTATGTCCCTGTCTCTGCTTGGTTGGGTCTGCACCACTGCTTCTCCTGAGCTATCTTCCCCTCAACAGTCATAGAAGGAAGGTTGTCAATCACTTATAGTTCAGAGCTTTCAATGGATACATGTTATGCTGAATACTTTCTCTTGAAACTATATATCAACTTTCTCAGCTGCTCTGCCTCTATATCATGATGCACTGTATTTTCCTGGAGACAGGTTCCCTCTGCAGATATTTTTTTAAAAATTAAATTTATTCCCTTAGGTCTGGCTCACATCCGCATTCGCTATTCCATTCGAGGAGTCCGCTTGGGAACCCCCTGAACAGAATTCCAAACACTTTAAAAAGCCGTGAGCAATGAAGGCACATGGACCTCATAGACTATAATGGGGTCTGTGTGTTTTTCGTGCATTATCCACACGAATCATGCAGAGAGAAAAGTACTGCTTGAAGAATACTGAACGTGGATGTGAATCAGGCCTTATATAGCACCAACACATTCCATAGTTCTCTACAGAGATTGTCATCACTTAATGTCTCTACTAGGGCTGTCAATCTAAACTGATCTATCAGTATGCTTCAAGTGTGTGTTATGAAATCCAGTTAAACATGGGGTAACAAACAAACCCCTGTGCACAAGTTGCCATTGGTCAAACCCAGGATCTCAGTAGTACAGGGCGTTACTGCTACATACAAATTTTGAGGGGGACAAACACAAACCAAGCACAAACAATAAAGTTATCTCTCAAGCTGTTAGCTTCCTAGATAGCGCCCTATCATTGCTGATGGAAAAAAAGACATGCAAATTTACAGAGGGTGGAACCAGTGGAGGATATTTCTGGTCCACAGAACACACGTAAATTGGCGATTAGGCAGTGAGGAAGAGAGAAGAATAGCTTCCAGAGAAACAAGGCCTAGGCTAACAAGGCAAGCCCTCCTAGAGTGGCAGAAAAAGTGACGATATGCTCGTCTGAAAAGATTAGGCTTCTTCAACCTGCATTGTCTTATGTTTACTTATTTCCTTACTTGTACTTAATAGTACAAGTAACAGCAAAGATCTTCAGGAAGGATACTGGTTGTCTCAATCTGTGGTGTGTGTCTGTTCCTCTACATTACACCATAAAATCTGATGGCACTGCTATAAGAGACTAGGTGTGCTTGGCTTAAAAAATTGATAAACATTGCCCTAAATGATAAAATGTTGGTTGACTGTGACTGCTTCAAGAGGAAACTCAATAAAAACGTATTCTTGTACAGCACTCAGAATCTTTCAGTTGGGCTGTTATTGAGACAGATGCCCTGGTGTTTGCTTTCAATATAAAAAAGAACAATGATAATACTAAATGTATATGCCCTATGATTTTAGGATTGTTCTACAAATTTTCACAATCTTGTGCAAATAAATCAGAAGTTTTTGACATAAATATTTTTGTATCCATTAGTTAACATTATTTACTTTTCTTTCACAGATATATTACTTGGACTGCTATTTTGACAGCTCAGCCTTATTGAATTTCCTAGTGCTTAATACATAATAAAATAGCATTTCAGTATAAGGGAATGTTTTTGTTCATCTGTAAGGACTAATATTAATTTGGTCCTTGTCAAAGCACTTGAATAAAAATAATCCCACCCCCTGTGAAGTTTAATATTTGAATAGATTTCAAGGTATTTTCAGCACGCTGGTAGGTATTGAAAACTGACGACTTTATTTTTTTTTTAATACACATATTTATTTTGAGATTAGAGGAAGAATAGCCTTGTGTTCTTTAAATGTATGTAATCTGACCTATGAATACATTCATTTCAGGGGCATAGTTTGAGGGCGTATAGAGGGTGCAGTTGCATCAGGGCCCAGGAGCCTTAGGGGGCCCATAAGCACTGGCATCAGTATTGAGACTGCATCTTCCATCTGGTCCATAAGCCAAGGAGACACACAGATTACTCTAACCACACTAAGGTGGATTAAACTCCTTAGCACCCGTAACCACCACTATCAAGAATTCACTGTAGGGATGAGGAAGTAGGCCCGGGCATAAGATTGCATCGGGTCCCACAAGACTTTAGTTACACCACTGATTCATTTTGTCCCAGACTTAAAATAAATTATGCTGAAAGAAATATTGCAAGATTTTGGAGTACTAAACGGGGTGTGCAAGAGTAGATATGGATTGCCTATCATGTGGATTGGAGCCGAGCTGCAGTTACTGTGTATCTTCTGGTAGACACTCAAATCTACACCAGTTTACACCCATTTCTGCTGCAAATGATAAAGGCCATACTGCTTTCAGGAAAATAGCACAAATATTCAATAAGTTGAACCTTGTTGTATAAAAACGCCTTTACATAAATACTTTGACTTTTCAATGCCACTATTGTGGCAATATTGGTTACAGCGTTGAGATGTTCACAACAACAGACAGGATGATACAAGTAGTCTTGGTATATATTCCTTTGTAGTATTTCTCAACATTCTTAGAATATCTGCTGTCAGTGAATGGGAACACTCATGATCACATTAAAATACTGAGAACGTCAACAAACCTCATTTTTCTCACGGCTGGGTATTTGCTGCATTTGTTTCCAGTCTCAACAATTCTCTATGAGCTAAGCAGCATTGACTGCAGTCAAATACCTTCTACCCATTCCAATACTGTTCATGAAAGCTGCTGATATATTTAGCTAGTATTGCATAGATAATAGATGTAGGACCGGACAACTGTGAGGAGCTACAGAGATGATGTAGCATGGCATGCCTTGATCAAGAAACATCATAGTGAGCTTTACAAAATCTATAATGCAAAAATTAATGGCAGAATTTCTGTTTTCCTATATATCCCCTCTACAGAAAGAGTTAAAGTGGTTATCTAGTTTCCAAAAAATATCTACATATACATCCCACTGTTCCCTTGTGCTCTCTTTGCTTGGCTTTATTTTACTTGCTGCTCCTTCTATCACTGTTATCACTGCTCTCACTCTCTGTGTACCCCTCCCTTGTCCACTCTGCCATGCATTGAAAACACAGGTAATAAATAACTCCCATATTCAAGGTCATGTGCTGCTGTGATGTTTGTTTGCTGGCTGCCCTGCTCACAGGGAGGGGGAGTGACCTTCCAAATGAAATGTCACAGCTGACGTCAATGACCTGAAAATAAATCAGATAAATGGTGATGAATTTAAACAATATATCAAGAAGTGTTTTGTATTTATACATCCAGTTATTTGGGCCATTTTTTTTAAATTCGATAACCCGTTTAATAAATATTAGTCAATAAATTATATGTACCCTAAAAATGGTAAAAAATTTCTTGCATGGCTACAGCAATAATATAATAAAAATGTTATGGGTCTCAGAAAGAAAGGATGAAAAAAACTAAAAAAAAGTTTGCTCCTTAAAGGGATTGTCCGCCTCCAAATAACATTGTTCTACTGTCCACACAAAAATTTGATTTAGGGCCGGACAACCTCATGAAGGCCCAAAGAAGCCTGATCACTAGGTGTTAAAGAGGACATAAGTTGAAAATTATAACATGCTCATATGAGAAGATCAGATTGGTATAACTTTGATCTTATAATCAGGGTGCATTTATTTAAGGAATGTGGTTTCCAAAAGTTTCTATACATTCCTATGGTGAATGTGAACTAACCAGACAGAGGTGAGCAAATGAGGTGTGTTAATGTTGAAGTTAGATTTGTGTCATGCGTGGACATACCACAAATAGTTTTCACTCAAGCAAATCGAGACTGTCACCCAAAGACCTAGTAACAAAAGCCAGCAATGATATCCGGATACAAGTATTTGTGACAGACGTTACTTCTGCTGACATTCTACCACTTGTTTATCACATGTATTACAAAAAAAAACAGAACTCTCCCTGACATTTCCAACTTGGAACTGTAGGAGGAGCACCTCTCACTTTTTGGATTACATTCTAAATTTTTTTCTAGCAAGGATAGGAAATTTTCCAGAGTAAACAATCATTGCTATTAAAATCCAAGTTATCCTCTAACCTCTCAGATCTGAACCTCCGCACCCAGTGAATAGGGAACAACTTGTAATAACCTGAAACAAGAAAGAATTGTTTTATTATAATCCTATGAAAAGCTTTAAAAAGATTAGAACTGTGGTATTACCCATTTCATTGAGATTATTCTACAATTAAAAAATGTATCTATTTACTCCCTTTTACTTTGTAGGGATATTGCTTGACCTCTGTTTTGGCAGCAAAGACCTCTGTCCCATTTATCATACATTTATCAATTCTACATGTTCTACTTAGAAATATTAATTTATTCTGCTTCATTATTTAAAATGTAACACTTTTTTTAGAGTCACAAAATATCCAGTGTATGGATATTGCTGTTTCCACTTATTGTGGCACAACCTGGTGAGTCGGTCATCTAATGTGTCCAGTGCCTGTCAGAAATATTTTTAGACAAAGTACGGTCCTGGGCAATATTTAAACCACTAAAACTGACATATTGTACCAAACACATGTCCACATACTATGTAGTATAGTCACACTCACTATACAATAAACAATATTAACAATATATTACCAGTATAAAACTCTCATATAGTAATTCAATAATACCACATTCTGTTACTGAATTACAAAAAAAACCCAAAAAACAAGAACATTATCACTATATGGTGGTACATACTAAGCTTGAAAAAGCACCTGAGAGGTGCAAAACAATTGTTGCTGCTGTTTTTCATCTCTGCAAGCCTCTCTGCTGCTGTTTCTTTTAAAGGGGTATTCCCATAACTCTTGTTCTGTGCTCTCTTCACTTCCTGGATTTCTCGGCACATTGGTGGGCGGGGTTACACTTCTATCTATCTATCTGCTATGTTTGCAGTCAGTAATGAGGGTTGTTTGTAAATGCATTATCACAGTATAAAGCTGATGTGGAAACTGATGTAGCAGAGCTCGATTTGAGTCAGCTTGCATTACATACAGAGGTAACGGACTCCTTATCTCAGCCCTTATCAGTGAAATTCAATTAAACTGGCTGATAAGTGGAAAAGCTGAAGATAGACAGCACAGTAATCCTGGAGCTCTCTCCTCCCCCCTCCCCTATCTGAGGACCTCCGTTGCTTGTCAGCCCCTCCCCCCTGAGAGCAGGCAGCTACATCACTTGGGAAATGAGCAGATAAGCCCAGTGGCCATAGAAACGCAGTGTCAACAATGAAGTGAATAAATTAATTAAGATAGCGGCCAAACAAAGCAGTTTTGATAAAGCAATGTATTTAGGAAAAGTCTTAAATCCACATAAACTAGCAGTATAGATAGGATCCTTGTGATGGGACAACCCCTTTAATGAAGTGGAATACAGCCTGAAAAATTTTAATGACGCCTTGGGTGAGTGCCCCCATTATTTCTATTTTTTATTAGTGACTCAATAATACCACATTCTGTAACTGAATTACAAAAAGATACAAACAAGAAAATTACCACTATATGGTGGTAGATGCCTGTTCTATCTATGTAGGCAGGCTAAGTATAAATGCTTATATTAAAATTAAATTCAGTGAATCACAGTTCACATTTCAAATTGGATAACTTTTTATCTACATGTATCATCAGAGGCGTAATAAGGAGTGGCGGGGGCCCCGTGTTGAACTTTTGACATGGCCCCCCCAAATACCCTGACCAACCAACACCCCCCTGCATTCCTGCACACAGTATTATGTCCCCATAGTGGCCCCTGCACAAAGTATTATGCCCCATAGTGACCCCTGCACACAGTATTATGCCCCATTGTGGCCCCTGCACACAGTATTATGCCTCATAGTGACGCTGTACACAGTGTTATGTCCCATAGTGGCCCCTGAACACAGTATGATGCCCCATAGTGGCTCCTGCCCCATTGTGGACCACCCCTGAACAATTATTATACTCTGGGGGATTTCAGACTCACAGAGGGATAGAAAACATAAAAAACAATGTTACTTACCTCTCCCTGGTTCGGGCGCACTCCCCGCTGATGTCGGCCATCTTCGATGATGGAAGAGACGTCACTTGAGCTGGGGCTTGCGTTGTGACGCATAAGGACGCAGGCTCCAGCCCATGTGATGGCTGTGACATCACAAAGTAGGCCTCAAGTCTTCTGAAGCATAGGGGAGGTAAGTAACAGTGTTTTTTATGTTCCCTCACCTCTTCTAGCCCTCTGATTATTATACTCTGGGTTTTTTAAAAGACCCCTTGAGTATAATAATAATGTTCGTGGGGTTCGCGGTCCCGCAGCCTCACTTACTAAACTCAGCTCCTGCTCACAGCCTCCGCAGAAGAAGAAGCACCAGCGGCCGTGAGAAGGAGCCAGGATCGGTATGTAAATAGGGCCAGATCCAGTAGGTAACGGACTAATAAAAAAAAATCTGCAGCGGCTGTCGCTGGGCCCCCTAATGTCCCAACCCTGTGGCAGTCGCTACCACTGCTACCCCAGTAGTTATGCCTCTGTATATCATACAAATATTATTACGGTACAAGCATTTTATGTACTGAAGGATTACCACTAGATGGCATAAGTAGCTTGCATTTCATTCAGATTTTATGAATATAAACCTTAGTCATGAAATACTTTGCTCTTCAATTTTTATTACAGCTGAGCTTTGCTTTTATTACAGCATAAGGAATCCGGCAAATAAATTCCCACATAAAAGAATGTTACAAAATCAGTTCCCACAAAACACACAACAAAATACAATTAAATGGCCACAAGAAAATAATGTATATTATATAATAGCTTCATCACAAACAACACGTTCACTCAGCAAAACAGACATTTGGGTCTTATTCTGGAATGTGTTTTTAACTAGTGATTTGTCAGTTTTTTTTTAGTATGCATATGACATTAGAAGCACTTTTTATGTGGTTTACCACTGGACATACAGCTATTTAAAGAGACCCCATCCTTTTGCAACAGCTGTATCTTTATATACTGGTAATACACAGTCCTAAAGGCTTCCTCAAGAGTTTCAAGATGCACCAGAATTATCAGCAGGCTCTGGCGAATTAATAATTCTTGTACATGTACGTGAGCATGAAGTCAAATCTATGCGTCTCAGGGACTGATGCATATTTTGGTCTAACTCCCACCAGTTTTTTACTGTGAGTTATAGTAAATCTGACTGCCTGCATAGCTAGATTCCCATCCTGTTCCAAAGACTGCCTAAAAAAGTAGCAAGTGGGGTGCAGAAGCTGTGATGTCAGTGTGCGTCATAGATGCGCCACTGTCTAGTCACAGCCAAGTTAATAAATATCGGCAAAGTTTCTTAGAAAGTTGCATAAACTTCTATTATGCCCCATTTATTTGGTTTGTAGACTACGAGAGATGAGCGAGTAGTACTTGATCGAATACCTCCACTGCATAGTTATTGGTGTAATCGGTCGAATACCACGTGGTAAACGCAGTAAAAATTCGATTCCACTCCCGCCTTCCCTGGCATTTTTTTTTATACCGATAACTATGCAGGGGAGGTATTTGATCAAATACTACTCACTCATCTCTATAGACTATCCATGTCTACCTTTTGGTTGGCATAGTAGGGGACTTGATTGATGCACAGTGACACCATCTGCAGCAAGATGATGCTGCAGCTCTTTGGAGGTGGTCTGTGGATTGTCCTTCCTCTATTAATCAAAACAGAGAATTACTAAAGAATGCTGCCCTGCATACTATACAATCACATCCCAACTCAAAGTTGGCAGTATCATGATTTAGCACAGTTTTATTTCATAGACCAGTATAGACTGCCGCTATTAAGTGAACTACAAACTATGTACTGTACAATCAAAAAGTTATGCCTGATAGCAAGACAACACGTATGCAAATGCAAATGTGCCTACAGTTAGAAACAATTTTTCAAAAAGGAATAGTACAGGTGAAAATATGAAACTTTGTGATATATCTCATTAAGGATATGTGTTTCCTTATCCACTTATTAACCTGTTCTTCTGCTTCTTATTTTCAGTCTACCTGCTTATTTACATTATATTCAGCCTTACACATAAAGCTGTATGGACAAAGGAGGGATGGAGTGTGAGTCTTTCTGCAGCTAGTTAATTGATGTGTCACCTCATACTGTGTACTAGCAGCCTCTTATCTACAAACATAGCAGTGTTAAAAGTGTACAGAGTACCTGAGTGTAGGAGCAGCAATAGTATAGGATAAGTCTTCTACCTTCTCCCCATAGACTAATATGTAGATAGTACCTTTGCCTATCGTACTAATATTATAAAGGTGAAAGTTTGTGAGTTTGTGGGTTTGTGTGTTTGTTCCTCAATCACAGTCAAACAGCTGAATGGATTTTGGGGAAATTTCACACACACACACACACACACACACACACACACACACACACACACACACACACACACACACTTACCAGGAAAAGGTAGTAGGCTACTTAAAATGTGGTTCACTCACTCCAAATTGCCACCATGACCCTCCAAAGACACCTCCGGGCTCGGCTGTAGAAGCTGGCATTCTGCCAGCGCTGGTTTGTCCACGCACCTCCTATTGGTGCATGGCAGGCTGTGGGCGGGCTATAGAGGCAGGGCTGCGGCACCATAGGTTGGGGGCTGAATGTGCGCGTGCTGATTGAGCAGGGACACAGTGAAGAAGATGGCGGCAGCCCACATCGTCCCAGAGCCGCAGCTATCCAAGGCCACCTGCACACATTGCGGAGGAGGCTGCTGCACCCGACACTACACATACAGGTCAGTGCAGGGGGGAGGGGGTGTCCCGAGAAGGCGGGGGTGTCCCGGGGGGAGGGGGTGTCCCGGGGGGGAGGTCCCCAGGGATCAACCACGTTCCCCAGCTTCATGTTCCCCTCCTACATCGGCCCCAGTGTAGTAGCACTTACCTTGGCCACGCTCCCTCGCCGCTGCTTTCTCCGCTCGCTCAGTCCACATAGTTTGTGGCTGCTGCCTGTGTGTGTAGTAAATGCAGCAGAACGCGATCCGGCATCATAGCAACCTGACGCCGGGGCCTCACTAGGACACACACAGGCAGCAGCCGCAAATTATATGCAATGCGCGAGCGGAGAAAGCAGCCGCGAGGGAGCATGGCCAAGGTAAGTGCTAATACACTGGGGCCAATGTAGGAAGGGGACATGAAGCTGGGGACAGAGATGGAGGGGACAAGAAACTGGAGGCAGAGATGGAGGGGACATGAAGCTGGGGGCAGAGATGAGGGGGGCATGAAGCTGGGGGCAGAGATGGAGGGGACATGAAGCTGGGGGCAGACATGGGGGGACATGAAGCTGGGGGCACAGATGGGGGGACATGAAGCTGGGGGCAGAGATGGGGGGGACACAGATGGGGGGACAAGAAACTAGGGGCAGCAATGGGGGGACAAGAAACTGGGGAGAGCGATGGTGGGACAAGAAACTGGGGCCAGAGATTGGGGGACAAGAAACTGGGGCCAGAGATGGGGAGAAAAGAAACTGGGGCCAGAGATGGGGGGACAAGAAACTGCGGGGACAAGAAACTGGGGCCAGAGATGGGGAAACAAGAAACTGGGGGCAGAGATGGGGGGACAAGAACCTGGGGGCACAGATGGGGGGACAAGAAACTGGCGGCAGAGATGGGGGGACACAAAACTAGGAGGAAGAGATGGGGGGACAAGAAACTGGGGGCAGAGATGGGGGGACAACACATATAAGCGGTTCAACGCCACCGCCAACCCGCAGATGAAGTCGCGGGTAACTGCCTATAAAACATATTTCTTTAAAGTGGACCTTTCATGGTTTGGGGCACATGCAGTTTTATATACTGCCGTAAAGCCGACAGTGCGCTGAATTCAGCGCACTGTTGGCTTTCCCGATCTGTTCCCCAGGTAAAGCGCTATCAGTCCCGGTACCGTAGCTCGTTACAGTCAGAAGGGCGTTCCTGACAGTCAGTCAGGTATGTCCTTCTTCAAAGCAGCGCCTATCGCGCTATACAGTGTGAGCGCGGAGGAATGCCCCCTCCCCTCCTGATAATACTCGTCTATGAACAAGCACTGTGAGTAGAGGGAAGGGGCGTTCCTCAGTGTCCGACAGGTAGTGTCCGCTGCCCCCTCCCCTCCTGATAATACTCGTCTATGAACAAGCACTGTGAGCAGAGGGAGGGGGCGTTCCTTAGTGTCCGACAGATAGTGTCCGCTGCTAATGTCCGCTCAAAATCTTGTGCGGACATTAGCAGCGGACACTAGCTGTTTCCGTGACATTTTTCATTCATTTAGATGGATATCGGGTGCGTTGTTTTGCACTCCGTGCCTGTCCTTAAGTGTCCGTTCCTAAAGACGTCCGACTTTTCAAGCGTACAGAAAAAACCTACATGTCGGGTTCTTCTGTCCGCTTGAAAAGTCGGACATCTTTAGGAACGGACACTTAAGGACAGGCACGGAGTGCAAAACAACACACCTAATCTCCATTTAAATGATTGAAAAATGTCACGGACACAGCTAGTGTCCGCTGCTAATGTCCGCACAAGATTTTGAGCGGACATTAGCAGCGGACACTACCTGTCGGACACTGACGGTAGTGTGAACGCCCCCTAAGATGAATACTGATGTCTTTCCTTCTTGGCATTGTCTCAGCACAAGTCTGAATGCTCCAGACCAGCAAACTGCCAAAATGTCTGCTTTTATAGTGTTGGTCACACTTGCTGATGATTAGTTAATCCAGGGCATTTGCTTAGCAGCACATGGATGCTACTTATTTTCTTAATTCCTATGTCAGGGTTCGTTCACATCTGCACCCGGGAGTCCGTTCTGCAGGTTTCCGTTTCCTGTAAAAAACTGGGCAGGAGACAGAAACCTGCCGGCATTTTTTCAAACCCATTCATTTAAATGGGATGGAAAAGTGTCCAGCCGTGAGCTCTGGTGAGCGTTTTACGCTCTCTGTGGCGAAACCGTTTTTTTTTTAAAACTGGACACAGAGTTGGACATGCAGTACTCTGTGTCTGGTTTAAAAAAATGGTTTCGCCGCGGAGAGCATAAAACGCTGAGCGCCGCTCATGGGTGGACTCAGCATGACAGGTTTACGTCTTCTGCATGTAGAGACGGAAACCTGAGAACGGACTGCCGAACGCTAGTGTGAACCCAGCGTAAGGAGTAAAGGTGCACTTAATTTTTCACACACTGCTTCTGCATTTTGGCTTACTTTTTTAAAAAAAAATAATGATCATGATATGGTGCCATTTGTCATATGTTGTTGTTAATCTAATTTTGTTGTTACCTAAGATTAAGACTTTCTATGGACCATATTTTTTTAATAAGTTCTGATACGTAAAACTATAGACTTCGAATAGGGTGTTCTTTGTTTTTGTCATGACAGCATATATATTATGCTAAAAATATAATGTAGAGATAGCGATATAGCATTTGACAAAATAAGAAATGTGTCTCATTGCGCTATTTCTGTCTTTTCCTTTAAAAATTTTAATAATTAACATGGCAGGTCTCTAAAGTCAGACATAACAACTGACACTTTCCCTAGGTTTACCAAATCTTTCTTCTCATATAATGTTTCAGTGAGATGACAGTCTGGTTAAATTGATATCCTTAGGAACTTTTGTATATATGTATACCATATGTATATAAAGTACGTATACCCGTGTGTCTTTAAGAGATTATAGCATTTACATGTTATACTATATAACTTATTGCTCCCTAGTGACAGTCTACTAGAGCAGTATAATTTGAACAGTGTGCCACCTTTGGTGTTTAAAGCATGTTACATTTATATATGGTGTCACTAAAGCATCCAAGTCTTATGTACACAGAACACAATGCATCAAGTCCCCTGTGAAAGTGGTTGTGCTAATCAATCACAATAAAATTGCATGATTACTTTGATCCATTCACTTTACTGATTTTACATTAAACACTGTTAAATAAATAAGTATATTTTTTATGAGTGCTTCATAAATTCTTATATCTTGTGTCCGTCATCAATATCAGATACTTGGGAGTTAAGCTCTGGATAACAGCTGTTGTACTTGGTAAAGTGGTAGAGCCTCCTTATTCTTTATTTCGCCTACTCTGTACAGTGGCACGCTGTAGAGTTAGTAGTGACTGTGTTGAGCATTACAGTTTTGTCTCATTCTGTTTGGGACAAACTGCAGTACTCAACATGACTGCAACTAAATGTATATAGAGCAAGGTAAACAAAGAAGAGTCTACAGCACTCTCCTGTGCACTTCAGCCCCTTCAAACAGTTGAATGGCAATGCCAACCAATATATTTATGGATATGACAGATAATGCCATTTTCCGCAATTTATAGGACATGTCCATAATGGACGTGAATTGCGGCACTGCACGGACAGGACACGGACATCGGATCAGCAACTTGCGGACCGTACATTCAATACGGTCGTGTAAGACCAGCCTTGGTGGAGTTTGTCCCTGGAAAGTTCCAGAAAGTGCTGCACTAGTATAGTGACTGTACTGTTAGCAAACATAGCTACTGTATCCTGTTGTGCTACAAGATGTCACATTCCCCACCGGTTCCTAGTATCAGCCCAGACCCGGATGCCTGGGCCTGGGGAGAAGATGTGGAGGCAATGGAAGAGATTCCTGTAGCTGCGGTGCTAGTTATCTCCAGGACTTCGGCATCTGCTGCTGTCCTACCCACTATCGTGCGCGCCCAGAGGCCTACTACCATAGCTTGGCACCAACAGCTCAAATTGGAGGAAGAAAAGGCATATTCCTGCAGAAGGGCTGGCCTAGAACCACCTATAGAGGAGCCTGACCGGAGGAGAGGTATCATCATAAACTTTGACCATGGTAATGGCTGTGGGTTCATGGCGGAGGAGG
Organism: Leptodactylus fuscus; assembly: GCF_031893055.1. Taxonomy (NCBI): domain Eukaryota; kingdom Metazoa; phylum Chordata; class Amphibia; order Anura; family Leptodactylidae; genus Leptodactylus; species Leptodactylus fuscus. The sequence continues at coordinate 265,264,336 of NC_134265.1, forward strand.
CCGAGCACCTCAATGTTTTTGTCAACCTGAGGTCAGTGAAGGGCTGTCGGAACACCTGCATAATTTGCACCCAGGTGAGAGAGTTGAGTTCACCCTGAAAGTTGGCCCTAAGGGATTCTGGGCTACCTATGTTAACCGGGTTCCTATGTCACCACCATCCCAGGAGGCCTGGGAAGACTCATCTACAGCCACTTCTGGACGCCTGCTACCAACAGCCGCAGGCCTTGCCTACGGTCCACTTCCCTCTGGGACTGCACTCACGGCACCTGTATCACCGCCACGCCCTGCTCCTTCTGGCGTATACTGTATGTGTGCCTCAAGGGACTCTTTTGTGATGTCAATGCCCTTTACCCTCTCTTTTGCTGGTACCTGAGATGGACACTCACGCACCAGTGTCTCAGGTACGAGGTCTTCGCCTTTCCTTGTATTTCAATACGTCAAGGATGTCTCTGTCTCAGCGCAGGAGGTGCGATGTTGTGACATCATCGCGCCGCCTGTGCTGAGAAGCAGACATCTATCTGTGGTCTCGGGGTCATGTAAAATGCAGGACTACAGTATATTGGCTTGCGGTTTACAAGAGTGTTAAGTTGCAGGATATGTTTCAACTAGATCTGTGTCTGCAGTCACTGATCTAGTTAGAAATAAAGCATATATTAATAGCAGCCCCGGGTTGGGCCCCATAGAGTGAGTGGGCCCTGGGCAGCCTCCCCCCTGCTAGCTATGCCTCTGATACTGTACTGTCTCATTAACAGTATGATATATATCTGTGAATCCAAGGCTGTGATGTCGGTAGGCCAAGCCACCAACTCCTATCCATCTGGTTTTTCACAGCCAATCAGCCAATCTCCAAGTCTGACTTTCATCAATGATGGACGGCCATGGTCAACCAGAACCAATAAAGTAACTAAAATTCAGTAAAAAGCTAGTGACTGAATTTCTATGAAAAAAGTATGTTAATATATGGTTCTAATTAATTATACAATACCATTATTGTATAATATAATTAAAAGTACTGAATCATTTTATTTTGAAAGTTGAAAAATTGGCCCTGACACCGGTCCTGACTACGACTTCACAGTGTTGTGGGAACCTGTGTCTTTCCTGGTGTAATCTTACAAAGTTTGCTAAATAGGCAATTCTGTCACCTATACACATAAATGCGAGATATTGTAAGTTTTTAGGTCACTTTTAAACTGTGAACATTCAATGATTTGCTCTTGTGTTAATTGTCACAGCTGTCTAAATATTTCCCAGGAATCATTTATTCACTTCACTGATCTCATTAAACGCGTGTATTATGCCAGCTCCAAAAGGAGGATCAGGTCAGGAGCAGTAATGCACAAGAGCCATCTATTCTATCACCCGCTTTCACATAATATTATTATAGTGTGATAGTATTTTGTAAATTAAGTTATTGTAGATTCAGATTAAATACTTGCAGTTAAAGGGATTTTCCCATGAACATAACTATATTGAACATGACCACCTGAACATAACCATATTTAAAGTTGTAGGCAAGTCAAAGCTAAACATAGAGAAATTTAACCAGAGAAAGTACCCAGTGTTGCATGGGTACCTTCCCATGTAGGATTATATAGTAAAGTGCATGACTTGCTACTGGCAGATAACAAGGTAAAAAGTAAAATCTGGCAAATCCTGGAGACTGCACCAGATGAAAGCCGATTTTCTGCTAGCATAATACAGGCCATGGTTGTGGCAATATTATAGCTACAAATCCTGTTGTCAAATGATCTGAAGTAACTCAATTTATCTATCTCCTCTGGATACAATGCTCTAATAATAACTAATAACAGAGAACAACAGTGAGTGAGTGTATACCAGTTACATGAGTGCTGTCCTGTGATAATGGCTGACAACAGAGAACAAAAGGCAGTGCTGCAATCCTTTGATAATGCTGTAAGTGAGGCTATTAAAAGGGTTGTCCAGGAATTGGACAAATCACACAAGAGGCTGGGGTTTAACATAAAACAAGTCTCAGAGGTTGTATCCTATGGGTCAGACACTTATTACCTCTTCTCAATCTTATTTTATATATATATATATACATATATATATATATATATATATATATATATATATATATATATAAATGGGTTCCTGTTTGTCTGTTCTTTCTGTGCGACCAAACAACTGGACCGGTCCTCACCAAATTTGGCAGACAGGTGCACCAGGTATCTGGGAAGGTTTTAGACTTTTAGACTGGGACTTAGTTCTCCAGGACATACCATTCCTAAGATACAGTATTTCCAAAACAATGACCTGCATTAGCCAATATGCCTGCAAGTCTTTAACTCATATTCCAACTGCCATACACATGGTCACATGTCCCTTATCAGGCAATAGAAGCTCACAAGTGCTTAGTCTCCACATGCACAAAGCTTTACTCCAGGTTTCCATAACAACCAATTTTTCTTTACTGCTGTGAGTCATCTTTAAAGGGGCAGGGCGCTGTGGATGACACTGTTACACAGAGTCACATACACGCAACTTTACTCCAGGCTTCCATAACAACCGATTGCAATTTTTTTCACTGATATCCAAACAGATACACGTGATCCCATGATGTTTATGGACCAATGAAAACTTGCAGGTTTTTCAGTCTGCACAAACAAATAGCTTTATGCCAAGTTCCTATAGCAACCAACCAATTCTTATGGGACCACTACACGAACAAAAAATTAAATATGTGTGTGCAGCTAGGTCCTTCTTCTAGTAGCTAATAAGTGTTAATCTTTGGACAACCACTTCAGTGGTGACCATGGCCATTTTAGCACATCATATGCAGATATTATAAACGGACAATATACATTATAGATGTGTCTAGTTTCCTTTATAGTACTGTTGACATTCTTTAGCTAGTGGGTGTAAGGAACTGCAGTAATTTTGATCTTTTTCAGCTATATGGTCCATGCACCCACATATTCCTTTGTTTTACACATTTATTTACTAATGAAAATATATTTTCAGGAAATTGCTACTAAATTCAATATCTTAAAATAGTCTTTTTGAAATAATTTAGAAACTAATTTGCCAATCCTCAATCCCTACATTGTGCCGCTATGTACCCATAACCATAGCCATGTGCTGGTCTTATCACAGACACTCCATAAAGCTGATGCAAAGCACAGGATTGTATTTGTAAGCTTTTGGTTTCTATCACAGTAAAAGTGAGTTTAAAGGTGACAATTATGAGTTAGTACTGGCGGCTTCACATTACATGGTCTGGAAAAGTAAAACCTTAACCAAACTGGCACTGCCTGTTTCAAACTTAAAATTGTAATACTAAAACATGACATCATGTATTTTCCGTGAGTAATGCAACATTCACTTAATCAATGTTCTCTATACACCAATGGGTGGTAATATGAAAGATGGATATTAATATGTCTCATGTTTGATGCCATGTATTCTTTGTAACAAATCTTTAGTCTTGCCAAACCATTTCATTTGCTGCACAGTTACTATATGGTCTTGGAATCTGTCCTTGTATCTTTAATTGAGCAACCATATCTGTTGAAGTCAACCACCTCTTCTAGTGGAAACGTAAAACTTCTTTCGTATTGCAGTCCGCATCATTAGTAGTCTGAAACAGCACATGTGATACAGTATGACCATTGCAGATCAATTTAAAAAGTAATAAAAGGATCCCTATTCCACTTTGTAAAATCAGTATCTCGCATATTTCTTGAAAAGTTGGCATCTGTGCTGGAAAATTTGAATTTTCAAGCTGTGTGGAGAGGCCATATTTATGAATATGCCAAGTTGTTCCAATGATTTCTTCACTGCACAGGCTCTCCCGAAATTAAAGAATAACTCCAATTTCCCCTATAATTCTGCCAGTTAACTGTTTATTGATGAATATAGTGAGTATAGAGTATAGCATATAGAGTTTATAGTGATATATTGATGAAATATCCTATTCATACAGTAAGTAAAACATTCAACTTTCTATTTTGGGCTGCAGTGAAGTTTTTTTTTTTTCTTGCTAAAGTCTCACTGAGATATACTCTAAAATTAAAGAAGAGAAGTACTTCATACTGATCTTAAGTACTGTAGATCACGAAACAGAGTAGGTAGTATACTGTATATGGTTTTACCTCCTCAAGATGTGCCAGACACTACTCTGTTAAAAGGCATGTATGTATAACCCAGCTTGAATGACCTCCGCATTTCAGCAGTGCATCAGTTTAGCCTGATGAAGTCATTAATACAATGCTAAAACTGAGTTGCTACAATAAACTATATATCATTGACCAGCAGATCTCAGGATAGCCCTTATTCCGGAGCAGGTCCTTTGCACGGTGCGTGGTGTAGTGACGTCATCACAGGTCTTTCTTCTATGCAGTGATCTATGTAAGAGCAGGGACTAAAACTCTCTACTCTATCATGCCAATACATTTGTGTCTAGAGCTCCCCTGATCCGGATCATCAGACCAAAGGTCTGGTGCTGCAGATTCCGGGGCCCCTTTGGGGCTGGGGGCCCTGGGCATTTGCCCCTCTAACACCGGCCATGAGTGCATATAATACATATTCTGGGCAATCGTTTTTTCTTAACATTTACAGCCATGTTTATGTATTAAAAATGACCTCTCTATTTACCTCCAAAATGTGTCTGCATGTGCACGACTTCTAAAGTGCTAAGGCGTCATTCATATCTGTGTCTTAGTCTTCATAGGAGACTGCAATTGCAGTGTCCACCTTAAATTTGCAGACTTTTAGTTTAAAAACAATGAACATCTAATGGACCCAGTTATAGTCAATGGGTTTAGTTGGATTTTGTATGTATCCGCTATTTTAAAGGTCCGCATGTCTGCTCTTCTGGATCTCTGATGGCACAGGGATGAACCCCACTACTTTGTGGGCAGATACCTCTGTTTAACTTTTGCCTGAGAGCTCATGGTTTGCCATTGATAATATTGGATTGACCAGGTAGCATCCAAGTAAGGTTGAATGGAGCTATCCAAGCACAACTACCACATTATTGATTATTAGTTGAGGTATCGCCATTGATTTGAACTTGATGGCATAACCTAGTTATATGGCTGATAATACTCATCTATGGACGAGCACTGTGAGCAGAGGGAGGGGGGCGTTCCTCCCCACTAACACTGTACAGTGCGATAGGCGCTGCGGGGAAGAAGGACGTACCTGACAGACTGTCAGGAACACCCTTCTGACTGTAAAGAGCTATGGTACCGGGACCGATAGAGCTTTACCCGGGGCACAGATCGTGAAAGCCGACAGTGCGCTAAAATCAGCGCACTGTCGGCTTTCCAACAGTATATAGAACTGTCTGTGTCCAAACCCATGAAAAGTCCTCTATAATATTTGAGACAATCCATTTCAGTTCACCAAAGTAGTGTTTGTTCTCCTGGCATTGTTTAATGCAAATTACAGGAGATAAGAAAAAAATACTTCAATATCGTACATGCAATATGGGGCATGTACAATATAAAAAAAATGTAGCAGGCAGATTAATGCAGGAAATCTCCACATATGCATTGTCATACTAAAGATGTATGTGAGCAAAGACACTTTATGATAACAGGGCCATGACTTTTCATTATTCTCTAATGCAGGACTATTACCATCAACTTATGCTACTTGTACCTCAGAAGCTGTGTAATAACACTAAAATGTTACCAGACACATAACAAGATCTATAGAGCTGTCTGTGTGGTTCATCCATCACACCAAGACACGTGCCACATGCACTTTTGGCATCAATGTGTTTTTAAAAAAGCTCTTTGATACTGTCAAGTGCTCTATCATTAAGTGCTATGGATCTTTGAAGCTTTAATATTTCCTTTTTGACATGTTGTTTTAACCTTGAATTATATAGGGAACTCATCTGTTCACAAAACTGGACAATGTCATACATTATTATTTGTAAAGCATTTAAAATACCTCTCCATTTGACGGAAAAACTGTCTGTCCTGCACCACTTTGAGATAGATGCCATATAAGTCAAGATCTAACTCCTTAAAGAACTTTTAAGAAGTCTGGTATCAACTTAAATAATAGTTACCCATACGTGGTGAGACAGTTTTCTTCCTTTGGAGCTTTGCTGAGAAGTGATTGTCATATGCTAATTTTGGTGCCATATGCCATGTGCTAGTATTGCTGTAGTTACTAACATATAGTGCTGTTTAGCCAAGCAGGCTAATCGGTACTGTAATATACTGTAACATATAGAGTACTAGCCTCTGCCTGTGACTTTGTCTGCGTGTTGTTGGCATCGATGATCTGCCTATATTCAGTGAATTGCTGCCGTCAATGGTTCCCTGCTCCGGTGTTTTGGCAGTTCTCAAGCTCTCCTGCTGCTGAACTTGTTCCTCACACCGTGCCTGTGATTGTTCCAAGATCTCAGCTCGCTGGGACGCAATATAATGAGTGTGTTGTTGGCTGACAATTTGGATTAAAGGGACTGCCTGGAACAGATCAGATAATATGCAAATACTTGTTCCCAATGAACTCAGGGTTATCTGTGTGTTTACATAGAGAGATAACAGAGCAGCTTTATCAGCAAACTCCAATTAGCTGAGAGAGTCCTGTTGGCAACAGCAGTTTGAAATAGTATATGAACATAAATTCATAACAGCCATGAAGCCATGTCATTTACCGGAATAAAAAGCCTATGGGTTAATCCAGGTTACAAACTATCTATGTGTCGAATTTCATCCAAATTGGTTAAGCCATTTTTGCATGATTGAATAACAAACATCCAAACCTAGTAGGATGCAATTTCACCAGCTGACATTTTCTTTTTAACCCCTTCCCGACATGCGCCGTAATAGTACGGCGCGTGTCGGGAGTCGGGCGGCCGTCATAGCCGCTGGGTGTCTACTGCTTTAAGTAATGCTCCCCGGACCGATCAGAGGTATTAACCCCTCCGGCGCTGCTGTCAAAGGCGCCGGAGGCGCCATCTTCCCGGCGGCGCATGGGCGCCGCCATTTTGGCAAGGATCGCCGGCTCCTGGAGCATGCTCCAGGGCCGACCCCCCGTTGCCATGACAGCCGGGAGCCTTGTTAAGGGCTCCCAGCCAGTCTGCAAATTCTCTCTTTTGCAGGCTGGTGTATACAGCCTGCAAAAGAGATGATGATTTTTTGCAATGCATTGCAATGCATTAGCATTGCAATGCATTGCATTAGTGATCAGACCCCCTGGGGTTCAACACCCCTAGGGGGTCTAATAAATGCAAAAAAAAAATAAAAAAAAAGTAAAAAAAAATATAAAAAAATATAAAAAGTATTAAAAGTTCAAATCACCCCCCTTTCCCTAGAACACATATAAAAGTAGTTAAAAACTGTGAAACATATACATGTTAGGTATCCCCGCGTCCGAAATCGCCCGCTCTACAAATCTATAAAAATATTTTTCCTGTTCGGTAAACGCCGTAGCAGGAAAAATAGTCAAAAGTGCCAAACCGCCGTTTTTTCACTGTTTTAATTCTGATAAAAATTTGAATAAAAAGTGATCAAAGCAATAACATTTCCCAAAAATGGTAGAACTAAAAAGTACACCCGGCCCCGCAAAAAAAGACGCCCTATGCATCCCCGTACACCTATGTATAAAAAAGTTACGGCCGTCGGAATATGGCGACTTTTAGAAAAAAAAATTTTTAACACCGTTTTGGAATTTTTTTTAAGGGGTCAAAATGTAAATAAAACCATATAAATTTGGTATCCCTGGAACCGTACCGAAACACAGAATACAGGGGACATGTCATTTCGGCTGCACAGTGAACGCCGTAAAACCAAAGCCCATAAGAAAGTCGCAGAAATGCATTTTTTCTTCAAATCCACCCCATTCTGAATTTTTTTCCTGCTTCCCAGTACATTATATAGAATAATTAATGGTGGCATCATGAAGAAAAAATTGTCCCGCAAAAATTAAGACCTCATATGACTCTGGGAGCGGAGAAATAAAAAAGTTATGGGGTTTAGAAGGAGGGGAGTCAAAAACGAAAAACGAAAATCAAAAAATGCCATCGGCGGGAAGGGGTTAAAGAGGTTATCCTATCATTAAATGTAGCATTTGTTGTATAGATCATAAAAATTTCTACTGTTTACCTTTTACATGATGTGAAAAAAAATCATCCATTTATCACATTCGCTTGTATAGCATGGCACAACCTGGTGTTCAAAATGTATAGTACTTGGCTCTGTCACTCTTACCACAGCAAGTTCATGCAGCTGAGGCCCAATGTTGCCGTATCAAGCTGCTTTCTTTGTTGCAGATTTTGTAACCTTTTTTTTAAGCCAAAGTCAGGAGTGGATTTATGGGAATGGAGAAGTCTAAGTGTTTCCTCTGTATTTCCCATTCCCATTGCAGCCATTCTTGGCTTTGGCTCAAAAAACTGCAACAAACTCTGCAACAAGAAATGCAGCTTTTCCACAATATGGAGCCTCAGCCTGAAGGGGTTTTGCCCAAGCTCCATTCCAATGCTCTGTTTTGATATTTATAGAGCAGGTTGGAATTGGGCATCAGAAGAGTCTCATGTTGGTCGTATGAATGGAGCCTAACTGTCATAGAGGTGACATCTATTGTTTGATTAGTTGTCAATGGTCATACACTTCTCAGAAACCTAGTCTGATTTCCTTATTGTGACCAGGTTATCATCTCGTGGATCCACTGTCCCTGTTTATTTCTATATAAGGAATCAGAAAGCTGGTTTTCAGACAAGTGCCAGAACATAGGAAGTTTCTGCATTTATGATCAAATCCATTGGTAACTGATCAAGACAAAAGACTGTCACCACTATGATGGTTAGGGAAAAAATAGCAAATTGGTCAGTATTTATATATGTATAGATTTCTTTATGTAGATTGTGAGCCCCATATACATTTTTTTTCCCTATCAGTATGTCTTTGGAGTATGGGAGGGAATCCATGCAAACACAGGAAGAACATACAAACTCCTTGTAGATGTTGCTCCTGGCAGGATTCAAACTCAGGACTCCAGTGCTGCAAGGCTACGGTGCTAACCACTGAGCCACTACGTTGCCCTCAGTATTCATATTTGTGATAGGGTTTAACAATTAATTGTCTACAAATTTAAATGTCATGTTTGTGGGAAAACTCCTTTAATGATCCTTAGGACTTGGCCTTTATTTTGAACTTTAACAACTAGGTACTGTTTGGTTCTATGTTGGTAAAGTATAAAACATTAGGGTGTATTAGAAGTATGTGGGCACAGCTGTTTTAGAGTATTAAATGGCTTTATGCAGGCAAAGAATGATACTGTATGGGTTCTTCCCAGCTATATGACACGGACACATACTGAGCATGGTGCCATTTCCTTCTTTTCTTTCTTGGAAAGTATGCATAACACATTGGGCAGTTTTTTTTTTTTATAGTCATCATAAACACTTCTGTAATGACAAGAAAAGAGGACTTTTTCATTTATGGCAGGACATCTTTGCCACAATATTAATGTAGTAAGAATACATACAGTGAAAGTGTTATCTTGGTGAAGAAATAAAAGGTACATTATATACTGTATTTTGTGCCTCAGCAAATGGCAAACTATACAGTTAGAATTAGAGCCTTTATTGTCAGGATACATACATTGCAAGTGCCCTGTTGAGGCCTGGTTCACATCTGCGTTCGGCATTCCGTTCAGGGAGTACGCTTGGGGATCCTCCAAACAGAATACCAAATTTATTGACAAGTGGTGAGGAATGAAAACACACGGACCCCATAGACTATAATGGGGTCTGTGTGTTTTTCGCGCGCTGTCTGCACGAGTCATACAGAGAGGAAAGTAGTTCATGAAGTACTTTTCTCACCGCATGGCTCGTGTGGACTCCCTGAACGGAATACCGAACACAGATGTGAACCAAGCCTCATGGTGTTCTTGAAATGAGTTGTAATACAGTGTATATAATTAGAGATGAGCAAACAGTAAAATGTTTGAGATTCAATATTCGTTTCGAGTAGCCTCTCAATATTCGACTACTCGAATCAAATATCGAACCCTATTATAGTCTATGGGGGGAAAATGCTTGTTTCAGGGGTAAGCAACATTCGATCAAATTATGCTTACCAAGTCCACGAGGGTCGGGCTGGATCCTCCGAGAAGTGTTCTCTGTGCAGCGTCCCCGCGGCATCTTCCGGCTCTGAATTCACTCTGCCAGGCATCGGGCCTGGGCAGAGCTGACTACGCATGCCCGCACTACAAGCGATGCCTGGCAGAGTGAATTCAGAGCCGGAAGATGCCGCGGGGAAGCTGCATGGAACTGCACAGTTGGCCAATCAACGCTGGTTCTGCATCGAACTTTTCCATTCGAATAGCGAGTGGTACTCGATCGAGTACTCGAATACTACTCGCTCATCTCTATATATAATGTTTTTAGTTAAAAGTGTATTATTGCAATATATGGCTCACTATTTTCACTCTTTTATGGCCATTTTTTCTTTCTGTTTGCTTGTGGCATGAGCCTGGATTCAAGTGACCAAGACCATCACATAAGTTCTACGTCTTCCATTATTCTAAATACACTTTTGCACACTCCATAATCTGAGCCTTTTTAATTAACCTAATGTCAAAAAGAGAGAATATGTTGGGAGAAGATCTGTTTTGCTTAAAAGACAAACCATAAAATTACAAAAGTGTCTGCTGGAGACCGAAGTGAGGTATCCAAGAAAAACAAGCCCAGGAAGGTTTATTTGAATACCATTACTTCATACACCAGGTCATGACTGGACTCTGGAGACCTTTGGGCTGATACCTTGCTGTGAGCTAGTCATTTGGCCAAAATGTTAAACATAAAAATTGCTTAAATCTTGTAAAATCCGTTAAAATCCCATGCTGGGTACAAACTACTATTCTAGTAACTGTATTAAGACTACTGAGGTGTCACAGAAAAATAAAAATGGAAAACACATGGACGTGTAACACAAGACATGGTTCAGCACTAGTCATTTACCATCCTTTCCTTTTCCTTTTGAAATCTATATGAAGAAAATCTGTGGCGTTTTTGTTGGGTGATCTGTTTCTTCTTGGTAACATAAAGTAAAGTATCAGGCAAGTGGTAGCAATTTGATGTCAAGATTTGGCAAATGGAAGGAGCTATTGTAGACAAAGGTCATATATAATTCTGGAATTCAGGAAGTTATAGCTATTTGTGGAACAAAGCATTAAATAGTTAACTATATGTCTACTAGTTATCACCTTTATTTTCATAGTGTGAAAGTCCAGACCACAACTTGATGGAAGGGGCCATTAAAACTTACCAGGACATCATACGAGATACTTGCAGAGAAAAAATAAACACATAATTTCACAGTTTTACATTTCTTTATTTTACTTAGATTAGTTTGATGGTTACCAAAGAGACCCGAACCATGTAAAAAAAAAAAAAAAAAAAAAAAAAAGATAAATGACATTTGTGACTTAAAGGGGTTGTCTGAGACTAGGAAAAAAAAAGAGTGTGCTTCCAGAAACAGTCCATGAACTATGTCTGAGATTGCAGTAGAGTTACTGTATGAGTCCTTTCCAAGTAAAGAGGACTTACCTGCTATTCTAGACACAACCCAGGTCAATGATTTTTGCTTTTTTAAAGAAGATTTACAAAGCAGTAAATATATATATCAGCCACGTTATAGCCCAGGACAAGAATGATAGAATCCTTTTCTTGCCCTTATGTAATACATTGCTGAGGGGCACCTTCCCAAAGTGGAGTATTATGTAAGTACAGAGAGGCCCTGGCACCATCTCTCACATCAATAGCCAGTATGGCTCCATTTACCAGTGGTATTGTTTAAGTAATGCGACAAATATAAAGGTATATAGACATTGATGGTGCTTTCCACCTCTAGGTAGAGGTGACTTTATCCCAGCAATGGTACCCTCACGTACATCTGATCAAACTGGGGCTGGGTCTCAACCTCCTACCAATCAGGTACCTTATTTGTCGGACTATAAGTCGCACTTTTTTCCTCCAAAATTTCTGAGGAAAATGAGGGTGCGTCTTATAGTCTGAATGTGGGGGGGAGGAGCAGAATTGCAGCATCGCCGCGCTTCTGCCACCGCTGGTTTACTGCAGTGGCAGGAGCGTGGCAATACTGCAGGCCCTGTGCCGGCGGCTAACACACTCCCCGGCATCCGCCGTTCTATTATAGTGGATGCTGGGTCCGGAGCGAATGCCTGCGATCTCTGAATGCATCAAAGTTCCCCCCATCAAATACCGAAGTTATGCCTGCAATCAGAGATCGCAGGCACGAGCTCTGACAACTCCGCTGTAAAAATTACAGCGGAGATGTCCACCGGAGATGTCCTCTCCCCCCAAAAAAAAGTTTAAACTTAGCCTTGGGGCTGGTCCCCACCGGCCCCATACCTTTAAAGTTTCAGGCCAGCTCCTGCGCAGTGAGCTTGCAAGAGCCATCCTGTTCCGGTGACAGCCGGGAGCCTAATGAAGGCTCTAAGGCCTGTCAGCGCTATATTACTATTGCGGCTGGTCTACGACCCTCCGTAATAGTAATGTATAGAATCTCCCATAGATGGCAATACACTTGTATTGCCGTCTATGGGACTTGCAATCAAATGATTGCAGGTTGAAGACCCCTAGGGGGCGCTAATAAAATAGTAAAAAAACAAACAAAACTTAAATATAATAAAAAATAAAATAAATAAAAGTTCAGCTCCTTTCCCTAGAATACATATAAAAATATAACATTACTGTGAAACATATACATTAGGTATCCCTGTGTCCGTAAATGCCCGGTCTACTAATATTTTTCATGTACAGTGAACGTCAAAATCAAAAGTTCTAAACCGCCGGGTTTTTCTCACCGTTTTGCCTCTGAATTAAATAAAAAGTGATCTGAGCAATAAACAACTCCCATACATTAAATATTTTACCATTTTTTGCTTGAAATTTTTTTTCCCTATTTTTCTCCTCTAAAACCTAGGTGCGCCTTATAGTCCAGTGCGTCTTATAGTCCGAAAAATACGGTATTTAGGGCCTATCCTGAGGATAGACCATAAAAAATTAAGCCTGGACAGGAAACACTCTGGGTGAAAGGAGGCACTGTAGTAAGGGGCTCAACAGGGTGCATTATACCATGTGTGGTGCCCAGGAAAGGGGACTTTATACCTTGGCATAAATAATGACAAATCTGATGTGGCCAGGAAACTGGTGTGACAGTAGTAATAGAGTGTTCCCCTAGAATTGTATTGTATTTTTGAAAAAAAAAGAACAAAAACAGCAAGAAATGGAGTTACAATGCTTTGTAAAGTCCTTGTAAATTCGGCTTTTCAGCGGTATAGAAAACCACACCTGCAGGAGGACATGAAAGGTCCTCTTTAAGCATCTTGTTATGTCACTGGTTATGTGACCAAGTGTCCTGCTACATGTAACAAAATGCAATAACATACAACTAAATAACGAAATCTCTATGAAATTGCATGTAAACTGTGATATATATATATATATATATATATATATATATATATATATATTTATATATTATAATCAGTGTACATATACAACAACAATAGCTCATTCACCGCCACCCGTGGTAGCTAGGCATAACACAATAAGGACTATTTCTACTAAATAACACTAGTTCACACTATTATATATATTGTAGCTTAGTATCAAATCAAATCAAACAGGCTTTATTGGCACGTCCAAATAGATATTTGGCATTGCCAAAGCTAGTAAAGTGTGTGTGTGGGGGGGGGAGTTGGAGTCGGGTGTGGGGGGGGGGGAGTGGTGGGTATGGGGGGGGGGGTTGATTTTGGGTATAACAGTCCGTGGAGTCTCATCTTTCTCTTAGTTGTTGGCCGCTATTTGGGCAGGTGGGGTAGGGTGGGTGGTTTGGGGTTTAACAGTCCGTGGAGTCTCATCTTCCTCTTGTTTGGTGACAGCTTGCCACGTATTGGGCAGCAATCTCCACAGTGGCCTCTTCTTCTAGCAGTAGGATGTAGAGTTTCCTCTTCTCGTCTGCAGATATGAAGTCTGGGATGTGGGCAAAGAGTCTTTGGAAGTAGACGGCCCTCACAGCTGAGTATTTGGTGCAGTGTAGCAGGAAGTGGGTCTCGTTTTCTAGGGCCCCCTGGTCACAGTGCTGGCACAGTCTGTTCTCCCGTGGCTTGTACATCTGCCTGTGTCGCCCCGTTTCCATCTCCAGGTTGTGGGCGCTCAGTCTATACCAGCTCAGGGTCTGTCTGTGTTTGGGGTGGCGTATTCTCTCCAGGTAGGTGGCCATGGTGTAGTCTTTTTGCAATGACTGGTACACAGTGAGTTTCTTGGAGTTATTTATTGCGCTTCTCCATTCCTCGATGTACCGCTCTTTGTCTCTCTCAATGACTCCTTTTATTTGAGCCTTGTTCAGGGCATGTTGGGGGTTTTGGCTTGGCAGATGGCTGATGTTTGGTTGGGGGGTATCAGTTTTTCTCGGGGCTCTGTGGCTCAGCCAGGCTTGGTGGTGGTAAGAGCCAGGACTGCTGCCCTGTATGTGAACATAGCTAAAAAAAAAAATTATTGTAACATTTTTAGTGCCCCCTTTAGTGTATAATCTTTAAGGTAAAGAAAGAAAGACCTTAATAAATATATCTCACCAGATCAAGTTGTGCAAAAGCCCAGCACAGCTCTGTTGAAAGCATTTAGCGTCTCAGATGAACCAGCCTGCGTCTCCCACCTGCTGGACTGCTCAAGGTGAAGCAGGGAAAAGGTTGCACTTAGGTACAAGTAGGTGTCTGGGTACTGCTAGTTAATGATCAATAAGATTTAGCATATATATTTGAGTATAAGCCAAATTTTTCAGCACAGTTTTTGTGCTGAAAAAGCCCTGCTCGGCTTATACTCGAGTCAAGCAAAAAAAAATATTTTTTTTTTCTTTTTTTTGGGAGTGTGGGGGGGGAGGTCTACGACCAGCTGCAATAGTATTGTATAGAATTTCTCATAAAATAGTGAAAAAAAGAAGCTTTAAAAATGATATAATAAAAAAATCCAAACATTTAGAAGTAAGATTCCAGCAAAGTCATGGATCCTTGATTAAAACTTAACGTTTATTGATTGTAGACAAAACGTTTCGAAACGCGTCAGCTGCTGTCCCATCGATTGCATGTATTTAGTGTGTTTCATCACACAGACAATTATGATTTTATGAATTTTGTCTACAATCAATAAACGTTAAATTTTAATCAAGGAGCCATGACTTTGCTGGAATCTTACTTCTGAACGTTTGGATTTCAATCACCCTAGCCGAAAGGGAATCTTCCGGGCAAACTCAATCTCCCCCAGAATTTAACGTGAGTGCGACATTTCAACCATTGAATTGCTGCTTATATTTTTTTGCACGTAGAGCTGTGTTTTTCCCATATACCTTTTTCCTGCGCAATGTTGTATTATAATAAAAAAATAAACTAAATAAAAGTTCTAAATCACTCCTTTCCTTAGAATACATAGAAAAGTAGGAAATGACTGTGAAACACATACACATTAGGTATCCCTGTGTCTGAAAGTGCCCGGTCTACTGAATATAAGGTCTGCAGTGCTCCTGTTCTGTCAGGAAGGGGTTAATAGGAGCACTGCAGATACCCTGTATTCAGCCAGACTGAATTCCAATTGGGAAAAAAAAACCCTCAGTACTCAAGCTCAGGGAAGGGGCAGACAGACAACCAAAACACCCCCTCCCCTTCCCCAGCACCTACTACACCCAAAAACTCCGACCATTTTAGGGGCCACACGGTGGCTCAGTGGTTAGCCTTGCAGCACTGGAGTCCTGGTGTTCAAATCCTGCCAAGGGCAAAAAACCATCTGCAAGGAGTTTGTATGTTCTCCCCGTGTTTGCATGTATTTCCATCCCATATTCCAAAGACATACTGATAGGGAAAAATGTACATTGTGAGCTCTATGTGGGGCTCACAATCTACATTTAAAAAAAAAAAAAAAAAACTCCGACCATTTTAATTTTTGAAATTTTCCAGTGGCTGCTGCATTTCCACCCCTCGGCTTATACTCGAGTCAATAAGTTTTCCCAGTTTTATGTGGTAGAATTAGGGGCCTCGGCTTATATTCAGGTCGGCTTATACTCGAGTATATATGGTAATAGTAAATTAAAATGCTATGTGTTTTAGAGAGTCGGTCTTCCTCAGGCACATTCTGCATTTATAGAAGGGATCTCTCTCTTAACATCTTATATGTATATCAAGCTTCTTCATTGCAGTAATTACATAAGGGTATGCTCAGGAGTGGAAAAATTTTCAAAATTTCGCAGTGTAGTACAGTTGGCAGACACTGATTAGTAGTATATTAACCATCTAATCTCCCTCTATAGGTGACAGAATTTGATCAGTTCAATGTATGGCTATAAAGGAGATGTTACACCTGGAATCAGATATATTGGTGTAAAGAAATTGTATATTAAGAACTGAATCAGCATGGAAGATAATCAGCATTGATGTGGACGTTTCCTTTACATTAGGATAAAAGTGAAGGGTAGGTCGTAATTTACGAGAGAAATGAATTGTGCAGCCTCTCCTAAAACTGAAAAAAAAAATGAGAAAGATCTGGGATATTTCTAGAATCTGATGTTTTGCATTTTGCCAAGATACACTCCTGATACATGTGCTTTGGGAAATAAGAAATGTTTTTGCAGGAGAGTTTAACCTCACACTGTGGAATTGTCCATATTAATGAGCATAATTGGAAAATTAACATTCTTCTCTGCAATCAGAAATCTGAAATATTATATATGAAACAATATTCCCAGAAAGCCAGTGAAATATTTCCCATCTGGTGTTAGAAAAGATACATTTGCAGTGTAGCAGAAGCAGTATGTTCCCCCCATGTATATCTTATGTTGGTGAACTTGACTTGAAGTCTGACATTTAACTTGAAACTTTTAATTGTGTCAAATCAAGAATGAAAAATGAACTCATAATACATAATTATTTTGCCAGCGATGCAATGTTCTACTGAAATTCCTCAGTGCTTTGATTCAATTAGTTCAACAATATGATAATGATGACTTATCCCAAAGGTATTAGTAACAAAGCCTAAGTAATGACATGAATTTCAACGTATTCTGTTAGTTCATATGGTGATGTATAACATGTTCGTATATGAAAGGCTGAAAGAGCAGTTTTGAAAATAGTGAATGTTAAAAGAAATGTGATCAGTATGACTGTAAAGTGATGTACAATACAGTGCATGTGAATGGGCGACAAATGGACTGAGCTGGTGATTGGCAATTAACCCTTTCTTTACTGGCTTGCATGTAACTGTTTTATTAGGTGTGTTGACAGGCTGCGTCAACATTGGTAATGTCCGTTGCTGTCTTCCCTTATAGGATGACAGCAGTGGACAATAAACTGTTTCAGAGAATGGATACAGACTGATTCTGTGACTGTTCCCCTGCATGCAGGACTTTCTTTTTGATTAGTGTTAATGGGAAAATACATAGAATCGGTCTCTGTGCGTTCTCTGCAACAGTTTAATGTCTGTTGCTGTCATCCTATGATGGAAGACAGTATCGGACATTAAAAGAGAAGCGTAGAAGTGTGAATCCATTCTTACAGGAAGTAAAGCAGGAAATAGTAACAATTTGCAGCACCAGTCTAGTAAATCTAGTGGCCAGATTAACTGAACGTTTCAATGGTATGACAAGTGATTAAAGCAGTTGCGTGTAACTGTTAATCTCTGTACTTTCTTCTTTGTCAGTTGCTTGATACAGCAGGTAATCTATTTCATGTATGTGACGACTCCAGGTTATAGGGGTTATCCAGGACGATGATGCTGAGATCTACTTAATCTTCTCAGGAAGTGACATCACATCCATTAATTACATGATCATGTTGGAGCTCAGATGAATCAGGCTGAGCTGTAGTATGGCCACGTGACCAATGGATGTGATGTCACTTCCTGAGAAAAGGAAGTTAAGCACAGTATTATAGCAATGGATAAATCATTTAACATGACACTCCATCTCTGTTCTTTTCAGGAGCTCACGCTGGTTCTTATGAGCGGTGAGATCTCCAGTATCAGACTGATCCTCTCTCTAAAGCACTGTCCCTCTTTGTGAAGCACCAAAGTCCATGCCATTATAACCATTGAGTGAACGGTTAATTTACTGTATGTGTAGAAGGGAGCCATTACTATGTGTAGAAGGGATTCTCATCATTTTAACAAACCATTCACCTGCCATTCACGACTCACTAATAAAGTAGAGGGAAGCATAGTGGGTTGGTAGTAGATGGCATGGCAGAGGATAGAGGGAGAGAGACCAGCAATACTATTCCCTCTTCTCTGCAGGTCTTGGTCTCATTGAAGGGCCCTCACACTGGTTTTATAAAACAGATATGTGCAGGTTCTGAAGCCAGGGACAAAAGAGGAGAGTGAAAGTGTGAATGCCTATAAGACTTATATTGAAGCTCTCTTTAAAGGGAGTCTATCACTGGCTCTAGTGATTTTTATCTAAGCATATATTTGCATAGCCTTTAGAAAGGCTATTCCACGCATACCTTTTATTTAGTAATCCTCTCAGCCGTTTTTGAATTAGCCTGCTTTTATTGATATGCTAATTAGCCACCACGGAGCACCGGAAATTCAGTGAGCACTGTGTGATGTGTGCACAGAGGGGGAGGTGAGAGAAGGGAGGTTGATGAGTCATCATCATCATCAGCAGCAGCAGCAGACTTCCATGCTCTCATCTGCATCTATTCTGTGGATATGCCACAAATATATCAGGCTCTTTTAAAAGCCCTGTAAATTCATTCACTATAATTTAACCTGCTGTATAAAATATACAGAAGAACTCATAATGTGTTGCATCCCAACATAAGTCTATCTGTTTCTTATTACACGTGCTCTGCAAAAAAAAAAAAATTAAAGTAGGTTCTACATAAGTAGGAATATATCGTCAATAGTACAATCCTGTACATACATATTGTGCAATAGAAAATGGATAAGCAACAATGTCTTAGGTGTAATACAATTTCATGAACTTAAGTCCACAACACATTCATTCACTCATACTGACCGGATGCCTAAAGTTCCTTCTAACAATGACCAAATATTTCTACAGGCAGTTTAAGAAAAGATGAAATGTTTTCTGCATCACAGCAGAATGATAAATACAACTGTCTGATGTCAGACTACACTGGAGAACCTGCCATTCATGCTTAGAGGTTTTGTTCACCCTTGGTAAATAGAGTACAGTGTTTGTAAAGAAACTAGAAGGATAATGAATGTCATCTATGTTTCATGTAGCTGTGAGAATATCTGTCACCACCAATAATCTATCTATCTATCTATCTATATCTGCCTATCTATCATCTATCTATCTATCTATCTATCTATCTATCTATCTATCTCTGCCTATCTATCTATCTATCTATCTATCTATCTATCTCCTATCTATCTATCTATCTATCTACCTATCTATCTATCTATATCTGCCTATCTATCTATCTATCTATCTATCTATCTATCTATCTATCTATCTATCTCCTATCTATCTATCTATCTATCTATCTATCTATCTATCTCTGCCTAATATCTATCTATCTATCTATCTATCTATCTATCTATCTATCTATCTATCTATCTCCTATCTATCTATCTATCTATCTATCTATCTATCTATCTATCTATCTATCTATCTCTGCCTAATATCTATCTATCTATCTATCTATCTATCTATCTATCTATCTATCTCTGCCTAATATCTATCTATCTATCTATCTATCTATCTATCTATCTATCTATCTATCTATCTATCTATCTATCTCTGCCTAATATCTATCTATCTATCTATCTATCTATCTATCTATCTATCTATCTCTGCCTATCTATCTATCTATCTATCTATCTATTTTTATCGATAGTGTCTGTGCCTACCTATAGTTTGTCCTAATATGAATATAAACGGTTTAAAGAAAATAACTTAAACTGATATTTTCACTTGACAGTAGGTCCAGTTGTTGCAGGGTATTTTAGCAGTATTCTAAGCTTCTGGACAGAACGAAGGATAATCACGGTTGCGTTCTAAAATACCCCTGTAAAACAGTATTACTGTAAATTAGTACCTAGTATGTAATTTATAGGAAAGACTAAACATTTTTGTGATGAATACATGTCCCGATAGACTGCTGTCTTTACACATTATTCAGACCCTCATATCATGTTGCCAGGGCTTCACTTTATGCCTGGAAACTCTTGCTGCCTTGTCTGTGATTCCTACAAATGTGAATTTTCTCAGGTCCTTGGGGCCTCCTCTGGTGACCAAGGAGAATGTTGCCAATAAACGCCTTCTTCAAAGTGACTTTCAAAACTATGTTGGAAGGGTTCCAGCCACTCATTTGATGGAACTTTAACTAAAAACGTGTTGGACAAATTAAAAATGGTTTAGTCTACTACTCTGGACTACATCAAGATCATATGAATGTAGAATACTTCAGTCACAGAAGTCGGTCTATAATTAACTATGGAAACACTCCTTACAAATCACTCTCAGCATGCAATGCAGGGTTCAAAATGTCACAAGGTGGATATTTAAATCATTAAAACAGAAGGAAAAGGTAGGCTTGCCTTATTAGTAAAACAAAGAGGAATAAATGGTAAGGCCAAGGCATTAGTTGCTTATAATTGGGCATGTCAAGTCTATAGTTCTGCAGACTGATATCACTGACAAAATACGAGATATTTACAATCACACATTTAGGGTCACCTGTAAACTGTATGGAGACAAATGTAAGCGAGTGAATTTGTTTATAATCTATTATGTCTACAATCTATATATGACTATTATTCTCTTTTAAGTATTTTTTTCCAAGTGTGATGAATAAGCTGTTAATATCTTAAGGAATTCAAAGATTGTTAAAGTAGTGAATAAGCTTTCTTATGATAACTAGTCTGGAAGATAAAGGCAAATACACAGAACTAGTCTGCAAAAATTGTTGTATGTGTGTAACAAAGTAGCAAAGAAAGGGAAATTATGCATAATACCAAATAACACCAATGTTACCACCTTGACCTGATATCAGTAAGTAGGATAAAGTTTTGTAATTACTGCTTTGGCTGAAAACAGTTCGGGACAAATAAAATGTGACACATAAATTCAAGAAGAACTCATTTCACCACCTCTGCCAAGTCCAGCTCTTTGTACCATGTATTTTTTTCTGTAGTATCCACCATTTACAAGCAATGAGTGCTGCTTGGTGCCTTATAAGCTATTTAGGTTCTTTACTGGACTTAATCCTATGCCTCAGTCTGCTCCTGCCTGACAGAGCCCATGTGACAGTACAGAGCCTAAATAGCATTTAAGGCACAAAAACTAACTGCATTAGTTGTGAACGGTGGAAAAAAAATAAAAAAATTCCAACTTCTCTAAAATCCTTGGAGTGGCTAAGAACTGGAATTGGTGGAAGTGGCAGAAGCACCTCTTTAAAAGGCATATTTCTAGTTTATGTATTTTCGTTTACAGTTTTTAAATGATTCCTTTATTAAGTAATGCTGAATGATGGGTTATGTAGATAACCTGTTTTCCCTAAGTCCCAACAGCGGCACAATATGGGGTATTTTCTGCCCCTGTGTGCTGGTAGGACAGGCGGAATTTTTAATTAGCCAGACTTAACACCTGGCTGGACCCTATATGAGGGCACCACACCCCTCCCCCTGCGTGTTAATATTAAGTAACCTATAATAGGCTCTGTACAATACAATATGTTTACAGCAAAGATATTGGTATTTTCCACATACATACAATCTTTACAGGTGTATATAAGCAACTTTTACATATTTTAGTCTGTTTTCCTCTACCAAATTATAGGGAGGGAGACTTGTGCCGCTGTTGGGACTTAGGGAAAACAGGTTATCTACATAACCCATCATTCCCTTGCGTCCCACCAGCGGCACAATATGGGGAGATAGCAAGCATAGTCCCTTTATTAGGGTGGGCGTTCTACAGAACTCAATACTGTACGGCCGAAAGCCGAAGCTTCCGCAGACTGGGTAGCCAGTCTATAATGCTTTACAAATGTGGAGTCTGAGCTCCACGACGCCGCCGCACAGATCTGGTCAAGCGGCAAGGCGCACCTTTCTGCCCATGAGGTAGAGACTGCCCTCGTGGAATGCGCTGTTAAGAAGGCCGGAGGAGATAAGTCCTGTATCTCAAAAGCAATTTTAATAGTCTCCTTCACCCACCTAGAAATGGTGGGTTTCGAGGCCGCCCGGCCCTTTAACTTCCCGAAAAAGTTTACAAAGAGGTTTTCTGATCTTCTAAAAGAGCGCGTGCGCTCTAGATAAATCCTTAAACACCTTGACAAATCAAGAGAATGAAGTTTAACCTCCTCCGGAGTGGAGGGTGTTGGATAGAATACTGGAAGTGTGACCAGCTGGCATCTGTTGGTCACAGAGGGAACCTTGGGGGTAAATCCCGGTAGATATCTTAACTGGACTCTGTCCTCGTAGAAGCTGATGTACGGTTCTTCACAGGAGAACGCCTGTAATTCTCCTACCCTCTTGGCTGATGTTATTGCCAAGAGGAATGCTACCTTGTAGGAGAGGAACTTCAGCTCTACCGACTCCAGAGGTTCAAAGGGTTTACCACATAGCGCCGAAAGGACCGTGCTGAGATCCCACTTGTGGACTGGAGCAGATACTGCTGGTCTCAACCTCCCCGCCCCTTTAAGGAAGATAACTTACTAGGGGGTCTTGAGATAACCGCCTCCCCAGACAGGCGGACAGGGCGGCCATATGCACCTTCAAGGTGGCAACCGAGAGGCCCCTGTCAAGGCCGTCCTGAAGAAAGTCCAAGATCACACCTACTGGAGGATCCACGGAGTCCACTTCGTGCTCCTGGCACCAAGTTTTAAAGATGTTACCAATCCTCTGGTAACTTCTATTTGTAGCTTCTGAACGGGCACAGGAAATCGTCTTTAGGACGGCCTTTGAAAGTCCTCTATTCCTTAATAGGGACTGGTTAACTTCCAGGCTGTCAAGTTGAACCTCCTCAGATCCTGGCAGAGTAGCTCTCCTTGAGTTACCAGGTCTGGGAGGGGGGGAACCTCCAATAAATGCCTTGACTCATCCTCATGAGCTGGGCAAACCAAGTCCTTTTTGGCCAGAACGGGATTATGGCGATGCCCGAGACTTGGTCCTGTCTTATCTTCATCAATACCCTGGGTATGATGGGAACTGGAGGGAAGATGTAAATCAGCCTGAACCTCCATGGGATGGACAGGGCATACACTGCCAAGGGGTTGTCCTCCTGATACAGGGAACAGAAGGTCTGTACCTTGGCGTTGAGTCAGGTTGCCATAAGATCGACCTCTGGGAGACCCCATCTTTGGACGATCTGCTGGAATATTCCTGGATGAAGCGACCATTCTCCGGATACGGAAATACCCCGACTCAACTGATCCGCTACTATGTTCAGGGAGCCTCTGATGTGAACAGCGGATAGATGGGACAGGTTCTTTTCTGCCCATGAGAAGATTAGATTCGTGGTTCTTTGAGGGGCCCGGGATCTGGTACCGCCTTGTTTGTTTATATAGATGACCGTCGTCATATTGTCCGACCGGACTTTGACTGCCTTCCCCTTGAGGAGGGGGGCGAAGTGACACAAGGCAAGGTACACTGCCTGAAGTTCCTTCAGGTTGGATGACCCCTGTTCCGGATGAGCCCAAACGCCATGTATAGTTTTGTCGTCCAAGTGGGCTCCCCATCCCTGATGGGATGCATCCGTTGTCAGCAGGACCCACTGTGGAGGGACCGTAGACCTTCCGTCTTTCAGGTGTATCCACCATCTGAGGGAAAGACGGGTAGCGGGAGAAAGGCAGATCTTCTTTTGCAGTCCCCGTGGCGACCTGTTCCAGGCGCTCAGCACTTCCCTCTGAAGGGGACGCAAATGCCATAAGGCCCAAGGAACCACCCTGACTGAAGAGGACATCAGGCCTAGAACTCTCATGGCGGTCCGGATGGTTATTCGCCGAGTTCCAAATAGAAAGCGGGCAGCTGCCTCTATCTTGAGTTTCCTTGGGCCAGAAAGGTAGATCTGCATCTTCTGGGAATCCAGAATAAATCCGAGAAACTTCCTCCGGGTGGATGGCACCGTCTCGGATTTCTCCCAGTTGATCACCCATCCTAGTTTCTGAAGGAGGGATACAGCGATCTGAAGATGTTGGCGGAGTAGAGAAGTAGACTGAGCTTTTATGAGCCAGTCGTCTAAATATGGAACCACGAAGAGCCCCTCTAATCTTAGAGCGGCGGCGATGGGGGCGACCGTCTTGGTGAAGACGTACGGGGCTGACGATATGCCAAAGGGGAGGGCGGTAAACTGAAAATG
This sequence comes from Leptodactylus fuscus, assembly GCF_031893055.1. Classification (NCBI taxonomy): domain Eukaryota; kingdom Metazoa; phylum Chordata; class Amphibia; order Anura; family Leptodactylidae; genus Leptodactylus; species Leptodactylus fuscus. The sequence goes on from NC_134265.1 coordinate 265,288,656, forward strand.
CTCTCTGCGGCCAGCTATTTGAATAGCTATTCTTAGATATTTCCTGTGTGGGCAAAAAATAGGGACATGCAGGTAGGCATCCCTGAGATCTAGGGTCACCATTACTTCGTCCTGCTGGAGGAAGGATGTTACAGAATCTACGGTTTCCATACGGAATGGTTTTCCCCTTAGAAACCGATTGAGATACCTTAAATCTACTATCATTCTCCAGTCCCCAGATGGTTTGGGGACGAGGAAAACTGGAGAGTAGATACCGAGGCCTTCCTCCCGAGGGGGGACCCTCTCCAGGGCCCCCTTTGTCCTGTATTCCAAGACAGCTGCCTCTAGGATAGACTGCTGGGCAGCAGGCAGGATACGAGTGCTGGTGAAATGATCACGGGGAGGCTGCTTGAATTCCAAGGCGTAGCCCTGGGCCACCACCCGCAAAGCCCAAGGATCTCTGATGATCTGATCCCACACACCGGCAAAGTGAGCCAGACGCCCACCTACCGCAAGATTGGCCGCAGAGAGCTGCGCACCCTCAAAAGGTAGGTTTACCTTTTGAATCATCCCTGGCGCGCCCCCTGCCCATACCTCTAGGTCGTATTCTGGACCTCCTCTGAGGTTGCCTGGATTGAGCTCCTCGCCCCCTACCTGGGGGAGGCCTTCTGCTTCTGGAGGCCTGCGGCAAGGTTCTGCCCTTGTCTTCGGCCAGACCCTCCATTAGATCGTCGAGGCTGCGCCCAAACACCTTGCCCGGCTGGAAGGGTAGACCGCACAGGGCGTATTTGGATGGTAAGTCCGCCCTCCAGGGACGGAGCCACAGTGGTCTTCTTGCGGCTGTGGTCTGAGCCATGGTTTTTGCTGACAGACGTAACTGTTGTCTGGATGACTCTCCCAGGTAATCTGCTGCTAGCTGAATAGAGGACATAGACGATAAGATCTCGTCTCTATCGACGCCGGTATCTATGTCCCGCTCCAGTTGCGTCAGCCGGGCACGTAGAAAATCCGCCACTTCGGTGGAGGCAATGGCCACAGAGGTCTGAGCTGAAGCAGAAGAATACGCTTTTTTAAGTGTGGAGTCTATTCTTCTATCCAAGAGGTCCTGTAAGTTAGAGCCGTCTTCAAGAGGCACAATGGTATGTTTGGACATCCTGGCTACCGCCAGGTCTACTTTTGGGGGTGGCCCCCAGGAGGACAGCTGGACAGGATCCACCGGATACAAATTCTTAAATACCCTGGAGGCCACATGAGTCTTCTCAGGAAATTTCCACTCCTGCTCCATAATGGCCATTAATGCCGCATCTACCTGAAAGGCCCTCTGCCCTTCAGCGGTAGAAGCGGAGGCTTCCCCCAAGTCATCCAGGCCCCTTGACCGGATGGCCTTCAGCAAACTGGTTGTTTTGTCCCATGAAAATATGGGTTTGCTGGCCACGCTCGACTGCACCACGGATGGGCAGGAGTCATCCTCCATCTGCAGTCTTTCCAGGGAGGGGGGAGAAGCAGAGCGCCCTTCTGTCCGCTGCTTCTTGGAGAGCTGGGTGATGGACACACGGATGTCCTTTAGCGACTCCTCCTACAAAAAAAGGGAGGAGGAGCTTACCAGAAGTGGGGAAACCATCTTTCCTCTTGTTCTCTGCACTGTACTCACCATATACTCCTTCATCCATATTACCATGTCCCTGGGGGAGGGCTCATCAGCAGGAGGCCCTCTGCAGGACCGACAACATGACCAATCGTATCCTGGAATATAGAGGTTAATTAGCAACCTCCTACTGCAGAGAGCCCCTACCACAGATCACACTTACCATCAGGTAAGGGAATATCGCAATCCCGGCAGGAAAAATGCTTTCTTTTGGCCGAGGATTTCCTCCTCTCCTGGTCCCCAGGAGGGGTGGTGGAAGAGGACATGGTAGCGGAATAGCGACCGCTATGTTCACCTAAATAGATTTAGTGTATGAGAGGAGTAACATACATGAAACACAATAATGGTTTCTTACCAGGCGTTGGAAGAACGGCTTAGACCAGGATTTGTCAAAAGCTCAGCTGCCACCAGCGAAGTGCAAACCAACTGCAAACTGCAAACTGCACCAAACATAAGCCCCACTAGTGGGAAACTAGGAAGGCAAGGACTGAGTGTCCTGCCCTCCCTTTTGAGCTGGCCGCCGAAAAAGGGGGCGGGACCGCCCGAAACCCCGCCCCCTTCCCGCTTCCCAACCCCCCCAAAGCCCCTGAACAAGAATTGTTCTATCTAGGGGGGGGGGGTATTGGGGCCAGGGGACTGCCTTACCCTGCCCCAGACTAGCTCCTTTCTGGAGCTATAGTAAAATATTTTCGGCCGCCGCGAACCGGAAGTGCGGCGCCGGAAGTGTGCGCAAGTTTTCCCTCCCCGTCCAGGAACGAGGGAGCCGGCCGAAGGTTCCGGCCCCTACCCATTCGCAGAGCCGACGGCAGAAGCCGAAGCTTCCGCATAAAGCGCCGACCCTGCAAGTAAGTCAGTGGACGGGGAGGGGGGGGAAGGAGAAAGACCCTGCTGACACCCCTGCCTTCTCTCCAGGTCAGGAGCCCCAGCGAGGGACAGGACTCAGAATCAGGTAAGTGATCCACAGAGCCCTATAGGAGGACACCAAGTCCTCCCCACCTGTCCACACACAGGACAGAAAAAAACACGCAGGGGGAGGGGTGTGGTGCCCTCATATAGGGTCCAGCCAGGTGTTAAGTCTGGCTAATTAAAAATTCCGCCTGTCCTACCAGCACACAGGGGCAGAAAATACCCCATATTGTGCCGCTGTTGGGACGCAAGGGAATACATTTTACAATAAATAAGAAGCTCTTTGCAGGGCTAACAGGCGACTCCATTAGTTGTCAATCACAGTGAAGTGAACAGAGATGGCTTTACCTGGAATAGAAACTCTGCCACTCAGCTAGCAGAAAAAGGAACCCATTGAAGTCAATGGGAGGCTTTTTTTTCAGTGCTGAAATTACACACCAAATTCTTCACCATTTTCCTCCATGTGAATGGACCCTAAGTTTCACAGAGAAATACAAAAGGTTCCCGTCCACATGGAAAATCAGATCTAGTTTAAATAGAATATTCCAGGGGCCATATCTTTTGAATTGGTGGGCGGAATCAAAAAAGAAAAATATCAAATTGATCAGGGGCACACCGGGAATCAAGAGATGTATGTAATTTAGTGACGTCCTCTTTTAGCTACATGTTGTTCCTAGAGAAGGGAATACCCCTTTAAACCTCCAAGATTTTTATAGCTTTGAGTGCAACTTAGAATTGTCAGAGTTGTAGTTCTAGGAATAACCCTATTAATCTTATTATTAGTTAATTAAAGGGATTCTACCATTAAAACCTCTTTTTTTGTGGATAAGACGTTGGAATAGCCTTTAGAAGGACTATTTGTCTCTTACCTTTAGATGTGATCTCCGCCATGCCGTTCCTTAGAAATACCGGTTTTTACCAGTATGCAAATTAGTTCTCTCACAGCGATGGGGGCGGCCCCCAGCGCTGAAAATGCGATGGGGGCGTCCCCACTGCAGCTCAAGAACACGATCCTGCGACGCCTCTATCTTCAGCTGGATCCTCTCCTTCTCAGTCGTCTTCCTCCTGCGTCACCTCCGACGCCTGCGCAGTTGGCTCTGCCAGTGAGACACCACCATAGCCTAGTGCGAATGCCAGCCGGTGACCATTTTTGGGAGGCCGCTCCTGCATTGAACTACAAGAGCAAGAGCAGCCTCCCAAAAATGGCTGCCGGCCGGCATGCACAGTTGGCTCTACTAGTGTCTCACTGGCAGAGCCAACTGCGCAGGCGTCGGAGGTGACGCAGTAGGAAGACGACAGAGAAGGGGAGGAACCAGCCGAAGATAGAGGCGTCGCAGGATCGTGTTCTCGAGCAGCAGTGGGGACATCCCCATCGCATTTTCAGCACTGGGGCCCGCCCCCATCGCTGCCAGAGAACTAATTTGCATACTGGTAGAAAATGGTATTTCTAAGGAACGGCGCGGCGGAGATCACATCTAAAGGTAAGAGATGAATAGCCTTTCTAAAGGCTATTCCGACGTCTTAGCCACAAAAAAGAGGTTTTAATGGTAGAATCCCTTTAATGTATTTATAGTTTGATGAATAATTTTGTTTTCTAGGTGAAAAGTGTTTTTTTTAGATAATATGTTGAGAATTGTAGTCAAATATAGAACATATTCTAACTGGACATGCTGTATGGAGTAAAGATGTTTTTTTTTGTGCTCAAAAGTTATAAAAATAGAGGAATCTCAAATACATATCAGACTAAAAAGAACACTATTCATTCATAATGCTGTTTTCATGCTTCATTTAGAATCCAGTCCCAGGTCTTACTTAGACAATAAGAAAGAATTCTTGGAATGTTCCATGAGATTCATTTTTCACAATGGCAAAATTAAAATATTTTAAAATTTCTAACCCAGTGTATATTAATCATTTTTTCTCAAGTAAAGTTGCTGTTCTTGTCACGAGTAGAAGAATAATAGTCTAGATTCCAGAGCACAGCAGAAATAATTGATAAATGGTTCCTGCTATTTAGTTTTTGTGCAAAGACTTTAAAACATGTTCAGATACAGCTGATTTAAAATAGCATTGGCCGCTGAGTGGTGGATAGACCGTGGACCCCCACTTCACAGAAATCTTTCATGCCAAATCACCCACTGGGACATTATAATTTGGCTCCACTATACTGTGAGTTTCCTGGACCAAGTGATTGCCAGAGAAAGAAAATATCAAGACCCATTTACTGCTTTTCCACTTTGGATTTAAAAAAGTAATTGCCCCCCTTTCCCTTATTGCATTCCAGGTTGTCACATTTTTGTTAATTTTCTAGTACATGGAGTGTTCTCTATACACAGTCATGCTCATAAGTGATGACACCCCTGACATTTTTAAAATTATTGCAATTACAAATGTTTTGTTAAACACATGTTTATGTTTATGTAAACTCCAGCAGGTAACGGGCCCTATTTACTTACCAATCCCGGCTCCTGCTCACAGCGACCTCCGCAGAAGGGGAAGCACCAGCGGCCATGAGCTGGAAGCAGGATTGGTAAGTGAATATGTTATTGTGTTGTGTCCAAATCAAAGTGTCTTTTATACATTATTTCAGAGGGTTGAATTTTATTCCTGGTGATCCAAGGCCAGATATTGTAGTTGCAATAGAAATACAGATCGATCCATGACTTAGAGCATACCTCCCAACTTTAGGACAGAAAGAGGGAAAAAAATTAGCTCCGCCCACTTCTACATTGCCTCTGCCCATTTTCACCCATTTTTCTTTGTGTTCTCACGCAGTATAATGCTCCTACAGTCACCCTAACATTTTATGACCCCATATTATAATGTTCCCCTCCAACTGCACTATAGTATGAAGTCCCTCTCCTTGTGCCCCAGATAAAACTGGGGGCAAATAGAGGGGGACATTAAACTGGGTGCAAATAGAGGCAGACATGGTTTATTGTCCTCCTCCAGTTGCCCCAGTTTAATGTCACCGTCCATCTGTCCCAGTTTAATGTCCCACATCCATCTGTTCTCATTTTATTGCCCCCCTCCATCTGTCCCCAGTTTAATGTGCCCCCTTCATCTCCCATCAATTTATTATCCCCCTTCATCTGCCCCTAGTTTAATTTCCCCCATTCAACTGCCCCAGTTTAATGTCCCCCTTCATCTGCCCGCAGTTTAATTGCCCCCATTCATCTGCCACCAGTTTAATTGCCTCCCTTCATCTGCCTCCCTTCATCTGCCACTAGTTTAATTTCCCCTTCATCTTCCACCAGTTTAATTGTCCCCTTTATCTGTCCCCAGTTTAATGTCCCCTTTTCTCTCGCCCCACTCTAATGACCCCACCAACATAACATAATAAAATCACTCATACTCACCTCTCCTCACTCCCCTGCTGTTCTTTGTCTTTTCCTGGAGTGTACAGGGTGCTGCAGGTGTGATGTGAGTGACATCACCACATCACGCCTACAGCTCCCAGGGCCAGAACATAGGGAGGGGAATAGTGGTGAGGCAGGATCTGTCCACTCCTGCTTCACCACTGTATTCAATTCATCTGCGTCCTCTCTGGACACAGATGACTTGAATCCGGGACATACCTCCTGCCAACCAGGATGGTGGGACAGGACCCGGAATCCGGGACTGTCCCACAGAATGCAGGATGGTTGGGAGGTATGTTTGGAGTAAAAAGGGATTTGGACCATTATAAATATTAATACTTAAAGTGCATCTAGTTTTGGACCATGTTTTTCAAACAGGATTATTTGAAATGGGGGCATGGCTCAAGATGCAACAATGTTTGCTACAATTGTGGCAAAATTTAATTTTAGCTTAAAGCAAGCCAATTAATAGGTGGTCTAAATCTAGACTATATAGTCTAAAGATGCACAAGATTTATTATCTCTAATCAGCCACTGTGATAAATCTGGTGCATTCTCTGACTTCTTAACATTACTTTTTATAACACCAGTAAATGGGGGCCATAGTTCATAATTTTGACGGGGCTCATGGTACATCTTAAGAATAGTTTACAACCCCTCCTGATCTGTACAGTCCAGTAATAATACTGCAGAGATGTGTTTTAAACATCTTTTGTCCCAATAGGGTGCTAGAAAGTCTTACATGATATTTTACACGGTTAATAGAATTACTATCACTATCCATTACACAATAGATGTGTGCATAGCTGTAGAACAAATATATTGTAGTCTTTCATGTTTCAAAAATAACAAATTTGTGACATGAATAATCGTGAGTTTAGGCTTTACATTACAAAAATTGTATATGTTGGATATCCTCAGTATGAAATAGAAATCTCTCAGAAGGAGGTAGCTAGGGTGGATAATCTTACTGCTATTGTTCTTATTTAGTCTAGAAAAGTAAACCATATTCTTATCTACAAGAAAGAACTGAGAATATGTAACCCCTGTAACAATGATTTCAGTCCTATTTTGAGAGGAAGAGGCTATCTCAGAGGAACAATTGTTTATTCTTTGGTTTCGCAGTGTGCTTTCTTTGGAAAAAGATACATTTGGAAGGTCATAGTTTATTAATGTTTCTCCCTCTACTCAAGTTCCTTGGTTGGTTAACCTGTGTGTTTTGTGGTTGAACATCTGGGGCAGCATTAGCAGTCAGAAGGCAATAAATTTGACATTTTTTATTAGCCAACCCTACCAGGAGCAGATTCTTATCCAAAGTTCTGCCACGCTCTGTTTCGAGGCACATAAATATTTTGGCAGTGCATGGTATCCTATGTCTCCCTTGTTACAATTTTTAACAGAGTTTAACAAAAATGTCAGCCATTCCAAACTTCTATCCTATTATATTATACTACTCCCTTTGGATCACACTGTAATTTGTTTTTAGTGTCTGCACTTCCTTTCTTCATTTCCTTGTCTGTTAACTTCTGTCATGCAGTTATCCCACAAAAACATAGAATAACAATGATTTTCCAAGTCATTTGTAACTTTTCATTTCTGGAGTAATTGGGATTGCACTAGCAGTCATAAGACAAAGCTGAAATATTGGAATGGAACTGTGAGATTTGAGAATATTATTGTTATTACAGTAAGTGCTGTGTGATCTATGTCCACGTGCAATAAAGAATGATATAATACTGTTCTTAAATCCATGATTAAACAGATTAGTCATAATTGAAACTTTTTTCACCTATGTGCTGTTTGTTCATGCATATATGAATCAGAAAAATTATTGCACAGATGTGGGGCAAAATATAGGAAGAAAAATAATCAATTTATATGCAATTTTTTTTACATAGCTTTTTTTTTTTTGCAGTAAGGTTTGCCAGGTATAGAATACTAGAAATATCCCACAGAGGAGAGGAGTATAAAAAAATTTACATTTCTGTCACAATCCTGTGTCACATGTCTAAGATCAATCAATGTATTTTTTTTTTTTTTTTTACAATATATAAGATTGAATATCTAGCAACACCTGGCAAATAAATCCACAGTTGGATTGAATTAGGACAGGCATTAGCGGGCATAATATAGAGTACATACATTTATTTATAAGAAAGAGGGGCCATTGTGGATTAGTTTTATGCAACAGAAAGGCATAGAAGTACTAAGGATACCTGAATCAAAGCCATGAGGTTATCTCAGAGGGCACACAAAACTACTCATAATCACAAGATGAATGTTCAGGATCAGAGTCATTGCATGAGCAGGAGGATAACATATTAGATGTGTAGGTGGGGACTAAGAACAAAGTAAAACTATAGGATCAGTGGCGTAACTACCACCATAGCAGCGGCAGCAGCTGCCACAGGGCCCGGGGCATTAGGGGCCCGGTGACAGCTGCTACCGCTGCTATCATTATTCTCGGAGGTCTTTTCGGACCCCCGAGTATAATGATCGGGGCCCCCTGTTGGTGGAATACTTTCCACCAACAGGGGGCCCCGAAGCTGCAGCAACGGCTGAGACACAGGAGCTGCAGCTCTGGCTCCTGTCAGCGCTTCAGGACGCTCCCCCTCTCTCCCCCCTCCCCTTCTCTGCTGTCCTCTGCCCACCAATGAGAGGAGGAGGCGGGGCTTATCCCTGCCGAGCTCCTGCCGTCCTGCACTGGAGGAAGAAAGGAAGAAGGAAAATGAAACTAAAGCTACACAGGTACGTACTGGGGTTACTTATTAATGTCAGGCATATGGGGTGATTACTTGTGTTTTAGTAACTCCATGTGCCTCATATTAATAGCAGTTAACCCCATCATCTCCCTCACATTAACCCCTGTGTGCCTCACCATAAGAGTTACTGATATGTGAGACATATGGGGGTAATAATAATGAAGATACTTTATTATTACCTCCATGTCTCTCACATATCAGTAACCCTTATGGTGAGGCACACAGGGGTTAATGTGAGGGAGATGATGGGGTTAACTGCTATTAATATGAGGCACATGGAGTTACTCAATTGTAATGCACATGACCAGATTTTTTATCCACAATTTGTCCTGGTATAGCGGTCAGCGGGTGACGTGACAGTATTTAGTCCTGTAGGGGCCACTATTGGGTATAATACTGTGTGCAGGGGCCAGTATTGGGTATAATACTGTGTGCAGGGGCCACTATGGAACATAATAGAGCGCGCAGGAATGCGTAGGAGGGACTCGGTCGAGATCTTTGGTGTCGGGGGGGCCCCATGTCAAAAGTTCGCCACGGGGCCCCGCCATTCCTAGTTACGCCACTGTATAGGATGATACAAGACAAAAAGAAGAGATAGTCAAAACCTTGCCAGGTGCTAGGACAAAAGTTACATATCTTCTGTAACTAGACTTCATGGCAGAGACCAAGTATATGATGAAACTATGAGCAGGTCATGAGATATGAAGCCACAGACACTTAGACACTCAAAGAGACAAAATATTCCATTATTCCTCTAAGTCACTGACTGATTTAGGCCTTTCTTATTCATACATGTCTTGGTCAGTGTTTTGTCAAAACCAGAAGTGGATAATATACAAACAGTGGCGCAACGATCGTGGTCGCTGGGAGTGCGAAAGCAACTGGGCCCAGAGGGGTACGGGGCCCGTGGCCAGCTGGAAATGGCCAGGGCCCTAGACCACCATGATAGTGGTTGGGGAAAGCTTTGTTCCCTGACCACTGAACATATTTTTAATGGAAAGAGGCCTGATTGGGCCCCTTTCCATTACATTCTAGGGGAGGTGTATAAAAAAATACTTATACTCACCTTTTCTGGGCTAAGCATCCACTCCGGGGCTCTTCCTGTGGTAGATGCTAAATTTTAGTGGGCTAAAGGACCTTTGATGACATCATGACCATGTGATCGGAGCTATTCTGGATTGTACAGGATAGTATGGAAAGTCCTGGGAATGGAGTCTCGTAGGTAAGGAGGAGAGCAGAGAACATGTATGAGCAAAAGGGGAGAATGGGGGTGCAGGCTGCGTGTGAGCAAGAGGAGGAAATGGGAGTGCAGATTGTGTGTGAGCAAGAGGAAGGAATAAGGGTACAAGCTGTGTGTGAGCAAGAGGGGGGAATGGGGGTGCAGGTTTTGTGTGAGCAAGAGAGTGACGTGGAGATGCAGTCTGTGTGTCGGCAAGAGGGGTATATTCAGTCTCTGGGGGGCACTGTGAGCACATAATAATGAGTGGGGGCCAATGGTGAGTATATAATACTGTGTGGAAGCCACTTTGAGCATATTATACTGTGTTGGGGCCACTGTGAGCATATAATACTATGTGTGGGCCACTGGTGAGCACATAATACTGTGTGGGGGCCACAGTGGAGAACGTAATACTGTTTGGAGGCCACTATGGAGCATGTAATTCTGTTTAGGGGCCACTATGGAGCATGTAATTCTGTTTAGGGGCCACTGTGGAAAATGTAATCTGTCCCAGTATTGTTTACATGCCAGGTGCTGTGCTGCTCACTCACCGTATTTTTGATAACTGCAGTTGTGGGTACTAAAGCTGTACCCCTTTCAAGTATTTGAGATATCGCTTCAGCGTCCGTAACCACCACGGTTAAGTAATCGCTTAGGAAGGGGGTATGGGGCCCTGGATAAAAGTTTGCATCCGGGCCCACAAGACTTTAGTTACGCCGCTGTACAAAAAGTTAGTGTATAATGGAAAGATTTGCACCTGCTGTGTTTTCTGGTTTTGGCTTAAAAACACTGAAACAAAACCCTGACCAAAACATAATGTGTGAAGAATGCAGGTGATAAGGGGGAATAGATGAGTTTATCTTGTTTAGTAATAGAGAATTTGGAGAGATTTGAAGTAAGGTCTCTACTTCCATTAGGTGGTAAATTCTTCTCCAAAATTTCCAGGTTAGGTGAACTTTTGTATCATCGCTATCAGCACTATTTTTTGACAACGCATGAATATATAATGGAATCTGTGATGATGATCATGTGCATTTTGCCTTTTCTCTATAGATTTTGATTCAGTTGATCAGTATTTTTCTGGCCTCAGGCCTCACTTTCAAGTTGGTCCTTCCTGGGCCTTTTCCCTAAATTACACTAGTTTGTTGCACCCAAGTATAAGTCAATTATCTGAGCAGGTTGTACACAATAGATACTGGGTAACAAGGCACTCTTGGAGCAAGATGAAAACAGAGTCTAGGCCAATGGTTGGTGCAGCTAAAGGATGTACACTTTACAGAAGTCGATTACTTTACTTCACATTAGCACTTGCTCTCCATTGTTTTATGCAGATTTGTGTACAACTATTGTGTATTATGTATTAGAATATACAGATATAGCAGAGTTAACTCAAATTTCTACAATTGGTTAAACTGCTGCAGTGTCCTTTGCTCCATTGCTACAGTGCTCCATTGATTATTCTTTTTTTTTTTCTCTTCTGTGATAAGATGTCAGTTCAATAGTTTAAAGGGATTCTACCACTAAAACACTGTTTTTTCTGCTTTAGACGGTGGAATAGCCTTTAGAAAGGCTATTCGTCTCTTACCTTTAGACGTGGTCTCCGTGGCACCGTTCCTTAGAAATACCATTCTTTACCGGTATGCTAATGAGTTCTCCGCAGCAATGAGGGCGGGCCCCAGCGCTCAAACGGCGATGGGAGCGTCCCCACTGCTGCCCGAGAGCTCACTCCAGCGCCGCCTCCATCTTCAGCTGCAACCCCACCTCTTCTGACTTCTGTCTCGGTCCAACTTCCGACGCCTGCGCAGTACGCTCCTGTATTGAACTACAAGAGCAAGAGTGGCCTCCCAAAAATGGCTGCCGGCCGGAGGGGTTGCAGCTGAAGATGGAGGCTGGAGTGAGCTCTCGGGCAGCAGTGGGGACGCTCCCATCGCTGTATTGAATACAAAGACATATGGGAACATTAAAACACAGAAAGTTGAACTGACATGAACACTAAGGTGAACTTTTATTCTTTCTAGACACAGATAATAAGTACTTAGACCACCAAGGCTCTCTCTTCATGTCAAATGAAAACTCCATATGCTATTTGAGCTTTTATTTTCATTCCACCTTAGAAGAGACTAAACCTAACATTATGTTTTATTCCAGAAACCACCAAAAGCTGATTTTGTAATCTACAGTTCCACCATACTGCAAGTGAACTCTGCTTCAAAGGGAACAGCTATGTAGTATATACATTCCATAAATATATCCAAAGCACATGGAAGAAATAAAAGAATACTAAGACGTATCCATCTATGAAGGACAATAGTTGTATCTCATTTACTGCTGTATTTCACAAGGAACTGCTTATACTTTAGACACACCATTTCTATTTGTCCTAATGAATGTAATAGAGAGGTCCTCTTGTAAGAGGGTTGATGATTTGGTCCACCGCCTTATTAAAAAAATGAGAAATGCAGTACTGAACTTGACCTATATCCTCTGCATTACACTGTAGTGTACTGTAGTACTGGCCAGGTTACCCTTTCAAATTTCATTTCCTAATTTTCAACTAGGGTTGTTCTTGTTATCATCTTCGACTGCTTCTCTTCCACTCCATCATCAGTCATCCATAAGGGAATGTGTGTCCAGTAAACAGTAATATTCTAAACCAAGAGCATCAGGCACTGACTGTTCTAGAAGTCTAGGGTTCATCAAATGTATGCTAAATACACAACCACAAAAAGAGGAAGAAAACTTGCATATTCATATGTATGCACCTTTTCCCCCTGTTTTTGCAGTAAACAGCATTATGCACCCAGTCATCTGGCTGGTCTGCAATTTTAACTCACTCCTCACTAGAGATGAGCGAACAGCACGCTCCCATAGAAATGAATGGAAGCACATCGGAAAACATCGGAAAGCCAAATGCTAGTACTGACATCACCAAACCTATGCACCTCCTCCATTCCCTCCTCACTGGACCATTTCCCTCTACCAACTTCACCATTGCTTCCACTCCTCCTCCCATTTCGTGGCTGTTGAGTGAGGAGCACATTGAGTGGCCCTATGGTACATGCAGCAAACAAACAAAATGGGGCACATAACAATGAGAGGATGACTTTTTGATGATAGTCCAACTTTTACAACTGGCAGGCTAGGCATACTAATAGTGTGCCACAATATTTTCTTGAAAATCTGTAAATTGTCATTCCTTGGTGCCATATGTTAGGGGTGTCAAACTTATATTATATATGAGAACCACATCAGGCTTATGGTTGTCTTTAAAGGGCTGTTAGTAATTCTGCTACTGCCAGTTAGGCATAGTTATATTATTAACCCTTTGAAGGCAACCATAAAGGATGATGTTGAAAAGTTGTTAATACACATAGTAATAATGTCCTAATTATCTCCCCCCCTACAGGTAAAAGTCCCTCCATAGGTAACAGTGTCCTAATTGTCCCCTGCATACAGTAGCCCCCACACAGTATATAATATCCTTTTTTGCCCCTACATAGTATATGACCCCACTGTGTTTTTGGACCCTATGCGGTATATGCCTCCACACAGAACAGAGTCTCCTTTTTTGCCCCCACACGATATGTGAATGTCCAAGCGTTCTTAAGCATGATGATGTAATGTGCACGTCACCTACAGGTGACAGCAGAGACCGGCCTGGACAGGAGCCTGGATAGGTGAATAAATTAGTCTTAGGAATCCCTTGGGAAATATTATCAGGAATGCTGCTATCTTTGTTGGCTATGTCAGAATAGTTTATTGCATATGGAAGGTGCATTAATTGGTTTCGATTTCATGTATCACAATATTACAGGTTTCTTAACTGTAAATGTATAATAGAGAGAGTATTATTTGTGTGTATAAAGTGTCTCTACTTACAATGTGTGATTGAATATAAGGAATTACTGTCTTACAAACGCTTTAATTGTGGGACGTTTATTAATGCAGTCATGTTCATGCTTAGAAGTATATACTCGGGTAAATTGTTGTAAATTGACCAGACAGAATCTAATTTATGGAAATAATGTATTCCCTTTATGTCACATTTTTACAAGGTGTTTTCTTTGGCTCTGGATACAAATATATCTCATAGCTCATTCTATTACATTATTTCCCAGTCATGGAGGGCTTTACTAATTTCAGTGTCCTTCACTCCTTCAACTCCAACAGAGAATGGGATTTGTAGAAAAACAGACTTTTAAAGTAAATCCATTCAACCTTGTCAGAGGGATGCAAGAAAAACCACTGGCTGGTAGCAAATTAACTTTAACTTGCTTCCATCAGCAGTCTTAAGAGCTGTGGGTTTTCTAGGAGTTATACAATGTATTATACTACCCGTGTCTATGTAAACCAGGCATTACACGCAGTTCTGTTAATTATATAGTGGTCAGCGAGAGGGAAAATAAATGGGTGGGCAAGTAGGGAATGAAAGGCTAGAGACCAATGCTGTAAAGATATTCTTTAATAGAGGGTTAGAAGTCTACAGAGGATTGTAAAATGATGTGCAAAGGAGAAAAAGTTAGAAAACAATATATATTCAGCATATGACTTTGTGGCTAAGTGGTAAACAGTGTTTGCAGCAGCGTGGTAAAGTGTGGTTTGTGTAACATACATGATAGTATATCCATTGTGAAACAAAACAAACAATAGGACGATTCTGTAATGTCTCTTAATGTTCTCATTGGTGATGAGTCTGTTAGTAACCCTAGAGAAAACAATGTATGGGGTTATTAATAAAGTTGGAGACAACTAGGGGCAGTCCCAGAATAAGGTCATCCTTTCTGGGGTGGTTTTCCTGTATTAGTCAAGCCCAGGCCTCTGGCCTCAGGCAGCCCTTTCTCAGGACTGCAGGGGATGATAGTTGAGCTTTCTTCCCTGCAGTGTTGTATAGACCTACATACATCTATGTACACAGTAGAAATTGTACATAACTATGATCTATAGCAATTCCAGTATAAACTGATGTGTGCCGTAGCCACCTGCCTACAGTCTTCTTTTCTCTTTGACTGCAGAACCTTTGCAAAGCACATCATATGATGATATTACATGACCAAAGGTCTATGAGTCAAAGGAACAAGAGAGAGAAGGAAATAGGTTCTGTATATACAGTCCTATGAAAAAGTTTGGGCACCCCTATTAATCTTAATCATTTTTAGTTCTAAATATTTTGGTGTTTGCAGCAGCCATTTCAGTTTGATATATCTAATAACTGATGGACACAGTAATATTTCAGGATTGAAATGAGGTTTATTCTACTAACAGAAAATGTGCAATATGTATTAAACCAAAATTTGACCGGTGCAAAAGTATGGGCACCTTAATAGAAAAGTGACATTAATATTTAGTAGATCCTCCTTTTGCAAAGATAACAGCCTCTAGTCGCTTCCTGTAGCTTTTAATCAGTTCCTGGATCCTGGATAAAGGTATTTTGGACAAACAATTCAAGTTCAGTTAAGTTAGATGGTCGCCGAGCATGGACAGCCCGCTTCAAATCATCCCACAGATGTTCAATGATATTCAGGTCTGGGGACTGGGATGGCCATTCCAGAACATTGTAATTGTTCCTCTGCATGAATGCCTGAGTTGATTTGGAGCAGTGTTTTGGATCATTGTCTTGCTGAAATATCCATCCCCGGCGTAACTTCAACTTCGTCACTGATTCTTGAACATTATTCTCAAGAATCTGCTGATACTGAGTGGAATCCATGCGACTCTCAACTTTAACAAGATTCCCGGTGCCGGCATTGGCTACACAGCCCCAAAGCATGATGGAACCTCCACCAAATTTTACAGTGGGTAGCAAGTGTTTTTCTTGGAATGCTGTTTCTTTTTGGACGCCATGCATAACGCCTTTTTTTTATAACCAAACAACTCAATCTTTGTTTCCAAAATGAAGCTGCCTTGTCCAAATGTGCTTTTGCATACCTCAGGCAACTCTATTTGTGGCGTACGTGCAGAAACGGCTTCTTTCTCATCACTCTCCCATACAGCTTCTCCTTGTGCAAAGTGCGCTGTATTGCTGACTGATGCACAGTGACACCATCTGCAGCAAGATGATGCTGCAGCTCTTTGGAGGTGGTCTGTGGATTGTCCTTGACTGTTCTCACCATTCTTCTTCTCTGCCTTTCTGATATTTTTCTTGGCCTGCCACTTCTGGGCTTAACAAGAACTGTCCCTGTGGTCTTCCATTTCCTTACTATGTTCCTCACAGTGGAAACTGACAGGTTAAATCTCTGAGACAACGTTTTGTATCCTTCCCCTGAACAACTATGTTGAACAATCTTTGTTTTCAGATCATTTGAGAGCGGGCTGTCCATGTTCGGCGACCATTTAACTTAACTGAACTTGAATTGTTTTGTAGAAAGAAATGGTCCAAAATACCTTCATCCAGGATCCAGGAACTGATTAAAAGCTACAGGAAGCGACTAGAGGCTGTTATCTTTGCAAAAGGAGGATCTACTAAATATTAATGTCACTTTTCTGTTAAGGTGCCCATACTTTTGCACCGGTCAAATTTTGGTTTAATACATATTGCACATTTTCTGTTAGTACAATAAACCTCATTTCAATCCTGAAATATTACTGTGTCCATCAGTTATTAGATATATCAAACTGAAATGGCTGTTGCAAACACCAAAATATTTAGAACTAAAAATGATTAAGATTAATAGGGGTGCCCAAACTTTTTCATAGGACTGTAGTTTGCATAGGTTTTGCAATCATTCACATTGTACAGTACATTTTTTCTCTCTCCCTATCAGTATGTCTTTGGCGTATGGGAGAAAACCCACACAAACACGGCAAGAACATACAAACTCCTTGCAGATGTTGTCCTTGGCAGGATTCAAACCCAAACCCAAGACTGCAAGGCTGCCGTGCTAACCACAGAGCCACTATGCTGGCCCATTGTACAGTGCATTGTTACAGATTCTGGCTACAGAAACTCTGTAAACAAATATGTAGTCTGTGAAAGTGGTCTTTATGTTAGAAAGACCACAATTATCTAGGGTGGGGGGATATCGTCACCTCATAGGGAGAGACCACCATTTAAGTGTGTGGAGTCTTATTAAGCCATGAGCGCTCCACTGTGCTTAAGACTCCACACACCTAAATGGTGGTCTTTCCCTATGGAGTGATGATATCCCCCCAACCCTGTCTAGTAGCCGCTCACCTCTGCCAGGTCAGTCCTCTCTGCGCCAAGCTGACGAGATGCAATAACATCGAAACAGCTGTCCTTGGCTGCGAGACTACGTGGTAAAATCCCAACATTATTGTAAACAAAGGCCTCTGAGAAGGTCAGCATGATGTTAAAGGGAGCACCCTCTATTGGGTTGCATGACTGAGGCTCTGTCTTCCTAATTACATCATGGAAGATAGACTTGCACATCCTCAGTGAGGGCCCTCTATTGGTGTGCATGACTGAGGCACTGACTTCCTAATTACATCATGGAAGTCAGATTTGCATATTCTTCCCACAATTATCTAATAAGAAGCAGTTATTAGGGTTGAGCCGATCTTGAGATTTCAGGATCGATTTTAAAATCCGATTTCCCATAATTTTCCATTCCAACCTGATCCCAATTCTGATCCTAATGTAAGTCAATGGGATTTTTTTTAATGCTCAAAGATCGGATTTTAAAATCGCTCATGTTCACTACACAGCGTGGAGTCCAAAAATTGAAGCCTCCACGCTGTGTAGTGATTAAAAAATTTGCTACTTAGTCCCGCCCACTTACCTGCACAGAACTGCTGCTATCTCCTCTCCCAATGTGTACGCTGCTCCCCGAAGCTCTGGGCCGTTGTTCTCTCCTCTCTTTTCTCTCTGTGGTTGTGCGCGTACCCGCCTCCCAGGCTAGTGTGACTAATGCTGGGAGAAGGCGGGGCTTGTTGTGGCTTAGGAGAGTGTGGAAGGATACAGGGTGCATCACTCACATCTCTTCCCTCCCTGTACCTGCCCACACTCTCCTAAGATACAAAAAGCCCCGCCTACTCCCAACAGTAACACTAGCCTAGGGAGGCAGGGGCGCGCACAGCGCTCTGCTGGCGTGCGACGAGAGAGAGAGGAGAGAACAATGGCCCAGAGCTCCGGGGAGTGGCAGCGGTTCTGTGCAGATAAGTTGGTTGAGCGATCGGGATCGGAATTCCATTCCCGATCTTTTTTAGGCGGGATCAGAACCCAATCGCAATTTACTTGATCGCCGATTGGGATCCGATCTTTTCCGATCCCGATCGCTCAACCCTAGCAGTTACATTAATAATAAAATGTCAACCATAACCATAAATACAGCTAAAAATTATAATTCTATATATATGACTATTGTGAGAATGTGACAGGCAGAGTGCCCTAGATTCCTGACTTATGTGTGGTCCAGTGTGGGTCTGGAATAGGTTTCAGCCCCAGATGTGGGTCCTTGGCTCATTACTGACCCATAAAATGCTGCAGGGCCTGCACTTCAGGGCAGATCCTGGGAGGTAAGGAATTGCCTGGGTCTGTCCTGACAATGACAGCCTTGTGATATGGTACAGTGTTTTTTTGGTTGATTTGTGCGGCTGGTAGTAACCCATATGTACAGTTAGTATTTTCTGTTTAATGCTCAGACAAGCAGGATTTGGTTGACATTATTTTGTCTGAAGTTAAGGCTGTGTTTTATATTGCTCATTTTTGTGCCTGATGTAAAGGTTTATTTATTTTGCAGTTTTTCTTAAATAAACTGCTTTGCTGCAAGATTTGTGTCCCTGTCTCTGACTGGTTGGGTCCGCACCACTGCTTCTACCGAACTACCTTCCCCACACTATATATAGTACATAGTGACTTTATTAAAATATTTTCTGAAGTGTCACCAGAGAACCAACCATTTATGCTAATCCATAATTTCCTTACCTGAAACATGCCAGATCCTCAAGGAATAGGAAATGCTTTCTATCTACTCATTTACTGTAGTCACTGGCAAGACTCTTCTCCTAATTTAGTTAAGATGCTCCAAGCTGTTGGCTGCTGGTTACTTTTCTGACATTCTAGATGGGGAAATAATTAATCCCACGAGAGATCAAAGACGACCAGTGTAGTTTCAGTTACAGCCGATTGTATATAGTGCTTTATACAATATACAGTATATCCATAGCTCTGTGAAAAGCAGCCTTAGTGATGTATACAGAACGTTCTTAAGATCTACTGCCTTACATATGAAGGAGAAGAAACCCTGCTGAGACTGAACACTACATTTAAACAAAATGTGAAAGATATTTTTAAAATAGATGACTAATAGAGATGAGCGAACAGTGAAATATTCGATATTCGATTTGAGTAGAGCCTCAATATTTGACTACTCGATCGAATATCGATTCCCATTATAGTCTATGGGAAAAACCATAGACGAACAGGGGAAACCACTATTCGACTAAAGGAGAGTCACCAAGTCCACGAATAGCAGTTGGAGAGTGTTTAGGAGGAGCGCTGTGCAGTTAAAGTGCACGGACCCCATTATAGTCTATGTACAGCATTTGGCCAATCAACGCTGGTCCTGCCGGAGGCTCGTCTGTGAGGAGGCGGAGTCTAAAATCGGACCACAATGGAGATTGCTGTGGTCTGATCTTAGGCTCCGCCTTCTCACAGACGAGCCTCTGGCAGAACCAGCATTGATTGGCCGAGTGCTGGCCAATCAACACTGGTCAATTCATTCCTATGAGAAAAAGTAAGCTCGCTTGTAACAGCAAGCTTCAAGCTCTCCCAACTAGCAAGGACGAGCCTGCTGCAGAACCAGCGTTGATTTGCCGAATGCTATACACTGTATAGCATTCAGCCAATCAACGCTGGCTCTGAATTGAATATTTACTATGAATAGCGAGTAGTATTCGATCGAGTACGAATATTTCGAATACTGTAGTATTCGATCGAATACCTACTCGATCGAATACTACTCGCTCATCTCTAACGACTAGTTTTTATGATTTGTCGAAAAAGAGATATACACATTTTTTTCCTGTAGCAATTCTTTTTCTCACATATATAAACATCCCATTTAGACATCTTAAAAGGGGTTTCCAAGATAAATAGAAAACCCCAGGTTTGCAAGGGGTGATTTGAAGTGGAAAGAAAAGTGATGCTTGTCTACATTTGGGGCATCATTCTGATGGCATATTCCCCTATCCCACCAGGGACAGGATTGGCTAGGGCAGAAGTTGTGAGGTTCAGCAAATCATTGACCTCAGTGGTCACAGGTGGGGGGGGGGGGTAACAGTGACATATGGGCTGTGATGTCACTGATACCACACACTGGACAAACCCCCTCTGTCTCCTGATTATGGCATGTTCATGTAATGGCTGACAATCTAATGCGCATGCAATTTAATAAAGTGGATTGGACATGTTGAGATCTTGTGTCTTTCCCTTTTCTTATTTATATCAGAACGATATATTTGTTTGGTTCAAAACTAGACAGTCAGACAGGAACGCCCTTCCTCAGTAGCGTCTATAGCGCTGTACTGTGAGAGCGGTGATTAACGCCCCCTCCCTCTCCTCACAGTACTCGTCCTCGCCGCTCAGCATCATCTCTGGGTGGTAAGCAGCGCCCCCTCTCATAGTACAGTGCAATAGATGCTACTGTGAGGAAGGGCGTTCCTGTCTGACTGTCAGAAACGCCCTTCTGACAGTGAAGAACTACGGTATCGGCACCAATAACTCTTCACCGGGGGCATAGAAAGGGAAAGCCGATAGTGCGCTGAATTCAGTGCACTGTCGGCTTTCTAGCGGTGTATTAAACCGCATGTGCCCCAAATGGTGAAAAGTCCTCTTTAAGTTGAACCCCAGCACTCATATCTCAAAAACCTCTAAGCAGATTGTCTTCCACTTTCCATTATCAAAGACCTCCTCATAGTTTTATAAATGGATGTCTCCACTGCAAGTGACTTATTTCCTTCAATTGACAATCTGATTCTTTATATTAAACCTTTAATAACCTTGTCTTGGGATTCCAATATGTCATATAGCTGTATAGTTTTGTGATGGGTTGTAAGCATAATAGGTCCCTAAAGGAATGGAAACTATACAATTTATGACAATCCTAAACGTGAGAAAGATTTATAACAGAAAGACTGCTAAAGATAGCTTTACAAAAGACACAAGTGATTCATAGGAGAAGAAGAAAAGACTCTTTGATGAGGTTCAATTTTTCTAGGAAAAGAAGACTAAATGTATTAGTATACAGTGCCAGGCTTAACTAACACCTAAGTGCTTCTAAAACAAGGGCCCGGGTGCTTGAACATCTGGATGCAGTACATGTAATCTGTGAGAAGATTCTGAACTATATTTCATATGAGCAGTAACATATTAAGATTAGCCGTGGTCTCCGGTGATGTTTGAGCTGGGACCTCTTAGCGTACATACCTGACCACCCACAGATCCAGTCTGGATCATATATTATTGTATACAGTATCTATCATGTCACCAGTAATGGAAGAAGACAATGAAACAATCGCCCAGCAGTTAATGGAATGCAGGTAACTCCTTGGACTAAGCATAGTTAATCTAAAGGTTTCTACAGGAGAGGAATAATCTTCTCAAGGTGTCTATATTATAATATCATAATAACTCACTCTGCTTGTTCCATGCATTGTATAGTGTACATTCCTCATTTTGTTGGGAGTACCTCAGTACAGAATAAGGTCTGAAGTTTCAGTTATTTCTGTTCAATCCTTACCCTGAACAATAGTCAAATAGCCAAATATTATCTAAATATTTCTAAAATGATCCTATATTGCATAAATTCAGTATACTTGAATTATAGAGAAATTGTAAATATATGTCTAAATGTTCTTTCACACCAATAGATGTTCTGCTAATAACAAGTACTTATCAACTATATGTTAGCAAGCCCACCAGCTATCACGAGTCCCATTTACACTGAGCATTCATCTGTAGGCGCATATAGGTTTATTATTGTCAGCAGCACATCTCTGCTTACATGGGGAGATATGCTGCAGACAAATGGTTATTTTAAAGGGATTCTACCATTAAAAAACTTTTTTTTTCTAGGTAACACGTCGGAATAGCCTTTAGAAAGGCTATTCGTCTCCTACCTTTGGAAGTGCTCTCCACCGCGCCGTTCGTTCGAAATACCGGTTTGTACCGGTATGTTAATTAGTTCTCTGGCAGCGATGGGGGCGTTCCCCAGCGCAGGAGATGCAATGGGGAAATCCATTTTAAATCCATTTGTCATTGTGCGTTTGGAGCATTTCCACTGTGTATCTGCTCTTTTGGACAGAGACAAAAGTCAGACTTGCAGCACTTTTACTCCATGGAAAAAATAAGTAAATATGATGGACTCCAACAAGTCTGTCTTTTTTTTTCTTACAAGAAGGTCTATGGACACAAACAGATTACCAATGGATAGTAATTCATTTGTGTCCGTTTTGCAATCCGTTTTTCCCGGCTCCATCAAAACGGACAAATTATGGTATGTCCTGTGTAAACGTTTGAATACATTTTTTGGATGAATCTGTTTTTTTTATAAGGATTGGCAATGGGCGAATACCAGACACAGCTGTGAACGTAGTATAAGTAAAATAAATGCAGTATTGCTATTAATGTATATTTACTCACAGTAATATTGTAATTAGAAGCTTTGTAATGACACCCCATAGTGTTTACAATGTATAGGTCTGTGCGTGTCATTCTAGTGAGCCTCTGTTAGATGTGTCTTCCAGTTAGAATACAGTACAGCTTCTGCTGTGTTGTCAATGATAAGAAGAAGGAGTGCTGTATCTTTATAGATGAACATACTCCCTTCTACTTATTAACTCCAAGCAGTGAGGGGAGAAAAACTTAAAATAACCTCCTGACCAGTCATTGGTGCTCTCCTACTTATCAGAGACAGACTTATGAATACATCAGAGATTGCTTAAACCTTGATGTGTATATGGTCAGTATATCAAAGATTTACATTTATAAGTTGTGAAGGGAATTGTCCTTAAATCATAAGATTCTCAGGTCAAAGCAATGAAGGAACAAACAGTACATAGGATATATTTCTACTGTATATTAAGCCAAACAGATTGCAAAACTGGGATTGATTTGTTGCATGGTTAGAGCCTGCATAGTAAAAGAATTGTATCATTGCTAGTGATTTGTAAACCTGCATTCTGCTGCTTGGAAATAACAGATGATATACATTTTCCTTTCACTCAGTATCAGAATAGTCCTGTAGGTGGTGCCAACTAATCAGAAATAGCTTTACTGAACATAATTCTGTCTTTCATACAAGGCTTACCAAAATAATGGATAAAAAAATTGCCCTACTTAAAGTAATCTGCTAAGTGAATACATTCAGTACATTCTTTGGACTTGTTTTCCAACAGATTTTGTGTATTATAGTTGTTTTGGTCCTTTATCAGATCCTCTTTGTGCTACATGGCAATGTTGTAGTTACGGTGACTAGAATCCACAATCTGTTTTACATGTGCAATTGTTAGTTATCTGGACCAGTAAAAAATACATTTCATATACACAATTTCATTACAATGTTATTGTCTCCTTTCTGCAGCTATAAAGATGTTTAGAAACTATACCAGAATATGAATGTATAACTATACCAGAATATGAATGTATAATATACTGTCACTCTACTATAGATTTGGCCATATCACCAGACACATCTGATATGTGCGCTACGTTAGGAAACCGTCGACATTACATAGGATGTCTTCCATCCTGGATTTGCAGAACAATAAGGAACTTCAGATGTGATGGAAATGTTGGTGCTTAAACTGGTTTCCATTAGGTTTGTGGAATGGTTATACATAGAGTAGGTCTTGGGCTCACCTGCAACCTATTGTAAGATAGTGAATGGTAGAAGATGGTTGACTTAAGAGGTATCTGCAGACCAGATGAACACCAACTTGTAGAGACATATGGAAAGAATGCCAGAAGCCTTTCAACAGATTATTAGCACACATCCAGAAGGCCTTCTGCATTTCAATCACACGGCCAGACAGAAGGTAGGATTAGACTGTAGCAGTTCTTTTGAGATAAAGTTGCAAACCCATTATTTTCTAACGAAACTATATGATCTAAAAAAAAAATACTAAAGTGGTTATGAAGTGTTTTGTTTTCAGGATGTTAAGGGGTTTATGGATTCGATGGTAGAGACTGTATGGAGAGTTCACATAATCCACATTAGGTCACTCGGATTTAGTAATCTTCTCAATGTCAATGGAATTGAATGTTGCTTTCGTTTTATTGATTAGAAACCCTTCACCTACACAGCGGCTGAAAAGCAGTTTTTAAAAATGATACAAGAGCCAAGTCCGCGTTAATTTTTTAAGTATGTCGAAAATGTTTGATCATGAATCATGGCAGATCAGTCAATGGAGACTATTCGGTTCACTTGAACAGATCCCTTCTCAGTGGCACTGCCACTCACATAAAACATTTGGTGCATTGGTTGGTTTCATAGCAATGTGTTCCACTTTAGCGCTGCCTTCCATCATAAAACGTATGCTATACCTCTAAATCATAGTCATTTAGTGACCAAAAACATTCTATTATTATTGATAGAAATTAGGGGGCGTTCACACTACCGTCGGTGTCCGACAGGTAGTGTCCGCTCCTAGTGTCCGCTCAAAATCTGTCACGGACATTAGGAGCGGACACTAGCTGTGTCCATGACACCTGTCATTCATTTCAATGGGCATCGGGTGTTACAGCTAGTGTCCGCTCCTAATGTCCGTGACAGATTTTGAGCGGACACTAGGAGCGGACACTGCCTGTCGGACACCGACGGTAGTGTGAAGGCTCCCTTACTCAACAATATCTCTGCACCACCACTAAATATTTCTACAATGTAGCGAAAAGGTTTAATCCACAATAGTCTTTATTATTACCGTTTTACTGTGACAGAATGACCATTTATTACCACTATAAACCAGATAGCAGCTACTTCTGGATCTCTCTGCAGAGTTCAAGACTATGGATCACCAACTCCTATTATATTGGCTGGAAGGCTGTATTGGTTGTCTGACGGCACATCCTAAGTATTGTTTTATTGTTGAGGTTCCTCAAGACTCAGTCCTAGATCATTCCTGTTTTCACTCTACAAATCTCCTATTGAACAAACTCTGAACAGCTGTGCCTTTCAATACCATGTTTATTCTGATCACTTTGAGGAATATACTTCTTCCCGTGACATCGCCCTGCACCAATGATTGTGTGTCCACTGTCTCTACTATCATGTCTAAAATAGAATCTTCCAAAAACTTAACTTCTAGTGTTCCCACCATAAAGGAGCCTAACTGAACCTGATGTTTCCATTTCAGTGTGCAGTGTAACCATAATGTCTAGGTACCATTCTCAGCATCAGTCCTTATATTAGTCCAAAGACATACTGATAGGGAATGCAGATTGCGAGCCCTATATGGGACAGTGACTGACAATGTCTGTAAAGCGCTGTGAAATAGGATGGCACTATATAAGTAAGCAGAATAAATAATAATACACAAGTCTCCAAAATCTCCCCGAACGGATTACCAAACGCAGATGTGAATCAAGCGTATTAGTGTTCCCACAACAGAGCAGGTGAGAGTGCTCCGTAGCTGTTATAGACACAGTAGCTAGGGTCGCTTCCGGCCACTTTACTCCAGCAATTACTCATTGTCCTTGCAAATGATAAATAGTTTACTTACCTCTTCCGCTATCATACCTTGACTGCCTGTAAAACTAAGTATTAAGGATGACTAAATTGGGTTTCTTACCAGTTTTCCCAATATTTTGGTTTTGGATAAAACCCAAAATGTCTGAAGTTTGCCGTTCATGAATCACTAACCACCACCACTTGAGATCTCAGAGTATAATAAGCGGGGCCCAGGTGAGGTACGTAAATATAATAAACAGTTATACTCACTCCTCCTGGGCTTCATCATGGCATCTGGTGTGGGTCCTCGCCTCTTTAGGCCTCTTCTATCCTTCTGAATACAGTCAGCAGCCATATAGGAGCTTTTTCTGGGGCAATTTTTACTTTGTAATGGTACCATTTAAGTTTCCGTATAATATACTGGGAAACTGAAAAAAATATATCAGAATAAGGTGCAATTAGAAAACAAAAATGAATTTGGGCAATTTTCTTATGTTAACATTTTCATTGGATTATATTCACTTTGTACGGGGAGATGAAACAAGTAAGAAATTGCCACTATGGCATTCACTGTACAGGACATATTATTTTATGCTTATAGTTTGGACAATTTCCAATGTGGCATTGCCTAATGTTTTTGTGCTTATTTTTATGTATTTGTGATCTAGAGAAAGGAGGGGATTTGAAATACAGTGAAATATCTCCAAAAGATCATCTCATTGAGAAGACTCAGACCACATTTTCTGTGATGGATTTTAACCATCTTTGTTGAGAAGACCACCTCTCGAGAGTACCACTTTGTAATGCAATTTTGAGTGGTTGTGTCAAAGAGGTTTCACTGTATTATGTATTTTTTATTTTTCAATAGGCTTCCGCTTGTCATTGAAATGGATTGCTGCTCCTAGATCTTGCGTTAGGGGACAGTGATCTGAGAAACATGGAGGCTCCCAGTTGCCTTAGTCACAAGTGACTGAGACAATTGAAGGGCTAATGCCTACAGTACAATCAGAGAAGACTCCAAGTATGGACATTGCTGCCAGATCTCCACTGTGCCATCCTCGGTTGAGAGACTATACCTGGTAATAATCCCAGCAACATTGTAAAACAGAGGACTCTTGGAAGGTCGAGCATGATGTTAAAGGGAGCAGCCTTTATTGGGCTATTTTCACTGAGATTCTGTCTTCCTAATTACATCAGGGAAGACAGGCTTGCACATTCCAGTGAGCCCCCTCTATTAGTTTGCAACACTGAGGCACCTGACTTCCTAATTACATCATGGAAGACAGATTTGCATATTCTTCCCATAGATCTCCACTGTGTAATACTACGTACTGTAACATTGTGACATACTTCTCCTGAGCAAGCACCATCTTTAAAGTCTTAACCTTGACATCCAATGTACTATTATGGCAGATGTTGGGAAGGTATTAGTAACTAATAAGAGGCTAGCTCATTGATGTACATTGTAAGACAAGAAAGGAAATGGTTAATTGGTTTCTGTGGTTTAATGAATGTTTGTATTGTTTGTGGATTATTAAAAAGCAATTTATGCTAATGAGGTCAATTTGCATATCTGTTTTGCAGTGTCTTTAATATCTGTGCGTTACTTTATCCTGTTTGACTATGCATCTTGGTTCTTTTTGATAACACCGAGCTTTAAGCTTAGACCAAATGCAGACATACGGTAAAATAACAGTCTATGTTGGCTTTAATAAGTACATTTAAGTAGAAAAGCTAACTGAAAGATAATGACTAAATGACTCCGCTCGTAGCTGCTAATTATTTTTACAGTTGAGATGGAGGTGAATTGACCACGGTTCGGGAAAGAAAAATAATTTGAAAGTCAAGGACATAGGAAAAGTCTGAAGGACAGAATTAAAAGTCCTTCTGGAGGTTTCACAATAAACAATGTGAACGAGGCCCCATGGGATGCACGGAAGTATATTAACACAACCTCGGAATGTGCTGGCAATACAAGTAACAAAGCTGCTTAAACTGTCATAAGTCGCAGACTATATGCTTGGCTGTGTTAGTCAGCGATGTGACGTGATGTGTTACTCTGCCCAACATTCCATATTAGTTTAAAATCAGATTAAGGCAGATTATGGAGCTTTTTTTATAGTGAGGTCATAATATAATACTGCAGGTAAATTATTGTGATAAATGATATACTAAAGTATATGGAACCTTTAGGAAATGCATTGCAGATTTTCCCACATCATTTCAGAGAAAGTCAGCGGAGTACCTATATGGAACCTTTAGGCTAAGGCCTCACATAATGAAATGCAGCTAAAAATGAATCTCTTTCAGTAGTATTTTTCAGCAAATTTTTGTTGCATTTTTCGCACCTGCATCAAAGATACATGTTTTTTCCATGGCATCTTTGTTGCGGTTTTCTCTGCTATTAAATCTATATTAAAAACACTTGCAATTCTACAACTAAACCTAACATTTCAAAAGTTTTTCAAAAAGTAGATTTTCTGCAGTTCTGTTTTTCATTCACTTTGCTGGTACTGTAAAGCCGGGTTCACACAGGGTTTTTGGGCTGGATTTTGACACGGAATCCGCGTCAGAATCCGGCTCATAGAATCACCTCCCATTGAATTCAATGGGTTCCTTTTTCCACGAGCAGTTTGTTCCCACTTGCGGAAAAAAGAAACGACCTGCCCTTTCTTCTGACAGATTCCATTGTGGAATGCCGTGACTGGATTCCGGTGCACTGTATGCACTGCACCAGCATCCAGTTGCAGCTAGCCATTTTTTGGACCGGATTCAGAGGAGGCCTCCACCTCAAAATCCAGTCCAATAAGCCCCCGTGTGAACCTAGCTTTACATGTAGCACTTTTTCTGTCATTGAACAATCGCTGCAGGAAAAACCGTGGTGGAAATGCATTGCAGATTTTCCCACATCATTTCAGAAAAAGTCAGCGGAGTACCTATAGGGAAACCGCCGAGATTTCTGTAGGTATAATGGATATACTGCTATTCCCAGAAATGTCACTTTTTTGGAAATATAGCATTTCTGTGGTGCATGTTTTTCTACAATGTATGATGTTTACGCCATATCGTCCCCAACCTAAAGCGGATCTGATTTTGGCTAAGACTACATCAAATCACAGTTATAAAATGCGGTGTAGGTCAATAGGTCTATGTGGAAAATATAGCATTGTCCCAGGTAAAATGATAATTTATTATAATTATCAAGCTGCACTTGTGATTAGCTCTTTAAGATGCTTACAAAAAGAAAAGGAGAAGAGCTGAGCTGCACATAGCCTAACACAGAATATAGAATGATGGAATATTTGTGTAAGAAAGCCTGATTGGCCTCTTTCCTTACAGGGTTGAGAGGAGTCACAACAACCTATCAGTTTATAACAGAAACCCAGTTAAGGTGGCAGTGATCTTGTCCTTTGTCACAGAGGGGACGTCAAACAACACTAGCACATCAAGGTCAGTAACCCATGGAAGTGGAAGGACAACTTCTGCAGACGATACGCCACACTTTATGAGGTTGAGAACAAGTTCAAGCCTATTAAGAAATCAGGCACAACGCGTTTTGGGAACTACTATCCCTTTCTTAAGTGCATAAAAGGAATTGAATATTAATATTCTTTCCTTCTAAGTTAGTGAGCTACTGCTACTAGTTCAGTTCCAGATAATTCCAGCACCAGTTGAAAGTGTTTAGAAACCACAAAGTGTCGGACCATGTCAAGTGTGAGAAGGTGACAGGCAGAGTGCTGGAATCATGGTATATCTCCCCCAGATTCCTGACTTATGTGTGGTCTAGGGCAGGTCTGGAGTAGGCTTCAGCCCCAGGTGTGGATCATAAGCTCATTACTGGACCATAAAAGGCTGCAGAGCCTGCACTTCAGGGCAGATCCTGGGAGGAGAGAAAGTGACTCGGTCTGTCTTGAAACTCTGAGAGTCTGCCGAGATGATACTGTACTACAGTTTTGATTGATTCGTTTGGCTGGTAGTAAGCCACACGTATAGTTAGTATTTTCTGTTTAGTTAGCCCTCAGATGAGCAGGATTTTTTTAATGATATTTTGCCTGAAGTTAAGGCTGGCTGTATTTTATTTTGCTTATTCTGTGCCTGATGTTAAGGTTTATTTATTTTGCTGTTTTTTAATAAACTGTTTTTTGCTGCAATATTTGTGTCCCTGTCTCTGACTGGTTGGGTCTGCACCACTGCTTCTACCGAGCTACCTTTCCCACAATAATTACAGAGCTGTAACCAAGTGCTAAGGTGCATTGTGCATAATAGTCACCAATGCTCCACCGAATAACTGCCAAGCTCCAAACCTCCTTTGGTACTATCATCAGTACAAAATTGTGTTTGTCTCTTGAGCAATGAAGCTCTCAGGAAAAGAATTATATAACAGTACTATAAGGTAACTACTGTTTATGCAATACCTTGATATACGTATATACAAGCTTAGCATTTATTTGTCTGAAATATTGGAGCAGAGGTTAGTTCATCAGAATTATGTTCTTCAACTTCTAGTCTTTGGAGTAAATCTAATATATGTGTACTTTAAATCCATCAGAAATATTGCAGGGATTAGTCTAGTAAGAATCCCATTAATACTGTGGTTACTCTCCATCTACTTGCCATAAATAATTACATAGGACAAAAGTTCTGTGTACAAGATTCAAGTTGTGGTTGAGGTTAAATAGAACGAGGAAAAGTGTTCTTGGTTTTCTTTATGGTGTATCACATGTCTTCATGCCCTACTCTCCAAGTTCAATTGTCTTTTAGAGGGTTATTTTTAGGATCAGTGGATGGAGCATTACAATGTTTTCAAAGCTTCTTCTTTTTCTATGAAATCAATGAGAGTTTAGAGGGAGTCCCCCTGAGAATTCCTCTTAGAAGATTTGGTCTTTTTACTGTACTGTACATTTATGTTTGGAAAAATGTAGTCAAGTTTAAGAGCAAAGTTCTCCATAACAAAATGAAAATAATAAGAGGAACATCTATTATGGTCCATTGTAAGATTACCTGCTAGGAAGCCTTATGATCCAGAAATATTTGAGCTGAAAGGCCGAAAGAATACTCAGTCAATCACCCAGCATGGGTTGTGTGACGCCATATTGCTGTCATATATATAGTACAAAGACAGAATATGACAGAATATTTTAGTAACCTTTTCCATTTTGTTTCAAAGAAATAGGTTCTTTTTAAAAAAGGGAGGAGTTTGCTGAAGATTTTAGTAATATACTTTATTAAACTATTGTACTTTCTTTTAGCAGAAAAAGATTCTAAAGTTCTCCCTAGCAGTATACGGTACGTTGAGTTAATTCCAAAGAGCTCAATTTTTTTGCTGCCTATGATCCAAAGAACACCGTACCCATGGTCAAGCATGTAGGTGGAAATGTTAATTTTTTGGGGGTTTCTCTGCTAAGGGCACAGGACTACTTCACCACATCAATGGGAGAATGGATGGAGCCATATACCATAAAATCCCGAGTGACAACCTCCTTCCCACCGCCAGGACATTAAAAATGGGTCATGGCTGGGTCTTCCAGCGGGACAATGACCCGAAACATACAGCCAAGGCAACAAAGGAGTGGCTCAAAAAGAAGCACATTAAGGTCATGGAGTGGCCTAGCCAGTCTCCAAACCTTAATCCCGTAGAAACTTATGGAGGGAGCTGAAACTCCGAGTTGCCAAGCGACAGCCTTAAAATCTTAATGATTTAGACATGTGCGCAAACTCCATCATGAACTACAAAAAAAGTCTGACTGCTGTGCACGCCAAGGGGTTTGTCACCAAGTATTAAGTCTTGTTTGCCCGAGGGATCAAATACTTATTTCTCTATGCAAAATGCAAATAGATGTGATTTTCTGGATTTTATTTTTGATATTCTCTCACTGTTAAAATTAACCTACCCTTAAAATTATAGACTGTTCATGTCTATGTCAGTGGGCAAACCTACAAAATCGGCAAGGGATCAAATACTTATTTCCTTACTGTATAGCTCTTTAGTGGCTTTGAAGAACTAGTCTAAATCTGGTTATAAATAGAGATGAGCGAGTAGTACTCGATCGAGTAGGTATTCGATCGAATACTACGGTATTCGAAATACTCGTACTCGATCGAGTACTACTAGCTGTTTGAAGTTAAGATTCGATGCAAAACCAGCGTTGATTGGCAGAATGCTATACATTGTCAATCAACGCTGGTTCTTCTCTTACCTTTAGAAGTCTTCTCCCTGCGCAGCGTCCCCTTCCGGCTCTGAATTCACTCTGCCAGGCATCGGGCCTGGGCAGAGCTGACTGCGCATGTCCGCTTGTAGTGCAGGCATGCGCAGTCGGCTCTGCCCAGGCCTGATGCCTAGCAGAGTGAATTCAAGGCCGGAAGAGGACGCGGGGACGCTGTGCAGGGAGAAGAATCCAGCCCGACCCTCACTCGTGGACTTGGTAAGTAGAATTTGATCGAATGTTGCGTACCCCTGAAACGAACAGTTCCCCCCATAGACTATAATGGGGTTCGAAACCCGTTCGAACAGTCGAACAGTGTGCGGCTGTTTGAATTGGATTTCGAACCCCGAACATTTTAGTGTTCGCTCATCTCTAGTTATAAACATTACATTTTAGACTGCCATTGCTTGTGGTCTGCAATGAACTGTGGTTGATTGTTCTTATGGTTGACTGTCCCAAGACATGAACAACCATGAACCTTCCAACAAATGTTTAACTATTCCAGCCACTTGGAAAACTAACAATTGAAAGTCGTTCAATGCTAAAAAATGTTCTGAAAACAGGAAATTACAGACACTCTGTGGGTATGTTAGTACTCCAAACCCATGTTCCCAGGGCGGTGTTAACACATTGGTGGGCCCAGTGCAAAGGTTTATAAGTGGGCCCAACCCCCATCACCACCCACTATTATACCCATCTGAAAGCTGCCTGGGATCCTGGGATTTAAATACAATTCCTTTTAAACCTCTTTCTAATATTGCTGGCCTGTCCTTAGGATAGGACATTAATATTACATCTGCAGAGGTCCTTACAGTCAGGAGCCACACTGTTAGCAATTCCAGGAGCCACACTGTTCACTTGCCATACAGAGTATAGTGGTGGATTTAGGTACTGCAGTGGTGCAGTTTGTCTAGCGGGTGAGCAGCATGGCTCCCAACATATTATTATCTGTAGCACGCTGTCTCGGTACAGCTGATCTGCTGTGATCCTGGCTGTGGGCGGTGGGCCCCTAGAAACAATTCCACTGGTCGGCACCTGACATCCCACACTGGTTGTGATAAAGAATGACATCAGCATCACCTCTGATAAAACCCACAATCCTTTACTGATCCTTTATTCAGGTACTGATGACGTGTCAGCAGTCCAGAGAATTAATAATAGACTTAGGGGTTAGACCCTATGCACATGACTCAGCGTGCATCCAATGTGGGACTGAGTCTGCAGTACAATGCAGTCCCGTGACACTCAGTGTGACATAAATGAAACTATCCAGTCCGGGTGAGGTAGAAGACAGGGGATCTAGCTACCTATGTACTTCTAGTCCTTATAGAAACAAATAGAAGATATGAGGTGTCATGTCAGGTTATGCAATTATTCCTCTTTGGGGTACTATATTGGTGTCATATAGTCATTTACAGATGCCACAGTCCTTAATACGCAATGCCTATGCACTGTATAATAAAGAATGGTAGATGCTTTATTCATGATACTTTGAGGGTGTATATTAGACCTTTTTCTATTTATTGTGCTATGCTTGCATACTGGTTAATAAATGATGACAGTCCATACTGAAATCCTATAATTACCTTTACACTGGATAAAATACAAGCGTTGCTGCAATTTTATATACAAATAGAAGCAGAACATTCTGTCCTTCATAAAATTTGCTCATGCTGAGAGTATTCAGTTTCCAACTTATTTGTGAAATGTCTCTGAACTTTAACTTGCCTGGCTAAGAATGTTTCTTATAAGATCAGTCTATATTTTAGGTTTAATGGTCAGTTAATTATAGTGTATTAGTTCTAGAATTTCCTTCTCCCTTCCTTAGGAAATCTGTGTGCAAGAAAATGGTGGGTAAGTTAGAAAAGGTTGTAAAGTTATATCTGTAGTAAGGCTTTTGTGTTTTAGCAACCATACTAAGTTGAGGGTAAATTATTTTAAGGGGCTCTATCATTGGGAAAACTCTTTTTCAACTAAAATATACTTCCTCTGCAGAATTTTTTTCTGCAATGTGTGGATTGGATTAGCAGGTAATGTAAAATGCAGCATTTTCGCAACGTGGGGCCCTGGCTTTATTGATACTTCGAATTGTGAGCAGAAGAGCCATAGATACAAGCACTGACACTGACTACAGACTGGACATTGAGCAGAAGCATGCAACATGTCACATGCAATGAGTAGACTCCAGCCTACTGCAGGGAGGAGGGTAAGAAACTAAATGTCAATAGCCATACACTAGCCATAGAAAAACAACATTTTAGGAGAAGGCTGAATGCACAGAACTATACAAATTTAGGCCTCATGCACATGAGCGTTCAGTTTTTCGTGCCAAATATCTGTGAAAAAGCTGGCAAAACAGATTATTATTTGTGTTATAGACCCATTGGGACGGACTTATTAAGACTGCCACTTCATACATCAGTCTTAAGAAAAGTCCCAACAGGTTTATGAAGAGGCTCCGTCCTCTTAGTAAATCAGGTGCGTTCCCGCAGGCCAGAATAGTAGTCTATGCGAGTCAGGGCTGTCTAATAATGGCCGAAAACTGGCATGAGTTATCATCTATACGTATGGCCAAATTATTCCTCAGCTTACCCTGCTCCATCCTCTTCCACATAACAGGGAGGTGATGCATCTTTGGCTCAAGAGAGGGCCTTACGCCAAATATGTTTCACATTATTATACATCTATGCCAAAAAACTGGTGTAGACGTGTTGATGAATTCTCCCCAATGACTTTTTTTAAAGGGATCCTATCATTTAAACACATTTTTTTCTGGTTGACATGTAGGAATAGCCTTAAGAAAGGCTATTTATCTCCTACCTTTAAGTGTCTTCTAGGCGCACTTACAATACTGCGTAAGCGACCATTTTCTTGTGGCCGGCAGGCATGTGCAGTCGACTTTGCCCTATAGGCCCGAGGCCTAGAATTTTGAAGACAACCCCCAGAAGAAGACGAGTCAAGACCCCGTTCCTGAAGAAGATGGAGGCGGCACTGAAGAGTTCTCTGGCAGCATTGGGGATGCCCCCAGTGCTGCTTGAGCGCTGGGACCCGCCCCCAGTGCTGCGAGAGAACTCTTTTGGATACCGGCGAAAACTAGAATTTCAAGTAAATGGTGGCCCAGAGAAGACATCTAAAGGTAGGAGATGAATAGCCCTTCTTAAGGCTATTCCTACATGTCAACCACAAAAAAATGTGTTTAAATGATAGGATCCCTTTAAGTCTGTATGGTTGTCGAAACAGACAATTCATATATGACA
This sequence comes from Leptodactylus fuscus, assembly GCF_031893055.1. Classification (NCBI taxonomy): domain Eukaryota; kingdom Metazoa; phylum Chordata; class Amphibia; order Anura; family Leptodactylidae; genus Leptodactylus; species Leptodactylus fuscus. Next base: position 265,323,609 of record NC_134265.1, read on the forward strand.
ATTCAGTTTTATTGCGATACAATTAAAAAAATAGAAGTGAATATGCCCAAACAATTTCATGGTTTTCAAAACTGTGAATATGGCCTTAGGCCTGTGAAGAAGACATTACATTCTTTTACATGGACAGATGACTTGCCTTTACCAACTATGCTAACTGGAAAAATGGCACCCTTACAGCAGCAGAGTCATCACAAGGTGGAAGCTGTCGCTGGTGGTCACAACTAAAATTATTAAAAATGGTGGCTCTGCTACTGTTCATTCTAATGCAGGATGACATTTTTCCTTTTAGCAATAGTGGAGCGTATCTAGCCCCGACAATCTCTGGATTCACACAGCATGAGAGAGGTCAGCAGTCCACTTCTCATGTTTTATGAGAGATCCCTGCGTCTGATCATAAGATATTTTCTTGATACTTTCATTGATAATGTGTGATATAAATCTTTTTGATTAAGTGACTACATTGTACCATGACTAAGGTTATATAAGGTGTCCAAAGATGTAGGTTGTTCAGAAAGCCTTGCCAACTGTATTTCCTGTGATTTTTTTTTTCATTCTTCATTGGAAAAAGAAAAAAACACAATAATGAAATAATTCTGTCAAAAACTATAACTCCCCCCCATTCCCATACCCCATAGCTCACCTCCACCATAGGGAGAGAAAAAAAGGAAAAAACTAATCAAGAGAAAAACAATAATCAATTTCTTCACAGTGGTAACTAAGGTTCACATCCTGGTGGCTTAATACTTGGTGTATGTCTATATATATATATATATATATATATATATATATATATATATATATATATAGTGAGAAGGTGACTAGCAGAGTGCTAGAGTCACAGTATATCTCCCCCAGATTCCTGACATATGTGTGGTCCAGGGCGGATCTTGAATATACTGCAATCAAGGTGCGGGTCATAGGTTCGTTAATGGGCCATAAAAGGCTGCAGAGCCTGCACGTCAGAGCAGTTCCTGGGGGACAGTGGAGGAGCCGGGTTCTGTCCCAACACCCTGTTATCTAGTGAGAGAACAGTGTGGATCATAGCCTCTGTTTTGTTTTGACCGTGTGGCTGGAAGTAAGCCACATGTATAGTTAGGTTAACATTGCTGTTTAGTTAGTTGCTCAGACGAGCAGGTTTTTTATTTATTTTTTTTTTCCTGAAGTTAAGGCTATATTTTGCTTTGCTCATTTTGTGCCTGAAGTCAAGGTTTATTTATTTTCTTTTTTTTTTTTCTAAATGAACCATTTGCTGCATATTTTGTGTCCCTGTCTTGATTGTTTGGGTCCACACCACTGCTTTTTCCAAGCTACATTACCCCCAATATATATATTTCATATTGGATTAATATCGACTGACTTGAGTGTTGGATGGATTTCTTTGCATGGGAAATTTTTTATTCACTAGAGAACCTATTGACTTTGTGGTGAATGTGGAAACAAGAGAAAATAACCATGAAGTATTCTATAACAACAAATGCCCTTAACACAGTTGCCAAGATCTAAGGTAGTTCCCTTAATTTATATCTCATGTGTTCTATTGTGATTGTCTCTATAGTGAAATGTATCCATCATTCGGAATACATGCTCATTCCACATTTGTCTGCCTGTCTTAGATAAACTCTGATCTTTTTAATGAATATGTAGACAATGGTGATCAATATTAGTCTGCTGGAAGGAGACACAACTCCTTGGATTCCATACATCAATGCCATCATATCTATTTCTTTTCGTTCTCGCATTTTGTGTTTTGGAGTTTGGAATAAACTTTGGAGCCTCCTGTCTGACATCTCATAGACTTGGTGACAAATGAAGACAACTAAAGATATGGATTAAGTACTTCATATTTCATAACACTTTTTTTTATTAATTTGGTGACTTTGGAAATTGGCAGCTAATAAAGTATCACTAGGCCTATCTGCTCAGTAGTCAGGTCTATCTCAGGCACTTGTATATGAAAAGTATTTAAAAGCTTTATTGTCTCATTGTGTTGTGTGTGCTCATATTGCTTCCAATCTATCATTGTGTATACCCAGGTTATTAAAATATTTTATCAAAGTTTCATTGTTTCCACAAATTTAGTGTTCCAGACCTTCTGCAATTTTGCAGATCAGATAAAAAGGTTTTATGATACCACTAGTATTACATGATATTATAACGAAATGTAATACTTTGGATTTATGTGCAAAGTTTAGAAAGCTGTCACTGTCACTGACTTAATGACGTCCTAAGATATATAGAAAAAGCAGTGGGTTCAGACTGAGACACTGGCCCAAATTTACTAACTGGGCTGTGTGTAGAAAGTGAGCGCCTACAAAGTGGGCAAAAATGTGCCTCAGCTTAGTGTATTTTTGGCCACAATATCCTATCTCATCTGATAATCAGCAGGCTATGGAGGGGTTGCTTTGGTAGGGGTGCTTTGGATTTGCCACAATTGAGTGGAGATTTTTATAAGTCCTCAGTTATAAACCCAGCCATCCCACTGGATTCTGATGGTGGGGACTATCCTCCTAATTAGTTTCTCAATCCTCCTTATGTCAGTCACGCTGTCATTGATAGCTCAGGTCATAACAACTTAGAATTGTATTCCACCCATTACAGAGTGGCAGATCGCCTCTAATAGACTGCTGTAGGCTTCAACCAACCACAGTTGTCTCAGTAAAAACAGTTTGCTCGCACTCCTCCTTTACACAATGCTGGCATTATCCAACATTCCAGTTTGTTGCCAAATAGAATGAATGCCCAGATAACCTTAATGGACTGTCTAAGGATGCTCTTAGAATTTATTTGTACTTTAAACATACATACATACTTGCAGTGAAACTGAATTAAATATAAAAAAAAAAACTGAATTAAATATATATATATATATATATATATATACTTGCAGTGGCGTAACTAGGAATGGCGGGGCCCCGTGGCGAAGTTTTGACATGCCCCCCCCCCCAACCGAAACCGAAGACCTCAACCGACCCCCTCCTCCGCACTCTATTATGTCCCTTAGTAAGCCCTGCACACAGTATTATGTCCAATAGTGGCCCCTGCACACAATATTATGTGCCTTAGTGGCCCCTGCACACAGTATTATCCTCCATAGTGGCCCCTGCACACAGTATTATAGCCCATAGTGGTCCCTGCACACAGTATTATGTCCCATAGTGGCCCCTGCACACAGTATTATGTCCCATAGGGGCCCCTACACACAGTTTTATGTCCCTTAGTGGCCCCTGCACACAGTATTATCCCCCATAGTGGCCCCTGCACACAGTATTATCCCCCATAGTCGCCCCTGCACACACTATTATGTCCCACTGTGGACACCCATAAACAATTATTATACCCTGGGGTCTTTTCAGACCCCAGAGTGTAATAATCGGAGACCCAGGGGAATAAAAACTTAAAAAATTACTGTTTCTTACCTGTCCCTGGCTCCTACACTGTCTTCTCCGCTGCCGTCCTTCTTCTATGACGTCGGACGTCACATGACCAGGGAAGCAGGCCGGGTTCATGTGATGTCAGAGACGTCAGACAAGTAGGAAGGAGGCCTGGCAGGATCGTGGAGAGGTAAGTAACAGTGTTTTTTATGTTTCTTACCTCTCCCGGTCTGCCAATCATTATACTCGGGGGTCTGCAAAGACCCCCGAGTATAATGATAGCAGCGGTAGCGGCTGTCACCAGGCCCCTAATGTCCCGGGCCCTATGGCAGCTGCCTCCGCTGCAATGGCGGTAGTTACGCCCCTGCATACATGATTAAAATAAAAAATATGTGAAAAGTATATAGTATGGCGTTTATATAGTGTTCAGTGCTTCATGCTCTTGCTTACCAAAGGGACAGCCTGGTATGGGAATCCGTGTACAAAGAGGAGCCCTAATATATGTATTATGTTCCCTTAGTTTCACTATGCATGTTACAAGAGAATAAATACTGTATTTGTAAAATAATGGATAATAAAATGATAAAGGGTAAAAGAAATCATCAATGGAACTAAAGATTAATATGGGACTGATATGTCTTATGATAAGTGATTTATCCCATGGTGGGTAATAGAAAGCCGCAATGTTACAAAAGTAAACTTTAAGCTATTGGTAATATGAGAAAAGTAAACATCTGTATAGAATAAACCAGCATTGTTACAAATGGCGTCTAGGACAAATCATGTTCTTCATCCATCAGTTACCCTCTAATTGGACATAGCAAGGTGAAGACGTTTCCCGTCTAACTTTGGTAAAATGCTAATAGCTGATGGCACCGCTGTGCATGGACGGCCCTATAAAAACGTAGTCAACATGTTTTGAGGTCTGGTTTGAGGAAATGGCAAAGGTTAACAGGAGGTTACATCCAGTTTAAAGTTTCCTTTACTTAAAACGAAGGGATTATCCTACACAATCCTGGGCCTATTATGGTGTGAGGTGCAAATTCATGATAGTACTGTAATACAAAAATGTTATAATCTTTTGTACAGTTTAATAAAGCATGGTATTTATGTAAAAATAACTACATATCTCCAAAGCTAAACATATTTTAGCCTCTAATCTATGGAATAAAATACAAATGATAGAAGTTTAATTACTGAGCTGTTATATAGCAATTATTGATATAAATGTAATGACTGTAAGGGGCCACACGGTGGCTCAGTGGTTAGCACTGCAGCCTTGTAGCGCTGGAGTCTTGAGTTCAAATCCTGCCAAGGGCAAAAAAACATCTGCAAGGAGTTTGTATGTTCTCCTTGTGTTTGCGTTGATTTCCGTCACGTACTCCAAAGACATACTGATAGGGAAAAATGTACGTTGTGAGCCCTATGTGGGGCTCACAATCTACAAAATAAAAATAAAAGTAATGACTACAAAGTGTTGGTTTATGTAAGTGTACATGAAGCTTTCTGGTTTTAGAAAAATAAAGTTAAAAACATACTAAGAATTCTGACTGTTTTGACACAAATTAATGTTTTCACAAATGAATGCTTGCAACGCAAACCGAAAAGTCACATTTGTTGCCCATATCATATTAAAAAAATGTATATGCAATGTTTTATGTCTTTGTATTGGATGCCTTCATAAAAAACTGAACCTCCTGCAGAAAAGAGGCTAAAATAACACTTGGCCTCTGAGGGTCTGTTCAATGTATTAATTGGGGGCTTCCCTAGTACAAATGTAAACTGCAAATGCAATGTGAAAACACCATGCGTTTTATATTCCCTGCAAGGTGGATGGGACTCTAACCCAGCTAATCCAGACATTGCAGGAAAATAAGCAAGCAGGATGATTCTTTCCACATTTTTGGGCAAAAACCAGGCGGAAACCCAGTGACGAACTGCTTTTTATGCTTATTGGGTTTCTGTTTTTCAGGTCCCCAAGCGGACCCGAAGAACTGAAACCCGAATGCAGGTGTTAGGTTAGCAGGAGAGGAGCTGATAACGGGAGAAGCAATTTCGTCTGCTAAGACATAACGCAAAGTTTCTTATAGTTACTTGAACTATTCATTTCAATCAGTTATGGCCCTTTTAGATATTCAGAGCAATTATTGACTACGAGCGCTACAAGGAACTTTCATTGGCTGTAACAGCCGTCTCATAGAGCTGCCAACCTGTTAAAAGTGCAGATCTTAGCGGTACATTGCTCTGTGTCATTGGTAGCACATCACTCTGTGTAGTCAGGACAGTGCTGTGGATAATACATGGGAGGAGGGATGGTTGCACCAGAGGTTGTTCCTCTCTCATTCAATTTCAATAAGGCAGATGCAAAAGAGCTCCAATCAATGTGTTTCTCATTTATTAGCACTCAGCCTTAATACTGTATATTTGTCTAATACAGCCTTCACTCTTTAACAACTGTTTACTTAATGCGTTAAAAGTTATGTTAAATTTGGCTACATCTGTACCCTATGTTTACCTGAAGAGCTGCAGGGCCATTGGACACCATTGTTGCTCCATTTGACAAATCTGTCCAGTGATTTAAGATTAGCTACCTGATCAGGCAGATTCTTGATGATGGTCCCAGGGGTTCTGACTCCTGGATTACATTTTTGAGATGTTGCTCTGCTCCCTTCCCCCTTTCCCAATATCACAGGTAAGTTACCTTAGACGTAGGGGTTGGTTGACTATAGTTATGAGATCAAAAGAGGAAGGATGGGGTGGAGCGACCTGGGGTTCAGAGCTCTGGTTTTGATAACGTGATCCAGAGATCCCTGGTACATTATCAAGAGTCTTCCAGATAAGGTAAGCTAATTTAAATTCCCTGGACAACCCCTTTAACATAATGGCCACATGTTACTGGACAGTACAGGAGCAGTTTACAAAATTAGACCTCTTTTCTACTTGGCTACTTGCTTCCATTAATTTTGTATGGAGATTCATCATGGGGAATCCTACCCTAGTGATTGTTCCAGAGGTAAGATCCCAAGTGTTCATTTCTCACTGATCCTATGGAATAGCCCTGTAGGAGTTTACTGTGTTTATCTCTTTTAACCAGTCAATCCTTGTTGTGATTTCCTATTAGTTGCACAGAAAGTTATTCTTTATGTAGCTGACTCATTAGAAATAAGAGAATTGAAGCTTAAATATAAAAAATATCCAAAAATATCAATCTCAAAGCACAACTCTGGCAAGGTTAATATAAAAAAAAGCTGTGAGAGAAATGATGATGTTGCTTTTATGAAGACCATGCTATAACTGAATAGATATGATGATGTAGAGTAAAATAAGATTGCCATTTTGGAGTCAGAAGTAGCCTTTCTCTCAGACGAAATGAAATTAGCAATGACTTCAATAAATTCTAATCTTGTTGTTCACATTAAATTCCATTACTTTAAGCATTTTCTTTACTTGTGAGGTTTTTTTCTTCCTGGCAATTGTCAGAGAGAGAATTGGTGATATACACTATTGTCACTGACTGTCTAGGGCATCTATGCACAAAGTTGATCTTTTAGTACCAGTAGATAAAATGAAATGTAATGTTACATAGTAATATCTCATCCTGTTCTCTATGTACCTGGAAAAAGCATGTGACGCTATAAGCATACGTCAATGCCTTTAGGGAAAATAAATGGTGGTGACTAGAGATGAGCGAGTACTGTTCGGATCAGCCGATCCGAACAGCACGCTCCATAGAAATGAATGGATGCACCTGGTACTTCCACTTTGACGGCGGCCGGCCGCTTAACCCCCGCGTGCCGGCTACGTCCATTCATTTCTATGCGAGCGTGCTGTTCGGATCGGCTGATCCGAACAGTACTCGCTCATCTCTGGTGGTGACGCATTGCTAATGCACCACTGAATGTTGCCTAGGCTTTTAATAGTGTAAAATAATAAAACAAATCCTATTTCACTGATGTCCCTTGACTTCCATTCTGATTCTTTCTTGGTTCCCCAATAGTTTCTAATTCCTGCTCCGTTTTGACATACAGGAAATGTCAGCTCAGTCAATCACTGGCCACAATGGCTGAGGCCGGTCACTGCTATGACCGTTTACTGGCTAAGGAGACATTTCCTGTACTTTGAGAGGGACCAGTAAAAAGAGACCAAAATGGGAATCAGCAAGTATCAGAAGGAGAATAGCAGGGGATTAATAATGTGAGTCGGCCTCATTTTATTATTTTACATTATCCTGAACCATTTTATTAAATAAATCAAAAATTTTAAAACAAAGTCAAACATATATAACATATCCATCTGCTATGATGTGACTGATCAGATGAGGTCCAAGTGGTATGGCTCATAGAATGAGAGTACAATGAGAACAATTGCATTTCTGCTGTACTAGCTAGTGATTTCTTCGGTACTCCAGCTGTTGTTAAACTACAACTCCCAGCATGCACACTTGCTCTGATGTTCTTGGAACTCCCATGGAAGTGAATGGAGCATGTTGGGAGTTGTAGTTTCACAGCAGCTGGAGAGCCAAAGGTTGCTGACCCCTGATATAGAGGATTACGGACAGTGACAGAAAAAGATGAGTGTTTGACTTGTAGACTTGTACTGTTCCCCTGCTAAGTTTTCACAGAACAGAGCACCTAGCCGTTAGGGTCACGTATGGATTATAGTTTATTTAGTATAATTCTTCAGTCAAGTTCTATGGATGTGGTGTAGGTCCATGCTGACAGAATCCACATGGTTACACTTGTCTGTTACTGTTCCACTTGCTCCTAAGGTGTAAATGGAACAAATTCATTAAGGCCCTATTTTATAATATTCACAGTGGGCCCTGTGTCATTTTTGGATTTTTGATGGGCTAAATAATGGGTTGTGTTGTGCCAACTAATACAGCTTTGATAGGGCATTGCCCAGATAAACTGATCTATTGAGAGTCTGTTCTTGTGACATGTCCCCTATTATGTTTAAAGTGGTGAAAGGGTAAAATAAAATACGTGACACAAAGACTAGCCCAGCAATGGCTGAAGATTTTTTTTAACCTCTCTATGGTACAGATGGCAAACGGGAATAGTGACATCTGAAATATCTTGATATTGTTTATTGTAAATTGTTATCTCACAGAATTGCTCTTGGTTAAGGTTTTGAAAGGTAAAAGATTATTACATTTTTCCCAATATTTCCACAACAATAATCTCTGTACCAGCAGATCCAATTATGATATTCAGTATGTTGCGCTATATATTTTCTGTACTGTATATAAAACTTACGGGGGGAAACTGATCAAGACTGACTTTTTCTTTTTAATTCCAATCTTGGTCCTAAGGGAGCCTTCAAACGGAGTAAACGCACGTGTATTTTTGCAAAATGCACGTGTAAAAATACATATGTAAAAATAAGACTCCCATTGACTTCAATGATATTTTTTACACGTGTAAAAATACGCCTGTAAAATGTCATTGAAGTCAATGGGAGTCTTATTTTTACACGTGTATTTTTACACGTGTATTTTTCAAAAATACATGCGCGCTTACTCCGTGTGAAGGCTCCCTAAGAGGAGAGATGTGCCTGATTTATTACGTCTCTTAATAAATTACTAGTAGGTGCATCTGCAGCTCACCACTCACTCCATAGACATCTTTGTATGTGGGGTCACTGAGTGGCCATTATACTGATTAAGGGGGGCATTATACTACATGCGGCTCATCGCATGTGTTGTCACTAAAGATGCCATCATCTTTAGTGTAGAGTCCATTATATGACATGAGTAAGGAGTGAGGGAGACAAGTGGGGACTAAAAGTAGGGACACTGAGGGGGCCATTATATTTAGTGTGGGGGTCATTATTCTACATGTAGAAGCATTAAAGGTTTAACTTTACTACATGTGGGGGGACTAAAATGTCCATTATTTTTTTTATCGAAGGCCTCAAACAGTCCCAACGTAAACACCAAGTGCACGAAAAAACTGGGGTGCCACAAAAAAAAAAACGTGCCCAGGATGCTATCAGTCAAAAACATACCCTTCCCCTCCCCAAAAGGAGAGAGTGTGTGTGTGTGTGTGGGGGGGGTTCCCGACTAACTCTCCCCCACAAGGTCCAAAAGGAGCCGAGCGGAGTCAAGTACCAGTGGGCTAACAGCCGAAGCCGAAAGCCCTCAACTGCCCTTTTCCCCTTGGGGCTGCCACCACTCAGGGTACTACGAGCTGACCTTTGTCCGGTTTTGCCTAGGGCTGCCACCACCAAGGCTACTCCCGGACTCAGACCAAGAAATGTCCATTATACTACATGTGAAGGTACTTAGGGGGCCATTGCATAACTATTGACAGAGGCTCCAAATAAAGTCTTATTTTAACATTTAATGCTAGCTTGGGGGGACTCGATTAGGACATTTTCTTACTAGGGGTACTTCATTTGAAGACAATAAGAAACAATGGCATAGACCATCCTACCTTCATATAAATTCATACAATTCATGTGTTATTCACAGTAAATCTGAGATCAGTTGTGACTCCAGGGGTGTCCTTGAGCTGTTAGAAAAACATTAAATGTAATATTAATGAAAAGCAATTTGACACCTTGGATGAAAAAAATATAAAATAAACCATAAGATATACAAATTATATGTATTACTTTTTTTTAATGTTTTGTGCTACTGAAAGAAGCCGTCTGACAAGTATCTTCATATAGTGCAACCTACTCTAATAAGGGTTATACATCACACATAAAGGACAGATTGATGACAGAATTATTTAACCTGTGTGCTAATGATAACCTATACAATGATGCTAAGGCATGGTGTAGTGTGAATGGGGCTATTGCAGAAGCAAAATAAATTCTTTGCATACTTATATTGACCTTCAGAGTCAGATGAAACACATCGAGTGTTGTGGTCTAAGATCAGTGCATGCATTTACTAGAAAGCATAGCTTAATAAAAACTCAACGCTACTATACCGCTATACAAAGCACTATTATATGTGCAAGCTGACAGTGTAATGAGAATGAAACAAAGACAGGCCACAAGCCATCATGTTCAATAACATGTTCTATTGAAAACACAATTACAGCACAAACACAAGGTCATCTGAGCATGACCTTACTTAATGATGGGTAATTTAGGTAATACAATGTTTTTTACTTATCATCCAAACTCATTTGCGAAATGTTAGTCATTCTTTTTAGCTTACAAATGATGCCCTAATGGTATTAATATACAAATCGAGTAGAGACTTCTGTAAAGTATTTTATTGCCCCTTCAAAATTTCATTATGAAATATGAGGAGAATGTTGGAAGATTTATGATTTTCAACGTACTTTATTAATGTAGCTAGGGCCAAGAATCAAGAGTTCAAGTTTGAATCTGAACATCTGAAATGAGAATAAGGGATCTAGCCTCTGCTCAATTCAAGTCTACAAAATGGTAGAACATTTTACAGCAATGATTCCCAACAGGCATGCTGTAGGCCTTGGAAACTCTCCAGGGGGCAGCGACAGTCTTCATGCACCATTAGATGAGTCCTTACTAGAGATGAGCGAATAGTAAAATGTTCGAGGTTCGATATTCGTTTCGAGTAGCCCCTCAATATTCGACTACTAGAATTGAATATTGAACCCTATTATAGTCTATGAGGGGAAAATGCTCATTTCAGGGGTAGGCAACATTCGATCAAATTATACTTACCAAGTCCACGAGTGAGGGTCGGGCTGGATCCTCCGAGAAGTCTTCTCTGTGCAGCGTCCCCGCGGCATCTTCCGGCTCTGAATTCACTCTGCCAGGCATCGGGCCTGGGCAGAACCGACTGCGCATGCCCACACTACAAGCGGACATGCACAGTCGGCTCTGCCCAGGCCCGATGCCTGGCAGAGTGAATTCAGAGCCGGAAGACGCTGCGGGAAAGCTGCATGGAGAAGACTTCTAAAGGTAGGAGAAGAACCAGCGTTGATTGGCCGACTGCATTGAACTTTTACATTCAAATAGGGAGTGGTACTCGATCGAGTACGAGTATTTCGAATACCGTAGTATTTGATCGAATATCTACTCGATCGAGTACTATTCACTCATCTCTAGTCCTTAGGATATTTTTTGTCTTTTGGTATAAATTATTTGGTAGCTGTTGCCCCTGTGAATTTTTTTTCCCTTTGTGACTTGGCTCTGAAAAGGTTGGCAATCGCTGTCTTAGAGCTTCAAATGATCACAAAAACTGACAAAATATTCATCCTAAACATTAGGCAGTAAACTTGTTCCAGAAATTCCAAATAAATATTCTGCCTGTGTTTTATTATAATTATAAAACTATCAGTTCCAGAGATAAAAAAAAAAAGTTCCCATCAAATTGCAAAATTCAACCGTTACTATATCATTAGTTTTGATCTATTGGCTCCAGGATTATAAGACAAAGGGTTGACAGCAGCATGACTTACAGAATTGTAGCTTGGACTAAGTCAGATGCATAGAACAGCACATGCACATGACTGTGTACATATAACCTTAGAAGGAGGATAGATACTCCAAAGTCAGGTTTGGGGGTCTAGTGAATCATGATTGATCTGTTCAAAAATTTCTTAAAGTTTCTTTCAGCAAATTTTTCCCTACTAAATAATTGGCATTTTCTTGGATGCTACTCCTAGCAACTTCATTGCACAGAAAATGAAGTTCATGGTTGTATGTAAATAAGACCACAAGTGTCCCAAGGCCCTCTAAATGCTTTAGGTCTTCTCAACCTCCTCTGCCCACCAGATAGTAGGACTTATATCCTTGTGCTGATAATCAGAGCAAAATTTTGAAGAGTGGTTGGGGTGACCCAAAGGATTTGCTGGCCTTAAGTCACTTGTATCCCCAGTTATATACAACTATGAAATTGAATTTTGTTTCAATAAAGACGTGAGGAGTAGCATCAGAGGTACTTATATACTGCTTTATAGTGCTCTATCAAAAATTGGGAGAAGGGCACAATTTGCTGACCAACTTCAAAGATATTATTGATACCTTTGTATCTTGGCACACTCCAATATTTTGATATTACCAATAATATTTTGTAGTTTCATCTTACTGAATGCTAAAAGTATTTCTATAAGCAGAATTCATGACTGTCTTAGTCACCAATATACTATACTTAGAGTCACCAATAGGAATAAAACCAAACTTTGCTGGTACATAGAAGATATATGCAACAAATGTTGATTTCAAATGAAAATGTTAACTTGGAAATTTTTAGATATAGATCTCTACATATCGACATATAGATGTCATTTATACAAATTAAATTTTAATGCTCCATTTGTGATTGACAGACATGAAGATTAGAGATGAGTGAACAGTAAAATGTTCGCTATTCACTATTCGTTTCAAGTAGCCCCTCAATATTCGACTACTCGAATCGAATATCGAATCCTATTATACTCTATGGGGAAAAATGCTCGTTTCAGGGGTAGGCAACATTCAATCAAATTGAACTTACCAAGTCCACGAGTGAGGGTCGGGCTGGATTCTCCGAGAAATCTTCTCCGTGCAGCGTCCCAGCGGCGTATTCCGAATCTGAATTCACTCTGCCAGGCATTGGGCCTGGGCAGAGCCGACTGCGCATGCCCGCACTACAAGAAAATGGCCACTTACAGTCAAAGCGGCCATTTTCTTGTAGTGCGGGCATGCGCAGTCGGCTCTGCCCAGGCCCGATGCCTGGCAGAGTGAATTCAGAGCCGGAAGACGCCGCGGGGATGCTGCACGGAGAAGACTTCTAAAGGTAGGAGAAGAACCAGCGTTGATTGGCCGACTATATAGCATTCGGCCAATCAACGCTGGTTCTGCATCGAATTTTTCCATTCGAATAGCGAGCAGTATTCGATGGAGTACGAGTATTTCGAATACCGTAGTATTCGATCGAATACCTACTCGATCGAATACTACTCGTTCATCTCTAATGAAGATCATTTGTATGAAATGTATCAAATGACAGAAAATGGATGAGTCAATGAGCTCTTTCTTGATATGGCAAATATGCTCAATACTTCTTAAGTGATAATGTAACATTAACTTATAATGAAATTCAAATGTTCCAAGGTTTTTTTGTTGTCTTAGAAGTTGTCCTAAAGCTTAAGAGCTGCAGTTTAAATGTGTCATAGGTATATGGCTTACAAAGGAACAGATTTATGTAGAAGGTTCTACATGACGATTAGATGCCAATACAGACAACAATTAATATGTATGAATAAGTGTTTCCCATTAATAATAATAATAATAATAATATGCTGTTCTCAGCAGGGCTTAATGGGGTTTTCCTTTTTTCAGTTGTTTTGGTTATTGGAGAAGATAGCGAAGGTTGAGCACCATAAACTGTGAGGTCCATCAGTGCTTATGATGATCAGCCTCTTACTCCATTATTTAACCTTCAGCTGATGATGTCTGCGGTAGGGAAGCACAATGAGTGCCGAGCCGCAGACATTACAGCCAGATCCTGTATCTCCGTGTGGATGACGTTTGCTGAGTATTCTGTTTTTTAAAAATTTTTTTATATGTAACATTGGTGGTTGAGGGACAGGGAAAATTTAATTATGGGGGCGCATTGGGGTTCCAATTTCAAAAAGGGCCTCCCTAATGCATTATAATGGTCCTGCCTGCGACAGAGGGCGTGAATTTAGTTTGGTTTACTTATAAAAGTGAATTCCCATAAAAGGGAATCTGTTAGTAGGAAGGGATTTGAGGGATAGTTAACATGGAGATGCTAGCTAGATTGTATTTCAATTTTCAGTTGAAAAAACAAATCCATTAGAATAGTCTGAAATACTAAATGAGGTAATACCTACCTAACCAATCGTGGGCCATAATGTTCCAGTCACATATCTGTCTGGAGAGGGAGCAGAAAATACAGAGACTGTAGAGAACCTAGGAAGCTTCATCACTGGAATGGCAGAGGATGGGGAGGATAATAAGGTATTACGTATGTAATTACTTTATACTATACTAAGATTTTACAAAAGAAATAGTGGCAAAACAAATACTTTAAGTGAAATATTACACGTATTGCCAAAAATATCACTGCAAAACCCAAAGTACAACGACTTACAAGAAAGGATGTAAATCAATTTGGTGACAGTTTTGCTCAGCTCAGAGTATCACATCTGTGGACGCCTTTCGCATGTCATCTGCTGAAGAATAAACCAAGTCTTGGGTGCACCAGCATTTCTATTTTTCTGCAGTTTTCAGCTTCTTGTCTATTACATTCATAATATGAGGCCTCTATACACTCACCGGCCACTTTATTAGGTACACCTGTCCAACTGCTCGTTAACACTTAATTTCTAATCAGCCAATCACATGGCGGCAACTCAGTGCATTTAGGCATGTAGACATGGTCAAGACAATCTCCTGCAGTTCAAACCGAGCATCAGTATGGGGAAGAAAGGTGATTTGAGTGCCTTTGAACGTGGCATGGTTGTTGGTGCCAGAAGGGCTAGTCTGAGTATTTCAGAAACTGCTGATCTACTGGGATTTTCACGCACAACCATATCTAGGGTTTACAGAGAATGGTCCGAAAAAGAAAAAACATCCAGTGAGCGGCAGTTCTGTGGGCGGAAATGCGTTGTTGATGCCAGAGGTCAGAGGAGAATGGCCAGACTGGTTCGAGCTGATAGAAAGGCAACAGTGACTCAAATAGCCACCCGTTACAACCAAGGTAGCCAGAAGAGCATCTCTGAACGCACAGTACGTCGAACTTTGAGGCAGATGGGCTACAGCAGCAGAAGACCACACCGGGTGCCACTCCTTTCAGCTAAGAACAGGAAACTGAGGCTACAATTTGCACAAGCTCATCGAAATTGGACAATTGAAGATTGGAAAAACGTTGCCCTGGTCTGATGAGTCTCGATTTCTGCTGCGACATTCGGATGGTAGGGTCAGAATTTGGCGTCAACAACATGAAAGCATGGATCCATCCTGCCTTGTATCAACGGTTCAGGCTGGTGGTGGTGGTGTCATGGTGTGGGGAATATTTTCTTGGCACTCTTTGGGCCCCTTGGTACCAATTGAGCATCGTTGAAACGCCAAAGCCTACCTGAGTATTGTTGCTGACCATGTCCATCCCTTTATGACCACAATGTACCCAACATCTGATGGCTACTTTCAGCAGGATAATGCGCCATGTCATAAAGCTGGAATCATCTCAGACTGGTTTCTTGAACATGACAATGAGTTCACTGTACTCCAATGGCCTCCACAGTCACCAGATCTCAATCCAATAGAGCATCTTTGGGATGTGGTGGAACGGGAGATTCGCATCATGGATGTGCAACCGACAAATCTGTGGCAACTGTGTGATGCCATCATGTCAATATGGACCAAAATCTCTGAGGAATGCTTCCAGCACCTTGTTGAATCTATGCCACGAAGAATTGAGGCAGTTCTGAAGGCAAAAGGGGGTCCAACCCGTTACTAGCATGGTGTACCTAATAAAGTGGCCGGTGAGTGTATATTAGTAGTGAGTACTTAGTGTCACATTGGAAGTTACGTATAGTGATATACAGTATATGTACTGGTTGACTATTGCTATGTGCCAGTGGCAGTCCAATATGTTTTTTTCAGTCTGATGTGTGCTGCAGCTGCTCATATATATATAACCTAGTAAGCTGCTAATCCATGCAGGATATATGTAAATTACTCCAGGGGGAAAGCTGAGGTGCTGTTTTGGAATATTGAGTTAAATCTGAAACAAAGTAATGTAGTTGTATTACATTGAATTATTACATATGCATCAGTTCCAAAGCTAGAAAAATTGTCAAGGAAATTGTTTTAGTCTGAGATGTTTCATATATCAGTATTCCCAGATATATTGAATTTGTGGCTGCAATGTAACAAATCATGCCCTCAGCATATGTTGGGTATTATATTTGTGGTTGCAGAGCAGGAGGAAAAAACTATCATATTTCACTTTTGTCTTTGAATTTTTACATATAATTTCTTAAGGCATTGATCTTTATCTCTTTGTTTCTCTGCATAAAATGGAAGACAGGTAGAACGCATAAATAGCAAGCAGCTACATCAAAAGACCACAACACCAAAGTATAAAAAGTCAGTCTTAATTTATCTGACTACTAATGTCCAAGTTCCATCCTGCGCTATTTGTTTGGAGAAAGTAAGTGCAAGATATCAGGCTCCTCTGGTTCATGGGTTGCAGACAGAGATAAGATAATGGATAACCAGACTCTTTGTCATTCTGTATGATAGGTCATCACTGCCTGTTCATTGAAGTCTGAATGGTAGGACCCAACCAATCCTCAGTAAGAAGCAGCTATGGCATTTGTAAACCATTGGGTTGACAGTTTTTTCCAGCTCAGTGTCACTCCGTCCATCTGCTGAGTAGGGAACTGCTGCACAGCCCTATTTCACTGTGGGAAGGATCTAATTCCAAATACATATTAATAGGTTAGCACTGTTGCCTTGCATCGCTGGGATATTAGGTTCAAATCTGACTGAGGGAAAAATCTGTATGGAATTTGTATGATTTCACCATGTTTACATGCCAAAAAAATATACGGATAGCTAAAATTGTGTTCCTGTAAAACTAGCTGACTCTTATTGGTGTATGGCTGTATGGCAGCCACTAACTCCGTTACGCTCCCTGCTCTTTGAGTCCCTTGGTGAGAACAGTGCATAGTAATAGTTTGTCATGGCCCTAGATTGTAGACAGACAGTACAGCTACAGCGCTGTATAAATGAGTAAAATAAATTTAAACAAATGAAGTCCCTCTGGATCAGCAGGACTCCTACTAATCCTGTATATGCCAGTTTTTAAAAATGTATTTATGAAAAACAGATTCTTCTAATCTGATTGTAGATTTTTTAAAATTGTATTTTCTGTAGACAATTAAGGGGGTGGCCATACTGCCTGAGCTTCTCTGATGCCATGCTAACAGTAATTAGTAATATGCTTTACACAGGGCTGGCATCAGCACACGACATAGTCGGGCAACTGCTGGGGCCCACAGAGCCACTGGGGGCCCCCGGCACTTGTCCGCCCCAGCACTTGCCTGCCCCAGCACAGAACGCAGGTTGGCGGAAGGTATGTCTGGACGCAGATCTGAGTTTAATGCATACGCGGCTAAAGCAAGGAGCTGTCACAGCTCAGCTCCTTGCTTTGCCGCGGCACTGCGACTAGTGGCTGTGTAAGCGCGATGTGATGACGTCACATTGCGCCTACAATTCTGTTAGTGACACTGCGTAGATAGCGGCAGGAGAGTATATGGTTTTTTTTGTGTTAAACGTTGAGGGGAATATAATGAAGGGGGCCCGTGAAACAGGGGGCAGATGAAGGGGGGGGAACGGTATGAATCTGGCGACAGAGATGAGCGGACATGATTCTGGGGGCAGAGATGGGGGGACATGATTCTGGGGGCAGAGATGGGGGGACATGATTCTGGGGGCAGAGATGGGGGACATGATTCTGGGGGCAGAGATGGGGGGACATGATTCTGGGGGCAGAGATGGGGGACATGATGATTCTGGGGGAAGAGATGGGAGGGACATGAATCTGAGGGCAGAGATGGGGGACATGATTCTGGGGGCAGAGATGGAGGGACATAATTCTGGAGGCAGAGATGGGGGGACATGATTCTGGGGGCAGAGATGGGGGACATGATTCTGGGGGCAGAGATGGGGAACATAAATCTGGAGGCAGAGATGAGGGGACATGATTCTGGATGCAGAGATGGGGGGGGACATGATTCTGGGGCAGAGATGAGGGACATGATTCTGGGAGCAGAGATGGGGGACATGATTCTGGGGGAAGAGATGGGGGACATGATTCTGGGGGCAGAGATGGGGGACATGATTCTGGGGGCAGAGATGGGGGACATGAATCTGAGGGCAGAGATGGGGGACATGATTCTGGGGGCAGAGATGGGGGACATGATTCTGGGGGCAGAGATGGAGGGACATAATTCTGGAGGCAGAGATGGGGGACATGAAACTGGGGGCAGAGATGGGGAACATAAATCTGGAGGCAGAGATGGGGGGACATGATTCTGGATGCAGAGATGGGGGGGACATGATTCTGGGGCAGAGATGAGGGACATGATTCTGGGAGAAGAGATGGAGGGACATGATTCTGGGGGAAGAGATGGGGGACATGATTCTGGGGCAGAGATGGGGGACATGATTCTGGGGGCAGAGATGGGGGACATGATTCTGGAGGAAGAGATGGGAGGGACATGAATCTGAGGGCAGAGATGGGGGACATGATTCTGGGGCAGAGATGGGGGACATGATTCTGGGGGCAGAGATGGGGGACATGATTCTGGGGGAAGAGATGCGTGACGTCACTCACTTCATCCAGCCGCAGCAGCGTGCAGTGTCCCAACTCCCGCCTGCTACAAGCAAGAAGGACAGGACCAGGCTCCCCGCTTGTGAGTATTCTTCAGGGGGGAGAGGGAGGGGGGAGAGTGGGGAAGGGGGGAGAGAGGGGAAGAGGGGGAGGGTGAGAGAGGAAGGGGGGAAAAGGGGGGTATGGAATTTTCAGCTGTTTTTATTAGGGGGTCTCAGTACAGGCTGGGGAGAGCAAGAGCCTCTGCTGAGACCCTTTAATAGTGTCTCAGCAGAGGCTGTGCCTAAGAAAAGTAACTAATGTTAAAGATCTAGCAAAACTTAGCATAAAATGTTTAAAATTGTTTAGAAGTTTGCAACTTACAGAGAAGCAAATTTTTCAAAAGTTTCGCTGATATCTTGCACTTTCTCTATTTTGCACTAGTGTTTTTCTAAGTTTACATATTTTTTTTCTAAATAAAATATTTGGGTCTCTGTGATACCTGCTGTTTTACTGTCGCCACATGATTTGCTCCACAAGGGGGCCCACTGAGGCTCTGTCGCCCAAGGGCCCATAAAAACCTGGAGCCGGCCCTGGCTTTACAGCATATTCATGGCCATAGGTAGCAACTAGGGTTGAGCCGATCTTGACTTTTCAGGATCGATTTTAAAATCCGATTTCCGATAATTTTTCATTCGAACCCGATCTCGATCCCAATTCCAATCCCAATGCAAGTCAATGGGATTTTTTTATTAATCGGAGATCGGATTTTAAAAGCAATCCTATTCACTATACAGCATGGAATATAACAATTGTTAGAATCAAGGGGCCACACGGTGGCTCAGTGGTTAGCACTGCAGCCTTGCAGCGCTGGAGTTCTTAGTTCAAATCCCGCTAAGGGCAAAAAAACATCTGCAAGGAGTTTGTATGTTCTCCCCGTGTTTGCATGGATTTCCATCCCATACTCCAAAAAAGACGTACTGATAGGGAAAAAATGTACATTGAGAGCTCTATGTGGGGCTTACAATCTACATTAAAAAAACAAACAAAAAACAATTGTTAGAATCCACGCTGTGTAGTGAATCACTAAAGTAACCAGAGGTTTTTTTTTAATCCTCTGGCTACTTAGTCCCCCCTGGTGTCCACTTACCTCCAGAGATGGCTGGTCCAGTGCCCGGTGCCTTCCTTCTTCTTTGCCTCGCTGCCGCTGCACGCTGCTCTTCTCCCTTCGCTGCCCTCTGCCTGCCAGGTTAGGAAAGTGTGGGCGGGTACTGGGAGGGGAGTCACATCTCCCCGCCCTGTACCCGCCCACTCTCCTAAGCCAAAAGCCCCGCCTACCTAGCGCTTTAAACACTAACCTGGGAGGTGGGGCAGCGAGGCAAGGAGAAGGAGGGCACCGAAGCAGCCATCTCTAGAGGTAAGTAGCTGCTAGAGATGTTTAGTTTAGCCTCCCATTCGAATGAATGGAGGCAGCCGGCGCACAGGTGGTTAAGGCTGTGTTCCGGCTGCTTCCATTCATTCCTATGGAACTGCAGTGGAGCCTTCACACTGAGTATACAGCGTATACTCAGTGTGAAGGCTAAGCAAAGCATTCTGGGAAAAGATCACCGATCTCGATCCCACATAAAAAGATCGTGTTCGGAATTCCGATGGCGATCGTGAAATTTTCTCGATCGCCGATCGGAATCCGATCTTTTCTGAACACGATCGCTCAACCCTAGTAGCAACATACTGGAAGTGCACTCATTGAGGTCTATTGGAAAGTTTTCTAGACATGTTTTATGCAGGCAAGAGGAGGTAAGATGTAATTTCATTTATTGTCAGCAGTGTATATAATCATGGCTCAGTGATACCTATAGAGGTGTTATCTTCTATTGTAATACTGTCTGTAATGTAAATGAGTTAACTGTTGCCAAGAAAACCCCTACAGATTTGTTAAATATGAATCATGTCAGTTTAGTGACTACAGTGAAAATTGCAGTATTTAGAAGATTATTTAGGATATAGATAATGATTCTTAAAACATGTTTTAGCTTGGTTTAAAAAGTTGGTCAATTTTTTGATGACACATTCCCCTTTTAATACTGACAAAGTATACTCATACACCTCTACATTACTTCTAGCTGTAACTCCCAAAGAGTGCAGGACAGTGGCTCTGACCCAGTGTTTTGTCCCTCAGATATTTAGTATTGAAGAGGTTTGGGGAGGATAAGCAGGGACTTTGAATTTAGCCAGAGATTTACTTAAACCCTGCTCTGCAATCCATCTGTTTGGCAAAAGTTCACGTTATCTACAACAATAGTATTTGTCTGACTTGATTGCATTGTGTTAACACAACGGCGATGATAGTTTTGGATATGTTTGTGTACATTAGTCCCTCCACATTTACAAAAGTAAAAAATTGTTGTAAAAATACGACAAGCATTAAACTATTTATAGATGAATACACTAAGTGAAGTTTTTTTTATCTTTCCATCTGCCTAGTCAAAACAATGAGCCTTCAGCAACTTCCTGATCGTCTAGATAATTATAGCTTAATTAATGCTGCCCCCTGCATATACATTGTATACATGTGTTAGCCATAGATAACATCTCATAGTAATCTGCTTAGTAAATGTACTAAATATAGCTGTGGATAATATAGGTCGAAACATAGAAAAATCTCCAATATATTTGTAAAAGTAGGCAACACTTCAGATTATAAAATAAATTCCACTAACTCAGAACCTTTCTCAAGCAAAGACTTTAGTGGAGTGATGCAGTTATATTCTCATACGATAATGTGCAAACCTATATCATGAAATAACTAGAGATATGTTCCTTACAAACTTTTGCATGTCATGTTTCACCCTGTTATTATATAGGTGACGTATCATTGAAACAATATATGTTTTTTTATTTTTTTTTTAATGTAGACTGTGAACCCCCATATAGGGATTACAATGTAAATTTTTTTCCTTTCAGTATGTCTTTGTAGAATGGGAGAAAATCCACACAATCACGGGGACATACAAACTCCTTGCAAATTTTGTTCCTGGCGGGATTCGAACCCAGGACTCCAGTGTTGCAAGGCTGCAGTGCTAACCACTGAGACACCGTGTTGCCCCCATAACATATACTTGTACATTAAGGGCTCATTAATACTAAGGAAAATGAAGAGAACTGTGAGGCAAGAATCCGCCTCAGATTCCTTTTCTGCCGCTTAGCTCCCTGCGGCAGCCGTAAAATTTCGAAGCAGAGTATTGGCATTCTGCCATGGCTTTCCATGACTGCTTAGGTCCAGAAGAACGTGCCAAGCAGTAGGCTGTCTCAAGTCATTCGAGAATTGAGCATGGTGTTTATTTTTTCCACATCCTGCTCAGATCTTCTTTTAGGGAACCCCCAAAACAACGGCAGATTTTTTCAGTATGATCAGGCCCGTACTCTCATAATATCATACTCTTAAGAACTGATATGTAATTTTAACAGGTGTTCTTATTAGTAGTTCACCAATGTGGATCCTTTTGTGATAAAGTTACGTGACACCATTATTCCGGGGTGTATAGAGCATTACTATGAATGTCTAAATAGTTCTTGTGCATGCCAATCCCCTATATGTTGTAAAACTACAACTACTTTGAAATCATTTAGATATTATGTACCTAAAATGTAAAATATATATAGTTCATACAACATAATGGTCATGTAATTACAAGTCTGTTTATGATACACAATGTAAAGTACTGTACGTGTGCTCTGGTAGTTACAGGTTTATTGGGTCCACATGAAAATGAACATGAACGCTGGATTGAAAAGCTTTTACAATTACTACCTTCTTTATTCATATGTTTCCTATATCTGTAATTGCTTTAAGTACATGCACAAAAATAACTTTATTTTAAATAATCTTTCAAGTATTTTGTTTGCCCCCAAAAAGGATTTCCCTTTATCCAGAACAGTTTAAGCCCCATAAGTGAACCAAATAACTTAAAGAGGGTTTTAATGTCAGACACGCCAGTTTACACCAATTTAGGTTCTTGTTTATTTTCTGTTTCTTTCCTTTCTTCTAAACCCCAGAAGTTTACATATTCTGGAAATTGCATTTAAAAAATAAACAATCTTTAAAAGTTGTGATTGTTATCAGGAATAAATTAAGACGTTTGACTTTAATTTGAAATGGATTTTGTAACATCTTGTGCTGTGTCTCTGCAAAAAGCACCGACAAAGAACATGCTATAGATGAAGCGTGTATTAACCTAGTCCATTATTACTTCTGTTACCGATGGGCACTTTTTAATGAATTTATTAATGAATTTATTTTATATTCATGTGTTTGTTCATCCATTTGTTTATTTATTGCTTAGGTAGCATAGTTTACAAAAAATGATTAAAGGGGCTCTATCAGCAAAATCATGCTGATAGAGCCCCACATATGCGTAAAAAGGCTATTCAGGCACCGTAAATGTTATATTAAACTACCCCCCAGTTTTAAAATAAAACCCTAAAAAAGAATGTGATCTACTTACGCATCGTGCACGCTGGGCGGGCATTCAGGGTGTGTCTTCTTCTTCATCCACGCCTCTTCTTCCTCCGATGTCCTCCGGTCCCATACTCCTCCAGCGCTTGCGAACTGACATTGATAAAAAAAATGTCCTGGGCGCATGCGCAGTAGCATGCAGGTTCTACTATGGCTACTGCGCATGCGCCCAGGCCATTTTTTTTATCATTGTCAGTTCGCGAGCGCCGGGGGAGGATGGGACCCGACCGGAGGACATCGGAGGAAGAAGAGTAGGATGAAGTAAATCACACTCTGTTTTAGGGGTTTTATTTTAAAAGGGGGGGGGGGGTAGTTTAATATAACATTTACGGTGCCTGAATAGCCTTTTTAAAGGCTATTCACGCATACGTGGGGCTCTATCAGCATGATTTTGCTGATAGAGCCCCTTTAAGAAATGATACTTCATATGGTAAAGAAATATTACTAGTTTAGTCAATTTTTCACAATTTGCTGAAGCTTTACACTTCTTCCTGCTGCTCCAAAGCCCTTCGAAGTTTACACCATTGTGCCCTGAAAATTTATGTTCACAAAAACATTCACTCAGTTACATAGTTAGCATAGTTATAAAATGCGCATGTCCATCATAAAATACATATGTCCATACAAATTGTGGGTAAAAGGAAAAGCAAAGAACAAATGATTTACCTTTGGAAATTCATAAGAAGATGAAAAACTTCCAAAGTTCTTGAAGACAGTTGTAAGCTGCTTTTCAGGTGCCACCACCCACTGTGATACCGTGCAGGTGCACAGGGTATATATATATATATATATATATATATATATATTTCCAATCAGGGAGCAATCCGGAAGGGTACCCCCTTTTTTAGAGCAAGCAGTGGTTTACAGTAAGTATACATAGGCTTTCTAAATATCTATGTAAATTGATGGTTTACCAGTGTAACCAGCTCTTCTCAACACCAAATAAGAATAATCTTCAAAATCCTCCTCAATTTTGATTTCTCAATGTCCCTTATTAATATTGTTAGTACATTTTACCTTTTCCAGACCCTTTTTTGAACCGATGCTCAAAATACGAACAGAAAATTCTAGATAAGGCCACACGAATGTTTTGGGAAGCACAGAGTTTATATCTCTTGCTTTTGAGTCTATGCCATTCTAAGCTTCTGGTTACAGCAGTATAATGGTTTCTGCTTATAACTAGAGATGAACACTAAAATGTTCGAGGTTCGAAATTCGATTCGAACAGCAGCTCACTGTTTGAGTGTTCGAACGGGTTTCGAACCCCATTATAGTCTATGGGGAACATATACTCGTTAAGGGGGAAACCCAAATTCGTGTCTGGAGGGTCACCAAGTCCACTATGACACCCCAGGAAATGATACCAACACCCTGGAATGACACTGGGACAGCAGGGGAAGCATGTCTGGGGGCATAAAAGTCACTTTATTTCATGGAAATCCCTGTCAGTTTGCGATTTTCGCAAGCTAACTTTTCCCCATAGAAATGCATTGGCCAGTGCTGATTGGCCAGAGTACGGAACTCGACCAATCAGCGCTGGCTCTGCTGGAGGAGGCGGAGTCTAAGATCGCTCCACACCAGTCTCCATTCAGGTCCGACCTTAGACTCCGCCTCCTCCGGCAGAGCCAGCGCTGATTGGCCAAAGGCTGGCCAATGCATTCCTATGCGAATGCAGACTTAGCAGTGCTGAGTCAGTTTTGCTCAACTACACATCTGATGCACACTCGGCACTGCTACATCAGATGTAGCAATCTGATGTAGCAGAGCCAAGGGTGCACTAGAACCCCTGTGCAAACTCAGTTCACGCTAATAGAATGCATTGGCCAGCGCTGATTGGCCAATGCATTCTATTAGCCCGATGAAGTAGAGCTGAATGTGTGTGCTAAGCACACACATTCAGCTCTACTTCATCGGGCTAATAGAATGCATTGGCCAGCGCTGATTGGCCAGAGTACGGAACTCGACCAATCAGCGCTGGCTCTGCTGGAGGAGGCGGAGTCTAAGATCGCTCCACACCAGTCTCCACTCTGGTCCGACCTTAGACTCCGCCTCCTCCAGCAGAGCCAGCGCTGATTGGCCGAATTCCGTACTCTGGCCAATCAGTGCTGGCCAATGCATTCTATTGGCGTGATGAAGCAGTGCTGAATGTGTGTGTTTAGCTCAACTACACCGGTGGAGTAGTTGAGCTAAGCACACAGATTCAGCTCTGCTTCAATCAGCGCTGGCCAATGCATTCTATTAGCTTGATGAAGCAGAGTGTGCACAAGGGTTCAAGCGCACCCTCGGCTCTGATGTAGCAGAGCCGAGGGTGCACTTGAACCCTTGTGCACCCTCGGCTCTGCTACATCAGAGCCGAGGGTGCGCTTGAACCCTTGTGCAGCCTCGGCTCTGCTACATCAGAGCCAAGGGTGCGCTTGAACCCTTGTGCAGCCTCGGCTCTGCTACATCAGAGCCGAGGGTGCGCTTGAACCCTTGTGCACACTCTGCTTCATCAAGCTAATAGAATGCATTGGCCAGCGCTGATTGAAGCAGAGCTGAATCTGTGTGCTTAGCTCAACTACTCCACCGGTGTTCACATTCTCATATGACCCGGATTTGAAATCCACTATTCGTCTAAAATGGAGGTCACTTGATTTCGGCAGTCAATGACTTTTTCCAATTTTTTTCAATGCCCCCGGTGTCGTAGTTCCTGTCCCACCTCCCCTGCGCTGTTATTGGTGCAAAAAAGGTGCCAGGGAAGGTGGGAGGGGAATCGAATTTTGGCGCACTTTACCACGCGGTGTTCGATTCGATTCGAACATGGCGAACACCCTGATATCCGATCGAACATGTGTTCGATAGAACACTGTTCGCTCATCTCTACTTATAACCATTGCACAATGGATCCAAACTGTGACTGGTGGATCCCATTGGCTGCATATTGTGTTATTTTGCTTTACAAAATGGCTGAATAGCCTAATAGATGTCAGTATTCTGCAGATTATTGGCTTGGAAATCATTTTTATTTACAGATATCCAAGTACCTATTTTTTGCTATCTTGTACATCTATGTTTGCATGTTTTGAGTTTTGGTCCACCAGAGGAAGGCAGCGCCAAACATATGTTGCATAACGCTATGTGTAATACATTGGTTTCCTTCATACTTATACAAATTATCTTAGCTAGAATACGACTTCATCTGGATAGTTTTGGAGTTTTGAAGCACCATATATTTATTAGTGTTACTATCTGTGTATATATATATAATTATATATAGATAGATATATATATATATATATATATATATATATATATATATCTCCCTATATTATAAAAATGAATTTCTGTCTGTCTGTCTGTCTGTCTGTCTGTGCTCTAATGCGAACCAAACGACTGGACCGATCTTCACCAAATTTGGTACAGAGACACTTCAGGTATCCGGGAAGGTTTAAGACAAGACTCCAACTCGCTCGGACGTACCATTGCTGAGATACAGCATTCCAAACACAGTGCCCCCCCCCCCCCCTTAGCCAATACAAACCTGCAAGACTTTCACTCATATTCCAACTGCAATACACATGGTCACTCCACATGCACAATACAACACTGATATCCAAACTGAGATACACGGATCACAGGATTAGATACACAGATCAGCACACAGTACCGCATGTTAGAGGATTAGATACACGGGTCTGCACACAGTCCCACAGACCAGAGGATTAAATACGCACTTCTGCACACAGTTCCACACACTGAAGGATTAGATAAGTGCGTCTGCACACGGTTCCACATGCCGAAGGATTAGATACAGGCATCTACACACAGTTCCACACTCCAGAGGATTAGATACGCACGTCTGCACAGAGTACCACATGCCGTAGGATTAGCTACACATGTCTACACACAGTTCCACACTCCAGAGGATTAGATACGCGCGTCTACACACAGTACCACATGCCATAGGATTACATACACGCGTCTGCACACAGTACCACACAGGGGAGGATTAGATACACGTGTCTTCACACAGTTGTATACGCCATAGGATTAGATACACGCGTCTGCACACAGTACCACATGCCGTAGGATTAGATACGCGCCTCTTCACACAATACCACACAGGGGAGGATTAGATACACGTGTCTTCACACAGTTGTACACGCCATAGGATTAGATACACGTGTCTGCACACAGTACCATATGCCGTAGGATTAGATACGCACCTCTTCACACAATACCACACAGGGGAGGATTAGATACACGTGTCTTCACACAGTTGTACACGCCATAGGATTAGATACACGCGTCTGCACACAGTACCATATGCCGTAGGATTAGATACGCGCCTCTTCACACTACCACACAGGGGAGGATTAGATACACATGTCTTCACACAGTTGTACACACCATAGGATTAGATACACGCGTCTGCACACAGTACCACATGCCGTAGAATTAGATACACGGGTCTGCACACAGTCCCACACACCAGAGGATTAAATACGCACTTCTGCACACAGTTCCACACACTGAAGGATTTGATACATGCGTCTGCACACGGTTCCACATGCCGAAGGATTAGATATAGGCGTCTACACACAGTTCCACACTCCAGAGGATTAGATACGCGCATCTGCACATATTTGTACACGCCATAGGATTAGATACACGCGTCTGCACAGAGTACCACAGGCCTTAGGATTAGATACACGCGTCTACACACAGTTCCACACTCCAGAGGATTAGATACGCGCATCTGCACACAGTTGTACACGCCGTAGGATTAGATACACGCGTCTGCACACAGTACCACATGCAGTAGGATTAGATATGCGCCTCTTCACACAATACCACACAGGGGAGGATTAGATACGTGTGTGTGCACACAGTACCACACTTTGGAGGATTAGATACATGCCTCTGCACACAGTACCACATGCCGAAGGATTAGATACAGGCGTCTACACACAGTTCCACACTCCAGAGGATTAGATACGCACGTCTGCACAGAGTACCACATGCCGTAGGATTAGCTACACATGTCTACACACAGTTCCACACTTCAGAGGATTAGATACGCGCGTCTACACACAGTTCCACACGCCGTAGGATTAGATACGCGCCTCTTCACACAATACCACACAGGGGAGGATTAGATACATATGTCTTCACACAGTTGTACACGCCATAGGATTAGATACACGTGTCTGCACACAGTACCACATGCCGTAGGATTAGATACGTGCCTTTTCACACAATACCATAAAGGGGAGGATTAGATACACGTGTCTTCACACAGTTGTACACGCCATAGGATTAGATACGCGCGTCTACACACAGTACCACATGCTGTAGAATTAGATACACGGGTCTGCACATTGTCCCACACACCAGAGGATTAAATACGCACTTCTGCACACAGTTCCACACACTGAAGGATTTGATACGTGCGTCTGCACACGTTCCACATGCCGAAGGATTAGATACGCGCATCTACACATAGTTACATACGCCGAAGGATTAGATACGCGCCTCTTCACACAATACCACACAGGGGAGGATTAGATACGTGTGTGTGCACACAGTACCACACTTTGGAGGATTAGATACATGCCTCTGCAAACAGTACCACAAGTCAGAGAATTAGATACGCGTCTCCGCACACAGTACCACACGGGGGAGGATTAGATACGCGCGTCTGCACACAGTACAACACGGGGGAGGATTAGATACGCGTGTCTGCACACAGTACAACACGGGGGAGGATTAGATACGCGCCTCTTCACACAATACCACACAGGGGAGGATTAGATACACGTGTCTTCACACAGTTGTACACGCCATAGGATTAGATACACACGTCTGCACACAGTACCACATGCCGTAGGATTAGATACTTGCATCTAAACACAGTACTACATGGGGAAGGATTAGATACAGCTTTACTTCAGGTATCCATAAAAACTGATCACAGGTTTTTCACTGACATTCAAAATGAGATACACATAATCACATGACGCTTATGGACATACACACAAACCACATACAAAATACACCAATGCAAAATTGGGCAATTCTTATGGGGCCACTACACAAAAATAAAATTTAATATACCCGTGCGAAGCCGGGTCCTCCCTCTAGTATATATATATATATATATATATATATATATATATATATATATATCCCTATATTATAAAAATGAATTTCTGTCTGTCTGTCTGTGCTCTAATGCGAACCAAACGACTGGACCGATCTTCACCAAATTTGGTACAGAGATACTTCAGATATCCGGGAAGGTTTAAGACGAGACTCCAACTCGCTCGGACACACCGTTGCTGAGATACAGCATTCCAAACACAGTGCCCCCCCCCCCCTAGCCAATACAAACCTGCAAGGCTTTCACTCATATTCCAACTGCAATACACACGGTCACTCCACATGCACAGTACAACACTGATATCCAAACTGAGATACACGCATCAGAGGATTAGATACACAGATCAGCACACAGTATCACACGCCAGAGGATTAGATACACGGGTCTGCACACAGTCCCACAAACCAGAGAATTAAATACGCGCTTCTGCACACGGTTCCACATGCCGAAGGATTAGATACACGCGTCTACACACAGTTCCACACTCCAGAGGATTAGATACGCGCATCTGCACACATTTGTACACACCATAGGAATAGATACACGCGTCTGCACAGAGTACCACATGCCGTAGGATTAGATACACACGTCTACACATAGTTCCACACTCCAGAGGATTAGATACGCGCATCTGCACACAGTTGTACACACCATAGGATTAGATACACATGTCTGCACACAGTACCACATGCAGTAGGATTAGATACACGCGTCTACACATAGTTCCACACACCGAAGGATTAGATACGCGCCTCTTCACACAATACCACACAAGGGAGGATTAGATACGTGTGTGTGCACACAGTACCACACTTTGGAGGATTAGATACATGCCTCTGCACACAGTACCACAAGCCAGAGAATTAGATACGCGTCTCCGCGCAGACAGTATCACACGGGGGAGGATTAGATACGCGCGTCTGCACACAGTACCACACGGGGGAGGATTAGATACGCGCGTCTACACAGTACCACATGCCATAGGATTAGATACGCGCGTCTGCACACAGTACCACATGCCGGGGGATTGGATACGCGCGTCTACACACAGTTCCACACGCCATAGGATTAGATACGCGCCTCTTCACACAATACCACACAGGGGAGGATTAGATACACGTGTCTTCACACAGTTGTACACGCCATAGGATTAGATACACGCGTCTGCACACATTAACACATGCCGTAGGATTAGATACGCGCGTCTACACACAGTACCAGATGTTGTAGCATTAGATACGCGTGTCTGCACACAGTACCACTTGCCGTAGGATTAGATACGCGCATCTACACACAGTTCCACACTCCAGAGGATTAGATACGCGCATCTGCACACATTTGTACACGCCATAGGATTAGATACACACGTCTGCACAGAGTACCACATGCCGTAGGATTAGATACACGCGTCTACATACAGTTCCACACTCCAGAGGATTAGATACGCGCGTCTGCACACAGTTGTACACGACATAGGATTAGATACATGCGTCTGCACACAGTACCACATGCAGTAGGATTAGATACACGCGTCTACACATAGTTCCACAAGCGGAAGGATTAGATACGCGCCTCTTCACACAATACCACACAGGGGAGGATTAGATACGTGTGTGTGAACACAGTACCACACTTTGGAAGATTAGATACATGCCTCTGGACACAGTACCACAAGCCAGAGAATTAGATACGCGTTTCCGCACACAGTATCACACGGGGGAGGATTAGATACGCGCGTCTGCACACAGTACCACACAGGGGAGGATTAGATACGCGCGTCTACACACAGTACCACATGCTGGGGGATTGGATACGCGCGTCTACATACAGTACCACATGCCATAGGATTAGATACGCGCGTCTGCACACAGTACCACATGCCGGGGGATTGGATACGCGTGTCTACACACTGTTCCACATGCCATAGGATTAGATACGCACCTCTTCACACAATACCACACAGGGGAGGATTAGATACACGTGTCTTCACACAGTTGTACACGCCATAGGATTAGATACACACTAGAGATGAGCGAACAGTGTTCTATCGAACTCATGTTCGATCGGATATTAGGCTGTTCGGCATGTTCGAATCGAATCGAACACCGCGTGGTAAAGTGCGCCATTACTCGATTCCCCTCCCACCTTCCCTGGCGCCTTTTTTGCTCCAATAACAGCGCAGGGTAGGTGGGACAGGAACTACGACACCGGTGACGTTGAGAAAAGTAGGCAAAACCCATTGGCTGCCGAAAACATGTGACCTCTAATTTAAAAGAACAGCGCCGCCCAGGTTCGCGTCATTCTGAGCTTGCAATTCACCGAGGACGGAGGTTTCCGTCCAGCTAGCTAGGGCTTAGATTCTGGGTAGGCAGGGACAGGCTAGGATAGTAAGGAGAAGACAACCACAACAGCTCTTGTAAGAGCTAAATTCCAGGGAGAAGCTTGTCAGTGTAACGTGGCACTGACGGGCTCAATCGC
Organism: Leptodactylus fuscus; assembly: GCF_031893055.1. Taxonomy (NCBI): domain Eukaryota; kingdom Metazoa; phylum Chordata; class Amphibia; order Anura; family Leptodactylidae; genus Leptodactylus; species Leptodactylus fuscus. Next base: position 265,355,393 of record NC_134265.1, read on the forward strand.
CGCAACCCAGCTTTCCCAGGATCCTGAATGGAATACACTGTCAGTGAATTCCCGTATACCCGATATATACCCCCGATACCCGTTCCAACGGTGTGCCCCCCCACCTTCACCCCAGAAATACCCTGCAAGTCCCCTAGCAATAGAATTGGGGCTATATACACCCACTATTTTTGCTACTGCCATATAGTGCCATTGTCTGACTGGGAATTCAAAGAATATATTGGGGTTACGTGCACCCACAATTTTTACTACTGGTATACAGTGCCAGTTTCTGACTGGGAATTCAAAGAATATATTGGCGTTATAAATACCCTCATTTCTTGCTACTGCCATATAGTGCCAGTTTCTGACTGGTAATTCAAAGAATATATTGGGGTTATAAATACCCTCATTTCTTGCTACTGGTATATAGTGCCATTGTCTGACTGGGAATTCAAAGAATATATTGGGGTTACGTGCACCCACAATTTTTACTACTGGTATACAGTGCCATTGTCTGACTGGGAATTCAAAGAATATATTGGGGTTATAAATACCCTCATTTCTTGCTACTGGTATATAGTGCCATTGTCTGACTGGGAATTCAAAGAATATATTGGGGTTACGTGCACCCACAATTTTTACTACTGGTATACAGTGCCAGTTTCTGACTGGGAATTCAAAGAATATATTGGGGTTACAAATACCCTCATTTCTTGCTACTGCCATATAGTGCCAGTTTCTGACTGGTAATTCAAAGAATATATTGGGGTTACGTGCACCCACAATTTTTACTACTGGTATACAGTGCCATTGTCTGACTGGGAATTCAAAGAATATATTGGGGTTATAAATACCCTCATTTCTTGCTACTGGTATATAGTGCCATTGTCTGACTGGGAATTCAAAGAATATATTGGGGTTACGTGCACCCACAATTTTTACTACTGGTATACAGTGCCAGTTTCTGACTGGGAATTCAAAGAATATATTAGGGTTACAAATACCCTCATTTCTTGCTACTGCCATATAGTGCCAGTTTCTGACTGGTAATTCAAAGAATATATTGGGGTTACGTGCACCCACAATTTTTACTACTGGTATACAGTGCCATTGTCTGACTGGGAATTCAAAGAATATATTGGGGTTATAAATACCCTCATTTCTTGCTACTGCCATATAGTGCCAGTTTCTGACTGGGAATTCAAAGAATATATTGGGGTTATAAATACCCTCATTTCTTGCTACTGGTATATAGTGCCATTGTCTGACTGGGAATTCAAAGAATATATTGGGGTTACGTGCACCCACAATTTTTACTACTGGTATACAGTGCCAGTTTCTGACTGGGAATTCAAAGAATATATTGGGGTTACAAATACCCTCATTTCTTGCTACTGCCATATAGTGCCAGTTTCTGACTGGTAATTCAAAGAATATATTGGGGTTATAAATACCCTCATTTCTTGCTACTGGTATATAGTGCCATTGTCTGACTGGGAATTCAAAGAATATATTGGGGTTACGTGCACCCACAATTTTTACTACTGGTATACAGTGCCAGTTTCTGACTGGGAATTCAAGGAATATATTGGGGTTACAAATACCCTCATTTCTTGCTACTGCCATATAGTGCCAGTTTCTGACTGGTAATTCAAAGAATATATTGGGGTTACGTGCACCCACAATTTTTACTACTGGTATACAGTGCCATTGTCTGACTGGGAATTCAAAGAATATATTGGGGTTATAAATACCCTCATTTCTTGCTACTGCCATATAGTGCCAGTTTCTGACTGGGAATTCAAAGAATATATTGGGGTTACGTGCACCCACAATTTTTACTACTGGTATACAGTGCCATTGTCTGACTGGGAATTCAAAGAATATATTGGGGTTATAAATACCCTCATTTCTTGCTACTGGTATATAGTGCCATTGTCTGACTGGGAATTCAAAGAATATATTGGGGTTACGTGCACCCACAATTTTTACTACTGGTATACAGTGCCAGTTTCTGACTGGGAATTCAAAGAATATATTGGGGTTACAAATACCCTCATTTCTTGCTACTGCCATATAGTGCCAGTTTCTGACTGGTAATTCAAAGAATATATTGGGGTTACGTGCACCCACAATTTTTACTACTGGTATACAGTGCCAGTTTCTGACTGGGAATTCAAAGAATATATTGGGGTTACAAATACCCTCATTTCTTGCTACTGCCATATAGTGCCAGTTTCTGACTGGGAATTCAAAGAATATATTGGGGTTACAAATACCCTCATTTCTTGCTACTGCCATATAGTGCCAGTTTCTGACTGGTAATTCAAAGAATATATTGGGGTTACGTGCACCCACAATTTTTACTACTGGTATACAGTGCCAGTTTCTGACTGGGAATTCAAAGACTATATTGGGGTTACAAATACCCTCATTTCTTGCTACTGCCATATAGTGCCAGTTTCTGACTGGTAATTCAAAGAATATATTGGGGTTACGTGCACCCACAATTTTTACTACTGGTATACAGTGCCATTGTCTGACTGGGAATTCAAAGAATATATTGGGGTTATAAATACCCTCATTTCTTGCTACTGCCATATAGTGCCAGTTTCTGACTGGGAATTCAAAGAATATATTGGGGTTACGTGCACCCACAATTTTTACTACTGGTATACAGTGCCATTGTCTGACTGGGAATTCAAAGAATATATTGGGGTTATAAATACCCTCATTTCTTGCTACTGGTATATAGTGCCATTGTCTGACTGGGAATTCAAAGAATATATTGGGGTTACGTGCACCCACAATTTTTACTACTGGTATACAGTGCCAGTTTCTGACTGGGAATTCAAAGAATATATTGGGGTTACAAATACCCTCATTTCTTGCTACTGCCATATAGTGCCAGTTTCTGACTGGTAATTCAAAGAATATATTGGGGTTATAAATACCCTCATTTCTTGCTACTGGTATATAGTGCCATTGTCTGACTGGGAATTCAAAGAATATATTGGGGTTACGTGCACCCACAATTTTTACTACTGGTATACAGTGCCAGTTTCTGACTGGGAATTCAAAGAATATATTGGGGTTACAAATACCCTCATTTCTTGCTACTGCCATATAGTGCCAGTTTCTGACTGGTAATTCAAAGAATATATTGGGTTTACGTGCACCCACAATTTTTACTACTGGTATACAGTGCCATTGTCTGACTGGGAATTCAAAGAATATATTGGGGTTATAAATACCCTCATTTCTTGCTACTGCCATATAGTGCCAGTTTCTGACTGGGAATTCAAAGAATATATTGGGGTTACGTGCACCCACAATTTTTACTACTGGTATACAGTGCCATTGTCTGACTGGGAATTCAAAGAATATATTGGGGTTATAAATACCCTCATTTCTTGCTACTGGTATATAGTGCCATTGTCTGACTGGGAATTCAAAGAATATATTGGGGTTACGTGCACCCACAATTTTTACTACTGGTATACAGTGCCAGTTTCTGACTGGGAATTCAAAGAATATATTGGGGTTACAAATACCCTCATTTCTTGCTACTGCCATATAGTGCCAGTTTCTGACTGGTAATTCAAAGAATATATTGGGGTTACGTGCACCCACAATTTTTACTACTGGTATACAGTGCCAGTTTCTGACTGGGAATTCAAAGAATATATTGGGGTTACAAATACCCTCATTTCTTGCTACTGCCATATAGTGCCAGTTTCTGACTGGTAATTCAAAGAATATATTGGGGTTACGTGCACCCACAATTTTTACTACTGGTATACAGTGCCATTGTCTGACTGGGAATTCAAAGAATATATTGGGGTTATAAATACCCTCATTTCTTGCTACTGCCATATAGTGCCAGTTTCTGACTGGGAATTCAAAGAATATATTGGGGTTACGTGCACCCACAATTTTTACTACTGGTATACAGTGCCATTGTCTGACTGGGAATTCAAAGAATATATTGGGGTTATAAATACCCTCATTTCTTGCTACTGGTATATAGTGCCATTGTCTGACTGGGAATTCAAAGAATATATTGGGGTTACGTGCACCCACAATTTTTACTACTGGTATACAGTGCCAGTTTCTGACTGGGAATTCAAAGAATATATTGGGGTTACAAATACCCTCATTTCTTGCTACTGCCATATAGTGCCAGTTTCTGACTGGTAATTCAAAGAATATATTGGGGTTATAAATACCCTCATTTCTTGCTACTGGTATATAGTGCCATTGTCTGACTGGGAATTCAAAGAATATATTGGGGTTACGTGCACCCACAATTTTTGCTACTGGTATATAGTGCCAATTTCTAACTGGGAATTCAATATGCGCAAGGCTCCCGGAAAGGGACGTGGACGAGGCCGTGGGCGAGGTCGGGGGAATGGTTCTGGGGAGCAAGGTAGCAGTGAAGCCACAGGGCGTCCCGTGCCTACTCCTGTGGGGCAGCAAGCATTGCGCCACTCCACAGTGCCAGGGTTGCTTGCCACATTAACTAAACTGCAGGGTACAAACCTTAGTAGGCCCGAGAACCAGGAACAGGTCTTGCAATGGCTGTCAGAGAACGCTTACAGCACATTGTCCAGCAGCCAGTCAGACTCTGCCTCCTCTCCTCCTATTACCCAACAGTCTTGTCCTCCTTCCTCCCAAAATTCCCAAGCTTCACAGAACAATAACCCCAACTGTCCCTGCTCCCCAGAGCTGTTCTCCGCTCCTTTCATTGTCCCTCAACCTGCCTCTCCACGTCACGATTCCACGAACCTAACAGAGGAGCATCTGTGTCCAGATGCTCAAACACTAGAGTGTCCTCCATCTCCGTTCGATTTGGTGGTGGATGACCAGCAACCCACCCTCATCGACGATGATGTGACGCAGTTGCCGTCAGGGCATCCAGTTGACCGGCGCATTGTGCGGGAGGAGGAGATGAGACAGGAGTTGGAAGAGGAAGTGGTGGATGATGAGGACACTGACCCGACCTGGACAGGGGGGATGTCAAGCGGGGAAAGTAGTGTGGATGTTGAGGCAAGTGCAGCACCAAAAAGGGTAGCTAGAGGCAGAGGCAGAGGTCAGCAGCTTAGGCGAAGCCAGGCCACACCCGGAATCTCCCAAGATGTTCCAGTTCGTACCCAGCCCCGAAAAACTCCCACCTCGAGGGCACGTTTCTCGAAGGTGTGGAGTTTTTTCAAGGAATGCGCCGAGGACAGATATAGTGTTGTCTGCACAATTTGCCTCTCGAAATTGATTAGGGGCTCTGAGAAGAGCAACCTGTCCACCACTTCAATGCGCCGTCATTTGGAATCCAAGCACTGGAATCAGTGGCAGGCAGCAACGGCAGGACAAAGGCCGCCTGCCGTTCACGCCACTGCCACTGCCTCTGCCACTGCCTCTGCCTCTGCCACTGCCACTGCTGACTGTGCTGGCGATGCACTCCAGAGGACGAGCCAGGACACCACTTCATCTGCCTCCGCCACTTTGTTGACTTCTCCCTCATCCTCCCCTGTTCCTGTCTTATCTCCTTCTCCTGCACCATCAAAGGCACCATCAGGCGCTTCTTTACAACAACCCACCATCTCTCAGACATTGGAGCGGCGGCAGAAATACACTGCTAACCACCCACACGCGCAAGCCTTGAACGCCAACATCGCTAAACTGCTGGCCCAGGAGATGTTGGCGTTCCGGCTTGTTGAAACTCCCGCCTTCCTGGACCTGATGGCAACTGCGGCACCTCGCTATGCCGTCCCTAGCCGTCACTACTTCTCCCGGTGTGCCGTCCCCGCCTTGCACCAGCACGTGTCACTCAACATCAGGCGGGCCCTTAGTTCCGCGCTTTGCACAAAGGTCCACTTGACCACCGACGCGTGGACAAGTGCATGCGGACAGGGACGCTACATTTCACTGACGGCACACTGGGTGAATGTAGTTGAGGCTGGGACTGCTTCCCAAACTGGCCCGGTGTACCTCGTCTCCCCGCCTAACATTCCTGGCAGGGACACGAGAAGAACACCCCCCTCCTCCTCCTCCTCTACCGCCTCCTCCTCCGCCACCGCCTCCTCCTCCGCCACCGCCTCCTCCTCCGCTGTTAGATTGACCCCAGCTACGAGTTGGAAGCGTTGCAGCACTGGCGTTGGTAGACGTCAGCAGGCTGTGCTGAAGCTGATCAGCTTGGGGGACAGACAGCACACTGCCTCCGAGGTGAGGGATGCCCTCCTCGATGAGACGGCAATATGGTTTGAGCCGCTGCACCTGGGCCCAGGCATGGTCGTTTGTGATAACGGCCGGAACCTGGTAGCAGCTCTGGAGCTTGCCGGACTCCAACATGTTCCATGCCTGGCCCACGTCTTCAACCTAGTGGTGCAACGTTTCCTAAAGAGCTACCCCAATGTTCCAGAGCTACTGGTGAAAGTGCGGCGCATGTGCGCCCACTTTCGCAAGTCGACAGTAGCCGCTGCTAGCTTAAAATCTCTCCAGCAACGCCTGCATGTGCCACAACACCGGCTTTTGTGCGACGTCCCCACACGCTGGAACTCAACGTTTCAGATGTTGAATAGAGTGGTTGAGCAGCAGAGACCTTTGATGGAATACCAGCTACAAAACCCTAGGGTGCCACAAAGTCAGCTGCCTCAGTTTCACATCCATGAGTGGCCATGGATGAGAGACCTTTGTGACATCCTACGGGTCTTTGAGGAGTCCACAAGGAGGGTGAGCTCTGAGGATGCGATGGTGAGCCTTACAATCCCGCTCTTGTGTGTTCCGAGAGAATCCCTGATTGACATCAGGGATAACTCAGATCACACAGAGGAGTTAGGGATAGCATCCGATCCGTCACAGCTGGAGAGTAGGTCCACACATCTGTCCGCTTCACTGCGTTTAATGGAGGAGGAGGAGGAGGAGGAGGAAGAAGAGTTGTCCGATGATGTGATGGTGATACAGGAGGCTTCCGGGCAACTTCGAATCGTCCCATTGTTGCAGCGCGGATGGGTAAACATGGAGGATGAGGAGGAAATGGAGATTGAACTTTCCGGTGGGGCCAGAGGAGTCATGCCAACTAACACTGTGGCAGACATGGCTGAGTTCATGTTGGGGTGCTTTACAACCGACAAGCGTATTGTCAAAATCATGGAGGACAACCAGTACTGGATCTTTGCTATCCTTGACCCCCGGTATAAAAACAACATCTCGTCTTTTATTCCGGTAGAGGGGAGGGCCAATCGCATCAATGCTTGCCACAGGCAATTGGTGCAGAATATGATGGAGATGTTTCCAGCATGTGACGTTGGCGGCAGGGAGGGCAGTTCCTCCAGTAGGCAACCAAGTTCTCACCGGTCCACACAAATGAGGGGCACACTGTCTAAGGTCTGGGACACCTTGATGGCACCCCCTCGCCAAAGTGCCGCCACGGAGGGTCCTAGTGTCACCAGGCGTGAGAAGTATAGGCGCATGTTGCGGGAATACCTTTCCGACCACAGCCCTGTCCTCTCCGACCCCTCTGCGCCCTACACGTATTGGGTGTCGAAGTTGGACCTGTGGCTTGAACTTGCCCTATATGCCTTGGAGGTGCTGTCCTGTCCTGCCGCCAGCGTCCTATCTGAGAGGGTGTTCAGTGCAGCCGGTGGCATCATCACTGACAAGCGCACCCGTCTGTCAGCTGAGAGTGCCGACCGGCTCACTTTGATAAAAATGAACCACCACTGGATAGAGCCTTCATTTTTGGGCCCACCTGTGTAAAGCACCCCAACATGAAACTCCATGTCTGTACTCAACCTCTCCAATTCCTCCGCATCCTCATACTCATCCACCATAAGCGTTGCACAATTCTGCTAATACTAGGCTCCCTCCACCCTGATTTCCCCCAACTCTGCTGGTTAGAGGCTCCCTCCACCCTGATTTCCACCAACTCTGCTGGTTAGAGGCTCCCTCCACCCTGCTTTCCCACAACTCTGCTGGTTAGAGGCTCCCTCCACCCTGCTTTCCCACAACTCTGCTGGTTAGAGGCTCCCTCCACCCTGCTTTCCCATAACTCTGCTGGTTAGAGGCTCCCTCCACCCTGCTTTCCCACAACTCTGCTGGTTAGAGGCTCCCTCCACCCTGATTTCCACCAACTCTGCTGGTTAGAGGCTCCCTCCACCCTGCTTTCCCACAACTCTGCTGGTTAGAGGCTCCCTCCACCCTGATTTCCACCAACTCTGCTGGTTAGAGGCTCCCTCCACCATGAATTGGTCCAAACTGGGCTGTTTAGCGGCTCCCTCCACCATGAATTGGTCCAAACTGGGGTTTTTAGAGGCTCCCTCCACCATGAATTGGTCCAAACTGGGCTGTTTAGAGGCTCCCTCCACCATGAATTGGTCCAAACTGGGGTTTTTAGAGGCTCCCTCCACCATGAATTGGTCCAAACTGGGCTGGTTAGAGGCTCCCTCCACCATGAATTTGCCCAAACTGGCCTGTTTAGAGGCTCCCTCCACCATGAATTTGCCCAAACTGGCCTGTTTAGAGGCTCCCTCCACCATGAATTGGTCCAAACTGGGGTTTTTAGAGGCTCTCTCCACCATGAATTGGTCCAAACTGGGCTGTTTAGAGGCTCCCTCCATCATGAATTGGTCCAAACTGGGGTTTTTAGAGGCTCCCTCCACCATGAATTGGTCCAAACTGGGGTTTTTAGAGGCTCCCTCCACCATGAATTGGTCCAAACTGGGCTGGTTAGAGGCTCCCTCCACCATGAATTTGCCCAAACTGGCCTGTTTAGAGGCTCCCTCCACCATGAATTTGCCCAAACTGGCCTGTTTAGAGGCTCCCTCCACCATGAATTTGCCCAAACTGGCCTGTTTAGAGGCTCCCTCCACCATGAATTGGTCCAAACTGGGGTTTTTAGAGGCTCTCTCCACCATGAATTGGTCCAAACTGGGCTGTTTAGAGGCTCCCTCCATCATGAATTGGTCCAAACTGGGGTTTTTAGAGGCTCCCTCCACCATGAATTGGTCCAAACTAGGGTTTTTAGAGGCTCCCTCCACCATGAATTGGTCCAAACTGGGGTTTTTAGAGGCTCCCTCCACCATGAATTTGCCCAAACTGGGCTGTTTAGAGGCTCCCTCCACCATGAATTTGCCCAAACTGGGCTGTTTAGAGGCTCCCTCCACCATGAATTGGTCCAAACTGGGGTTTTTAGAGGCTCCCTCCACCATGAATTGGTCCAAACTGGGCTGTTTAGAGGCTCCCTCCACCATGAATTGGTCCAAACTGGGGTTTTTAGAGGCTCCCTCCACCATGAATTGGTCCAAACTGGGCTGGTTAGAGGCTCCCTCCACCATGAATTTGCCCAAACTGGGCTGTTTAGAGGCTCCCTCCACCATGAATTTGCCCAAACTGGCCTGTTTAGAGGCTCCCTCCACCATGAATTGGTCCAAACTGGGGTTTTTAGAGGCTCTCTCCACCATGAATTGGTCCAAACTGGGCTGTTTAGAGGCTCCCTCCATCATGAATTGGTCCAAACTGGGGTTTTTAGAAGCTCCCTCCACCATGAATTGGTCCAAACTGGGGTTTTTAGAGGCTCCCTCCACCATGAATTGGTCCAAACTGGGGTTTTTAGAGGCTCCCTCCACCATGAATTGGTCCAAACTGGGGTTTTTAGAGGCTCCCTCCACCATGAATTGGTCCAAACTGGGCTGTTTAGAGGCTCCCTCCACCATGAATTTGCCCAAACTGGGCTGTTTAGAGGCTCCCTCCATCATGAATTGGTCCAAACTGGGGTTTTTAGAGGCTCCCTCCACCATGAATTGGTCCAAACTGGGGTTTTTAGAGGCTCCCTCCACCATGAATTGATCCAAACTGGGGTTTTTAGAGGCTCCCTCCACCATGAATTTGCCCAAACTGAGCTGTTTAGAGGCTCCCTCCACCATGAATTGGTCCAAACTGGGGTTTTTAGAGGCTCCCTCCACCATGAATTGGTCCAAACTGGGGGTTTTTAGAGGCTCCCTCCACCATGAATTTGCCCAAACTGGGCTGTTTAGAGGCTCCCTCCATCATGAATTGGTCCAAACTGGGGTTTTTAGAGGCTCCCTCCACCATGAATTGGTCCAAACTGGGGTTTTTAGAGGCTCCCTCCACCATGAATTGGTCCAAACTGGGCTGTTTAGAGGCTCCCTCCACCATGAATTGGTCCAAACTGGGGTTTTTAGAGGCTCTCTCCACCATGAATTGGTCCAAACTGGGCTGTTTAGAGGCTCCCTCCATCATGAATTGGTCCAAACTGGGGTTTTTAGAGGCTCCCTCCACCATGAATTGGTCCAAACTAGGGTTTTTAGAGGCTCCCTCCACCATGAATTGGTCCAAACTGGGGTTTTTAGAGGCTCCCTCCACCATGAATTTGCCCAAACTGGGCTGTTTAGAGGCTCCCTCCACCATGAATTTGCCCAAACTGGGCTGTTTAGAGGCTCCCTCCACCATGAATTGGTCCAAACTGGGGTTTTTAGAGGCTCCCTCCACCATGAATTGGTCCAAACTGGGCTGTTTAGAGGCTCCCTCCACCATGAATTGGTCCAAACTGGGGTTTTTAGAGGCTCCCTCCACCATGAATTGGTCCAAACTGGGCTGGTTAGAGGCTCCCTCCACCATGAATTTGCCCAAACTGGGCTGTTTAGAGGCTCCCTCCACCATGAATTTGCCCAAACTGGCCTGTTTAGAGGCTCCCTCCACCATGAATTGGTCCAAACTGGGGTTTTTAGAGGCTCTCTCCACCATGAATTGGTCCAAACTGGGCTGTTTAGAGGCTCCCTCCATCATGAATTGGTCCAAACTGGGGTTTTTAGAAGCTCCCTCCACCATGAATTGGTCCAAACTGGGGTTTTTAGAGGCTCCCTCCACCATGAATTGGTCCAAACTGGGGTTTTTAGAGGCTCCCTCCACCATGAATTGGTCCAAACTGGGCTGTTTAGAGGCTCCCTCCACCATGAATTTGCCCAAACTGGGCTGTTTAGAGGCTCCCTCCATCATGAATTGGTCCAAACTGGGGTTTTTAGAGGCTCCCTCCACCATGAATTGGTCCAAACTGGGGTTTTTAGAGGCTCCCTCCACCATGAATTGATCCAAACTGGGGTTTTTAGAGGCTCCCTCCACCATGAATTTGCCCAAACTGAGCTGTTTAGAGGCTCCCTCCACCATGAATTGGTCCAAACTGGGGTTTTTAGAGGCTCCCTCCACCATGAATTGGTCCAAACTGGGGGTTTTTAGAGGCTCCCTCCACCATGAATTTGCCCAAACTGGGCTGTTTAGAGGCTCCCTCCATCATGAATTGGTCCAAACTGGGGTTTTTAGAGGCTCCCTCCACCATGAATTGGTCCAAACTGGGGTTTTTAGAAGCTCCCTCCACCATGAATTGGTCCAAACTGGGGTTTTTAGAGGCTCCCTCCACCATGAATTGGTCCAAACTGGGGTTTTTAGAGGCTCCCTCCACCATGAATTGGTCCAAACTGGGGTTTTTAGAGGCTCCCTCCACCATGAATTGGTCCAAACTGGGCTGTTTAGAGGCTCCCTCCACCATGAATTTGCCCAAACTGGGCTGTTTAGAGGCTCCCTCCATCATGAATTGGTCCAAACTGGGGTTTTTAGAGGCTCCCTCCACCATGAATTGGTCCAAACTGGGGTTTTTAGAGGCTCCCTCCACCATGAATTGATCCAAACTGGGGTTTTTAGAGGCTCCCTCCACCATGAATTTGCCCAAACTGAGCTGTTTAGAGGCTCCCTCCACCATGAATTGGTCCAAACTGGGGTTTTTAGAGGCTCCCTCCACCATGAATTGGTCCAAACTGGGGGTTTTTAGAGGCTCTCTCCACCATGAATTGGTCCAAACTGGGCTGTTTAGAGGCTCCCTCCATCATGAATTGGTCCAAACTGGGGTTTTTAGAGGCTCCCTCCACCATGAATTGGTCCAAACTGGGGTTTTTAGAGGCTCCCTCCACCATGAATTGGTCCAAACTGGGCTGTTTAGAGGCTCCCTCCACCATGAATTGGTCCAAACTGGGCTGTTTAGAGGCTCCCTCCACCATGAATTGGTCCAAACTGGGGTTTTTAGAGGCTCCCTCCACCATGAATTGGTCCAAACTGGGCTGGTTAGAGGCTCCCTCCACCATGAATTTGCCCAAACTGGGCTGTTTAGAGGCTCCCTCCACCATGAATTTGCCCAAACTGGCCTGTTTAGAGGCTCCCTCCACCATGAATTGGTCCAAACTGGGGTTTTTAGAGGCTCTCTCCACCATGAATTGGTCCAAACTGGGCTGTTTAGAGGCTCCCTCCATCATGAATTGGTCCAAACTGGGGTTTTTAGAGGCTCCCTCCACCATGAATTGGTCCAAACTGGGCTGTTTAGAGGCTCCCTCCACCATGAATTGGTCCAAACTGGGGTTTTTAGAGGCTCCCTCCACCATAAATTGGTCCAAACTGGGCTGGTTAGAGGCTCCCTCCACCATGAATTTGCCCAAACTGGCCTGTTTAGAGGCTCCCTCCACCATGAATTTGCCCAAACTGGCCTGTTTAGAAGCTCCCTCCACCATGAATTGGTCCAAACTGGGGTTTTTAGAGGCTCTCTCCACCATGAATTGGTCCAAACTGGGCTGTTTAGAGGCTCCCTCCATCATGAATTGGTCCAAACTGGGGTTTTTAGAGGCTCCCTCCACCATGAATTGGTCCAAACTGGGGTTTTTAGAGGCTCCCTCCACCATGAATTGGTCCAAACTGGGCTGGTTAGAGGCTCCCTCCACCATGAATTTGCCCAAACTGGCCTGTTTAGAGGCTCCCTCCACCATGAATTTGCCCAAACTGGCCTGTTTAGAGGCTCCCTCCACCATGAATTTGCCCAAACTGGCCTGTTTAGAGGCTCCCTCCACCATGAATTGGTCCAAACTGGGGTTTTTAGAGGCTCCCTCCACCATGAATTTGCCCAAACTGGCCTGTTTAGAGGCTCCCTCCACCATGAATTTGCCCAAACTGGCCTGTTTAGAGGCTCCCTCCACCATGAATTGGTCCAAACTGGGGTTTTTAGAGGCTCTCTCCACCATGAATTGGTCCAAACTGGGCTGTTTAGAGGCTCACTCCATCATGAATTGGTCCAAACTGGGGTTTTTAGAGGCTCCCTCCACCATGAATTGGTCCAAACTGGGGTTTTTAGAGGCTCCCTCCACCATGAATTGGTCCAAACTGGGCTGGTTAGAGGCACCCTGCACCATGAATTTGCCCAAACTGGCCTGTTTAGAGGCTCCCTCCACCATGAATTTGCCCAAACTGGCCTGTTTAGAGGCTCCCTCCACCATGAATTGGTCCAAACTGGGGTTTTTAGAGGCTCTCTCCACCATGAATTGGTCCAAACTGGGCTGTTTAGAGGCTCCCTCCATCATGAATTGGTCCAAACTGGGGTTTTTAGAGGCTCCCTCCACCATGAATTGGTCCAAACTGGGGTTTTTAGAGGCTCCCTCCACCATGAATTGGTCCAAACTGGGCTGGTTAGAGGCTCCCTCCACCATGAATTTGCCCAAACTGGCCTGTTTAGAGGCTCCCTCCACCATGAATTTGCCCAAACTGGCCTGTTTAGAGGCTCCCTCCACCATGAATTTGCCCAAACTGGCCTGTTTAGAGGCTCCCTCCACCATGAATTGGTCCAAACTGGGGTTTTTAGAGGCTCTCTCCACCATGAATTGGTCCAAACTGGGCTGTTTAGAGGCTCCCTCCACCATGAATTTGCCCAAACTGGCCTGTTTAGAGGCTCCCTCCACCATGAATTTGCCCAAACTGGCCTGTTTAGAGGCTCCCTCCACCATGAATTTGCCCAAACTGGCCTGTTTAGAGGCTCCCTCCACCATGAATTGGTCCAAACTGGGGTTTTTAGAGGCTCTCTCCACCATGAATTGGTCCAAACTGGGCTGTTTAGAGGCTCCCTCCATCATGAATTGGTCCAAACTGGGGTTTTTAGAGGCTCCCTCCACCATGAATTGGTCCAAACTGGGGTTTTTAGAGGCTCCCTCCACCATGAATTGGTCCAAACTGGGGTTTTTAGAGGCTCCCTCCACCATGAATTTGCCCAAACTGGGCTGTTTAGAGGCTCCCTCCACCATGAATTTGCCCAAACTGGGCTGTTTAGAGGCTCCCTCCACCATGAATTGGTCCAAACTGGGGTTTTTAGAGGCTCCCTCCACCATGAATTGGTCCAAACTGGGGTTTTTAGAGGCTCCCTCCACCATGAATTGGTCCAAACTGGGGGTTTATAGAGGCTTCCTCCACCATGAATTTGCCCAAACTGGGCTGTTTAGAGGCTCCCTCCATCATGAATTGGTCCAAACTGGGGTTTTTAGAGGCTCCCTCCACCATGAATTGGTCCAAACTGGGGTTTTTAGAGGCTCCCTCCACCATGAATTGGTCCAAACTGGGCTGTTTAGAGGCTCCCTCCACCATGAATTGGTCCAAACTGGGCTGTTTAGAGGCTCCCTCCACCATGAATTGGTCCAAACTGGGGTTTTTAGAGGCTCCCTCCACCATGAATTGGTCCAAACTGGGCTGGTTAGAGGCTCCTTCCACCATGAATTTGCCCAAACTGGGCTGTTTAGAGGCTCCCTCCACCATGAATTTGCCCAAACTGGCCTGTTTAGAGGCTCCCTCCACCATGAATTGGTCCAAACTGGGGTTTTTAGAGGCTCTCTCCACCATGAATTGGTCCAAACTGGGCTGTTTAGAGGCTCCCTCCATCATGAATTGGTCCAAACTGGGGTTTTTAGAGGCTCCCTCCACCATGAATTGGTCCAAACTGGGGTTTTTTAGAGGCTCCCTCCACCATGAATTGGTCCAAACTGGGGTTTTTAGAGGCTCCCTCCACCATGAATTGGTCCAAACTGGGGTTTTTAGAGGCTCCCTCCACCATGAATTTGCCCAAACTGGGCTGTTTAGAGGCTCCCTCCACCATGAATTTGCCCAAACTGGGCTGTTTAGAGGCTCCCTCCACCATGAATTGGTCCAAACTGGGGTTTTTAGAGGCTCCCTCCACCATGAATTGGTCCAAACTGGGGGTTTTTAGAGGCTCCCTCCACCATGAATTTGCCCAAACTGGGCTGTTCAGAGGCTCCCTCCACCATGAATTGGTCCAAACTGGGTTTTTAGAGGCTCCCTCCACCATGAATTGGTCCAAACTGGGGTTTTTAGAGGCTCCCTCCACCATGAATTGGTCCCAAACTGGGCTGTTTAGAGGCTCCCTCCACCATGAATTTGCCCAAACTGGGCTGTTTAGAGGCTCCCTCCATCATGAATTGGTCCAAACTGGGGTTTTTAGAGGCTCCCTCCACCATGAATTGGTCCAAACTGGGGTTTTTAGAGGCTCCCTCCACCATGAATTGGTCCAAACTGGGGTTTTTAGAGGCTCCCTCCACCATGAATTGGTCCAAACTGGGCTGTTTAGAGGCTCCCTCCACCATGAATTTGCCCAAACTGGGCTGTTTAGAGGCTCCCTCCACCATGAATTTGCCCAAACTGAGCTGTTTAGAGGCTCCCTCCACCATGAATTGGTCCAAACTGGGGTTTTTAGAGGCTCCCTCCACCATGAATTGGTCCAAACTGGGGTTTTTAGAGGCTCCCTCCACCATGAGTTTGCCCAAACTGGGCTGTTTAGAGGCTCCCTCCATCATGAATTGGTCCAAACTGGGGTTTTTAGAGGCTCCCTCCACCATGAATTGGTCCAAACTGGGGTTTTTAGAGGCTCCCTCCACCATGAATTGGTCCAAACTGGGCTGTTTAGAGGCTCCCTCCACCATGAATTGGTCCAAACTGGGCTGTTTAGAGGCTCCCTCCACCATGAATTGGTCCAAACTGGGGTTTTTAGAGGCTCCCTCCACCATGAATTGGTCCAAACTGGGCTGGTTAGAGGCTCCCTCCACCATGAATTTGCCCAAACTGGGCTGTTTAGAGGCTCCCTCCACCATGAATTTGCCCAATCTGGCCTGTTTAGAGGCTCCCTCCACCATGAATTGGTCCAAACTGGGGTTTTTAGAGGCTCTCTCCACCATGAATTGGTCCAAACTGGGCTGTTTAGAGGCTCCCTCCATCATGAATTGGTCCAAACTGGGGTTTTTAGAGGCTCCCTCCACCATGGATTGGTCCAAACTGGGGTTTTTAGAGGCTCCCTCCACCATGAATTGGTCCAAACTGGGCTGTTTAGAGGCTCCCTCCACCATGAATTGGTCCAAACTGGGGTTTTTAGAGGCTCCCTCCACCATGAATTGGTCCAAACTGGGCTGGTTAGAGGCTCCCTCCACCATGAATTTGCCCAAACTGGGCTGTTTAGAGGCTCCCTCCACCATGAATTGGTCCAAACTGGGGTTTTTAGAGGCTCCCTCCACCATGAATTGGTCCAAGCTGGGGGTTTTTAGAGGCTCCCTCCACCATGAATTTGCCCAAACTGGGCTGTTTAGAGGCTCCCTCCACCATGAATTGGTCCAAACTGGGGTTTTTAGAGGCTCCCTCCACCATGAATTGGTCCAAACTAGGGTTTTTAGAGGCTCCCTCCACCATGAATTGGTCCAAACTGGGGTTTTTAGAGGCTCCCTCCACCATGAATTTGCCCAAACTGGGCTGTTTAGAGGCTCCCTCCACCATGAATTTGCCCAAACTGGGCTGTTTAGAGGCTCCCTCCACCATGAATTGGTCCAAACTGGGGTTTTTAGAGGCTCCCTCCACCATGAATTGGTCCAAACTGGGCTGTTTAGAGGCTCCCTCCACCATGAATTGGTCCAAACTGGGGTTTTTAGAGGCTCCCTCCACCATGAATTGGTCCAAACTGGGCTGGTTAGAGGCTCCCTCCACCATGAATTTGCCCAAACTGGGCTGTTTAGAGGCTCCCTCCACCATGAATTTGCCCAAACTGGCCTGTTTAGAGGCTCCCTCCACCATGAATTGGTCCAAACTGGGGTTTTTAGAGGCTCTCTCCACCATGAATTGGTCCAAACTGGGCTGTTTAGAGGCTCCCTCCATCATGAATTGGTCCAAACTGGGGTTTTTAGAAGCTCCCTCCACCATGAATTGGTCCAAACTGGGGTTTTTAGAGGCTCCCTCCACCATGAATTGGTCCAAACTGGGGTTTTTAGAGGCTCCCTCCACCATGAATTGGTCCAAACTGGGGTTTTTAGAGGCTCCCTCCACCATGAATTGGTCCAAACTGGGCTGTTTAGAGGCTCCCTCCACCATGAATTTGCCCAAACTGGGCTGTTTAGAGGCTCCCTCCATCATGAATTGGTCCAAACTGGGGTTTTTAGAGGCTCCCTCCACCATGAATTGGTCCAAACTGGGGTTTTTAGAGGCTCCCTCCACCATGAATTGATCCAAACTGGGGTTTTTAGAGGCTCCCTCCACCATGAATTTGCCCAAACTGAGCTGTTTAGAGGCTCCCTCCACCATGAATTGGTCCAAACTGGGGTTTTTAGAGGCTCCCTCCACCATGAATTGGTCCAAACTGGGGGTTTTTAGAGGCTCCCTCCACCATGAATTTGCCCAAACTGGGCTGTTTAGAGGCTCCCTCCATCATGAATTGGTCCAAACTGGGGTTTTTAGAGGCTCCCTCCACCATGAATTGGTCCAAACTGGGGTTTTTAGAAGCTCCCTCCACCATGAATTGGTCCAAACTGGGGTTTTTAGAGGCTCCCTCCACCATGAATTGGTCCAAACTGGGGTTTTTAGAGGCTCCCTCCACCATGAATTGGTCCAAACTGGGGTTTTTAGAGGCTCCCTCCACCATGAATTGGTCCAAACTGGGCTGTTTAGAGGCTCCCTCCACCATGAATTTGCCCAAACTGGGCTGTTTAGAGGCTCCCTCCATCATGAATTGGTCCAAACTGGGGTTTTTAGAGGCTCCCTCCACCATGAATTGGTCCAAACTGGGGTTTTTAGAGGCTCCCTCCACCATGAATTGATCCAAACTGGGGTTTTTAGAGGCTCCCTCCACCATGAATTTGCCCAAACTGAGCTGTTTAGAGGCTCCCTCCACCATGAATTGGTCCAAACTGGGGTTTTTAGAGGCTCCCTCCACCATGAATTGGTCCAAACTGGGGGTTTTTAGAGGCTCTCTCCACCATGAATTTGCCCAAACTGGGCTGTTTAGAGGCTCCCTCCATCATGAATTGGTCCAAACTGGGGTTTTTAGAGGCTCCCTCCACCATGAATTGGTCCAAACTGGGGTTTTTAGAGGCTCCCTCCACCATGAATTGGTCCAAACTGGGCTGTTTAGAGGCTCCCTCCACCATGAATTGGTCCAAACTGGGCTGTTTAGAGGCTCCCTCCACCATGAATTGGTCCAAACTGGGGTTTTTAGAGGCTCCCTCCACCATGAATTGGTCCAAACTGGGCTGGTTAGAGGCTCCCTCCACCATGAATTTGCCCAAACTGGGCTGTTTAGAGGCTCCCTCCACCATGAATTTGCCCAAACTGGCCTGTTTAGAGGCTCCCTCCACCATGAATTGGTCCAAACTGGGGTTTTTAGAGGCTCTCTCCACCATGAATTGGTCCAAACTGGGCTGTTTAGAGGCTCCCTCCATCATGAATTGGTCCAAACTGGGGTTTTTAGAGGCTCCCTCCACCATGAATTGGTCCAAACTGGGCTGTTTAGAGGCTCCCTCCACCATGAATTGGTCCAAACTGGGGTTTTTAGAGGCTCCCTCCACCATAAATTGGTCCAAACTGGGCTGGTTAGAGGCTCCCTCCACCATGAATTTGCCCAAACTGGCCTGTTTAGAGGCTCCCTCCACCATGAATTTGCCCAAACTGGCCTGTTTAGAAGCTCCCTCCACCATGAATTGGTCCAAACTGGGCTGTTTAGAGGCTCCCTCCATCATGAATTGGTCCAAACTGGGGTTTTTAGAGGCTCCCTCCACCATGAATTGGTCCAAACTGGGGTTTTTAGAGGCTCCCTCCAACATGAATTGGTCCAAACTGGGCTGGTTAGAGGCTCCCTCCACCATGAATTTGCCCAAACTGGCCTGTTTAGAGGCTCCCTCCACCATGAATTTGCCCAAACTGGCCTGTTTAGAGGCTCCCTCCACCATGAATTTGCCCAAACTGGCCTGTTTAGAGGCTCCCTCCACCATGAATTGGTCCAAACTGGGGTTTTTAGAGGCTCCCTCCACCATGAATTTGCCCAAACTGGCCTGTTTAGAGGCTCCCTCCACCATGAATTTGCCCAAACTGGCCTGTTTAGAGGCTCCCTCCACCATGAATTGGTCCAAACTGGGGTTTTTAGAGGCTCTCTCCACCATGAATTGGTCCAAACTGGGCTGTTTAGAGGCTCCCTCCATCATGAATTGGTCCAAACTGGGGTTTTTAGAGGCTCCCTCCACCATGAATTGGTCCAAACTGGGGTTTTTAGAGGCTCCCTCCACCATGAATTGGTCCAAACTGGGCTGGTTAGAGGCACCCTGCACCATGAATTTGCCCAAACTGGCCTGTTTAGAGGCTCCCTCCACCATGAATTTGCCCAAACTGGCCTGTTTAGAGGCTCCCTCCACCATGAATTGGTCCAAACTGGGGTTTTTAGAGGCTCTCTCCACCATGAATTGGTCCAAACTGGGCTGTTTAGAGGCTCCCTCCATCATGAATTGGTCCAAACTGGGGTTTTTAGAGGCTCCCTCCACCATGAATTGGTCCAAACTGGGGTTTTTAGAGGCTCCCTCCACCATGAATTGGTCCAAACTGGGCTGGTTAGAGGCTCCCTCCACCATGAATTTGCCCAAACTGGCCTGTTTAGAGGCTCCCTCCACCATGAATTTGCCCAAACTGGCCTGTTTAGAGGCTCCCTCCACCATGAATTTGCCCAAACTGGCCTGTTTAGAGGCTCCCTCCACCATGAATTGGTCCAAACTGGGGTTTTTAGAGGCTCTCTCCACCATGAATTGGTCCAAACTGGGCTGTTTAGAGGCTCCCTCCACCATGAATTTGCCCAAACTGGCCTGTTTAGAGGCTCCCTCCACCATGAATTTGCCCAAACTGGCCTGTTTAGAGGCTCCCTCCACCATGAATTTGCCCAAACTGGCCTGTTTAGAGGCTCCCTCCACCATGAATTGGTCCAAACTGGGGTTTTTAGAGGCTCTCTCCACCATGAATTGGTCCAAACTGGGCTGTTTAGAGGCTCCCTCCATCATGAATTGGTCCAAACTGGGGTTTTTAGAGGCTCCCTCCACCATGAATTGGTCCAAACTGGGGTTTTTAGAGGCTCCCTCCACCATGAATTGGTCCAAACTGGGGTTTTTAAAGGCTCCCTCCACCATGAATTTGCCCAAACTGGGCTGTTTAGAGGCTCCCTCCACCATGAATTTGCCCAAACTGGGCTGTTTAGAGGCTCCCTCCACCATGAATTGGTCCAAACTGGGGTTTTTAGAGGCTCCCTCCACCATGAATTGGTCCAAACTGGGGTTTTTAGAGGCTCCCTCCACCATGAATTGGTCCAAACTGGGGGTTTATAGAGGCTTCCTCCACCATGAATTTGCCCAAACTGGGCTGTTTAGAGGCTCCCTCCATCATGAATTGGTCCAAACTGGGGTTTTTAGAGGCTCCCTCCACCATGAATTGGTCCAAACTGGGGTTTTTAGAGGCTCCCTCCACCATGAATTGGTCCAAACTGGGCTGTTTAGAGGCTCCCTCCACCATGAATTGGTCCAAACTGGGCTGTTTAGAGGCTCCCTCCACCATGAATTGGTCCAAACTGGGGTTTTTAGAGGCTCCCTCCACCATGAATTGGTCCAAACTGGGCTGGTTAGAGGCTCCTTCCACCATGAATTTGCCCAAACTGGGCTGTTTAGAGGCTCCCTCCACCATGAATTTGCCCAAACTGGCCTGTTTAGAGGCTCCCTCCACCATGAATTGGTCCAAACTGGGGTTTTTAGAGGCTCTCTCCACCATGAATTGGTCCAAACTGGGCTGTTTAGAGGCTCCCTCCATCATGAATTGGTCCAAACTGGGGTTTTTAGAGGCTCCCTCCACCATGAATTGGTCCAAACTGGGGTTTTTAGAGGCTCCCTCCACCATGAATTGGTCCAAACTGGGGTTTTTAGAGGCTCCCTCCACCATGAATTGGTCCAAACTGGGGTTTTTAGAGGCTCCCTCCACCATGAATTTGCCCAAACTGGGCTGTTTAGAGGCTCCCTCCACCATGAATTTGCCCAAACTGGGCTGTTTAGAGGCTCCCTCCACCATGAATTGGTCCAAACTGGGGTTTTTAGAGGCTCCCTCCACCATGAATTGGTCCAAACTGGGGGTTTTTAGAGGCTCCCTCCACCATGAATTTGCCCAAACTGGGCTGTTCAGAGGCTCCCTCCACCATGAATTGGTCCAAACTGGGGTTTTTAGAGGCTCCCTCCACCATGAATTGGTCCAAACTGGGGTTTTTAGAGGCTCCCTCCACCATGAATTGGTCCAAACTGGGCTGTTTAGAGGCTCCCTCCACCATGAATTTGCCCAAACTGGGCTGTTTAGAGGCTCCCTCCATCATGAATTGGTCCAAACTGGGGTTTTTAGAGGCTCCCTCCACCATGAATTGGTCCAAACTGGGGTTTTTAGAGGCTCCCTCCACCATGAATTGGTCCAAACTGGGGTTTTTAGAGGCTCCCTCCACCATGAATTGGTCCAAACTGGGCTGTTTAGAGGCTCCCTCCACCATGAATTTGCCCAAACTGGGCTGTTTAGAGGCTCCCTCCACCATGAATTTGCCCAAACTGAGCTGTTTAGAGGCTCCCTCCACCATGAATTGGTCCAAACTGGGGTTTTTAGAGGCTCCCTCCACCATGAATTGGTCCAAACTGGGGGTTTTTAGAGGCTCCCTCCACCATGAGTTTGCCCAAACTGGGCTGTTTAGAGGCTCCCTCCATCATGAATTGGTCCAAACTGGGGTTTTTAGAGGCTCCCTCCACCATGAATTGGTCCAAACTGGGGTTTTTAGAGGCTCCCTCCACCATGAATTGGTCCAAACTGGGCTGTTTAGAGGCTCCCTCCACCATGAATTGGTCCAAACTGGGCTGTTTAGAGGCTCCCTCCACCATGAATTGGTCCAAACTGGGGTTTTTAGAGGCTCCCTCCACCATGAATTGGTCCAAACTGGGCTGGTTAGAGGCTCCCTCCACCATGAATTTGCCCAAACTGGGCTGTTTAGAGGCTCCCTCCACCATGAATTTGCCCAATCTGGCCTGTTTAGAGGCTCCCTCCACCATGAATTGGTCCAAACTGGGGTTTTTAGAGGCTCTCTCCACCATGAATTGGTCCAAACTGGGCTGTTTAGAGGCTCCCTCCATCATGAATTGGTCCAAACTGGGGTTTTTAGAGGCTCCCTCCACCATGGATTGGTCCAAACTGGGGTTTTTAGAGGCTCCCTCCACCATGAATTGGTCCAAACTGGGCTGTTTAGAGGCTCCCTCCACCATGAATTGGTCCAAACTGGGGTTTTTAGAGGCTCCCTCCACCATGAATTGGTCCAAACTGGGCTGGTTAGAGGCTCCCTCCACCATGAATTTGCCCAAACTGGGCTGTTTAGAGGCTCCCTCCACCATGAATTGGTCCAAACTGGGGTTTTTAGAGGCTCCCTCCACCATGAATTTGCCCAAACTGGGCTGTTTAGAGGCTCCCTCCACCATGAATTGGTCCAAACTGGGGTTTTTAGAGGCTCCCTCCACCATGAATTGGTCCAAACTGGGGTTTTTAGAGGCTCCCTCCACCATGAATTGGTCCAAACTGGGCTGTTTAGAGGCTCCCTCCACCATGAATTGGTCCAAACTGGGGTTTTTAGAGGCTCCCTCCACCATGAATTGGTCCAAACCGGGGGTTTTTAGAGGCTCCCTCCACCATGAATTTGCCCAAACTGGGCTGTTTAGAGGCTCCCTCCACCATGAATTGGTCCAAACTGGGGTTTTTAGAGGCTCCCTCCACCATGAATTGGTCCAAACTGGGGTTTTTAGAGGCTCCCTCCACCATGAATTGGTCCAAACTGGGCTGTTTAGAGGCTCCCTCCACCATGAATTGGTCCAAACTGGGGTTTTTAGAGGCTCCCTCCACCATGAATTGGTCCAAACTGGGGTTTTTAGAGGCTCCCTCCACCATGAATTGGTCCAAACTGGGCTGTTTAGAGGCTCCCTCCACCATGAATTTGCCCAAACTGGGCTGTTTAGAGGCTCCCTCCATCATGAATTGGTCCAAACTGGGGTTTTTAGAGGCTCCCTCCACCATGAATTGGTCCAAACTGGGGTTTTTAGAGGCTCCCTCCACCATGAATTTGCCCAAACTGAGCTGTTTAGAGGCTCCCTCCACCATGAATTGGTCCAAACTGGGGTTTTTAGAGGCTCCCTCCACCATGAATTGGTCCAAACTGGGGGTTTTTAGAGGCTCCCTCCACCATGAATTTGCCCAAACTGGGCTGTTTAGAGGCTCCCTCCACCATGAATTGGTCCAAACTGGGGTTTTTAGAGGCTCTCTCCACCATGAATTGGTCCAAACTGGGCTGTTTAGAGGCTCCCTCCATCATTAATTGGTCCAAACTGGGGTTTTTAGAGGCTCCCTCCACCATGAATTGGTCCAAACTGGGGTTTTTAGAGGCTCCCTCCACCATGAATTGGTCCAAACTGGGCTGTTTAGAGGCTCCCTCCACCATGAATTGGTCCAAACTGGGGTTTTTAGAGGCTCCCTCCACCATGAATTGGTCCCAACTGGGCTGTTTAGAGGCTCCCTCCACCATGAATTGGTCCAAACTGGGGTTTTTAGAGGCTCCCTCCACCATGAATTGGTCCAAACTGGGCTGTTTAGAGGCTCCCTCCACCATGAATTGGTCCAAACTGGGCTGTTTAGAGGCTCCCTCCACCATGAATTGGTCCAAACTGGGGTTTTTAGAGGCTCCCTCCACCATGAATTGGTCCAAACTGGGGTTTTTAGAGGCTCCCTCCACCATGAATTTGCCCAAACTCTGCTGGTTAGAGGCTCCCTCCACCATGAATTGGTCCAAACTGGGCTGTTTAGAGGCTCCCTCCACCATGAATTGGTCCAAACTGGGGTTTTTAGAGGCTCCCTCCACCATTAATTGGTCCAAACTGGGCTGGTTAGAGGCTCCCTCCACCATGAATTGGTCCAAACTGGGTTTTTTAGAGGCTCCCTCCACCATGAATTTGCCCAAACTGGGCTGTTTAGAGGCTCCCTCCACCATGAATTTGCCCAAACTGGGCTGTTTAGAGGCTCCCTCCACCATGAATTTGCCCAAACTGGGCTGGTTAGAGGCTCCCTCCACCATGAATTGGTCCAAACTGGGGTTTTTAGAGGCTCCCTCCACCATGAATTGGTCCAAACTTGGCTGTTTAGAGGCTCCCTCCACCATTAATTGGTCCAAACTGGGCTGGTTAGAGGCTCCCTCCACCATGAATTGGTCCAAACTGGGTTTTTTAGAGGCTCCCTCCACCATGAATTTGCCCAAACTGGGGTGTTTAGAGGCTCCCTCCACCATGAATTTGCCCAAACTCTGCTGGTTAGAGGCTCAATCCACCCTGATTTTCAAAACAAATGTTGGTGCCAACCTCAACTTACTACAAGGGCCAAATTCACTGCTGGTGACAAGCTCTCCTCACTGCAAGTGCCAAATACACATGTTTCAAGGTGTTTTCCTACTGTCAGAGATGTGGTATTGAGTGTGTAAAGTGTGTAGTTGTTAGGCTGTGATGTTGGGGTAATAGAGGGTCTTTGGTGTGTTAGATGCCCCCAGACATGCTTCCCCTGCTGTCCCAGTGTCATTCCAGAGGTGTTGGCATCATTTCCTGGGGTGTCATAGTGGACTTGGTGACCCTCCAGACACGGATTTGGGTTTCCCCCTTAACGAGTATCTGTTCCCCATAGACTATAATGGGGTTCGAAACCCGTTCGAACACACGAACATTGAGCGGCTGTTCGAATCGAATTTCGAACCTCGAACATTTTAGTGTTCGCTCATCTCTAATACACACGTCTGCACAGAGTACCACATGCCGTAGGATTAGATACACGCATCTACATACAGTTCCACACTCCAGAGGATTAGATACGCGTGTCTGCACACAGTTATACACACCATAAGATTAGATACACACATCTGCACACAGTACCACACGCCAAAGGATTAGATACGCGCCTCTTCACACAATACCACACAGGGGAGGATTAGATACATGCGTCTGAATACAGTACCACACTTTGGAGGATTAGATACATGCATCTGCACACAGTACCACATGCCAGAGAATTAGATACACATCTCAGCACACAGTACCACACGGGGGAGGATTAGATACGCGCATCTGCACACAGTACCTCACGCCAGGGATTAGATACACCTGTCTGCACACAGTACCACACGCCAGAGGATTAGATACACGCGTCTGCACATAGTACCACATGCTGTAAGATTAGATATGCACGTCTGCACACAGTTTCATTTACCGGAGGATTAGATACGTGCCTCTTCACACAATGCCACACGGGGGAGGATTAGATACACACATCTGTACACAGTACCACACCAACAAGGATTAGATACTTGCGTCTAAACACTGTACTGCATGGGGAAGGATTAGATACAGCTTTACTCCAGGTATCCATAACAACTGATCACAGGTTTTTCACTGATATCCAAAATGAGATACACATAATCACATGACGCTTATGGACATACACACAAACAACATACAAAATACACCAGTGCAAAACTGGACAATTCTTATGGGGCCACTACACAAACATAACATGTAATATACCCGTGCGAAGCCGGGTCCTCCCTCTAGTATATATATATATCCCTATATTATAAAAATGAATTTCTGTCCGTCTGTCTGTCTGTCTGTGCTCTAATGCGAACCAAACGACTGGACCGATCTTCACCAAATTTGGCACAGAGATACTTCAGATACCCGGGAAGGTTTAAGACAAGACTCCAACTCGCTCGGACGTACCGTTGCTGAGATACAGCATTCCAAACACAATGCCCCCCCCCCCCCTTAGCCAATACAAACCTGCAAGTCTTTCACTCATATTCCAACTGCAATACACATGGTCACTCCACATACACAACCCAACACTGATATCCAAACTGAGATACATGCATCAGAGGATTAGATACACAGATCAGCACACAGTATCACACGCCAGAGGATTGGATACACGCGTCTGCACACAGTCCCACAAACCAGAGGATTAAATACGCACTTCTGCACACAGTTCCACATGCCGAAGGATTAGATACACGCGTCTGCACAAAGTACCACACGCCGGGGGATTGGATACATGCGTCTGCACACAGTACCACATGCCAAAGGATTGGATACACACATCTGCACATAGTTCCACACACCAGAGCATAAGATATGCACATCTGCACACAGTACCACATGCTGTAGGATTAGATACACGCAACTACATACAGTTCCACACTCCAGAGGATTAGATACGCGTGTCTGCACACAGTACCACATACCGTAGGATTAGATACGCACGTCTGCACACAGTTATACACGCCATAAGATTAGATACACACATCTGCACACAGTACCACATGCTGTAGGATTAGATACGCGCGTCTACACACAGTTCCACACGCCAAAGGATTAGATACGCGCCTCTTCACACAATACCACACAGGGGAGGATTAGATACATGCGTCTGAATACAGTACCACACTTTGGAGGATTAGATACATGCATCTGCACACAGTACCACATGCCAGAGAATTAGATACACATCTCAGCACACAGTACCACATGGGGGAGGATTAGATATGCGCATCTGCACACAGTACCTCACGCCAGGGATTAGATACACCTGTCTGCACACAGTACCACACGCCAGAGGATTAGATACACGCGTCTGCACATAGTACCACATGCTGTAAGATTAGATATGCACGTCTGCACACAGTTTCATTTACCGGAGGATTAGATACGCGCCTCTTCACACAATGCCACACGGGGGAGGATTAGATACACACATCTGTACACAGTACCACACCAACAAGGATTAGATACTTGCGTCTAAACACAGTACTGCATGGGGAAGGATTAGATACAGCTTTACTCCAGGTATCCATAACAACTGATCACAGGTTTTTCACTGATATCCAAAATGAGATCCACATAATCACATGACGCTTATGGACATACACACAAACAACATACAAAATACACCAGTGCAAAACTGGACAATTCTTATGGGGCCACTACACAAACATAACATGTAATATACCCGTGCGAAGCCGGGTCCTCCCTCTAGTATATATATATATCCCTATATTATAAAAATGAATTTCTGTCTGTCTGTCTGTCCGTCTGTCTGTCTGTCTGTCTGTGCTCTAATGCGAACCAAACGACTGGACCGATCTTCACCAAATTTGGCACAGAGATACTTCAGATATCCGGGAAGGTTTAAGACGAGACTCCAACTCGCTCGGACGTACCGTTGCTGAGATACAGCATTCCAAACACAATGCCCCCCCCCCCTTAGCCAATACAAACCTGCAAGTCTTTCACTCATATTCCAACTGCAATACACATGGTCACTCCACATGCACAATACAACACTGATATCCAAACTGAGATACATGCATCAGAGGATTAGATACACAGATCAGCACACAGTATCACACGCCAGAGGATTAGATACACGCGTCTGCACACAGTCCCACAAACCAGAGGATTAAATACGCGCTTCTGCACACAGTTCCACATGCCGAAGGATTAGATACACGCGTCTGCACAAAGTACCACACGCCGGGGGATTGGATACATGCGTCTGCACACAGTACCACATGCCAAAGGATTGGATACACACATCTGCACATAGTTCCACACACCAGAGCATAAGATATGCACATCTGCACACAGTACCACATGCTGTAGGATTAGATACGTGCATCTACACACAGTTCTACATGCCGTAGGATTAGATACGCGCCTCTTCACACAATACCACACAGGGGAGGATTAGATACGTGTGTCTGCACACAGTACCACACTTTGGAGGATTAGATACATGCCTCTGCACACAGTACCACAAGCCAGAGAATTACATACACGTCTCAGCACACAGTACCACACAGGGAGGATTAGATACACGTGTCTGCACACAGTACCACATGCCTTAGGATTAGCTACGCGCATCTACACACAGTTCCACATGCCGTAGGATTAGATACGCACCTCTTCACACAGTACCACACAGGGGAGGATTAGATACGTGTGTCTGCACACAGTACCACACTTTGGAGGATTAGATACATGCCTCTGAACACAGTACCACAAGCCAGAGAATTACATACATGTCTCAGCACACAGTACCACACGGGGGAGGATTAGATACGCACATCTGCACACAGTACCACATGCCAGAGGATTAGATATGTGCATCTGCACACAGTACCACACAGGGGAGGATTAGATACGCGCATCTGCACACAGTACCACATGCCAAAGGATTAGATACGCGCATCTGCACACAGTACCACACGCCAGAGGATTAGATACGCGCGTCTGCACAAAGTACCACACGCCGGGGGATTGGATACATGCGTCTGCACACAGTACCACATGCCAAAGGATTGGATACACACATCTGCACATAGTTCCACACACCAGAGCATAAGATATGCACATCTGCACACAGTACCACATGCTGTAGGATTAGATACGTGCATCTACACACAGTTCCACATGCCGTAGGATTAGATACGCGCCTCTTCACACAATACCACACAGGGGAGGATTAGATACGTGTGTCTGCACACAGTACCACACTTTGGAGGATTAGATACATGCCTCTGCACACAGTACCACAAGCCAGAGAATTACATACACGTCTCAGCACACAGTACCACACAGGGAGGATTAGATACACGTGTCTGCACACAGTACCACATGCCGTAGGATTAGCTACGCGCATCTACACACAGTTCCACATGCCGTAGGATTAGATACGCACCTCTTCACACAGTACCACACAGGGGAGGATTAGATACGTGTGTCTGCACACAGTACCACACTTTGGAGGATTAGATACATGCCTCTGAACACAGTACCACAAGCCAGAGAATTACATACATGTCTCAGCACACAGTACCACACGGGGGAGGATTAGATACGCACATCTGCACACAGTACCACATGCCAGAGGATTAGATATGTGCATCTGCACACAGTACCACACAGGGGAGGATTAGATACGCGCATCTGCACACAGTACCACATGCCAAAGGATTAGATACGCGCATCTGCACACAGTACCACACGCCAGAGAATTAGATACGCGCGTCTGCACACAGTACCACATGCCATAGGATTAGATATATGCCTCTTCACACAATACCACACAGGGGAGGATTAGATACATGTGTTTGCATACAGTACCACACTTTGGAGGATTAGATACATGCCTCTGCACACAGTACCACAAGCCAGAGAATTATATACGCGTCTCAGCACTACACAGAGAGGATTAGATACACGCGTCTGCACACAGTACCACATGCTGTAGGATTAGATATGCTCATCTACACACAGTTCCACATGCCGTAGGATTAGATACGCACCTCTTCACACAGCACCACAAAGGGGAGGATTAGATACGTGTGTCTGCATACAGTACCACACTTTGGAGGATTAGATACATGCCTCTGCACATATTACCACAAGCCAGAGAATTAGATACGCGCATCAGCACACAGTACCACACAGGGAAGAATTAGATACGCGCATCTGCACACAGTACCACACGCCAAGGATTAGATACGCGCGTCTACACACAGTTCCACATGCCGTAGGATTAGATATGCGACTCTTCACACAATACCACACAAGGAAGGATTAGATACGTGTGTCTGCATACAGTACCACACTTTGGAGGATTAGATACAAGCCTCTGCACACAGTACCACAAGCCAGAGAATTAGATACGCGTCTCAATACACAGTACCACATGCAAGAGGATTAGATACACGCATCTGCACACAGTACCACCTGCCGTAGGATTAGATACGCGCGTCTACACACAGTTCCACTCGCCGTAGGATTAGATACACGCCTTATCACACAATACCACACAGGGGAGGATTAGATACGTGCATCTGCACACAGTTCCACACACCATAGGAATAGATAAGCACGTCTGCACACAGTACCACATGCCGTAGGATTAGATACACGCATCTGCTTACAGTTCAACATGTCAGACGATTAGATACGCACATCTTCACACAGTTGTACATGCCATAGGATTAGATACACGCGTCTGCATACAGTACCACATGCTGTAGGATTAGATACATGCGTCTACACACAGTTCCACATGCTGTAGGATTAGATACGCGCCTCTTCACACAATACCACACAGGGGGGATTAGATACGTGCGTCTGAACACAGTACCACACTTTGGAGGATTAGATACATGCCTCTGCACACAGTACCACATGCCAGATAATTAGATACGCGTCTCAGCACACAGTACCACACGGGGGAGGATTAGATACATGCATCTGCACACACTACATCACGCCAGAGGATTAGATACACCTGTCTGCACACAGTCCCACAAACCAGAGGATTAAATACGCGCTTCTGCACACAGTTCCACATGCCGAAGGATTAGATACACGCGTCTGCACAAAGTACCACACGCCGGGGGATTGGATACATGCGTCTGCACACAGTACCACATGCCAAAGGATTGGATACACACATCTGCACATAGTTCCACACACCAGAGCATAAGATATGCACATCTGCACACAGTACCACATGCTGTAGGATTAGATACGTGCATCTACACACAGTTCTACATGCCGTAGGATTAGATACGCGCCTCTTCACACAATACCACACAGGGGAGGATTAGATACGTGTGTCTGCACACAGTACCACACTTTGGAGGATTAGATACATGCCTCTGCACACAGTACCACAAGCCAGAGAATTACATACACGTCTCAGCACACAGTACCACACAGGGAGGATTAGATACACGTGTCTGCACACAGTACCACATGCCGTAGGATTAGCTACGCGCATCTACACACAGTTCCACATGCCGTAGGATTAGATACGCACCTCTTCACACAGTACCACACAGGGGAGGATTAGATACGTGTGTCTGCACACAGTACCACACTTTGGAGGATTAGATACATGCCTCTGCACACAGTACCACAAGCCAGAGAATTACATACATGTCTCAGCACACAGTACCACACGGGAGAGGATTAGACATGCACATCTGCACACAGTACCACATGCCAGAGGATTAGATATGTGCATCTGCACACAGTACCACACAGGGGAGGATTAGATACGCGCATCTGCACACAGTACCACATGCCAAAGGATTAGATACGCGCGTCTGCACACAGTACCACATGCTGTAGGATTAGATATGCTCATCTACACACAGTTCCACATGCCG
Organism: Leptodactylus fuscus; assembly: GCF_031893055.1. Taxonomy (NCBI): domain Eukaryota; kingdom Metazoa; phylum Chordata; class Amphibia; order Anura; family Leptodactylidae; genus Leptodactylus; species Leptodactylus fuscus. The sequence continues at coordinate 265,386,843 of NC_134265.1, forward strand.
TAGGATTAGATACGCACCTCTTCACACAGCACCACACAGGGGAGGATTAGATACGTGTGTCTGCATACAGTACCACACTTTGGAGGATTAGATACATGCCTCTGCACATAGTACCACAAGCCAGAGAATTAGATACGCGCATCAGCACACAGTACCACACAGGGAAGAATTAGATACGCTCATCTGCACACAGTACCACACGCCAAGGATTAGATACGTGCGTCTGAACACAGTACCACACTTTGGAGGATTAGATACATGCCTCTGCACACAGTACCACATGCCAGATAATTAGATACGCGTCTCAGCACACAGTACCACACGGGGGAGGATTAGATACATGCATCTGCACACAGTACATCACGCCAGAGGATTAGATACACCTGTCTGCACACAGTACCACACGCCAGAGGATTAGATGCGCGTGTCTGCACATAGTACCACATGCCGTAAGATTAGATATGCACGTCTGCACACAGTTTCACTTACCGGAGGATTAGATACGTGCCTCTTCACTCAATGCCACACGGGGGAGGATTAGATACACACATCTGCACACAGTACCACACGCCGGAGGATTAGATATGTGCATCTGCACACAGTACCACACCAACAAGGATTAGATACTTGCGTCTAAACACAGTACTACACGGGGAAGGATTAGATACAGCTTTACTCCAGGTATCCATAACAACTGATCACAGGTTTTTCACTGATATCCAAAATGAGATACACATATTCACATGACGCTTATGGACATACACACAAACCACATACAAAATACACAAGTGCAAAATTGGACATTTCTTATGGGGCCACTACACAAACATAAAATGTAATATACCCGTGCGAAGCCGGGTCCTCCCTCTAGTATATCTATATATATATATATATATATATATATATATATATCTATATATATATATATATATATGTTGTATATATTTATAGCAATTTAATGTTTAGAGGATTACTTCAATGTATATGTATATAATTGCTTTACGTACATCTCTGCTTACTGTGGTAGCTGTATAATATTATGGGTATGTGGATATTGGTTACATTTAATATATAGTTATTCCCCCGGAGAATTACTCTTTCTACTCTCTTTACTCGTCTTGGTTTTATATTCATTGTTTCAATAAACTTTTTTGCATTTTGTATATACCATCTGACTCAGCTTCTTTTCTTTTTTGGTTTGGTTTCCTGCTGTGCTGATCATTTGCGGAATTTTTTGTTGCATTAGCGAGCCTACATAGGGTGATGTGATGGGGGTGAGTTACAGGGTTGAAATGCTGTTCTGGTTTTCCTTGTTTGTCTTCAATTTGGTTATTAATTTGCTGGTGAATAAGGATATATCTCTATGCCTAATAGTAAACAAAGGAAAAAATCCAGATAACTTTTGCAAATTACTTTTACAACCCACATCACAGTCTTAAATATAACACTTCTGTAATAAAATTGATCTTCATACCTTAAAAAAGACATACGTTTAGTTTAATAAACCTCAGCACAAATCATCTAGGTTATCACCTTTGTGGACCAAATCTCAGTTTAGCTAAGGACAATCTCTGTCTGGGACACAATCTGCTGACAAAACGGCTTTGATCCAAGATTTGGCTTGTTCTAGTATTATTTCACACGTCTATTTTCTTTGCATATTAGCAAGAAGTGTGAGCCTTCTCTTTCCCATCTTCCTCTTTTCAAGATAATGCTGGGTTCACACCAGCGTCTGGACTCCGTTTTCAGAAGACGGAAACCTGTCATGCCGAGTCCAGCCGTGAGCATCGGGGAGTGTTTTATGCGCTCCGCGGCAAAACATTTTTTTTTTAAACCGGACACAGACTACTGCATGTCCGACTCTGTGTCCGGTTTTAAAAAAAACGGTTTCGCCGCGTAGCGCATAAAACTCTCACCAAAGCGCATCAAACTCTCATAGTGTTTGTTATCTATTATCTTTCTATTGACATTTGTATACTTGCATGTGTCTCACAGGGACTGTCTGAAGAAGGTCCAAAGTGGACCAAAACATTACTTTATTTTGTGGATTGTTATACCAATAAAAACTTTAATTTCTTATCTTACTATAGTTGGGTTCTTGAAGGCTTGTTGATCACAAGAGTAATTTAAGGACTCAAAGTGATGACCATTGTTCATGTTACTGACTGATGCACATAACAGTAGAAAGACTCAATACAGCTTATAAAGAGGACCTTTCAACAGATTGGGCACAGGCAGTTCCATATACTGCTGGAAAGCTGACAGCGCGCTGAATTCAGCGCACTGTCGGCTTTCCCGATCTGTGCCCCAGGTAAAGCGCTATCGGTCCCGGTACCGTAGCGCTTTACAGTCAGAGGGTGGTTCTGACACTTAGCCATGGAAGCCCTTCTGCCCAGCAGCGCCTATCACGCTGTACTGTGGAGCAGAGAGGAACGCCCCCTCCCGCTCCTGATAATACTCATCTATGGACGAGCTGTGTGAGCAGAGGGAGGGGGCGTTCCTCCCGCTCCACAGTACAGCACGATAGGCGCTGCTGAGCAGAAGGGCGTCCCTGGCCCTTCTGACTGTAAAGCGCTACGGTACCGGGACCGATAGCGCTTTACCCTGGGCACAGATCGGGAAAGCCAACAGTGCGCTGAATTCAGCGCACTGTCAGCTTTCCAGCAGTATATAAAACTGTCTGTGCCCGATCTGATGAAAGGTCCTCTTTAAATCGTAAGAAGCTCTAATGTGGTACTAGTACACATCTATGGGGTCCCACTATATGTCTGTATGTCTTTGTAGCCATATGGAGGCCTACAGAGGGTATTCTCTCTATATTCTGAGCGTAACTGATAGAAAATAACTCTACTGCACTAAACTGGTATTCTCCCTTAGAAACTATGACGACTGTGTGTGCCTTGTACAAGTTTTCTCTACACAGCTCTGTCACTTACAACACACTTAAACTTTAAACTATAGAAAGTAGTTAATAGTATAAGAGATATGTCCAGAGATAGGCAAACCAGTCTACAAGTGCATCATATGTTAACATCCTGATTTGTCTGTAGACGACTTTGGTGCAGATAAAGTCTAAAAAAAAGTCAATCATAAATAAAAGGAAAGTATCTGGATGGCATTGCAAAGGAGAACTGCAGCACTTGTGGCAGTTCGTAAAAATTTGTGGTGCTCCTGTCCGTCATAAGTCAGTTATGTTGAACAGACACAAAAGTTCTGCATCCCAGGTTTTTATGTCCGCGAAAAAAAGGACATGTGATGGATTTGGGGTAAACTGACACTAATAGACACTAATGGACAACAGATAAAATCTATTGATTTCAATGGGATTTTTAACAGATTTATGACGGTTCTGTTAGTGTCCGTTGTTAAGATTTTGTAACAGAAGCTAGCAATGGACACTAACGGGAGTGTGAACGCAAGTGACAGTACTACACTCTGGGGTCTCTTCAGACCCTAGAGTACAATAGACGGAAGTTCAGCAGAGGCGTAAAAAATTAAGAAAAACATTCATACTCATCCTCCGTTACCTCTCATGGGCCCCTTCGGCCCCTGCCAGGCACTCTTCTGTGAGCGTTGAGCATCATGACTGGCCCAATCACAGGCTTCAGTGTTGAACCTAGGCCAATGACGTCACAGAAGAGTGCTGGATGCCACGAGAAGGCCTAAGAGATGTAACGAAAGGTGAATATGAGTGTATTTTTATTTTTCTCACCACCCTCAGGCCTCCATTTATTTTACTGTGGGACCCAAGACAAATCTCCACTTTTTCAGTTTTGTAAAAAACTGAACAATTTGAAATATTCAGGACAGACCCAGCTCTCTATGAGCTTATTGCCCATCTGTAACTAGGAGAACTATTATTATTTGGGGGTTATTTTGGACCTGAAAGTTTCCCTTTGGTTCTTGTTATTTTTTTGTAGCTCAGTTCTCCCCGTGTTCTTTAGCAGCAGATTATATTAACCAGAAAATGCTCTTCTTTGTGGTTGGATATTATGGAAACTTTGGTTTCAGGAGAAGCTGTTTCTTTTAACTACAAACAGTATATAATGAATGTTGGAATTCCTGTCTCAATTCCTCCTCTATATTTAGAGATGTTCAGTAGAATAATGTCATTTCTATTTAAGCTGTTACTAGAGACACATCATTTCCAGCGATATAAACAGTGCTTAGCACAGAAGACCAGAACAGAAATGTAAAATCTGAACCAAACCAGGAACTGGTGACGGCTTATTCATGATGAGTGTTTTCAACACCTTTATGTTGATACAACTGGCATGAGAGTAACTTATTGTGAACAACATTTTCAACACGGTTTTCCCTGTGGAGCACCAAATAACATATTTTTATGTATACACAAGTATGGGCTGTAGCGATATGACTTATTCAGTCCAAGTGTAATATAAGATACAAGTCTCCACCGTTTTGCAAATGTTATTCTAAAAATTCATCTACTTTCAATTTATTGGCTTTCTCATTGAAATAAAGATGAGGTCAGACCACTATTCATATGAATCTAAGGCCGGGGTCCTATGGGTCGGAAACGCTGCAATTTTCCTGCGGCAGAAACGGTGCAGGAAAAATTGTTGCGAAACTTGTTTGGCGCACAGTACTTTCACAGTACTATTTTTTTTTTTTTGTATCATTTCAGAGTATATAGGGCATATTTATTAATTTTAATTCATTTTCTTGAAATAAGAGATAAGCAAAAAAACATATTATTTTTATATTTTCTTTTTATTCATTTTTCCTCTCCCATAACTATACATTATGAATGGGATAATGTATTTTTTATTCATTTTTATTGTAATTCTATATTTTTCTGTGCATTGTATTGATCTCACTTTTGCTATTTTTTTTTTTTTTATACTAAAGAACTTATAGGTAATACAAAATGATATACTGCAATACCTCTATACTGCAATATACTATGCCTGTATGTGTTATATTGATATATTGTACCATGTTAGTTGGACAATTGTGTCCTTGTGGCCTCGCTCTTCTATGGTGATGGTGCTAAAGTACTAGATGCAGATTCACAATAATATACACGTATTTAATACAACTTTATGCTTTCAGTAATGTGTATATTGTAACAGAAATGCTGTGGTGTATGGAATGTTAAGTAAGGCCTCATTCACATCTGCATCGGTAATCTGATCTGGGGGGGTCCGCATAGGGACCCCCGAAACCGACTATCGAACGCATTTGCAAGCGGTGTTCATTAAAAGCACACGAATCCCCATAAACTATAATGGGTCCGTGTGCTTGCCGCGAGATCTCCGCAGGGAACATATGGACAGGAAAGTACTTTACAATCTACTTTCCTGTCCGCATGACTCATGCAGAGATCTTGTGGCAAGATCTGGACCCATTATAGTCTATGGGGTCCATGTGCTTTCAATGCACATCGCTTGCAAATGTGTTCGGTAGTCCGTTCGGGGTGTCCCCATGCGGACTCCTCCAAACAGATTACCAAATGCAGATGTGAACCAAGGGTAACATAAACTGCAGACTTTACAATAGTAATTGTTTCCTCAGTGACACAGAATAATGGAGGATTGAACATACAATTTCATGAGCTCCTAGATTACACCTACCCCCCCATAACACTAGAACAAATTCTGAAAACGTTATTTGTAGTAGCCATGTGAATAACAGACGGGGTTAGCTGGCAGACATACTGTGTTCATGTCTGCTGTGCAGATGGCATGATGTCACATCTGTTCTTCAGTATTAAACCAGTGTGTATGAAGGTTTAGACAGGTGTTATTTAATAGGTCTCTTAATTGAAAAGCTATTTGGAAAAGTCCTTTTTTATTAACCTGTGAATAAAGTACACCTTGCATATACTTCTGCATTCTCATAAGCTAATGTTGTTTTTACAAGATGTAAACGTGCCATGCTGTGACTATATATTCCTGCTTTAAATACTTTGGCACTATATCAAACAAAGTAAAAGAAGGCTAAATGTAACCAAACGAGAAGGCGAGAATATGTCCGCATATATATAGTCATATGCTACCTGGAAAAAAAACATGGAAGGCATCGTGATGGAAACCCGATGGGCCCCATTATAAGTCAAAGTAGTTATCTGTGCACTGCCCATCATGTTACAGATTCAGCTCTAGTGTTGATTTCATTGTACTGCTCCATTGGTGGCGCAGAACAAGAGATTTGACCAATATAAATGTGAGCAGAGTCTTAGTAACAAAATTAGGGTGGCATGCATAAGTCCAGGTTTATGATTTACTTTTATTAACCCTACAAACCATTGGAAAAAATTGAGTCCATAAAAAAGTTAGTTTATAGCCTAAAGCATCTAAGTCACAAACGATATATGAAAAAATTGTAAATAAAATATGATCACTCACTCATTCAGTTGGCATCCTAGGAATGGTTTGGATGATATGGTCAGACGAGCAGGTGCACGGAAGAACTGTCTCGGCTCAGACGTGGGAAGCAATAGGAATAACTTTGGAGATCCAGCACTCAATGTCCACGACCGTGGACTCATAACTACATTGTTCTTGGCAAAGTTGTAAAATAGGGAATTTCATAAAAGAAGTTGAAAATATATTGTTTAGCGTATCCAGTAAAAGGATTCACGTTAATGAGCAGCACTTTGTATTTCATTATTGGGAAAATGTAATGAGAAAAATTGTACAAATCAAGACATGAAGCAAGATGATTATAAATAGAGATGAGCGAGTACTGTTCGGATCAGCCGATCCGAACAGCACGCTCCATAGAAATGAATGGATGCACCTGGTACTTCCGCTTTGACGTCGGCCGGCCGCTTAACCCCCCTGCGTGCCGGCTACGTCCATTCATTTGGACTAGCCCACTAGAAAACAATATAGCCCAGGAATTGCTGTAAGTGTACAAGTGATATTAATATCAATGGTAAATGTAGATGACCCCTTGCCTGTGATATGCACCTTATGGAATTTAAATACTACAATGGATAACGTAATGCGTTAACACTATGTCATGCATATATTAAATAAAGATATAGTTGATATATAGAGATGAGCGAACAGTGAAATATTCGAGATTCGATATTCGTTTCGAGTAGAGCCTCAATATTTGACTATTCGATCGACTATTGAATCCCATTATAGTCTATGGGAAAAAATGGTCATTTCAGGGGAAACCACTATTCGACTAAAGGAGGGTCACTAAGTCCACGAATAGCAGGAGGAGAGTGTTTAGGAGGAGCTCTGCGCAGTTAAAGCGCACTGACCCCATTATAGTCTATGGGGTCCGTGCGCTTTAACTGCACAGCGCTTGCAGTTGCGCTGATAGAAAGTAAGCTCCCTTGTAACCGCAAGCTGCCAGCTCTCCCAACTAGCAAAGACGAGTCTGCTGCAGAACCAGCGTTGATTTGCCGAATGCTATACACTGTATAGCATTCGGCCAATCAACGCTGGCTCTGAATCAAATATTTACTGCGAATAGCTAGTAGTATTCGATCGAGTACGAATATTTCGAATACCGTAGTATTCAATCGAATACCTACTCGATTGAATACTACTCGCTCATCTCTATTGATATATGATAATGAAATATTGCACTATTGCTTGGGATTGCAAAGGTTCCTGTTTCATCCAGGTCTTGGAACCTAATGAATCTCAGCCTATTTGGGACCCCTGTTACATATTTTGCATCTGGATCTAGAAATTTCAATTTACACATGTTTAAAAGATACATAAAATGAAAGGTTCTGCAGATCAGTAAAAATCATGTAGGTTCTTAATTTCAATATATTTCTGCTAATATAAACTTTCCAAATAAATGTTTTGGGAAGCCAAGGAATAAGACCACCATTCTTCCACCATTGCTTTCTTTAGGCTCATTTAATGTTATGGAAAGTCTGAACACGCAGCTATATTTAACTGGTTTTATGTGTAAAATTCCATTCTACAGCTCTGAATGTGATGGAGACTAGGCACACTTGCCTGTAAAACACCGCACACTTCATGTTTGCATAAAACTTGTCACCAGCAATAAATTGTAAAACTAACAAGAATGGTGCTGAAAACACATAATCTGTGTCAAGCTGCACGTTATAGCCTCCATACTGCTTGTGTTTATAAAGCAAATTAAGTGCACTTAAACACATAGGTATGCAGAAATAAATGTATCAATGTGGAAAGAGGAGAAAGGCAGAAATGGGAAAGATTTGGTTATTGAAGGCAATGCAAGTGTTCAAGGTATCTATGGAATATATGCAAGGATAAGGACAACGGCATCATCTGAATTTACTGGTATTGTTTCCGTGTATATTGTCTTTGGATGTATCCACAATCAAATGATATCATTAAAACTGGATATTTCACCAAAACAAAGCCTATCTACATGCTCTGGTCATTATAGAGGGGGTCTGTGCTTGGTTCTCCATCTCTACGTGTCAGAACTAAGACCAGTTTTAGCAGAACTGTTGTACACAGCAATAATAAGTTATTCATCATGTGAATTGAAAAGTCACGACATTTTGTAATATACTTTCTGTATCCGGACGAATCAAACCTGCCTTGTCATGTGATGATCACAGATGTGCACAGGTCCTTAAAGTTCTCTCTTATAATCCACTAGCAGTTACCTGCGACTTCGTCTGCGGGTTGGTGGTGGCGCTGAACCACTTATATTTCTTGTCCTCCCATGTCTGCCTCTAGTTTCTTGGCCCCCCATCTCTGCTCCCAGTTTCTTGTCCCTCTATCTCTGCCCCCAGTTTCTTGTCCCTCCCTGCATCTGTCCCCAGTTTCTTGTCCCCCCATCTCTGCCCCCAGTTTCTTGTCCCCCCATCCCTGCCCGCAGTTTTTTTCCCCACCATTTCTGGTCCCAGTTTCTTGTCTCCCTGTATCTCTGCCCCCAGTTTGTTGTCCCCCCCACATCTCTGCCTCTAGGTGCTTGTCCCCCCTTCATCTGCCTCCAGGTTTTTGTTCCCCCATTTATCTGCCCCCAGATTCATGTTCCACATCTCTGCCCCCAGATTCATGTTCTCCATCTCTTCCCCCAGATTCATTTCCCCTCCATCTCTGCCCCCAGATTCATGTCCCCCCATCTCTTCCCCCAGATTCATGTCCCTCCATCTCTGCCCCCAGTTTCTTGTCCCCCATCTCTGCTCCCAGCTTCATTCCCCCCCCACCAGCACCTCGTCCCCAGTGTAGTTGGACTCACCCTGCCACGCTCCCACGCCACTCTCTCCGCTCGCTCGCTTCACATCGGTGTCAGGCGGTTGGCTGCATGTGGCGTATAGGAGGCAGAGCGAGGGCCAGCGTCATGTTGCTATGACAGATGGAGCCTCGCGCTGCCTCCCTGACCTGTCAGGCGTGCGCTTGTATTGCAGCCTAGGCAGGTAGACTGCAATACAGGCACCGGTATTGAACAGCGCATTGGCGAATCCCGGCACCTGTACTGCAGTGTACCTGCCATATGCAGCCAGCCGCCTGACACCTACGTGCAGCGAGCAAGGGGAGAGAGCATCGGGGGAGCGCAGCAAGGTGAGTCCAACGAAGCTGGGGCATGAGGTGACACCCCCCCCTCCTGGACACCCCCTCCCCAACCCACTGTACCCGCTGCACTGACCTGTGGTGTGTCGGGTGCAGCAGCCTCCTCCGTACGCAAGCTGTGTTTGGGGGCCTGGTGTAGCTGCGGCGCCGGGAGCATGTGGGCTGCCGCCATCTTCCTCCGTCTTTCCCTGCTGAATCGGCACGCCCACATTCCGCCCCCAACCTATGGTGCCGCAGACCTGGCTCCAGAGCCCGCCCACAGCCTGCCATGCACCAATAGGAGGTGCGTGGACAGACCAGTGCTGGCAGAATGCCAGCTTCTACAGCTCATGCCGGAGGAATCTTTGGAGGGTCACGGTGGTGATTTGGGGTGAGTGACCCACAATTAAAGTAGCCTTCTACCTTTTCCTGGGAAATATGTAGGTGTGTGTGAAATTTCCCCAAAATCCATTCAGCCGTCTGGCTGTGATTGAGGAACAAACATCCAAACATCCAAACACACAAACCCACAAACATCCAAACTCACAAACATTCACCTTTATAATATTAATAGGATCACACTTGAATCCATCTCAAGACCAAGACTGATTTTCAAGGCAGACAAAGGAGGTTTCTATGAGAGAACTTCAAACAGAAAAGCTTGAAAACTGTAAGAAACTGAGCAGAAAGCATATTGAAGAATTGTATAAATTTCAATATACTTTACCATTGAAGAAAACTGGCACCTAATATTACTGTTCATGTATAAAAATAATGTCAAGCATCTCTAGTTGGTCACTAATACTAATGGAATCCACTATAACTTTCATATCACAAGAGTAAATAGGCAGTCCCTTATCTGGGACAAAAAAATCAACATGTTAGTTGGGACAGAGTGGCTTTTTGATGGCCCCCACCTTCTTAGGCAAGGCTAGGTTCCCTTTTTTTTCCAGCAGGTGTTTTCATATGGAGTGCTACATGTATCTGCTGTGATGGAGTCTTTGGAAGCAAGCTTAACATACTGTATTAATGTTACTGTATATGTTATATACTATCTTAACAGGGTATTTCCATCCTGGCCACACATGGTTGACATAGGAATAATGAGCTTGTTCTTCCATCCATCATGTCAGGAGTTTATGAAAACAGCCAAACTATGTTGATCTACATGGTTTTCTATAACTTCCATATAGATAAACAGAAGGTACAGAAACAGTGTAGCACAGGGGTGCTCACACTTTTTCAGCATGTGAGCTACTTTATAAACTGACCAAGGCAAAAGATCTACTACCCACTTCTTGTGAGCGGGGCCGGGGCGGGCCTGTTGGCGGGCCCGGGGCATGTCTGTGGACGTGCGTGTCTGTGGGCGGGGCCGGGCGGAGCGTGAGAGCAGGAGACAGCGGCATTCTGTGGCTGCCCAGGGATCCCCGGTGTCTGCTTGTTCACAGCACAGGCTGAGAGCTATCTCTGGACACTGGCAGGCTGGGGCTGTGGCAGCCCTGCCTGCCAGTGTCCGGAGATGACTCTCAGCCTGCGCTGTGAACAAGCAGCACCCTGGCTCCCTCCATCCCTAAGGGCGGGGAGCACGTCATCCCCCGGAGCTGCTGCTGCCCGGCCTGCAAGTGTCTGGAGTGCTTGTACACAGCGCAGGCTGAGAGTCGACTCTCAGCCTGCACTGTGAACAAGCAGACACCGGGGATCCCTGGCTGCATCCCGTGATCGACCCATACGTCCTTTGCGATCGACCGGTAGATCGCGATCAACGTATTGGGCACCCCTGGTGTAGCATAATGAGATAGACTGTTTTGGTAACATCAGGAGTTATGGAAACAGGGTAGATCATTCTGCTTTCTGTGTTACAGAAACAGCATAGACCAGCTATACTCAGCTGTTTCCAGATATACTGACCACCTCAGGGAGGCAGAGACAGGGCTATTTCTAGTTGCGAAAGGTTTATGCTACGTTCACATCTGTGTGTGGGTTAACCTAATCTGCTTTTAAAAGTGGTTACCTGCAGAAACCCGCGGAGCCCTAAGGGCCCATTCATAATGAGTTATTTGGCAAGGAATTTGGCGAGGAAAAAATCTGCTTCAGTAATTAGGAAATTTGCCAATTCCACGTGGATTTTCCGCTTCCCATTGACTGCATTGGTTTTTGCAGGTGGAATCTGCCTGAAAAGCTAGCAGAACCCATAGAACTTGGATTCTGACACGGATTCAGCGCCAAAATCCTCGCCAAAAAACTCAGTGTGAATGGACCCTTAGACTATAATGGGGCCCACCTGATTTCCGCTCAAGAACAGTGAAAAACATTTATCAACTGGAGAGGGGAATAGAATCAATACTGGTGTGAATTGTGTGGCATCAACGCCAACACTGGTGTGAACCGAGCCTTAGACGGGCATAACCTTTTAAGCATTTGTTCACATCACCACAATGAACTGCTGGAACTATTTCATCTCATTTTACAGGAAATAGTTTGCTAAACGCATCTAATAGAGCCTGTGATCCAGATATAGACATAGTCTAAGAAGGTGATTTTTGAACCTGTTATTAAAAGTCAATATATAATGCTGGCTAAGTATCAGAAAATGTATCATTAGTGTTAGATCTAGTGTAGATTTATATGAGATGAAGTTGCTCAATTTTCCAGTATCCACATTTCCAGTAGTGATTTCAAATGAATTCCAAAGAATACAATTTACCAAATTCTCCAAATTATCTTTTCCATCAATTCTGTCAGACTTTGACGGGGAATCAACCCATAAATGTTTATTTTCTCTCCCTTTTCCTGGTATAATTGCAGTGATTTGGAGTTATGTATGCATAGCAACAATCTGCAAATGTCTGGACGCAAGATAGTATCATCATCCTGTTACACACTTTTGATGTTATGATTTAGGTATGTGCCTGTTTCCCACATTTAATGCTTTTTAACTTACTTGTCTCACGGATCCTTTTTAGAAAATAACTACATCCATGTGTTTTGTATAATTTTACTTAGATGTGTTTTTAAGACAGGAAAAATGACATACCTTAGATTTCAATGGATACTTTTCAAATTAGAACATAGTAGAACCTTTAGATTTTACGTGTAAGAACGGCGACTATATTGGCAGAAATAAATGGTATAATTTGAAGAAAACAATGAGTCATCGTTCCAGCAGATGTATATAATCTCCGGTGCAACTGCTATAGGAATTGGAAGATGTATAATGAGTTGTACAAATTCCATAGAAAAACATTTACGCATTTCTTATGATGCTGTCTTGTGCCACCACATAATGTCAGGAAAAGCAGGCCCTTTACTACCCAACCCTATAGGAAGAAAGTATTGCACGACACTATATAGGCCCTCCATTCTTAAAGGATTTGCCCAACTACTTTTTATTTACCCTACGGATAGATAATAAATAGATCAGTGGGTATCTGAACCCTGCTGATCAGCTGTTTGAATGGGCTATAGCGCTTGCATAAGCTCTGTCACCTCTTTACAGTTTACATTGGACCCTATCTGCTTTATAGCAGCTCTTTGATGCAGTTACAGCCTTGTCCTATAGAAGCAAATGGGATGAGTAAGAGCTGAATGATTAGTGATTGCTGATCAGTGGGATTCCTGGGTGTTGGACCTTCACTAATCTTCTAGTGATGTTCTAGCTGCAATGGGTCATCAATAAAAAGGATTTAAACAACCCCTTTAATCTTATTATGGAGTTATGGACACCTTCCCTTTATCTCTCACCTTGACTCATCTCTCATCTCATCTCTTGACGCACATCATGATGGTGACCTAACGCTTTTAGTAGCAGACATCACTACAGTAAAGTCTGTCTATGGACTGTTATATTCTAGGACACTGCGCTCTAATTTTCAAGGGTATTTCTACCGTAATCTCTAATCCACTTTCCTTTTTGAGTCTGTGTTGTAGCTGTAGCACCACCGCAATAAAACAAATTACAAAGTTACTCTTGAAGCATTGTATCTCTGTATTTCAGTATTTGCCGTATATCATGGTTTATTGTTAAAGAGGACCTTTCATCAGATCGGGCACATGCAGTTCTATATACTACTGGAAAGCTGACAGTGCGCTGAATTCAGCACACTATCGGCTTTCCCGATCTGTGCCCGGTGTAAAGCGCTATCGGTCCTGGTGTAACAGGCCAGAGTAACCCTGTCCCAGATTAACCCCGGGTATTATTTGGCCTAGGCCAGAATATACCCCGGGGTATAAACTGGCCTTGGCCAAACTATACCCGGGTATAAACTGGCCTAGGCCAAACTATACCCCGGGGTGTAAAATAGCCTAGGCCAAACTATACCCCTCCAGGCCAGTTTATACCTATCTAACATGGAATCTGGGGTTAAAGTGGCCTAGGCCAATTTATACCTTTCAGGTCATATTATACCCCAATGATTGAAATCATTAGCATTGAGGGATTTGGGGTATCATTGACCTTAATTTCTACACCTGGTATATACTGGAAAAATTGTGCAAAAATTTCTATACCAGGTTAGAAAATAAGGGAGGATATTGATTCCCCCCCCCCCCATAGACTTGTTACCTTAACCAGAAAAACTTGAATACTAATATTATAAGAAAAGTTATAACATCCGGAACGTAAACTTGTAAAGGTGGTTTTACATGGGGCAAATGTTTAGGACTCACTTAATTTGGTGCAATCTTAAGGCATTTTGGTTTGCACTCGGCTTGTTACTTGCAAGAATTTTTACTTGCTGTTTGCGACTTTTTAAAATTTGCGCCCAATAAGGCGGGAGGATATAGTCTAGCCTAAGCTATTTTACACCTCTGATGTAGAGTGTATCACCAGGGGTATACTATGGCCTGGGCCAGACTATAACAAGGTTTCACATTTTTGTACACATATTTGCGCAAACTGTGAATTTAAATTGGCCTAGGCTAATTTATACTCCGGGGTATAAATTAGCTTAGGCAGGTTTGATCACAGGTGGGTATAATATGACCTGAGAGGTATGAATTGACCTAAGCTCATTTATACTCCGGGATATAAATTGGCCTAGGCCAAAATAAACCCAGGGTTTATTCTAGCCTAGGCCAATTTAACCCTGGTTATAGTCTGGCTTGATGGTATACTTTGGCCAGTTACAGTTTGGCCTAGGCTATTTTACACCCCGGGGTATAGTTTGGCTTAGGCCAAAATATTCCTGGGGTATAATCTAGCCTAGGCCAATTTAACCCCGGGTATAGTCTGGCCTGAGGGTATACTCTGGCCTGTTACACCGGTACCGTAGTGCTTTACAGTCAGTCAGGGCCACCCTTCTCCACAGCAGCGCCAATAGCGCTGTATAGTGTGAGCGGGGAGGAACACCCGTTCCTCCCCGCTCACACAGCACAGAGTGATAGGCGCTGCTGTGGAGAAGGACGTTCCTGACAGACTGTCAGGAATGCCCTTCTGACTGTAAAGAGCTACGGTACCGGGACCGATAGCACTTTACCCGGGGCACAGATCGGGAAAGCCGATAGTGCGCTGAATTCAGCGCACTGTCGGCTTTCCAGCAGTATATAGAACTGTCTGTGCCCAATCTGATGAAAGGTCCTCTTTCATTCATGTCAGCATTATCCTACAATTTTTAAAAAACATTTTTTTTTTTGGTTTGGTTTATTATTATATCAGCATTGATAGTGTTTTTTTGGACATAATAAAAGTTACGTTTTAATATAATATTTTGCTTGCTTTAGAGGCGTCTTTGGGTTTTGACTTGCACGGATTAATGTGTGAATTACTTGTCTTGCCCTGAGGTATTGCTGGTTTTGGCTTTTGGGATACATTAAAGCAGGTTTCCAGGATCTGGATACTGATAGCCTATCATATTGGTGGGGGGCAAAATCTGTTGACAAGACCATAGTTTTTGGGCAAGATCTGTATTTACTTTGGTCTGTCTTCATGCATGCTATCTATTTTGTAGTCAGTGGCATAGGTAATTGTAGCGTCGCAGTAACATTCACTACTGGGTCCTGGATCCTGACGGTGTCCCAAAGGTCCCTCTGCTGCATAAAATATACTACTATTCTAAATGGCATATGGTAGCTAGGGGCCCCATTACAAATTTTGCACTAGGACCCTGAAGCTTCAAGTTACACCACTATTTGTAGTGACAATGCAGGATATTATTATTTTGTACAGTTCAGATAAAATGGGATAAAGCTTCAATATTCCTCACCCTGGACCAAGGTAATGATGAAGAGGCCACAACTGAGCCCCACAGCCCCTTTAGTCAGCTAATTGTTAGAGGACCTCACGGATCTAATATTGATTCGCTACCTTAATAGCTTTATCCTAGAAAACCCCTGTAACAATGAAGCAAGAAATAAATGGCTGTTCGAGAATTGTGGTTGTTAGCATTAGTAGATGCATTTCCAGCACACTATTGTGGTAGTCTGAGTTAATAGATAGGAATCTCTTACATGGGATCTCAAGCACTTAGCTAGGTGAAGGTTGGCTACAAAGAACATCACTTTCTCTCTGGAAGACATCTGTATTTTGCACAGCAGGCAATATATGAGTTCCCCTGTAATGGTACAACAGGGAAATCTAATGCTGCCAGGTTCCCCCCACTGGTTGCAGATGATCAGTGTGGGTCACACTTCAGATCAGCTTACTGTACTTTTGGAGGACCTTTCTCTTAAAAAGGAATTCTCAAGAGACTACAACCTCTTTCAGAACATTTGGCATAGTAGTCCATGAAATGTACAGTATAGAATTATAAGGATTTTATACATTATCATAGTTTTCTAGCTCTCATTTGTAGAATTTGATATATATATATATAAATATCACTCTGTCTTCACCAGTGGGAAATGGAAGAAAGTCACGGTATTCGAGCAAGTTAAGTCAAATATAAACCATATTACAGAAAGCCATAAATTTTCCTTTAAAATACCACTTTGTGTTGGAGGGAATATGGTGCAACCTGACCCTACTGTACTTAAGTAGTTTATTCAGATGTGTAACATTTTGCTTTCTTGTAAAATAAAGAGGATTGTCTTAAATGTCTGTTAATGTGGTCTGTATGGATGACTTCTATTATATGTTCTGTCTATGTTTTCTTTTGATTAAGAAAGAAAAGCACAAAACAGATTATAGAAAAACATTTACATGAGGACGACATAAAATGATGAATTGTAATAAAATAAAACGACGACAGAGAAACGTATTAATGGAAACTGTGCAGCTGTTCTTGCAATTAGTTGTGAGAGCCTTAAAGGTTATTGGTTTTCTTAAGATGCACAGTAAGGTTTTTATTTTGCTTTACTTAAAGGTATTATTTTTAATTATACAAAAGTAGCCGAAGGGCAGGAGAAGGTCAGGTAAAAATATCTATTTCCTTACAGTTTCCCACAGACATTACCTTATGTTTTCCTGCACATGCTTTAAGAAGCCTTATGTTTTTCTAACTTCCTGTTAAAGTCTCTTACAATTATCGTTTCCAAAAAAACAGGTATACAAGATATGTGTGAATGTAAGTCTACATGATCCCATTCATGGTTACTGTTCTCAATTACCAAACTGACAGTTTAGCTGAGCAGACATTTGTAGCCAAACAGAATGGTGGGGAAGCAGAGTCCGCCAGCTCCGAGTCAAGGTTGCAGCTGAAATACAGGGGTATAGCTATAGTGGATGCAAAGATAGCAGTAGCACCTGGGTCCTGCTGTCTATGTGTCCCTAAAGGCCTTTCTGACACACAAGACACCATTATTAAAGGTGTCATACTGTGGGGCCATGTTACACATGTTTTCAGTGGGTCTTAAAAGCTATCTCGGCCCAAACAGATTGATAACTCTGCATGACTGATTAACTTTACCCCAAAACTATGTTAGAAAAGCAATTGGATAATTTTAAATAGAAAGTTCTACATGTTGATATTTTCTTTAAAGAGGACCTTTCATGTCCTTGGGCACATGCGGTTTTATACACCACTATAAAGCTGACAGTGCGCTGGATTCAGCACACTGTCGCCTTTCCCTATCTGTGCCCCAAGGGAAGAGCTATTGTTGCATTTACCAATAGCTCTTCACTGTCAGAAGGGTGTACCTGACAGTCTAAGAGCTCGTTCACATCTGCGGCCCGGCACTCCGTACTTAGGTTTCCGTTTCCTGCCTAAAACACAGGCAGGATACGGAAACCTGCAGGAGTCTCTCTCACCCATTCATTTGAATGGGTGAGAGAGATGTCCGGCCGTGCGCGGCGGTGAGCGTTTTAGGCTCTCCGCCGCGAAACCGGGTTTTATAATCCGGACACAGAGTCGGACATGCAGTACTCTGTGTCCGGATAAAAAACGGGTGGATGACGCTGATCTGTGAGGAATGACCCCCATCCTGACAGTACTCCCCCATAGATTAGTACTGGGGGGAGGGGCGTTCCTCACTGCTCAGTGTTATCGCTGAGTAATGCCCCCTCACAGTATAGAGCTACACACAGTTCTGTCAGGTGGTGGGGCATTCCCAGTTAGACTGTCAGGTACGCCCTTCTGACAGTGAAGAGCTATCGGTAAATGCACCGATAGCTCTTCCTCCAGAGCACATAATGGGAAAGACGACAGTGGAGTGAATTCAGCGCATTGTTGGCTTTCTAGTGGTACATAAAACCCCATGTGCCCAAGGACATGAAAGGTCCTCTTTAAGTTGATATAGATAAGTCCAAAATCTAATTTTGGTAACGGTTGATGAGGATGGGTGGATAAAATTCAGCAAAAACAGTAAACTAACTGAATGAAGACAGATGAAGACATTCACACATAGCCATCTTCTTTCACGTAAATGATCTCTAAACTTCATTAAGCTACAAATGTTTGGAGCACTAATAAGCATCGTACTAAAAAATCCAGTTATTGATTAGTTACAATGTAACTTTATCTGTATCTTTTAATGTATAGTTGTTCACAGAGATCAACATTCTTGGCTATAGTTTCAAATTATTTCTAGTAATAATAATAGTACGGCTAGCTATAATTATACACCAATATATGTTGCAGGACACAAAATAAATACGGCAGAGTGCTTTATGGATATTCAGTACACCCCATAAGAAATATAGTAAGTAATTACCATATCTGCTGAAACAAACTGGTCAGTCTTCAGATTTTACTAATAACATTTTCTACTTCAATGACAATAAGTTCAAAGCAATTTCTTCTAAAAAATACTCAAAAAGACATCACAGCGTGCATGAGCCTAGGATAAGCACTACAGTCATGTGATAACTTGTACCATATCATATCCGAGTAACAAGACTCCTTCAATAGTAGCACATTGGGACTTATTTATGAATTGAAGTCCAACACTTAACTGTCTACATTTACGCCAAAATTTATGGTGCACAGTATTTATGATCAGTGTGTGCCACAGATAACAGAAAAATACATCTGGCTCAACAATGAAAAATCTGTGTCAGAATTGACGTGGATTAAAAATGTCTAACTTTATGACACATTTATGAAACTGAAAATTATGAAAATAGCGTCAAATTACTTGCACAAAGTATACAAAGTTTTAAATGGTGTAAACTTAGTTGAAGATTCAGTTGAGGAAAAATATGGTGGACGGGCAAGATTTGGAAGATTAAAGGGGCTCTATCAGCAAACTACCCCCCCCCCCCCGTTTTAAAATAAAACCCTAAAAAAGAATGTTATCTACTTACGGATCATGCTTGCTGGGTGGGCATTCAGGGTCCGCCGTCTTCTTCATCCACGCCTCTTCTTCCTCTGATGTTCTCCGGTCCCGTCCTCCTCCGGCACTTGCGAACTGACACTGATATAAAAAAATGGCCTGGGCGCCTGCGCAGTAGCCATAGTAGAAGCCGCATGCTACTGCGCAGGCGCCCAGGCCATTTTCTTTATATCAGTATCCGCTCGCGAGCGCCGGAGGAAGACGGGACAGGAGGACATCGGAGGAAGAAGAGACGTGGATGAAGAAGAAGACACACCCTGAATGCCCGCCCACAGTGCACGATGCGTAAGTAGATAACATTCTTTTTTAGGGTATTATTACCCTAACGGGGGGGGTAGTTTAATATAACATTTACGGTGCCTGAATAATCTTTTTAAAGGCTATTCACGCATATGTGGGGCTCTAGCAGCATGATTTTGCTGATAGAGCCCCTTTAAGCACAATTTTGGCACTTTGAAAAGTGAGCTATAATTTTGTTGCATTGAAAAAATTAGAAAGATTTATGAGGGTCTATACAGATGTATAAACAGGTCTAATGAATGGGATTTGTAGGCTTAGGTTGCTTTCACACGATCAGTGTTTGGCCAGTGATTTTGTTCAGTGATTGTGAAGCAAAATTAGGAGTGTAGACTACACAGAGATCAGGTGTAATAGAAATATTTAAACCTATTCTGTGTTTTTATCCCACTACTAGTTTTGGAACACAACCATTGGTGACAATCACTGACCAAACACTGACGTGTGAAAGCAGCCTTAGACAGTGCAAACCATGACAGCATTGATAAGTCTGCCCTATTGTGTTGTTTGTGGAACTCTTTCTTAGAAGATCTCGTGTTTGGAAATTTCTTTTAACTTATTGCTAATAATTTTTGAAATGTTATTACTGATAACCTAAATTTTGTAATCTACAATTGTAGAATGTTTAAAGGGGTTGTCCCATCACAAGGATCCTATCTATACTGCTTGTTAATGTGAATGTAAGACTTTTCCTAAATACATTGCTTCAGCAAAACTGTTTTGTTTGTCCACTATCTTACTTTATTCAATTCATTGTTAACACAGCCCTTGACTTATCTGCTCAAAAGTCAAGTGATGTATCTGCTGCTCTGAGGGGGGAGGGAGGAGGGGCTAAGTGCACGGGAGCGAGCCTGGAGGGGGGTAGTTTACACTTTGGGGGAAGGGGCCGCCAATACAGACCCAGCATCCGCTGTAATAGAGAGGCGGATACCGGGGAGGGTTAGACGCCAGCACAGGTGCCTGCGACATCGCTACGCTCCTGCCCTGCATGAAGCCAGCAGCGGCAGGAGCGATGCTGCTATTCCGGAGGGGGGGGGGGAGGTGGAGGAGTGGAATAGCAGCATCGCTCCTGCCACTGCTGGCTTCATGCAGGGCAGGTGTGTAGCGATGTCGCAGGCACCTGTGCTGGCGTCTAACCCTCCCCAACATCCGCCTCTCTATTACAGCGGATGCCGGGTCTGTATTGGCATTGTGAAGGCCGGAGAACTGACTGGTCTCACAATCTATGAGCGCGCACGCAGGGCCAGCGGCATAGAAGCGATGTCATCTTGCCGCTGGCTTTGCATATGTAACCCCGCCCACCAATGATGCAACAAAGCAGGAGGAAAGAAGATTTTACAGCAGCGAAGAATGGTGAGTTTGCGACATGGGAATACCCCTTTAAGGCCAGCTTCACATCTGTGTTCGGGTTTCTTTAGGGGGTCCAGGACAGACCTCCCAAATGGAAACCTAATCCGCCTAAAAAAGTTGGTACCCACGGACCCCATAGCTGCTACCCGCGTGGTTTCCACTGGATTTCCACCCGAAAAGGACGAATAATGCAGAAAGAGGAGCGTTTGCAGGTCTTTTCTCTCTGCATTTTTCACATGGAGAGGGGAACGGAATCCCAATGCAGAGAGCCAACGCTGTTGTGAACCCAGCCTTGCAGTGTTCCTGGAACTCTTTACTATCCTCTCACAAGGACTTTTTCATATTTTATTGTGTAATAGTATTGAATGGAGGTGCTAATCCTGATGTACAGGATTTGTAAGTAAAAATTAAGAATTGCAGTCAACTTCAGTCACAAATTCTTAGTTGTTTTGAGGTGGGACCATGTCAAGACAAAACATCAATTTTTAATCCATCCCTGAATTGCATTCGCTTCGTGGTTGTGGCAATAAACCTCCTCTCATATTCTTATGCAGACTAGTAGCACAAATGGGCAGAGTTTATAACCCCTTTAGAGATGGCATTTCAGCTTAAACTGTTTGGGGTACATGTCTACAACATACCAAGATATACTGGCTGAAGAAAAAAAACTGAAAAAATGATATGTCTGGAGAGGCACGGAAATAAATTAAGTTTAGGATGTGTAATTTCTGAAGATTAGATGAGCTGAGAACAAATGATGAAGGACTGGAGGAGAGGAGGAATGTGTGAAACAGAACATGCACTTAAAAATAATGCAAAATGTTATTTCGATAAATCTAAGCCACTAACAGACCAAAGTTGCATGTACTTTCCCAGAAGGTGTAAATCTTTACATGAAGTTAAGAAAAGGTAATGCATGTTCACTGCTCCCCTGGTGGAATAAGTTATACTATCCTGTAAAGATTTATGACAGTAATGTTTATATAAGACATTCTTACCAGTTATTCTCCAAGTAACAATCACATATCATGTCTAATTTACAAAGCATCTCAACATGAAAATATGGCTGCATAGATCAAATTGGTTCACCCTTGTGAAATGTATATATAACATTCCTACCATCTGCTTGGTGTCATTTACTGACTTCCAATAACAGTTTATTATCTGAATAATCTGCCTCAATGTTACAATGTTGCAAGGACTGAAAAATATCCCAACCACTTATATTACTTAGTCCCCTACTGCAGCCGATGTTCTCAACATCAAAATAGGTATATATCTGGAGTCCTTATCAGAAGAAGGCGTATACCCTGTCCTACAATGAAGACTGGTTGTGGCACTTAACTGAGATCAAAGGGGTTTCCTGCTGACATCATGAAGAAAACTACAGTAAAAGCCATGAAAGAGGTTGTACAACACATTGAAAACATGGCTGCTTTCTTCTCAGGAAGTGACATCATGTCCATTGTCATGCCATGCTGCAGCTCAGTCTCATTCATTTTAATGGGACATAGATGTGGCATTACCATGTGCCCAACAGATGTGAGGTCACTTCCTCAGAGAAAGAAAGCAGACATGTATTTTTTTTTTTTTCTTTTTATGTAGATTGTGAGCCCCACATAGAGCTCACAATGTACATTTTTCCCTATCAGTATGTCTTTTTTGGAATATGGGATGGAAATCCATGCAAACACGGGGAGAACATACAAACTCCTTGAAGATGGTTTTATGCCCTTGGTGGGATTTCAACACCAGGACTCCAGTGCTGCAAGGCTGCAGTGCTAACCACTGAGCCACCGTGTGGCCCCCCAAAGCAGACATGTATTTGAGTCCTGCACAAACCCTTTAACTGAGGTCTCTGTCATGCCAATTATATCAATGCATAGCTTATTTTGCCTAACTTCAGCTTAGAACACTGGTCAGCCATAACAGGAAAACCAGCTTCCTATTTCTGTGCAGGTCTCCTTGTGCCGCAGCTCTGAGGTGTCAAGGCTTGGACTTCACAAAACTTTTGAAGGTGTTGTCAGAATTTGAAGGTCAATTCAACACCTGGAACTTCTTTTCATGTTCCTCAAACCATTCTTGATCAACTTTAACAGAGTGGCAGGAACATTATTTTGCTGAAAGAAGCCATTGCCATTAGCAATACCACTGTTATAATGGTGTATTATTGGTGTGCAACAATAATTAGGTAAATTGTACATGTCAACGTTACAGTCACATGAATACCAGGATCCAAGGTTTCCCATTGTAAAAAATAGCTTTCCTTCTTGCTTTCTGGTGCTATCTCTTAAAAAGCATTCACCTACAGTAGCTATTCACATGATGTAAAAGAAAATGTAATTCATCAGACCAAGTTATCTTTCTTCATTGCATCTGTGATGTTCACATACCTATTGTAAGCGCTTTTGGTGGTGGATAGTCAGCATGGGTACTCTGAGCACTCTTGAGCTACACAGCTGCATAAGAAGCAACCTGTCATTTACCTGTACCCACACACGAGCAAGCCTGCCGCAACCCAATGAAGGAGACTGGAGGATGGGAGTAGGAGTGACTCTTGCTGTTCCTCCTGCTAGACCAGGGACACTCCAATCCCACTCCAGGGCTGGACACAGTCAAGGGGGTCCTACAGCACTACCTGATGGAGGTGCTAGTGGTATTATTTCCCCCAGGGAACTCCTAGTTGAAGAGGGGAACTCTCTACTCTGAGCTGGTGTGGTGGTGTTCAGGAGGGCCCTGATAGTGATGCAGGCACAACTCAGGAGTCCAGACAATGGCATAACTACCAGGGTAGCAGAAGTAGTGACTGCCACAGGGCCCGGGACATTAAGGGCCCGGCGACAGCCACTACCCCTGCAGGTTTTTATTTCCTTAATAGGAACTACAGATGGTAATGGGCCCCAGGGCCAGCGTTGGGGGGGGGGGGGGGGGCAAATTGCCCAGGGTCCCCACACCCTCAGGGGCCTCATACTTTCCCTACCATAAGGAGAAGATCGGCAGGGGAGTGTGAGGGGAAAAGTCCTGTGTGATGTAGCTGCTCTCTTCACTGCCAGAAAGAGCTGCACAGAAGTTTCCTCCATGTCCTGGGCACCCAGCTATTCAGCCAAATGTAAGCATATTTTTGGATAAATTATGTATAGATGTGTATATGTGTTTACATTACGTGTCTTATATACTTTGTGAGTCCTGTATGTATGTAGATAGGTGTGTGTGTATATGTTGTATATGGATGTATGTGTGTGAATAGATGGGTATATGTGTAAGTATATACAGAATGTCAATGTCTGTCTATCTATCTATCTATCTATCTATCTATCTGTCTGTCTATCTACTGTATCTATCTGTATTTGCTTTTATACATGTCTACCATTATACATACTAGAAATGTATTTTATAATGTGATGCTTAGGCCCGGTTCACATCTGTGCTCAGGTTTCCGTTTGTGGAGTCTGCTTGGGGACCCCCCAAACAGAAACCTGTATGTATTAAAATGATAATGATAAGAGTATAATAATTGTTCATGGGTGCTCATTATCGGGCATAATGGTGTGTGCAGGGTCCACTATGGGGCATAATGGTGTGTGCAGGGGCCACTATGGGGCATAATAGTGTGTGCAGGTGCCACTATGGGGCATAATTCAGGGCGCAGGGACCACAATGGGGCATAATAGTATGTGCAGGGGCCGCTATGGGGCATAATAGAGCACGCAGGAATGCAGCAGGGGGGGGGGGGGTCGGTCGGTCAAGGCTTTGGTGGGGGGCCCAAGTCAAAAGTTTACCATGGGGCCCCGGCATTCCTAGTTACGCCACTGAGTCCAGAGTTGCAGTGAAACCATGCAACTTTTTATTAACTGGAACCATCTGGTACAACCAGTAGCTTTGCAGATGGGGAAACAGTTGCAGTCCAGTCCCACTGTCTTGTTCATAGGAGGCTGGCCAGGGATGTTACAGGCACTAGCATGAAAGTCCTCCACTACTCCTCCTTTCGTGTCACTCCCAACTTAGTAGGATGGGGAATATAGTCGGGCAAGGAGTCGCTGACAGGGATGTGGTTACCTGGAAGCTAGGCCCGAATGGGTACTTCCTGTCAGTTCCTCCATTGCTCCTCCTGGTACAGCTGGCAAACGTCTCTCAGAGATGCTTAAGTATATTCCCTGTCTCAGGTCTGTCTCTGGATGAGCCTGGGGCGATGGATATTCCTTCTAGAGGCTGTGCTGGTGACAGTTAGGGCCCAGTCCTGGTTCTCCCTCCACACAGCTCAGTCCTGGCTACTAACTCTAGACTGAGAATCCCAACTCCCACCAGGAGAATACAGTCTCCGCACAACCCCACCCAGTGGCCTGTGATTGGCCAGGGCTGAACCAAGCCAGTAGTTTGAACTGCAAAGGGGGAAAAATAACAGGGAAAACAATATTCAAATTACATGTAACACAGAACACATAGGACGGGACAAACCAACATAACCTGGGGGCACAAAAGACAAACACAAGAAATAGCAGCTACTCCAGGATCCTGCAAGTCCTTGGTCTCCAGTTCATTTATTGTCTTTTTTCACGCCACATTTCTTAGGTACTACTGCAGTGTCCCAGAACGGGATGTTAACGTTCTGTTTATTATTATGTTACCATATTGTCTGGTATATTGTCAGGTGGTAATCTCTGATATCAGCCATTCTATTTGTTAGCTGTATATTGTATTGTATGGCATTACTTAGCATACACTGAGGATTGTCTGCAGCAATGTGAGGGTTAACTAGCTTTGTACCTTGCCTTAGCTTTGCAAACCCACTTGTTCAGCATCCTGCTACTTCAGTCACATGTTTTGCTCTCAGCCTATAGGAGTACAAGCTGCTTCTAGAGCGAGTTGAGACTTGTCCCTGGTCCAGCCCCTGCGTTCACAGGGAGAGGTGATTGCAGAATGGAGTCTAAGCCTGGCTTCCAGCCAGTACACATGTCTGCCAGCATTGCTCCAGGCTGGTCAGAACCTCACATGGGCTATATCCAGCTACCAGTCCATCCCAACTACTGAATTCCTGATAGTCCATGCCTGGGAGATCATCTAAACAGCCTAATCCTATTCCATTGGCCTAAACCAGAGGAATAACCTGTTGGATAAAGAAGTATAAGCAGGTTAGCCTTTCTTGAAGGTAAATATTTTCCAGGTTATAGATCATCCTAGTTTAGGATAAAATGTTTATCCAGGAATATATTCTTATTGCCATATTTGAGTTGGGAAAGAATTTTTTCACCTAATATGGGGCAGTTGGCGTCCACCTCATTGTATTGTTTTGCCTTACTCTGGATCACTATAAGTTTACAGTTGGATATTTTGTTATGTTAGTTAATATTTATTTTAGGAAAAGGGGAACTTGTCCTAGCACCACCTTTTAGAAAGTAGCTCCCTATAGATCGATGCCGGGTTTTCCTTAAACCCAATCAGACTACTCCATACCTTTGTGCCCACTACCACAGAAAGTGGCGAGTGAGTCCCAATATGGTGCATACTAATGCCGGAAAGGGCCGTGCACAAAAGCTGTGTCACATTAGTAGCTATCTGTGCTAGAAAACTGACAGAAATGGGCTGATAAATTTCACCCAATGGATTAAAGGGGCTCTATCAGCAAAATCATGCTGATAGAGCCCCACATATGCGTGCATAGCCTTTAAAAAGGCTATTCAGGCACCGTAAATGTTAAATTAAACTACCCCCCCATTTTAAAATAATAACTTAAAAAAGAATGTTCTCTACTTACAGAACGTGCACCCTGGGCGGGCATTCAGGGTGTGTCTTCATCTTCTTCCCCGCCTCTTCTTCATCTGACGTCCTCCGGTCCCGTCCTCCTCCGGCGCTTGCTCGCGGACACTGTTAAAAAAAAAAAGCCCGGGCGCATGCGCAGTAGCCGTAGTAGAAGCCGCATGCTACTGCGCATGTGCCAGGGCTAATTTTTTTTTTTATCAGTGTCCGCGAGCAAGCGCCGGAGGAGGACGGGACCCGAAGACGTCAGAGGAAGAAGAGGCGGGGAAGAAGAAGACGGCGCACCCTGAATGCCCGCCCAGGGTGCACGTTCCGTAAGTAGAGAACATTCTTTTTTAAGTTATTATTTTAAAACGGGGGGGGGGGGTAGTTTAATTTAACTTTTACAGTGCCTGAATAGCCTTTTTAAAGGCTATGCACGCATATGTGGGGCTCTATCAGCATGATTTTGCTGATAGAGCCCCTTTAAGTGTCATTTTTGATGGCTACATCAATCAGTACATTGACTGTATTGATAATACTGCTGAGAAGGAGGAATATTAGTAATTCTTAGTGTAACTGAATCTGAATGTATAATAATGACTGTTTTACCAAGAATAATCAATATATTTTTCCTGGAAACAGTTATGGAGCTAGTCATTTTTCATTTTGTCTCTAGATTATATTCAATATGGCACAGACTGAATTATACTCCATTGGTGTGGTCAGTAGAATTAAAGACGTGTCAAATGGGTTTCCTTTAACCTGCTGTGTAATAACAGGAGATCAGAATGGTAATGGGACGAAATGTCACCATGTTATTGGTTCTGTATTAAAATACATGTGTATTTAACTTTGTCCTTGCTCATCTTTCTGACCCTAACCAGTTTTTCTGTAAAATTTTGGGACGGATACAAGGAGTGTGTTTTACTTTATATGGTCTATACATGTTAATACTCTCCAAAGCATTTCAGGCATACATTTCTGTTTTTTTTATTTATTCTGTCACTCATGTACATGTCTTAGGTGTTTCACTGTATCATTGGAAATCTATAAAACCAGAATGATTCCCATAGTTCATTTCATGGCTCGATGTTGTTTGCTTTGGGATTTCCTCCTACTAGGAAGCTTCTAATGCTATGTATATATCATAGGTAATCCTTTTCAACTGAACTTGCCTTTCATGTTCTATTCTTAATTAGCGAGTAGGATTAAGTAGGGTTCACTGAGATACATGAAACCAGCCAAGACATTTGTGGATGTTATTCCTCACATTTAATGGTAAACCTGATCATAGGCCTATAATACCTACTTTAATGGGAACCTCAAAACATAGTTTTCTCTAGTTAATCCTTGACTCAAGGTGTTAGATAGAGATGAGACGTATGAAATGACAACAGATGTAGGGCGCATCTTTGAGGTAGGAGAATAGGAGCTTCAGTAGGATGCTGTATAGTCCATGATCTACCTGGAGTTTGATGTATTTTTTGCATTTTTTGCTTGAGGGAGCTATACCATGTGTGGACTTTCTGCCTCCATGATACCTATAGGGAAATCATCGGTGTTTCCCTAGATATAATTGACATGCTGCGATTTTCAAAACTGCAACGGTTTTGGAAATCACAGTGTGTTTGCTGCGTGTATATTTTCACCAAAGTGAGGATGGATTTCCCTAGAATACCATCCATTTTGCTGGGACTGTAAAACATAGCTTTTTTACTAACTTACTTACAAACTGCAGCATTTATGTGGGGCCTAGGCCTTTAAAGGGGCTCTATCATTGGGAAAAGTCATTTTTAACTAAGCACATCCTTGCATAGGCTTTAGAAAGGCTACTTCACACCTACCTTTAGTATGTAAATTGCCTCAGTGGTTTCTGAATAAGTCCATTTTTATTCATATGCTAATGAGCTTCCAGCCAAAAAAGGAAGTTTCGAGCAGCACTCATTTCTGCTATTATCTCCTATGTGTGTGCAAACAGGAAGCTGAGTCATCAGCAGCAGCAGCAGCCTGTGCTGTGCTCATAGGAAATAACAGGAGAGGAGTGCACAATGTATCGTGCACCAGTCTAATTAGCATATGAATAAAAACTGACTTATTCAGAAACCACTGAGGCAATCTACATACTAAAGCTAAGTGTGGAATAGCCTTTCTAAAGGCTATGCAGGAATGTCATTAGTTAAAAATGACTTTTCCCATTGATAGAGCCCTTTTAACTATTTTCAGAGTGCACAGTCTAGGGCAGGGTTCTCAAACTTGCGGCCCTCGGGATGAAAGTTTGCGGCCCCCGCGCAGCTCCCTGCATGTCCCGCTATAGTCATCTTTCGGCCAGCACACTAAGACACGCCTCCAATAGTCACGTGACGTCTGACGTCACACACAGGTCCTTGAGTCTTAAACTTCAGCAGTACTAGCTTTCCACTGATCACCCATCGCTTTTATTGCTGTTATAAGAGCGGAGGAGTGATCGGAGGAAAGTTTAAGTAAAACAGTTAAACTTTCCTCCGATCACTCCCCCGCTCTTATAACAGCAATAAAAGCGATGGGTAATCAGTGGAAAGCTAGTACTGCTGAAGTTTAAGACTCAAGGACCTGTGTGTGATGTCAGACGTCACGTGACTTTTGGAGGCGTGTCTTAGTGTGCCAGCCGAAAGATCAAGAGATGTAGTACTGAGAGGAATGTGAGATGGAGTGTGTGTGTGTCAATAACCTAGGGGCAGAGATGGAGGGGGGACATGAACCTGGGGTCACAGATGGAAGGGGGAGCATGAAAATGGGGGCAGATGAAGGGGGTATCTGAAATTGGGGCAGATGGAGGGGAATATGAAACTGGGGCAGATGGATGGGGCACATGAAACTGGGGCAGATGGAGGGGGGACATAAAATGGGGCAAATGAAGGGGGATATAACACTGGGGAGAAATGGTGGGGGAGATGAAACTGAGGGTAGATGAAGGGGGGCACTTAAACTGGGGACAACTGGAGGGGGCATTAAACCGTGGGAGTAGCTGGAGGTGGACCTGTCTGCCTCTAGTTGTCCCCAGTTTAATATCACCGTCCACCTACTCCTACAGTTTAATGTCTGCTTCTAGCCTCCTGAATTTAATGTCCCCCTCTAGTTGCCCCCAGTTTCATGCCCCACTTCAGCTGCCATTAATTTATTGCCCCCTCCAACTACCCCCACTGTTTTATGTCCCCCTTCAGCTGCCCCAGTTTCATGTCCCCTCTAGTTTCCCCCAGTTTAAACTGCGGCACCAGGAGAGGGACCTAATTCAGTGGGGCAGTTGGAAGGGAACATTATAATGTGGGGACATATAGTGTACGGGTGACTGTAGGAGGATTATACTGTGTGGGGGCACATGAAAAATGAATAAGAATGGGTGGAGTCATCATTAAATTGGGCGGAGCTATATTTGCATAGCTTGTGGAAAACCTGATGCGGCCCAGCCTCACCCAGATTCTATCTCCAGCGGCCCCCGTGTAAATTGAATTTGAGACCCCTGGTCTAGGGGAGCAGCAGGCTGGTTTTTCTGGTAACAACTGTTATTGGAAATGGGAGTTCTGTGGGCTAAGGGCATAAGGCTAAGGCCCATGCAGTGAATCGGTAGAAAAAATTGCTGTGGAAAAGACTGCGCCGATAAAGCATCATGTTTTTTTCTGCAGTGTTTTTCTCACTGCTTCTATTGTATCTATGTTAAAAACACCAGCATTTCCGTAGGTATAATTGACATGCTGCAGTTTGTAAAAATGTTGGGCTCTGGCTTCACACTAAGGCCACACATGAAGAACAGCTTTTTTTGTTTCAGATTTGACATTTTTAAGCCAAACCCAGGAGTGATTACAAAAGAAATGGAAAATATAAAGGACACCCTTATACTTCTACTCAACCCACACATGGATTTGGATAAAAAAAATTACACCAAAAAAACAGCTTTTTCTGCTTAGCCAAAGAGAGCAAGAAAATGTTAGTCCCATCCTGACACAAGCTGACACAAGATTTCTGTAATTTCTTAATGGTGCTGCTACACTTATTAAAAGGGAGCCTATAATTGGCAATAGCCATTTTTAACTAAGCCTATCTTTGCATAGCCTTTAGGGTAAGTTCACACGGAGTAAACGTGCCGCGCATTGTGGCGCGTTTACGGCGCGTGTACGCCGCGTTTTTTTACGGTGTGCGATTACGCCGTGTAAACGCGGCGTTAACACGCACCGTAAAAAAACGCGGCGTACATGCGTCAGAAACGCGCCACAATGCACGGCGCGTTTACTCCGTGTGAACTTACCCTTAGAAAGGTTATTCCAGGCATACCTTTTATTCTTTCATCAGTGCCGGCATTTTTGAATTAGCCCCATTTAAATGATATGCAAATTATCTAGCGTGGAGCATCGGAAGCCCTCTAACTAGTCCTTGAGCATCACCGCATCATTAGCCTCCTTCTCACCACCCTCAGGAAGCAGAGAAGAACTGTAGGAGGAGGGATCCTGTGTAAAGAAGGAGGTAGTGAGAAGGGGAAGGCTGCGGTGCTCATGGAATAGTTAGAAGGTTATGCAAAGAAATGTTAAAAATGGCTATTACCAATGATACTCCCTTTATTGTTCTCTTTGTGAAACAGTCTTACAGGATATTGATAGCTTACTGATGACTTAAAGCATAACCAAACTTTTCAAAAACTTCAAAACATTTTCTGGTATTTGTGTCTTTAAGGCCGGGACCCCACATAGTGTTTAAATTAACTGATAGAAATATGGAGATTCTGACTAATCCCATCCACGCATTGAAGAAAATAATCTGCATGTAAATGCTGTGATTTTAGAAATAATATTGAAGCAGAAAGTCCACAGAGGAAAACTCTACAGAATTCTGTGGGAAAACACTGTGATGCGTTTCTGCTACATTCGCTACATGGTACCTTAGCCTAATACATTTTGTAATGTACTTTATTAGCACATGTTGGTTCTCATTAAATAATTTCTTTATTCATTCCCTTGTTTTTTCTATTGCAAACTGTATCCTGGTTCTCACTGTGTTCGGTGTATCATCTTGTAGTGTATGTAATGCAGGGAAAATAAAAATAAGGATATCACTTTAAAATATCATGGGCTTCATGAAACATAGGTATCGTACAAAACAGGGGATTTCAATTTCCTTCATTCTATAGGGTGCTGTCTTTTGAAAGTTGGTGCTAGAGAAGGCTTCTCTTTCCATCCATATTCCTTACTTCTGAACATGAATTTGAGATCGATATAACATGCATTGGCTTTGTTTATCTGCAGAAAGTAGTACACATGACGTCCTCCCCATCTGTTTGTCGTGCG
The DNA here is from genome assembly GCF_031893055.1 of Leptodactylus fuscus. Lineage (NCBI taxonomy): Eukaryota > Metazoa > Chordata > Amphibia > Anura > Leptodactylidae > Leptodactylus > Leptodactylus fuscus. The sequence goes on from NC_134265.1 coordinate 265,418,734, forward strand.
CCCAGTATACACAAGCTAATGTGCTCATTTCCCAATCAGAAACTTTAAAGAAAGCAGAAAGCCCATGAAGCTGTCACACTTTTTCTTGGCAATGGAACATTCATTTCATTTACAGCTTTTCTCGGGGGATCTGAAAGATGAGCTGCAGATAAGAAGCAATAGAGGAAATGATGGAATGCCTTGGCTGTTTGTTTCCTCATTCTGCGGCCCTCTGGGATTAACACTGACTGATTAACCTCTTGTAAATATGCAGGCCATGCTAGGCTGTCAGAAGGCACATGGTTTCAGATTTTCATTTGCCAGTAACAAGAACAAAAAACGAGCATAATGAAATGAATCCCTTGTCCCCTTCTACACTTCGTGGGCGTGGGGGCTGCAGATTAGGTCACATATTCCAATAAAGTGATTAGGTAACTTACTTTGCCTATAGGGAAGCATATCTGGGGTCATGTGTACAGGATCTGAACGTATTAGGCCAACACTGATAAACAATGTCTTCCAAGCAGCTGTAGCTCAGTTCTGAAGAAGTAAATACACATTAAGTGTAAGGTAAGGAAATAAATTGATGTAGTGAAGACAATCAGTTTTATCATTGTTATTATTTATTTCCCACTGCTTATAGTACGTAGTGCCAATATATTCTGCAGTGCTGAACAAAGATAGTGGCCATGCACCTTAGTCCCATTCCACACTACTGATACGCTGCCTGATTCTGAACGTTAAAACACGTTCAGAATCAGTGCGTATAAAGCAGTTCCCATTCATTTCAATGGGAGCCGGCATTCGAGCGCTCCCCATTGAAATAAATGGGCTGCTTTTTTCACTACGAGCAGTCCCATTGAAGTGAATGGGAAGTGCTCGCGTGTACGGCTCGGAATGAGCAGAGCTAGCCATACACGCGAGCACTTCCCATTCACTTCAATGGGAGTGCTCGTAGTGAAAAAAGCATCCCATTCATTTTAATGGGGAGCGCTTGTATGCCGGCTCCCATTGAAATGAATGGGAACTGCCTTATACGCGCTGATTCTGAACGTGTTTTAATGTTCAGAATCAGGCAGCATATCAGTAGTGTGAACTTACCTTAAAAGTCCTATGTAAAAGGACACATACTGGGGCCAATTTCATAGGAAGCCAAATAACCACCATGTTTTTGGAGTGTGAGAAGAAATTTAAATGCCTGTAAAAACGTCAGGCAAACACAGGCAGAACATAGAACCTCCAAGCAGATGTTCACTTGCCTATCATGATCACTTCAGGTGACTAGCACACCCAATATTGCTGATATTGCCAGAAGAATCCTTTGATCGACTAAATGTTTCCCATGCAGTTACCATAGCTGTAGCCAAATGTCCTTTAAAGGGGTTGTCCCGTCACAAGGATCCTATCTATAATGCTTGTAAATGTTAATGTAAGACTTTTCCTAAATACATTGCTTCAGCAGAACTCCTTTTTTTGTCCACTATATTACTTTATTCATTTTTTTGTGGCCACAGCCCTGACCTAGCTGCTCCTGAGTCAAGTGATGTTTCAGCCTGCTCTCAGAGGGGAGGGAGGAGGGGCTAAGTGCACGGGAGCGAGCCTGGAGGGGGGGGGGGGTAGTTTACCCCTTGGGGGAAGGGGCCGCCAATACACTGTTAGACGCCGGCACAGGTGAAGCCAGCAACATCTCTATGCTTCTGCTTCTATGCTCCGCCGGAGGAGCGGAATAACAGCATCGCTTCTGCTTGCTTCACGCAGGGCAGAAGCATAGCGATGTTGCTGGCTTCACTTGTGCCGGCGTCTAACACTCCCCAGCATCCGCTGTAATAGAGAGGCGGATGCTGGGGACTACACCGGCACAAGTGAAGCCAGCAACATCCCTATGCTTCTGCCCTGCTTGAAGCAAGCAGCGGCAGAAGCGATGCTGTTATTCCGCTCCGGGGTCACATATGCAAAGCCAAGCGGCGAGATGCCGCCGGCCCTGCGTGCACACTCATACACCAGTCTAGCCTTCACAATGCAGACCCGGCATCCTGTCGGGTCTGTATTTGCATTGTGAAGGCTAGACGGTCTATGAGCGCGCACGCAGGGCCGGCGGCATCTCGCCGCTTGGCTTTGCATATGTGACCCCGCCCACCAATGACGAGACAAAGCCGGAAGACAGAAGAATTCTCAGAAACGAAGATGGGTAAGTATGCGACGTGGGAGTACCCCTTTAAGTATATGGACAGTTAAAAGGGTTTTTAAATGACGACTCATCTTTAGAATAGCTTATCAATTGAACACCCCTGGGGCCTGTCACCCAGGAACCCCACAGATCAGTTACTAGATTTGCTACGCAGGCCATTTGAAGTCATATTCACATGGTCTGATCATAGCTCAGGTCCATTCAGGTGAATGATCTAAGATGTGATACCAAGCACAGCTGCTGTACAAACGTATGGCGCATACATGCTTGGTAAGTATTGAAGATGCTGCAGTGCTTATATGAATGCTGCAGACGCTTCAAATAGCTGATCATTCTGAGTCCCGGGTGTCAGACTCCAGCTGATCTTTAACTGATGTCTTATCTTAAGGATCGGTTATCAATTAATAACTCCCAGTAAACCCATTGAGGCTAAGGCCCCATGTAGCGATCTGCAGCAAAAAAGCGCTGTGGGAAAAACCAAATCGGCAATGCATTGCTTTTACCCACATAGCTTTTCACAGAAAGTCCACAGATGTGTCATCTGCGGACTTTCTGTTTCCATTATAATTATAGAGAATCTGCCGGTGTTTAATTCACATGCTTAGATTTCCAAAGCCTCAATGATTTTGGTAATCGCAGTGTGTCTGCTGAGCGCCTTTTTCCATCAAAAATCTTACAAAGCTGCTATCTGATCTGGCTCATAGAAATGGCAGTGGAATCCATCTATGATACTACACACCTGTACTTATAGACAGCATGCTGTTTTCTGGAGAGCAACTCTGTAAGGAATGAAATCTAAAAATAAAACAGTAAAGCATCACAAAATATAGCAAAGCCTGTAAGCACACCCAGAATGAAATAACTCCTGGTGTAGCTGAGCAGATTTACGATATTAAAGGCAAGCATTGATCCCTGTCTCATGCTGTAAGTTGTTTATATGAGCTAGATATGATGGAGAAGAAGAAAGGAGAGGTTGTAGGCTGCGGATTCATGGCCCTGCTAATTGCCCATGTAGTGGGTCTGGATATTGTAGGAATTGATTGGAGCCTGTCACCATAGCTTTAGTAGATGCATTAATATAGACAACATGTAAACTTCCACTTAGACTATGGGTTAGCAGTGATTTGTTGTATACTGCCTTTGATCTTTAAAGTTAAAGAGAGTGTTTTTAAGAGCTGTTTTTCCATACAAAACATCCTGTATTATCACACTAAGCCAAATACACATGTATAATGTTTTATAACTACAGAGACTGCCTCCGACAGTCACTCAGAAGAGTAATATACATACTAGCATTGAATCACTTTACAATGCACAGGTGCTTGAACATGCACTTTTCTGTTAAAGGGCTATTACCAACTTAAAGGGGCTCTATCATTCGGAAAAGTCATTATTAACTAAGCACGTACTTGCATAGCCTTTAGAAAGCCTATTTCACACGTACCTTTTGTATGTACATATTTGAATGAGCCCGTGTTTATTCATATGTTAATTAGCCTCCAGCGTGCACCAGGAAGTCTCAGCGAGCACTGACTCTCTCCTATGTGTACGGCACAGGCTGCTGCTTATGACTCATCTCCCTGCTCTCTCACACACACAGCAAACAATGCTTTCTGAGACTTCCGGGTGCATGCCTGAGCCTAATTAGCATACAAATAAAAAAGGGGCTCATTCAAAAACTACTGGTGCGATTTACATACAAAATGTAGGTGTGGAATAGCCTTTCTAAAGGCTATGTAAGGGTGTGCTTAGTTAAAAATGACTTTTCCCAATGATAGAGCCCCTATAAAAAGCGATGTCATAATGCTAGGATAGGCCATTATGATAAGATCCTAAGTGTCTATCTTTCTTGACCTCCACTGGTCCTGAGAATGATGGGGCCACTTCGCTGTTTTTGCTGCATAGTGAATAGGACCAGCTACAACACCCTGCATACTTAGGTGGTCAGCAGTAGAGATGGGCAAACCTCTGAAGATTTGTTTAGTTTTGAATTTGGGTGGTTTGATCCAAAGATTTGTTTTGGGTCGAAAAAGTTTGTCACAAAGCAGAGCTTAACCACTTCCGGACCGCCCATAGACTATTTACGTCCGGATAGTGGTTGCCTTGTTCTGACAGAACGTGCCACCACGTCCTGTCAGAACACAGCACCTGGATCGTGCAGCTTGTTGATACTGGGAGCTAGCTGTAAATTCAGCCGGAGCTCCCAGAGAGAAGACAGGGGAGATTTATTCCCTTCTCTGCCTTCTCAATCGCTCTGTATACAGCGCTCTGTATACATGGCTATGCGCACAGCCATGATGGGGATGCCCTCTGACCTGGTGGTCACGTGATCCGCCAGGCTCAGTGTCTTGCAAGAGCTGCTGGGTCCTACAGGATCCAGATCAGCTCTGTATACTGTGTATACAGCATGCAAGAGGCTGTATTCCTCCTGCAACTGGGGCTAATGTACCAGCCCTGGTTATAGGAGAAATCAGCCTCCTTAACAAAGAAAAAAGTGATTAGATGTCCCCAAAGGTCTCTTATGACCTTATGGGGACACCATCTGAAAAAAAAAATATAAAAAAAAATAATAAAAAAGTTTTTAAAAAATTTAAAATAATTTTATAAAATAAGTAATGTAAAACGTCAATAGAATACCATTATTAAAGGTTATAGCCCCACCCCGACAACACCATACAAAATAAAAATTACCGTAATGGAAAGGAAAAACTATGTTATAAAGTTTTTCAATGGCACTTTGTGTTATTAAATAATAAAAAAAAAAGGAAAGGTGAAAACCAGACACAATTTTCCTCCTATTTTGTTTATATTTTCCTGAATATAAACAAAATTAAAACACATTCAAAAATAAAAACAACATAAAAATAAAGCCCTATGTGTCTCTGAAAAAAGACGTAGAAATTAGTTAAATGAGACGTATGAGAAAAATGCTACAGCCCTCTAAACTGCACATACAAAATAAACCTAAAAAGTGTCTGGTCCTGGACCACAAATTGGCCCAGTACTGAAGTGGTTAAATTGGCCTAAAACCTAGTGTATGACACTGTCAGGAGTCCTAAAACTCTATCTAGTCTATTTCTAGCTCTCGAAGGCAAACACAACAGAAAGTATGTCAAAGTGACAGTGAATGTACAGTATGTATATGGGAAACTGGTTGTTAAGCAATTGATACAAACTGCTTTAACCATGCCACCTGCTTTTACGCATTTGAAAATTTAAAATGCCCCAAAAATCAGTCTGTTTTGGGTAAATGTGCTTCCTGTGCTTTGTTATACACACATGTCAGTTATATTGCAAAAAGCAATGGTCTTCTATAAAAAAAAAAAATAGCCCACTTTGGGGACTTGTAAATGCAACAGGATTGTTATTTAGTAGACAAACTTGTGGTATTGTGCCTGGTTGAAAAATAATATTGTAAGAAACAACAGTGGGGTTGTTTGTTTTATTTTGTAATTAATATACTAATACTGTGGTAGTAGCAAGTGGCAATAGCAGCAATGACATAATTTGACAATAAAATTATCCCTTTATGGGAGCACGTCACTAAGGAGTGACACTTACAGGATATCAATAAAAATGTATGTACTCAAAGAACACACTCATCTAAAGACCCAACGCTGGCTCTCTTTTCTTGTGCTAATGCCTCTCCGCAGTGTAAGCACCCGTTGATTCTTTGTTTAGGATTAAAATACCGTACATGCTCAATCTTCTCTGCTATCTCGCTTTGGACAGAGCCAACTGTGCATGTCCAGTCGGCCATTTTCATGTGGCCTCTTACACGTACTTTCTGTGCACAGGGTGAATGCCCCCTGTGCTTTCTGAAGACTCATTTGAATATAGAAGAAATTCTCCAAAACAGCGGCACGGAACAGAAAAATAAAGGTAGGGGAAGAATAGCCTTTCTAAAGGCTATTCCAAAGTGCTGTTAGTGAAAATAGGGTTCCCAATCATAGAATCCCTTTAAAGTGAAATTCACGGCTCATAGATATTCATGGCAAAACATCTGATGAATGCGGTCCTCACCTCCAAAACCTTCAACTGTCTTCAGAACAAGGTCCACTGACCTTTCACTTAAAGGGGTATTCCCACGTCGCATACTCACCAGTCTTCACTGCTGTAAAATCTTCTTTCTTCCTGGTTTCTTGCATCATTTGGTGGGCGGGGTTTCACATGCAACCTGCCGTCTAGCCTTTAGTATGTAAATTGCCTCAGTGGTTTCGGAATGAGTCTGTTTTTATTCATATGCTAATGAGCTTCCAGCCAGCACAGGAAGTTCCCAGCAGCCTCGTCTCTGCTATTATCTCCTATGTGTATGCAAGCAGGAAGTCATCAGCAGCCTGTGCTGTATATAGGAAAACATACATAGGAAACATATATAGGAAACAATAGCACGATAATGCACCAAGAGTCTAATCAGCATATGAATAAAAACAGGCTCATTCAAAAACCACTGAGACAATTCACATGCTAAAGGCAGGTGTGGAATAGCCTTTTATAAAGGATATGTAAGGCTGTGATTAGTTAAAAAATGACTTTTCACAATGATAGAGCCTCTTTAAAGGTACAATAGTACAACTCCAATTCCAAAAAAGTTAAGACACTGTCACTGTGTAAAATGTAAAGAAAACTAAGATGCAAAGATTTGGAAACTCATATAACCATATTTTATTCACAATAGAACATAGAACACATATCAGAAGTTTAGGTTTGCTATTTTTACATTTCATTTGAAAAAAAAAACAAAAAAAAACCTCATTTAGAAATTGATGGCAGCAATACATCTTTAAAAAGTAGGCCCATGTCTACCAATGTGTATCCCCTCTTGTTTTTCTAACAGTCTACAAACATCTGTGAAGTGAGCAGAACAATTGCTGAAATTTTGGGAAAGGAATGTTGTCCTATTCTTGTCTGATCTGCTCAACAGTTCTGCATCTTCTTTGTTAGATATTTTGTTTCATAATGTGCCAAATGTTTTCTATTGGGGAAAGGTCTGAACTGAACTGCTAAGCCATGGGTGTATGATGGGTGTAGCATGTGGTTTATCAATGTCATACTGGAATAGGCAAAGCTCTCCTTGCAGTGGCATAATGACAGGACCCGGAGGGACCACTATGATAATGGTCAGGGAAAGCAATATAAATATTGTTACTGGAAAGGGGGCCGGCATGTCAAATAGACGTCAACTGAGGACAGGTGACTAAAAATAATAAAAACTTATACTTGCCACTCCTGTGCTTCTGACCATTTCTGGCGGTGACTAAGGTGATGCATAATGATGTCAGCGCACCTCTTGTGAGTACTGAGGCCCAATCATAGGCCCCAGCAGCAACGTCACCTTAGTCACAGGCAGAAGAGGACCAAAGAAGGGGGGCTCTTGGGAGAATTATATACTGTGTGGGACCCCTGTGGGGAGCATAATTTACAGTGTGACAGCTACTGTGTTTGCATATTTCTGAAATTTCCCCAATGTGGGACTATTAAAGGATTATCTTATCTTATCTTATATTATTCTGTGTGTGGGGCCACTGTGGATCTTATAATACTGTGTGGGGACCACTGCAGAGCATATAATACTGTGGGGGGCTTGGGGGCCACTGTGGAGCATATTATACTGTGTGGGGCCCCTTTGCTATTCACATCACATGCCATCTGTATTGTAGCAGCCGTGCACTATTATTACAGGCTGTAATAACATTGCATAGTGATTATAAAACAGATACTGTGCGTTGTAAATAGTAAAGGAGTCAAGTGCTCGCAAAAGCACCACAGTACCTTCAAGTAGTTGATCAGCAGGGGTCATGGGTGTTGAACCCCACTGATCTCTTACATTTCTTAGACTGTTAGAACCCTGAAGATCAGCTGTCTCCTACACCATGCAGCTCCAAATATTGTTTACATGCTGGGCGCTGCTCACTCACCATATTCTTGATAACTGCAGTTGTGGGTACTATAGCTGTATCTCTTTCAAGTATCTGGGATACTGCTGCAGCACCTGTAACCATCAGTATTAAGAATACTCTGTATGGAGGAGGTAAGTGTTCCAGGCGAAAGATTGCACTGGGGCCCACAAGACTTTAGTTCCACCACAGCCCCCCTAGATATTATCTGGTTGGGAACATATGTTGTTTTAAAATATTGATAAACTGCTCAGCATAAATAGTGCCTTTCAAGATGTGTAAGCTGCCCATGCCACAGGCACTAATGCAATTGGAGATGCAGACTTTTGAACCCTGCACTGATATTAAACTGGATGGTCCCTCTCCTCTTGAATCTGCAGAACACATTGTAAATTGATATGATGGAGGTTGTCACCCATAGCTCCAACATACATCAGTATATGGAGTTCTTACAGGAGAGCTTCTCCATCTCTTTCCAGCAACTGCAGACAATGAGGATAGGTTCAGGTAGGCGACATAGTGATAGAGGGTGAGATCAGGGAAGAATAAACCGACCCTGCCATAAATTAGATCTTAGTTCCTACAATGCAACAGAAATTCTAATACTATTGACTAATAGCTTATGGCTAAAACAGATGTGTAAAGTGCAATACTCGATGATATAAAATTAGCAAATATTTCCAAAGTCTTACAGCACAAAAGTAATGCAATATATGAAGCAAACAATGAGATGGGAATTATTCTCTACAACTTCACTACCAGAAATGGTGAGTTAGATATTCCGTTACGTTACAGTACATTTATTTTTGTCTTTGAAGATTTGATGGACACACACAACAGGAATACAAAAAGGATTTTCTTGCAACTTATTTTAGTTTTGTAAAAGTCAATAAGAAGAGTCCTTAATGTGAAATGACATAAGATTACTTTAAAGGGGGGGTGAGGGAGTCCCTGAGGTGGTGTATTTGCGACTCAGGTAATGACATATTGAGTGGAGTACTGGTCCTGCATTTTCAGCTTCAGCATTTATCCTAGGAGAATAATTGAAAGTGAGAATATGTTTTTCATCGTTCCAGTGTGTTAAGGGACCTTTGCATAGCGCCCCAGTTGTACAGGCTATGCCAGATAGTGTTGCTTTTGCATGGTTCCAATATCAGATTGCCGGAGAGATATTGTTGACATATTAAGATCAACAATGTCTAGACATAACTGAAAACACATTATTAATGATAAAATCGTAATGAAATATATCTCTCCTATAGGACTGAACCAGGATAAATAACAGAGAGAATAATTTCTCTGTTTCTGATCTGAATCTGGTTCTACCACAGAATGAAGATGACATTTTATTCACAAAGTGTTCTGTACATTGTCAATGGCAAGTTCTAACTTTAGAAGGTACTGGTACGTATTTATTGTTCTAACCTATTCTGTTCATTTTCATTAAACTTTCATTTGCATGAAGTAGACTGGAAACATACACTGAGCCAAATTTACTAAGGCACCAAAGTTCTCGCTTGTACTGAAAAAATGGTGCTCCTTTTGCACCCTGCTAAACAATTTTCAGATGTTTTTGAAAAGTTTCAGTTGTCAAGATGAAAAATGTGTCAAATTTATTATTGGCACACACCAGTTTTTACATAAAATCATGGAATAATATAAGCGGATTCTGATTACCAAGAATTCTGCATAGTCCTTAGCAGTGGTAAGGTGCTGGTGGTAAATATACACATTTCCAAGATTACTGCTTGAGGGAGTGCTGTATACACTACGGGAATGCATAAGGTTAAAGACTTTGAAGGGTCAGCCATACTACAAAGTGGTTCCTGTCCCCATTGTTGGTAAGAGATGCTGGATTGCCTAGGAATGGAGATGAGTGAGTAGTATTCGATTGAATACCTCGCCGCCATAGGACTGCGTGTAAGTGACCGAACACCAAGGGGTTAAGCGCATCGAATATTCAATGTGCTTAACCCCCTGGTGTTTGGCCGCTTGCACGCATTCTTATGGCAGCGAAGTATTCAATCGAATACTACTCGCTCATCTCTACTTAGGAACACTATTCTCCCATCGAGTTGGTCATTTGCAAATGTCACTTAGAAGAAAGGAATTCATTCATACATTGGAAACAGTTTTTGCTAAATTTTCGCAGGAAATCTGCCAATATGTCACAGAAAATATGGTCTGGATATCAGGTGGTCTGTTCCTGTTGTATGTCCATCAAATCTTCACTATAGCTACTATCATATATATAGTGAAACCTCTCCGCTAGACAAACCATTTAAGAAGACCACCTGATATCCAAACTATATTTCTTATACGTCATAAGACCACCTGTAACTATAAATACATTGTATGTATACCTTCGGTCACCACTGTGATTGAGGAAGAATGTCACTAGTGTGAAGTGGACAAAGCAGTTTTCCTGTAGCATTTACCCGCTGTCTTTACTGGGAAACTTTAAACCTAAAGATGCAGTAAATCCGAAACATTGAAAAGAAGTGACATACGTATTTGCTTTACCTTATACTCGTTCAATATTGTTCTTTTCCAGCCGTTAAGGAAGTCTCTTCCCATACCTCACCTATTATTACCATTAAACTATCAGCTGTGTTTGCATTAAATTGTGTGGGCTTATTTATGGCGCTGAATGGTTAACAAACATTGCCGAAATAACTTCTGGCTCTATACCCTCAATGCTTGCCTTTTAACTCAATTATATGAACATAAAATAGTCCCAGATACTGGAGCAGATTTTTGCAATGGGCAATGAAAGACAAATTATACAGTATATTATACAAAAACATTTTTACTAAATTAAGCAATTTACAGGAGATTCTGCCATCTTCATGAGCACATTTGCTGAAGCGCCTAGTTACTGTTCAGCACATGCAAAGAAGATGTAGCCAGGAATAGCTCAAAAGGCAGCCACTTGGGTAAATTATATGAATACTGCCATCTTACTTTATATGGATGCGGGAACTGTGGTTCTGTAGTGTATACCTTCTCAATAGATGGAGCCCACTACTGAGCAACTGTGGCAAAGTATGAGAATATTTACACATTTATGTCCCAGCACAAGCCATTTAATGCCATTTAGAATTTTTAAGAAAGTGGCCAACCCCTTTTAAGAATTTGGCCCAAATTTATCTTCATGTGAATGGGAGTTGAGCTCCAACCAAACAGAATGGTGACTTCATAGTTCGCTAAGCTGTTTGCTTCTATCTGCTACACTGTGCAGATCCAATGGGTACCAGTCTTAAAGATAGAGCATCAATATGAACTCTCAGATAAGCCCTTTAAAGGGGCTTTGCCATTGTGAAAAGTCTTTTTTAGATAAGCACATCTTTGCATAGCCTTTAGAAAGGCTATTCCACACCTACCTTTTGTATGTAAATCGCCTCAGTGGTTTTTGAATGAGCCTGTTTTTATCCATATGCTAATTAGCCTATTGGTGCACCCCAGAAGTTTCATTGTGCACCTTCTGTGCTATTCTTTCCTATGTATGTGAATAGCACAGGCTGCTGCTGCTAATGATGACTTCCTGCTTCATGTTTGCACACACAGATAGGAGGGAATAGCAGAGACGAGGTTGCAGGGAACTTCCTGTGCTGGCTGGAAGCTCATTAGCATATGAATAAAAACAGCTCATTCAAAAACCACTGAGGCGATTTACATACATAAGGCAGGTGTGGAATAGACTCTCTAAAGGCTATGCATGTATGTGCTTATTTAAAAATTACTTTTTCCAATGATAGAGCCCCTTAAAGATAATTATTAGTAGCAGTGGCATAACTAGGAATGACGGAGCCCCCCGACTGACGCTGAAGACCTCGACCAACTGCTCCCTACCATCGTTGCCCCCACCCCATGCGCATTTCTGCGCACTCTATAATACCCCATATTGGCCCCAGTACACAGTATATGTCCCCATACTGGCCCCAGTACACAGTATTATGTCCCCATACTGGCCCCACTACACAGTATTATGTCCCCATGCTGGCCCCAGTACACAGTATTATGTCCCATTGTGGACACACATGAACAATTATTATACTCTGGGGTCTTTTTAGACCCCAGAGTATAATAATCGGAGACCCAGAGGGATACAAACATAACAAACTACAGTTACTTACCTATCTCCCAACTCCCCTGCATTCTCCATCGCTGTCAGCCATCTTCCGGGAGCCCTGTGTCGCAGGTCATATGACGTCACGCAAGTAGGCCGAAGCCTGCCTGGAGAGGTAAGTAACACAGTTTTTTATGTTATCTTACCTCTCCCGGGCCTCCAATTGTTATACTCGGGGGTCTGAAAAGACCCCCGAGTATAATAGTGCTTGTGGGGCCCGCGCTGTCACTTAATAGGGCCCATTATCGGCTGGCGTAACTCCAGCCGGTAGCAGCCTATTAAAAAAAAGGAAGTGGTAGCGGTTGTAGCCGGGCCCCTAATGTCCCGAGCCCTGTGGCAGCTTCTACCACTGCTACCACGGTACTTACGCCACTGATTAGTACTATTTAGTAGTTTTCACTGTTGTCTTGCAGAACTGGTTTCTTGAGTTTGGATTTAACGTCTGCATGAAATTTGCATGTCCTTTCCGTGTTCACATGGGTTTTCCATCTAGACCCTAAAAGCTTAAAAAGGTTAAAGGTTATCCATTTTTTTTTTTATTCTTTCAATTTATTACATAGACACACTGTATAAGGTGGTTGAGATGCTGCACATTTCCTTTCTATATGTAGCACAGTGAGTGTACTGTGCCGCTCACCTACTCACCTGTGACACAATCCTAGCCTGGTCCTATGTCAGGATCTAATTTGATTCCTGGTAAAGTACAGAGCAGCCAGTTTCTTCTTTTCCCCGGTACTGGACACATATAGTGGACATTATATGAAGGAAACAAAAGAAGACCAGGTAGCACCCTAACAAGAGTGTAACAGAATTATCTAGATACTGAGCCGTTAAAATCTACAATATCTACACAAAATCGGAATAATTTGTTATGTTGTCTATGTTATGTTATATTTATGTTGTATGTAAAAAATAGAGTAAAACCCTTAGATATATAGAACTGTTCCTTTTGCAATATTATTCATCAAGCCCATTTTATTAGATTATATAAAGTATGCAGTCCCCAGCCAGCCCCAGCATTACACTCCTCTGCATGGCCCATTTTGTACTATTATATAATTGCTTGTCCAGATCCATTTAATCATACTTCAGCGCTCAGAGCAGTTATAGAAAGCTAAACAGGTACCATGTTTCTAATCTGGAAGACAAGCATGGTTTGTGTTGTATCTGGTTGTTATCATGTCTTTGGCCACTGATTAAAGATCCTGAGATCATTTGACAAGATACATAGAAACAGCCCATTGCTCTTTTAATCACTGCAAGAGAAGAATGTCCTATTCATCATTGTGCCTGCCCATGTATCAAATCCAGAATTAACAATCCTGACCATTTCAAGGATTCGAAAATTGTATCTTGTGCTTTTTATACTAACCACAGGCCTCCGCACTTATTCAACAACAGACAGGGACCTGCATCTCTGCAAAAGCTAAATTTGGCCTGTCATTACGTAGGATCCATATGCATTTATTTACCCAGCTGGAATAAAATCTTTTAAGCCGTCTTCCATTTGTAAATGAGAAGTCTCTTTCTTGTGTAATAAAAACATCCTTAGTCAATAAAAGGATTCTTGACCTAAATTACTTCACACTTTTTTCAGCCCCATACTTTTCCCAATGGTGATAATTCCTCTCCCATACAAGTAAGCCCTTTAGAAGTTCAGCTATTTTGCGCTGTAATATTATGCTGTGTAGACAGCCACCATGTAATACAGTCTGCAGACATGCATGAGAAAGCTCAAAGGAAGAGATCAATAAAATCCAGATGAATCCAATATTGCTTCAAGAAGACTTAAGAAAGTCCAGCCATAAGAGCTTTAACCGAACCCTTATCCTGGATTCCACAGGGAATACAAGTGCTTAGTATATTTGTCACAGTTGTAATGATAGCTGGACTATAGGGCACACAGCACATATAGTCAAAGTATTCTGCTTTATGTCAAGTGCTTATGAATTATACGGAAATGGTCTGTGTAACCACTTGGAAAATGTTAGGCTGGTATTGTTCAAACATGACATGAAATAATTCAGAGGTTCAAAGAAAAACTTAAGGAAAAATCAGATAGAGATACAAATTATAGGATTGCTGGAACAAATGGACATAATGTAGAGGGTAAGGATCAAATGTGGCAGCATTTTGAGAAAGGCTGATTGAAAACTAGAAAGTATATTCTATATATTTTTATTTTGTTTCGCTTATTTGTATAGCGCCTACATATTCTGTAGCATTTACAGAATATAACTGATTAAAATGCTATATGATTCTTATTATCATTATTTTTTTTTATTCTTTTTTTGTAGACTGTGAGCCCCATATAGGGATCACAATGTACATTTTTCCCTATCAGTCTGTCTTTGGAGTAGGGGAGGAAATCCATGCAAACACAGAGAGAACATACAAGCTCCTTGCAGATGTTGTTCCTGGCGGGATTTGAACCCAGGACTCCAGTGCTGAACACTGAACCACCGTGTTGCCCCAATCATTATTATCACTACTATTAGTATTCTGTGTCTCTTAGGGCTAGTTCACACGTGAACTGCCCGCGCGGGTTTTGACACAGAGAGAGACGCGGCGAGCCGCGTCTCTCTCTTGTCAAAACCCGCCCGCCGCGACCATCGCTGTCGCGGCTTAACCCTCTGCTGTCGGCTCAAATGAATGAGCCGACATAGGAGGGAGCTGCGGGGGGCGGAAGCCGCGCGACTGAGACAGCGCGGCTTCCGCCTGAAGAAAGGACATGTCCTTTCTTTTCTCCGCTAGCAGCAGCTCGCCGCTAGCGGAGAACAGAAGCCCGGCGGTCTCCATAGACCACCATTATAAGGGGAGGTTTTGGACGCGAAATCCGCTGTCAAAAACCTCCCCTTATACTCACGTGTGAACTAGCCCTTAGACTTTTGCTTCTTTCATAGGAGTTATTATAAATTGAACATGTCATCTGATTTCCGTTACCCTGAGGGTATAATAAGATACAGTGAGATGCTGAGCTTCTTGGGTATATAGGTTTATGTGATTTAGAGCAGTGTTTCTAAATAGAAAGGAGAGTAAAGATCATATGGTGTCGGGCTGCTAAATCCTCGTCCTGCATTACGTTTCCAGAGTCACAATATAAAATTCTTATGCATTGGTTTCACATGCCAGCATTACTTCATACTCTTAGTCCTACTATTCTCTCTTCATGCTGGCGTTGTCAGACCTCATTGGGCGTGGTATGCCATGTCTTCTGGGATTGCCCTATTATTCGCTCTTTTTGGGCGGAGGTGAAGCTCTCTTTGTTTAGGGGTCCTGTTGGATCCCATGACTTACTTACTTACTCCCAGACATCTGGGCAAGAAGACGTCTCGTTTGTTTCTCTACTTATGTACTGCAGCGAAGACTCTTATTGCCTGTCACTGGAGAGATGCGCTTCACCCCACGAGGACTAGAGTGATTGACCATATGAAAGATATTGGCAACCTTCAATTTCTGACTGCCACATTGAATCATATGGTGGAGGCTTTCAAGTCTATCTGGTCACACTGGGACATCTACTGCACGTTGCATGGGTTTTGATTTTGTCCGAACCTGGTACACTTATTTCCTCCCGTACCCCTGCCCCCCTTCTTTCTTAATTTTTTCCCAGAAGACTGTCAATCACTGTGTGTAGACGGAGTAACCAGGACTCTTATAGTTTCTCTTAGGAGTCCGGTCATGATTTACTTCATTTATTCAGAGATCCATCTCCAAATCATACAAACCTACATATCACACAACCCAGTTTATTTCCCACAGTCATGTACTGCTTCCACATAGGGTGGCATACATTGTCTGACATTAAAGTTACCTTGAAATTGCCCTCCCTGAGATCATTTTTAAGGACCATGTTACAGCAATATGCTGTATGTCTGTATAGGAATATGCTGTCACTATACAAGTAAGCAAAATAAATACATTCTTCTCAGAACATGTAAAAGACAAAAAAAGTGTTTAACTACCAGATATGATGTGAAGCAATTTAATGGATTTGTTCTACCCAGTAATAACATAGAGGAAAATGATGTTTGTTTTTGGTGTGAACTAAAGCTCAAGAAGTTGTAAAATGTGCAAAAGGTAACAAAAACTTGTAAATTGTGTAGAATTATTATTCCTGTGCCATGCTTAAGTAAAGTTTGAAAAATGGGTGTGGCTTATTGGGATGGAGTCAACAGATTTATTAGACCTAAATCCAGAAAATTACATTTATTCTTTAGCAAATTTACTCCCGCTTGTATCAGGCATAGATGCAATTTTTTGCCATTTGGACAGTCCAAGTGCACCTTTTTAATACATTAATGTTATTCTACAGTTAGGTTCAAACATATTTGAACACTGATACAATTTTTTTTAACTGTTTACTGAAACATATTCAAGTTATAGAAATGGAAATGGACATAATGTCCGGACTTTCAGCTTTCATTTGAAGGTATCCACATTAAAACTGGATGAAGGGTTTCAGCTCTTTAACATGTGTCCCCCTGATTTGAAAGGGGCCAAAACTAATTGGACAATTGATTCTTGGGCTGTTGCATGGACAGGCAGGGGCAATTCCTTGGTCATTCTCAATTAAGCAGATAAAAGGCCGGGGGATGATTTGAGGTGCGGTTCTTGCACTTGGAAGAATTTGCTGTGAAGATAACATGCGGTCAAAGGAGCTCTCCATGCAAGTGAAACAAGCCTTCCTTTTGCGATCCTTTAGTCATCCTTTCCCCCTACGCCCAAACAGCAGCACAAGATGGGGTATTCCTGCCCCTGTGTACTGTTAGGACAGGTGGAACTTTTAATAAACTAACTAGTTACCCTCCCATAAAAGGTCCAGGAGACCTCCCCCTCCCTGTGTTTTTTTCTGTCCTGTTACCAGGACAGGTGGAGGGAGAGGTCTCCTCCTCTCCCACACATTCCTTTCTTTTTTGTGGAGGAAATCTCCCTTTTCTGGCCCCCCCCCCTCCCTCCATCTTGTGCTGCTGCTGTCGGGTCTTACCTGGGGTTTGGGGCTTTCTTTGTTTTCCAGACGGCGCCTCCTCCCTTCCCTGGTCTAGCGCGGCCCCCGGGGGGGGGGGGGGAGGTGGTGAGAGGCAGCATCTCTGTTCTCGGCGCTGCGGCGCCACACGCTCCCGGCTTCCCCGCTGCCTGAGGAGGTTTTTTCCGGCGGCCGGGGGAGGAACTGTATGTGCAGTTCCTTGTTTCGCCGCGGGCACTACTAGCGGTGCTCCGCGGACTTCCGCTCTTCCCGCGCATGCGCGGGAATCCGGTTCGCGCATGCGCGGACCGTCCTCCCCGCTCGGCCGGACTTTGGGAGCGCTTGAGCAGCGTTCCCACCCCGCTTTTGGGCTAAATTTAAGGGGATAGTGTTCCCCCTTCTCTCCTTCCTCCTAGCCAGCTTAGGCTAGGAGTAGAATGGTGCCCCCTATCCTGGCTCTGGCCGAGGGGATGGAAGGGGCGGAGCTAAGGTCCGCCCCGCCCCCGTTTTTTCCCTATTTAATCCTGGTCTGCCCAGAGTGGGTTGCCTGTCTGCTTAGCTTGCAGGTTCCTACTCTCCCTGGGCAACCAGAAGGTAGAAGAAATTTTCCTGACACTACAGGTGCTCTGAATTCCTTCAAAGATGTCATCCTCCTCTTCAGTGGCGGATAACCCTAAAAGGAAGGCTTCCAGTAAGCGTCGCCACCTTGCCTGCGCCAAATGCGAAGTCCCCTTACCTGATGGCTACGCTTATCAATGTTGTCGCGGGTGTCGGGGTCCCCCCTCAGAAGACACTTCGGTCCGTGACGTGGTTGGTTGGGTAAGGGAATTCGTCGAGGAGTCGATGAAAGAGATGAAACTCTCAATCTCTCAATTGTCCAAGAGACCACGCCTGGATTCGCCGCCTTCTCTCCCACCGATGGAGGGTCTCCAGATCTTGGACGAGGTATCCTCGGAAGAGGACAACCTGGACCCATCTAAGCCGGTATTCTCGGTGGATAGGATGCCCAAACTGCTAAGAGTGGTTCGGGCTAAGGAGTTGGAGGAGGCGGCTGAGGAGGCTCCATCTACCTCTCTCAGAGCCTTCAGGGCGGACCCAGACTTGGTAAGAAGGCTGGAGGCTGAATGGCGGTTCCCTGAACGCCCATTCATTGCGTCTAGACGCTTTAGGTCTCTTTTTCCCCTATCCGAGGCACAATCCAGCTCCTGGGGCCCTCCGCCCAAGGTTGACATAGCCGTCTCCAAACTGTCAAAGCGCACGGTAGTACCAGCGGAGGATGGCTCTAACCTCCAAGATGTGATGGATCGCAGGGCGGAGGGGTCCCTGAGGCATATATACGCCTCTTCCTCGGCACAGGCCTCAGTGGGCATTGCGGCTAGCGAGGTAGTCGCTAAACTGCGGTCAGACATCTCTAAGCTGGAGAGAGATATTGACTCCGGGGTCCATCGGGACGACTTGCTGTCGGCCATGACAAATATTTCCCTCATGTCTTACTATCTCTCGGAGGCGGCCTTCTACCAGGTCAAGCTGGCCGCAAGATCCATGGCATTGTCCACCGCCGCAAGGCGCCCCCTTTGGCTTAAGCCCTGGAGGGCAGATAATGCCTCCAAGTTTAATCTATGCGCCTTACCATTCGAGCCCGGCAGGCTATTTGGCAGCGAACTCGACCGGATAATGGAGGGTCTGGCCGATTCAAAGGGTAAGAACCTGCCCCAGTCCACAGGATCCAGGCAACGATCCTTTCGGGGCTACGCCCCCTCCAGAGGCATGTCTAGAGGCCAGTTCCGTAGGCGCCCCTCGGGCCCAAGAGGCGGTCGAGGTTCCTCCCGTGGTGGTGAGAAGAGATCCACCTTCTGACTGTCACGATCCCCTTGCCTGCAGGGCCAAGGTGGGGGGTCGTCTCTCCTTACATTTAACCGCCTGGCACCATCATATCCAGGATTCTTGGGTTCTCCAACTTATACGGGAAGGCTACAAGATAAGCTTCCTTTCCCTTCCTCCAGACAGATGCAGGAGGACCCGCCCTCTTCAGGGCACCAGACAACTTCATCTGCAAAGATCTGTGTTGGAGTATATCGACAAGGCTGCATTGGAACCCGTCCCTCTAAACGAACAAGGGCAAGGCGTTTACTCACCCGTGTTTCTAGTGCCAAAATCGACCGGAGGGTGGCGCATGATTATCGACCTAAGGTATGTAAATCAATTTATCCGCAAGGTCCGGTTCCGGATGGAGACCATAAGGTCGGTTCTCCCTTTCCTGCAGCCAGGAGATCTATTCGTCACCTTGGATTTGAGGGATGCATACCTCCATATTCCTATCTATCCTCCACACAGAAAATATTTACGGATTGCCACATATCTAAATGGAAGATTACATCACTTCCAGTTTACAGCTCTCCCGTTCGGTATAACTTCAGCCCCCCACACCTTTACAAAGGTAGTGGCCCCGGTCATAGCCGCCCTGCGCCTCCAGGGGATATTTATTGTCCCATATCTAGACGATTGGCTAATAAAAGCTCAGTCAAGGGAGCTCCTCGCCACGCAGTTGAGCATCACAGTGGCATTTATAAGCAAACTGGGCTGGCTAGTAAACTGGCAAAAGTCAGTAGTGGTTCCATCTACCCGGATTCAATTCCTAGGGTTCAACCTGGATTCTCTCAGTATGATGATCTCCCTGCCCTCTCCTCGAAAGGAGAAGATTGGTCGAGCGGTTCACTACCTATCCCGAACCAGGAAGGTTACAATCAGGACAGCGATGAAGGTCCTAGGTCTCATGTCCGCGACCATCGAGGCAGTTCCCTGGGCTCTATGGCATATGCGCCCGTTACAACTCGAGATCCTGAGAGTATGGAACCACAGTCCCATGGGACTTCAGAAGCCTATCCAGCTTTCCATCAGTGCCCGTCGATCACTACAATGGTGGTCCCAACTCAAAGACGGGAGGTCCACGGTCCAGACCTCCTGGACCCTGTTGACCACAGATGCCTCCCTAACAGGCTGGGGAGCGCATCTGGGGGAGACCCTAATACGGGGAACATGGAACCCGCAGGAGAGAACTGGCTCCTCCAATTGGCGAGAACTTACGGCAGTTTTTCTGGCACTACGGACTCTGACTCCCCATCTCCAAAGGAAGGCTGTCAGAGTAAGAACAGACAATTCTACAGCCGTCCAATATATCAACAAACAAGGGGGCACCAGGTCCCCCTCCTTGATGCGGGTGACCGACCTGATATTTTCATGGGCGGAGAAGAATTTGTCCCGGCTGTCAGCGGTACATATCAAAGGCCACCTCAACGTCCTGGCAGATCAACTAAGCAGGGGACTAGTGACAACAGCCGAATGGTCCCTGTCCCCGGAAATTTTCCAACAGCTTACCAGGATATGGGGTCTCCCCGAGGTGGATCTGATGGCCACCCAACACAACGCCAAGGTGGGACGGTTTTGCTCCCTGTACCGGGACGGCAATCCCTTGGCGATCGATGCCCTGTCAATACCCTGGAGCTTCAAACTAGTATACGTTTTTCCTCCCATTCCAATGATTCCCAGGGTGTTGGCAAAACTCAGGCAGGACCAGACATCGGCCATTGTCATCATGCCGTTCTGGCCGAAAAGGGCATGGTTTACCCACCTCATGTTAATGAGTCGAGGGACCTACTGGAGGCTTCCGTGTGTCCAAAACCTGGTAACTCTAAACAGTCAGCTCTGCCAGGATCTGGACAGGTTCAACCTCACTGCCTGGAGGTTGACCGCACCGTACGTGGAGACAGAGGATTGTCCCAGGCCGTTTTAAGAACACTGGCCCACTCTAGAGCGGACTCAACCAATCGTAGTTACCAGAGGATCGCCCAAGTATTTAACGATTGGGGAGCCAGGAGGCAGTGCGATACAACATCCATCGAATCAGTCCTGGAGTTTTTACAAGAAGGGTTGGACAAGGGATTGTCCCCAGCCACCTTGAGAGTACATGTCTCGGCGTTATCCGCTCTATTGGGGACTAGACTGTCTCAGAATCCTCTTATAAGGCAATTCCAGAAAGGGGCCTTCAGGCTCCGACCCCCGGTTCGGCCCCCGGCTCCCCAATGGGACTTAGCCCTTGCAGGACCGCAGCTATGTGGCCCTCCATTTGAACCTTTAGCTGAAGTGGACTTCAAGTACCTCTCTTGGAAGGTGACCTTTTTGCTGGCAATCACATCTGCCAAGCGAGTGGGTGAGCTCCAGGCCTTGGCGGCATCAGAGCCATACACAGTCTTTTTTCCAGACAGAGTCCAGCTTAGGGTTGTTCAAGGTTTTCTGCCCAAGGTTCCGTCAGTGGAAAATATAAACCAGACTATAACCTTGCCCACCTTTTTCCCCTCTCCTTCCTCGGAGTGGGAGGAGAAGATGCACAGTCTGGATCTTGTGCGAACATTGCAAATATACCTGGACCGAACAGGCCCATTCCGTAAGTCAGAAAACCTGCTCATCAATTTTTTTGGTCACAACAGAGGGGTTAAGGCGTCCAAACCTACTCTGTCAAGGTGGATCAGAGAAGCCATCTCAGTGGCCTTGCAGACACAAGGGCTGCAGGTTCCGGAATTTTTGCGAGCCCACGCTACCAGGTCGGTGGCTGCATCATGGGCAGAGAGGCAGTCCCTCTCAGTAGACCAAATCTGTGCGGCTGCATCTTGGTCTTCCCACTTGACGTTCGCCAGACACTATAGGTTAGACTGGCATGTTTCCAAGGCAAAATCTTTTGGTTATTCTATCCTGACCTCTGCTTGTCAGGATCGCCCTCCCTAGAAGGGGTATTACTTGTTAAATCCCCATCTTGTGCTGCTGTTTGGGCGTAGGGGGAATGGAAGATTATGTAGATAATCTGTTTTCCCTTAGCCCAAACAGCAGCACAAAGCTCCCTCCCTTTCTTGTTAAAGGATAAATTATTATAGTCGGTATGGTACTTGGAGACAAACACAGGGAGGGGGAGGTCTCCTGGACCTTTTATGGGAGGGTAACTAGTTAGTTTATTAAAAGTTCCACCTGTCCTAACAGTACACAGGGGCAGGAATACTCCATCTTGTGCTGCTGTTTGGGCTAAGGGAAAACAGATTATCTACATAATCTTCCATTATCCTAAGAGAAGATCACTCTGCACAGAGAACTAAATGATCCTGAAATCTTTCTTTTTCTTTTTAGTTGCTGTGACTCCTACCGTAGTATCTTTTCTATCTGCTTTTCTAAGCTTGTATGAGTTCTTTCTTATAATATATTACTGTATTATCCATGCTGCTGTAACACACTGAATTTCCCCATGATAGGACTATTAAATAATTATCTTATCTTAAGTTGCAAAAACAGAAAAATTCATCTGAGAAATTGCTACAATATTATGACTGGCAAAATCTACAGTTGGTGCATCCTGACAAAGAAAGAAAGCACTGGTGAACTCATCAATGCAAAAAGACCTGGACACCCATAGAAGACAACAGTGGTGGATGAGCGCAGAATAATCTCCATAGTGAAGAGAAACCCTGTCATAACAGTCAACCAAGTGACAACACTCTCCAGGATGTAGACGAATCAATATCCAAATCTACCATAAAGAGAAGACTGCATGAAAGTAAATACAGATGGTTCACTGTACGGTGCAAGCCAGCGCAGTTCTGGAAGAACATTCTTTGGACATAAGAAACCAAGATCAACTTCTACCCTAATGATGGAAAGAAAAAATTATGGTAAAATCTTGATATGGCCCATGATCCAATGCATACCACATCATCTGTAAAACAAGGTGGAGGCAGTGTGATGGCTTGGGCATACATGTCTGCCAGTGGCACTGGGTCACTAGTGGTTATTGATGATGTGACACCGGACAGAAGCAGCCGGATGAATTCTGAGGCATTCAGAGGCATTCTGTGTGCTCAAATCCAACCAAACTGATTGGTCAGCGTTTCATAATACAGATGGACAATGACCCAAAACATAAAGCCAAAGCAACCCAGGAGTTTATTAAAGCAAGAAAGTGGAATATTCTTGAATGGCCAAGTCAGTCGCCAGATCTCAACCCAATTGAGCATGCCTTTGTCTGTCTGATGTTCAAGACGTCAGGCAGTCATTGCCAACAAAGGGTGAACAACCAATTATTATAAATTAATATTTAATTTACGATGATTTAATTTGTCCAATTGCTTTTGAGTCCCTGAATGAACGGTTGTGTTTATTTTTTATTTTTTAATGTAGATTGTGAGCCCCACATAGAGCTCACAATGTACATTTGTTCCCTATCAGTATGTCTTTGGAATATGGGATGGAAATCCATGCAAACACGGGGAGAACATACAAACTCCTTGCAGATGGTTTTATGCCCTTGGCGGGATTTGAACACCAGGACTCCAGCGCTGCAGTGCTAACCACTGAGCCACCGTGTGGCCCCCGGTTGTGTTTATTTATAGGCTTTAGTTCCTCACATTTTTATGCAATCATTTTGTTCAACCCTCTGAATTACAGCTGAAAGTCTGAACTTCAACAACGGCATCTGAATGTACAGAACAAAAATTAGAGAAATATTGTCTCTGTGCAAATATTTATGGACCTAACTGTATAATGGAACAGGAAAACAGAAATCCTAGTAAAGAATTGGACATAGAAAACACCACTGCAGTTTTGATACAGTATGTTTTAGCCAGAGCCAGAGATGGAACCAGCAGATAGGAAAGCATATGTCCTTTGTTAAAGGAGTCTATTACCTCCCCCCAAGCATAGTCAACCACCACCACTGTGTTACAGAGCACATTACAGAGATAAAAAAAAAAAAAAAAAAACATACCTTTATTATATGTGTCAATTTTGTATATTTGGAGGAAAACAACAATGAGGCAATTTGATACAATGGGTCACACCTTCAGCTTCCTGGAGCACATCAAGGAACTGTTACCCATTCTTCCTAAGCAGCAAGATCAGTGCTCCAAGGTCTGAAGGTCCCCAACTCCAGTGCACCAACTATCTCATTTACATAAAAACTAAGTTTTTTTTCTCCAAATCTACAAAACTGACATAGATGACAAAGTTATATTGTATATCACTGTGCTCATGTTCTCTGTAACACAATGGTAACAGTTGAATATGCTTTAATAGTTGGTAACAGTTGAATATTTACAATTCTGTGTCATCAGAAAATTATCTATTTTTTTTGTTAAAGTTTTTATGTCAAACACATTTTTTAAGAAGTTTTGATTTTTTAAAAATATTTTCTATGACATTATCTATATTTAAAAAAAGTACTAAGCCCTGCAATTTTCATTGTGGCCATTAAGCAACATTGAGCTGTCATTGCACCCACTACTGACAATAGATAATGTCACAATTTATCTAGTTCTATTCTCTGCATATAAAGCGTAGAGCATATCCAGATTTCATATCTTCATATCTGATTTTAATAAATGAACAAATAAAAATCTGTCACAAAATCTGCAGAATTTTTCCAGAAAACAATGGGAGAGATTTATCAAGGCTGAACCCCATTAGCTTCTACTTTTTGGTTCCATCATGACACATAGGAAATATCAAGAAGTGCCCGCTAAGCCAATTACTGGATGATGCAGGTCACCCCTATGAATGGCTAATCAGTCCGAGAGTAAGGAGGAACCTGGAAGCAGAGACCAGCAGGGACCTGAAGAACGTCAGAACAGGAGCAACCCATTTAACAAAATATCTTTGTGTGTAAATTGTCAACTGAGAACAGTTGTAATATGTGTAGATTCAATCTGTGTAGCCAACGTTGTAACTAACCAACCACATACTATATATAATATTGGTGTCTTATGCAGAATTGGACATTTTATGCTTCTGAGGCAAGTCTTCTACTTCTGTACCATGTGGGCATAAATGAATTTATCAAACCGAATAAGGATAATAATATCCTTCATTTCTTTTTTTCTAACCTTCAATATACACAAAGATTTACATGATATTTCAATGTCTTGTACTTATTTCTGACAAGTAGTAATTCACTGACTGGTATTTTTCCTGTATGTAACTGAATAGCTTAATTGTAGGCCATCATCTGAGCTACAATATCAATTCTAATCACAACTTTAATTTCTCTGTACTTTGAGCAATTTTCCCAATAAATTCAGATTCAGTTGCAGATTCCTTTGCCACAGTATAAGACTCCGCATATATAGTGTTTAACCGTGTCTCAACGCCACTATGCAAAATAAGTCAATGTTGTTTTTACTTCTGGTCATGATTATGACTGTGCGTTGTGTGCATTGGAATCTCTCCAGTGGATGTAAATTAATGTTCAGGGACCCAGGTTCATATAGAAAGTTCAATAGAAAATGTTCAAGCATCCGTAAATTTTGAATCTTATAAAGACCACCCTTGCTATTGAATTTCTTGCTTAAAATAACACGTATAAATATATCTGGGCCTAAATACTGAAGCTTCTCTATTATGTTTGTAGGTTCAGGGCACAGTTCATAGTTGTGGGACACCGGTTGCTTTTGTAACTGGTATTAATATGAAATCTGTCTTGAGCGCACACAAGCTTGTCGGCCGCCATGTGGGAAGCAGACTTAATAGTGAAAAACAATAATATTGAATAATAATGACTTAGTATCCATTGAATTCTAATTAGGTTAAACTCAAAAAAAGATAAACGTTTGCCAGATATAGATGAGTTAACCACTTCATTGCCAGGGTATTTTTCTTCCAACAATTAACCTTTTTTTTTTTTAATTGGAGAGTCTGACTTTATGCCAACTTGCCAAGCAAATGAAAAAAATTGTTGTGTCTCTAAAATTGCTATGTGTAGCAACTCCAACTTTATGCAGATTTTCTTGTAAGGGTCTGTTGACATTACTCCTGTATAAGTTATACAATATGTGAGGAGGATGAAGACCTCAACAAATGTTAATTTCTAAGCATTCTGTGACATATGTCGCCCATAGACTGCCATGTAAAAAAATAAAAAAGTGCCTTTGCAGACTCAACTGCCATCAAAAAGGGGTAGCCTCTGTCACATAAATGATATCCTATGAATATATTTGTCTTGCACCAGGTGTTTTCGTATTGTGTTCACAAAGCTGAAGGAGAACCTTTCATGTCCTCATCGATATGCAGTATTATATAACGCTAGAAAGCCGACAGTGCGCTGAATTCAGGGAAACTGTTATCAACTTTATGCTGCATTCACAGAGGACTGCAGAAAGTAGTGGCAGCCATGTAAGTAGTTGTAGAGAACTTACTGCAGTTACCAGTAGATATAGGGTACAATTGTTCATGAGAAACTGCAGCCTGTGTCCATCTACTATGATTGATATAGTAAAGAAGTCATCAATTGTCATGGGAGAGCTGGGGAATGACACTTAGTGAATAACTCTTTTCGGGCCATGGCTACAAAGATTAAAAACTGAGTTCTCTAAGGCTTCCTTCACCTTTGTATTTAAGAAAACATTTAAGTGAATGGCTGTCCATAGAACACTAAGACCTGGTTCACATCTGCATTCAGTATTCTGTTCAGAGAGTCCACTTGGGGACCCCCTGAACGGAAAACCGAACGCATTGACAAGCGGTGAGCAATGAAAGCACACGGACCCCATAGACTATGGGGTCTGTGTGTTTTCCATGCAGTGCCCGCACGAGTCATGCAGAGAGGAAAGTATGCATGTTCTGTGCGGACACAGTGCGGAAAACACACACACCCAATTATAGTCTATGGGGATTGTATACTTTCATAAGCTCATCGCTTGTCAATGTGTTCGGTATTCTGTTCGGGGGTTCCCATGTGGACTTCCTGAACCGAATACCGAACGCAGATATGAACCAGGCCTTAAAGAAGTAGCCTCTAATACCTAAAGCATTGGACCCCCTTCCCATCTATGTTGTTCATGACCGAGTTCAAGAATCCCTTTATTGAAGTCCAGTTCTCTTCTCTCTCTAAAGTTGCATTACATTTATAGATCACAAACCATTTGGAGTGATAAATATACTATACAATAATAAGCGACATCTGGATAGTGCGCTATTACTATTTCATTGTGTCTATTTATCAAAGTCTTCATCACTGTATGTTCAGAAAAAGTTTCTTTTTTCATTGCAGCCATGGATTCATTTAGGCAAGTCTGGTTTGCACATGGACATCTTTCAATACTCAGCCTTCTGACAGGTGAGGTGAAAAAATACAGACAATGCCGTTACATTTTACTGATTTCCTAAAAGACATACCAGTCCAGTATCATGCACAGTAAAGGAAATGATGGAATTTCCTTGGGTATATATTCATGGTTATTTTCTCTTTGTTGAGTTAAATGTATAAACAATTCTAATATTATATATATATATATATATATATATATATATATATATATATATATATATATATATACAGTCCTATGAAAAAGTTTGGGCACCCCTATTAATCTTAATCATTTTTAGTTCTAAATATTTTGGTGTTTGCAGCAGCCATTTCAGTTTGATATATCTAATAACTGATGGACACAGTAATATTTCAGGATTGAAATGAGGTTTATTGTACTAACAGAAAATGCACAATATGCATTAAACCAAAATTTGACCGGTGCAAAAATATGGGCACCTCAACAGAAAAGTGACATTAATATTTAGTACATCCTCCTTTTGCAAAGATAACAGCCTCTAGTTGCTTCCTGTAGCTTTTAATCAGTTCCTGGATCCTGGATGAAGGGATTTTGGACCATTTCTTTCTACAAAACAATTCAAGTTCAGTTAAGTTAGATGGTCGCCGAACATGGACAGCCCGCTCTCAAAT
Organism: Leptodactylus fuscus; assembly: GCF_031893055.1. Taxonomy (NCBI): domain Eukaryota; kingdom Metazoa; phylum Chordata; class Amphibia; order Anura; family Leptodactylidae; genus Leptodactylus; species Leptodactylus fuscus. The sequence continues at coordinate 265,446,658 of NC_134265.1, forward strand.
GATCTGAAAAGAAAGATTGTTCAACATAGTTGTTCAGGGGAAGGATACAAAACGTTGTCTCAGAGATTTAACCTGTCAGTTTCCACTGTGAGGAACATAGTAAGGAAATGGAAGACCACAGGGACAGTTCTTGTTAAGCCCAGAAGTGGCAGGCCAAGAAAAATATCAGAAAGGCAGAGAAGAAGAATGGTGAGAACAGTCAAGGACAATCCACAGACCACCTCCAAAGAGCTGCAGCATCATCTTGCTGCAGATGGTGTCACTGTGCATCAGTCAGCAATACAGCGCACTTTGCACAAGGAGAAGCTGTATGGGAGAGTGATGAGAAAGAAGCCGTTTCTGCACGTACGCCACAAATAGAGTTGCCTGAGGTATGCAAAAGCACATTTGGAGAAGCCAGCTTCATTTTGGAAACAAAGATTGAGTTGTTTGGTTATAAAAAAAGGCGTTATGCATGGCGTCCAAAAAGAAACAGCATTCCAAGAAAAACACTTGCTACCCACTGTAAAATTTGGTGGAGGTTCCATCATGCTTTGGGGCTGTGTGGCCAATGCCGGCATCGGGAATCTTGTTAAAGTTGAGAGTCGCATGGATTCCACTCAGTATCAGCAGATTCTTGAGAATAATGTTCAAGAATCAGTGACGAAGTTGAAGTTACGCCGGGGATAGATATTTCAGCAAGACAATGATCCAAAACACCGCTCCAAATCCTCAGGTATTCATGCAGAGGAACAATTACAATGTTCTGGAATGGCCATCCCAGTCCCCAGACCTGAATATCATTGAACATCTGTGGGATGATTTGAAGCGGGCTGTCCATGCTCGGCGACCATCTAACTTAACTGAACTTGAATTGTTTGTCCAAAATACCTTTATCCAGGATCCAGGAACTGATTAAAAGCTACAGGAAGCGACTAGAGGCTGTTATCTTTGCAAAAGGAGGATCTACTAAATATTAATGTCACTTTTCTGTTGAGGTGCCCATACTTTTGCACCGGTCAAATATTGGTTTAATGCATATTGCACATTTTCTGTTAGTACAATAAACCTCATTTCAATCCTGAAATATTACTGTGTCCATCAGTTATTAGATATATCAAACTGAAATGGCTGTTGCAAATACCAAAATATTTAGAACTAAAAATGATTAAGATTAATAGGGGTGCCCAAACTTTTTCATAGGACTGTATATATATATATATATATATATATATATATATATATATATACATATATATATCATTAATGTGTAGGGAAAGGGACATATGGGCGAGCACTTCACCTCTTCATCTCTTACTGTAACTCTTCTTCTAATGATACGTAGTGGTTTTTTAATACATCCTGTTCTATATAAGGGGGTTAATTCTGTTACACAATAATTAATACCAACGAGTTCAGGGCTTTAAGAGTCACCGTGCTATTTAGGTATCAGATTAGTGAACACGATTACATAACTAATTGCCTGACTAACCGCTGATGGATATGTTCCATTAGGATTTACTGCTCTATGCTTTTTCTTTTTCTCCTGGTCCCTGCAGAGATTATGTTTACTGACTTGTAATAGCTGGTGAAAGGCGGCTTGTCCAACATGGCAGCAAGCTATTTATGAGCTAAAGATTGGTGTTCAAAGCCTGCATTCATTATTTGCTTTCGGCTGTAAAAGTAGTTGGGGACCGGTACTGGGAAGTATAATAATTTATTGAATCATTTTTTTAATTCCTGTGGAAACTATTCTTGTAAGCATCGGTGAAACCAGGATATAAATCATATGTTTATTAGCATTATGTGGTGCCTGGTGTTTCTAGTTGACTTTGCAGAGTTTACATAAAAGAATGGTTTACAGTGACATAAGCGTAATTCAAAGCAAGAAATTAAATATTAGCTTAGATCAGCTTTTTTCAAGCTAGATTTATTAGGGAAGGCAAATATTGTATAGGTTTTGTGAATGGGTTGTAGAATTCCAGGAATAGCTACAGCTAATGTGATAAATACACATTTTTTATTGAAAGTCCAAAAATGTGCTCTTTTTAATTCAAGTGTCACACAATAGAAGTGTCTGTCGTCTCCTGCAAGCTCTCCTATAGGAGAAGGGCCACCAACCTATTAACCAGTGTCAAAAGACCTCACAAAGCTAAGGGACCATTAGTCTATCCTCACAAAATTAACCCGTCTGTGCTTACGCAGTTGAATAGGCGACCACTCGTGTATCCACAAGGTTAGGTTAGGCCGCCCTAAAAGAGGAAACCCAACTGTGTGCGGGTAAAGAACCTGATATATGCTAACCAAGGGTCATGTCCTAGAGCTTTATGATGATCACAGAGTTTCATATAATAAAACTGTCTTAAATCAAATGAGAAACTGAAGATGAGGGACCATTCTCCGTTATTACAAGGCTGGCACCGAGTAATCTTCAGTTAAAATCAATATAACTTGTTGGCAAGCTTTCCTCTCCGATGTTACTGTCTATGAGAAGCTGCTGACATCTGGTTTATGATTACATCCTCAGCGGAGAAAATCTGTATTGGACTTTTCTAATGATCAATAATTCTGATATCATGGAATTTGTTTCCGGTGCTACATAAGCATTCGATGATAAAGTTACACACTACAATTACTATGATGAGCTAGTCAATACAAAGCAAGACAAATAAGTATCAAGATTCTGAGATCTGCACATATAAATGGAAAGAGTCAAAAAAGACATAAAAGGTTAAAAGTGACCCAGAACATGTTCATCTGACAAGTATCTAAGTTTTTGGTCATAGCAGCTGCTATGTCTTCTACATTACTAGTTTTGCTTATCCTTGAAACAGGCTTATATATCCAAATCTATGGTTAGTGCCCCTACCTTTCTGACAGGGGAGAGAACTATTTTCACTCCCTTGACAGCTATTGTTCAGACATCGAGATTTTCTTGTCTGGTTGTGAGCAGCTCACAGGAAGTGTTATGTACACACCATTGGACCATCAAAAATTAGGCAACCTCCCTTGGGCTGTGAAGCATAAAGTACAGATCTACTAAGCACCAGGTGCTAGAAAACTATTAAAACACCAAATATGATTATTGTTTAGTAATTTAATATGAGGTTTTTTTTTAATACATGATTTATTATAAAAAAAGGATGAGAAAATAAACATAAAATGAAATCCTACTAATACTATAAATATGAAAGTTTGTGTGTTCGGATGTTTGTTACTCAATCACACAAAAACGGCTGAACATATTTGGATGAAATTTGGCACATGGATCTTTTGTAACCTCGATTAACACATAGGCTACTTTTTATCCCGGTAAATGACATGGCTTCACGGCTGTTATGAATTTATTTTCATATACTATATGAAACTGCAGGAGATTTCAGCTATTTGCAGTTTTCTGATAAAGCCTGCTCTGTTATGTCTCTATGTAAACACACAGATAACACAGAAGCTGCTCAGACACTGAGATAGGAAAACCCCTTCAATCTAAATTGCCAGATGTAGCAGAACTGTGTATGTACAGATGTAGCAGAACTTGAAAACGGCAGAACGGATTTGGATGAAATTTGGCATATAGATAGTTTGTAACCTTGATTAACACATATAATACTTTTTATCCCAGTAAATGATATGGCTTCATGACTGTTATGAATGTATGTTCACATACTATATTACACTGTTCTTGGCAGCAGGCTGATAAAGCCTAGTTCGGTCCTGCTTTCGACCTCTCCCTGGAATCGCTCCTCTGGCTCTTCTCAGTCCTGTAAAGAGAGAAGTGCATGATCTTGCGAGAAGTAAGAATGACATCGCTTCTCCCTTCACTGTCAGAAACGCCCTTCCAACAGTGAAGGGCTTAATTAACATACAGGACACCAAAAATAACGGAGTTCTGAACTCAGCAATGAAGAGGGCTAGAGACAAAATTCAAAGTGCCCCAGAGTCTGTGCAGCAGGGCCTATCACATGGTGCAGAAAACTGCACAGCCTTGGGGTGGTGAAAGGTCCTCTTTTAAAGATGCCTACTGAGGCCTGGTTCACATCTGCATAGGTAATCCTTCCGGGGGAGTCTGCATGGGGACCCTTCTGAAAGGACTACCGAAACACATTGGCAAGCATTGAGAGTAGACGCACCCCACAGACTATATTGTGCTTTCCCCACGGTCTCTGCATGAGTCATGCAGACAGGAAAGTAGATCGTGAACTACTTTTCTGTCTGCATGTTCTAAGCGGAGACCGTGCGGAAAGCACACAGACCCCATTATAGTCTATGGGGTCCATGTGCTCTCACTGCACACCGCTTGCCAATGCGTTCGATAGTCCATTTGGGAGGGTCCCCATGCAGACTCCCCCGGAAGGATTACCTATGCAGATGTGAACTAGGCCTAAGAACAAAAGAAACTATGTGTTAATACTTCTATAAGAACCTTCAGCTACTAAATGTATTCACCCTTGCTATAAAATCATAGCTACCCCTATTTATGTAGTTGGTTTGAGCGAATAAAGCTAAGATGTAATACCACACATAACCTTTGATCAGATGTGGCACTGTTTTTCAAATCCTAGATGACCCTATAGAAGAGCAAGGACTGTGGAATATGTTGGTGCTGTAAAGTTAAAGCAAATAATACTCAACTCAGCAATACTACACTGCTCTCATTCAGATGTTGTCTGGGTTCTGCTGGTCTGTACTTCCCTCAATAGTAAATGCCATTTTGCAACAGCTGACTGAGGCGTATCATCAGTGTAGTCTGTGACCGGCTAAGTGATCATTTCCTGCTTGTTGAGATGGACCAGAGGGCACCCAGGCTGTGTTGGGACGGGATCAACAGTGAGAACTGTATTGAATTTTAGTTATTTTTTTAAACTCATTTTGAGTCTTTTCAAGAAAAAAAAAATACCTGTCCTTTTTGCTACTTGAAATGAAATTTTCAGTAAAATATTCAGAGTATCGTTTCGAAAAAAAATTTGCTCTGTGTTCAGTTAGTCACAAAATATGAAGTACAAATGAAACCCAATGCGGTAGATTACATATATCCCTCGTAAATCTTTACCACTTATATAGGGTGACAATTAAACGATCCCTTAAATACTTAGCCTGTATTCCTCAGTCTGATGAAATAATAGCTCCTATAACTCATTGTAATCAGGATTAACAGGGTAATAGCTCTGGTTAGTGACTCTGGAAATAGAACAATCAACTGATATTGTAAACTAGGAAACTCCAATGACTAGTCCTGAAAGATCTCAACAAAGAACAGATCACATAAGAAATAATATTCCGCCTCCAAAATCTAAATACTGATGGACTGATGTACAGTAGAACGATAAACTTAGCATAAAAAGCGATGAAATAATCTGCTGTTGACTATTTTAGTAGTTTAATATTACATTATTCAGGTATTACATTTACTGCCATCAATTGTCTTCAACAATTTTCTACAACTGAAATGGTTTCCTGTGTAAGAACTGATTTTAATGAGTGTCTGGTATAATTTCATTATATGCTTTATATAGCGTACATGCATTACATACACAACTCCGGTATAATATACACTTTTTGAGAGCACTAAAAATCCAGGATTTGAAAGAGTGGGATAAAATTTTAAGTGTTCCTGACATTTCATTTGGCACTTCATCATAAACTGCCATATTTGTACTGGAGAATTCCCACTATATTTGACTATTATATGACTTAGAGTTTGCATTATTTAGCAGTTTTCCCCTCTGCATACCTCTAACCCTGCATATGCTAATTTTGACCCTGCCAGAAGTCATGCAGTCCCTTGTTTGCCCTCTCACAGTATAATGTCACCTTAGTGCCCCCGTCACATGGCCTAATGCCCACTTAGTGCCTTCATATGGAATCACGCCCCCATGTGGCCCACACCCAATATAAAGTCCTCTTGTTGCCCTCATACAGTGTCATGTACCCATGCACCTCGCAGTATAATGTCCCCCAAGTGCACTTAGCACATTATAAGATCCCCCTAGTGGCCCTCACACAGTATAATTCACCTCAAATGGTTCCCACAAAGTATAATGCCCTTGTGATCACCACCCAATATAATGCCTCGTTGTAGTCCCTACACAGTATAATGTTCCCTTGTGGACCCCTCACTTTAAAATTTTTCCCTGTTGCCCCCCACAGTATAATGTCCTCTTGGAGCTCCACACAATATGATCGCTCCCACACAGTATAAAGTCACTGACTCTCGCACAGTACAAATGCAAAAACTTGGAGCAGGAGACGTGATACAGGGATTTTACAATCTGTCGGCAGCAGCAGCAGGAGTTTAATGGTGAAATAGGGAGTTGACAGCTTTGTGTTCAACTCTATGTGTCTGAAGAGTGCAGATAACTTTGAAGCTAGGACATATTGCTTGCTTCCCAGGACAGGGGGACAGCACTTAATAACTGGGACTGTCCCACTAAATATGGGATGGTTGGCAGGTTTGCATATTACAGTTTTTTTTTTTTTTTTTTTTTTTTTAAATAACTGCTTTTATACAGTTTGTTATGTTGCAATACTTTTGCAAAATACAAAAATTTGTAAAAAAAAAAATTCTTTGAGTTGCCATATTCTGAGTTGCCCATTACAACAGCAAAAAAATTGCAGTTTGGCTATTTTATTTCAAAACTGATTTTATTGGGCATGAAAATAGTAAAAAACAAAAACATTGCTGGATCATACAATCACACTCAAATTTTAGGGCTAATACAAAGTCAAAGGTACAGTATACAAATTATGACAGTTTGCTACAGAAACATGTTTAGAGCATTTTTTTAACAAAAAAATTAGAAGAAAAGGGCCCCCCCTTTTGGGTGCTGAGGGAGAGGTGGGAGGGAGAATTGTGGAGGGGAGAGAGAAACGTAAAGGGGGAGATGTATAGGTGGTAGCAGGAATATTTTAAAAAAAACCCATTAACTTCTATTGCAGGATGCCTATGGCAGTGTATAATAGAAGCTCTGTAATGGCAGGCTTCCATAGGCTCCCAGCTGTGTAAATAATGGATTTGAACAACCTGCCAAGTTCTTTCAAAAATTGTGTGCAAGTGTACCTACACTCACCGGCCACTTTATTAGGTACACCATGCTAGTAATGGGTTGGACCCCCTTTTGCCTTCAGAACTGCCTCAATTCTTCGTGGCATAGATTCAACAAGGTGCTGGAAGCATTCCTCAGAGATTTTGGTCCATATTGACATGATGGCATCACACAGTTGCCGCAGATTTGTCGGCTGCACATCCATGATGCGAATCTCCCGTTCCACCACATCCCAAAGATGCTCTATTGGATTGAGATCTGGTGACTGTGGAGGCCATTGGAGTACAGTGAACTCATTGTCATGTTCAAGAAACCAGTCTGAGATGATTCCAGCTTTATGACATGGCGCATTATCCTGCTGAAAGTAACCATCAGATGTTGGGTACATTGTGGTCATAAAGGGATGGACATGGTCAGCAACAATACTCAGGTAGGCTTTGGTGTTGCAACGATGCTCAATTGGTACCAAGGGGCCCAAAGAGTGCCAAGAAAATATTCCCCACATCATGACACCACCACCACCAGCCTGAACCGTTGATACAAGGCAGGATGGATCCATGCTTTCATGTTGTTGACGCCAAATTCTGACCCTACCATCCGAATGTCGCAGCAGAAATCGAGACTCATCAGACCAGGCAACGTTTTTCCAATCTTCAATTGTCCAATTTCGATGAGCTTGTGCAAATTGTAGCCTCAGTTTCCTGTTCTTAGCAGAAAGGAGTGGCACCCAGTGTGGTCTTCTGCTGCTGTAGCCCATCTGCCTCAAAGTTCGACGTACTGTGCGTTCAGAGATGCTCTTCTGGCTACCTTGGTTGTAACGGGTGGCTATTTGAGTCACTGTTGCCTTTCTATCAGCTCGAACCAGTCTGGCCATTCTCCTCTGACCTCTGGCATCAACAACGCATTTCCGCCCACAGAACTGCCGCTCACTGGATGTTTTTTCTTTTTCGGACCATTCTCTGTAAACCCTAGAGATGGTTGTGCGTGAAAATCCCAGTAGATCAGCAGTTTCTGAAATACTCAGACCAGCCCTTCTGGCACCAACAACCATGCCATGTTCAAAGGCACTCAAATCACCTTTCTTCCCCATACTGATGCTCGGTTTGAACTGCAGGAGATTGTCTTGACCATGTCTACATGCCTAAATGCACTGAGTTGCCGCCATGTGATTGGCTGATTAGAAATTAAGTGTTAACGAGCAGTTGGACAGGTGTACCTAATAAAGTGGCCGGTGAGTGTATAAGAATTGATTTTGTTTTCAAGATAAAGGGTGGTCACACCGAATATTGCCTTGATATAGATTTCTATTAACATAAGGGGTAACTACCGGGGTAGCAACAACTGCTACCGCTGCATTTTTTATTTTTTTATTTTACTAGGCTGATACAACTTTTTTTATTACTCCAGATGGTAACGGACCCTATTTACTTACTGATCCTGGCACTATTATTATACTTGGGGGGGGGGGTCTTTTCGGACCCACGACTATAATGATCAGAAGCCCAAGATAGGTAAAGGAACATAAAAAACACTGGTACTTACCTCTCCGAGCTCCAGACAGGCTTTGGGCCTACTTGTGTGATGTCCCTGACGTCAAATGATTGGGACCTGCGTCCTGGGTCATTTGACGTCCCAGATGTCATTGAAGATGGCCGACACCACCAAGGAATGCAGTGTAGACAAGGTGAGGTAAATAACAGTTGGTATCCCCCTCGGTCTCCGATTCTTGTGGGGCACAATACTTTGTGCAGGGGACACTATGGGGCATGATGAGAATGTTGGGACTGGGGGAAAACATATGCACTTGGGTTAGCAACTGTCTCACTTATAGGAAACAGAGGGTACTTGTTAATGATAAATATTCAGACTGGGTCACAGTCACCAGTGGGGTGCCACAAGGGTCAGTATTAGGTCCTCTCTTGTTTAATATCTTTATTCAGTTTAGAGAAAAGACGTCTACGGGAAGATCTAATAACAATGTACAAATACATGAAGGGACAATCTCGATCTTTCTAAGGATCTTTTTACGCCTAGGCCAGTGACAATGACAAGGGCACATCCACTATGTTTGGAGGAGAGAAAGTTTCACCATAGAAGGGGATTCTTCACAGTAAGAACAGCGAGGTTATGGAACTCTCTGCCTCAGTAAGAGGTGATGGCGGATTCATTAAACAAGTTCAAAGAGGCCCTGGATGCCTTTCTTGAAGAGAAAAATATAACAGGTTATGGACTCTAGATTTTAAGGACACGTTGATCCAGGATTTTTATACTGACTGCCAGATTTGAGTTGGAAAGGAATTTTTCCCCTGAATTGGGGCAATTGGTATGAGCCTCATGGGGTTTTTTGCCTTCCTCTGGATCAACACTGTAGGGACTGTAGGGTTATAGGTTGGACTTGATGGACTGATGTCTTTATCCAACCTCATCTACTATAGTATGTAACTATGTAGTGTGTGCAAAGGCCACTATAGGGCATAATTAGTGTTTGCAGGAGCCACTATGGGGCATAATAGTGTGCACAGGAATGTGGGGGTAGGGGGGTTTGTCGGTTGGGGTCTTCGGCAAAAATTCGCCACGGGGCCCCACCATCCTAGTTACGCCACTGTATTAACACTTCTTAGTTTGCTGCATTTTTTGCACACCTACCTAAAGAATTTTCACAGTACTGTATGTCTGGAAATATGTCCAGCATGTAGAAAAGAGTCATGTACTTTACCAAACACATTTTTATACTCAACAATTCCTTTCTGTATTCCAGTTACTTTTCAGCACTTTAGTGTTTTTGTTACTGGAACAGTCCCAGCACATAAAACAAACATGAATTAATTCAGAGGATAATAAATACAGTAGCATATTATTAGGATTTATGTATAGTATATATTCTGAAATTCTGTATATTTATTTATATATATACAGAATAATACAGAACCAGCATCTGTGTTCAGACTAGTAGACTAGTGTGTTTTATATAAAAGCAAAGTGTTAGGAAATTGTTATCACCAATAATGTACACAATGAACCACCAAGTAAATACTGTAAAAAAAGCTATATCTTACAAATCTGTGGAGTCCACCTTCCAGGGTCCCATTGCTCAAAGAAAGAAAAGGGAGAGTAGACCAAATGAATATTCAGAAAACAGACATTATTGTGCTAGCCTCATAGAATTGTGCAAGGCTCGGAAGATTTCTAACAGTGCTTGGGTTACTGCTGGCTTCAATGTCCAGGTTCCTGGATTGGTATAATCTATAACTGATGAGCAGAGGAGAAGAGGTGTAGGAATCCTTTAATATTGTCCACTTAGAATCACCCAGCTTTCTAAGGCCCAGATTAATTAATTCTTCCTACTCTTCTGCTTTGCTCAGTAGTTTGATTCCTTAATTTGGTGGGAGAATGAGGTTTTATGGCAAATATCTGCACAAGCACTGTCCATCAACACTCGTGCATACAAGAAAACATGTAAGAACCACAGTACCTTCATTTGGAGAGGGTCACAGATATTAGAGACCTACCAATTTTGGCAATCCTAGATATATCCCATACAATTTAATGGTGTGAGTAATTATTGCAATTGCTGTTGGCCTGAAGCACCTAGGGTACAACAAACGAAATAATTCTAAGGTATCAGTAGACACCCAGCACTAATGTCCACTATCGGTGCCCGAATAAAATGTAAATAAAACCATATAAATTTGGTATTCCAAGAATTGTACCAAAACATAGAATACAGGTGACATGTCATTTTGACTACACAGTGAATGCGGTAAAAACAAAGAGTTCACAAATGTACTTTTTCTTCAAATGCACCCCCATTCAGAATTTTTTCCAGCTTCCCAGTACATTGTACAGAATAATTAATGGTGGCATAATGAAGAAAAATTAGTCCCGCAAACATTAAGACTCAAATGGTTCTGAGAGCAGAGAAATAAAAAAGTTATGGGGTTTGGAAGGGGGGGGGGGGTCAAAAATGAGAAATGAAAATCAAAAAATGCCATCGGGGGGAAGGGGTTAATGGGGAGGAGAGTAACCCCAGCAGGGGGGAGTTACCCCAGCAGCCTATTAAAAACACAAAAAACAAAACATCAGGGGCTTACTGGGCTCCCTCATGCACCGAGTCCTGTTGCAGCTGCGACTGTACCATGTATCATGTACCAGCAGTGGATAGTATGATGGTGTTCTAGCGTGTCTGCAACCTCAAATTAGTTGCTGCATGTACTGTCAGCTGCATTATCCCAACGTAGGCAACCTTAGACCTTGATGAAGAACAGAAAATGTGGGAATCCTTAAATTTTTGAGAAAAGTCACATTCTATTTCTGGAAGTATCATGAGGAGTAAAGAATAGTAGCCTCTGAATTGTATCATGATTGTTCATGTAGGAATAAGGGTTGACTTCCTCTTCTACAATGGAAACACTAAGCAGATTTTTCTATCCCTTTAGTGATCTTCATTCCTTTTGCTCCAAACCTTTGTGAGGACTGTGCATGTATGGATTTCTTTCTCAGCAGATTACGTAACATCCTGTGGCAGTCATAGACCATGTGCAATGTACAGGGAGATAAAGCAAACAAAGAATAAAAAGTTACAGCTTCCCCTTAAGCTTACACTGTGAGGACATGCTGTGTGGCCATATGTGACCAAACACAATCATGCAACTGCATAAAAAAGACCCCATGAACACTTCAAATATTATTTTAACAATACAGACTACATTTTTAGAAATTCAACATTGAATTTATGAGATCACAACATGCAAGGACCATATATTATTTAGCTTGTCTTCCTTCAAGTATATAAAACACATTTTGTAATTTAGTGGGTATTTGACTTAAATTGCTTTAAATTTCTCTTTAAGTGCTTCCCCACTAAGCAAATAACCCAGAAGGTCCTTATGTCAACTTCAAAGGTGAACATGGAATTTCAATGATTTGTCTGAGGAAAAAAAAAATTACCAGACATTGCCATACAATGCGAAAAAGATAAAAATATCTAACAGGAAAAATATAATATCAATGTTATTCTTTTTTACAGCAACCTGTGCACAATACCCAAAGTGGCCAATGTATATGACCTGCATCGTAATGAATTTATACTAACCCTCTTGTCGCTGCCCAATCACACATTAACCCCATCATGCCCTGTGCCATACATTTAATATAAGTAGTGGCGGGAATGCAGGTCACAGCTGTTGTGCTGTCAAGATCATCCACATAGGGTTAATTTAGTAGTAGTAAATTACAAGAGAGGGTACTCCCTAGGCTTCTGATGTTAGAGATATACAACTGCTTCTCTAGCACCTTTAATTGAATGAGGTTCATGCCTCTTCCTTATGAAAATTTTTATGTTCGTGGCACATAGATTTGTGTTGCTGGGGACATGGCTAGAACCTGTAAAGTGGACGTAGTATTGCCATTTTTTTCAATTCTTTTTTGGTCTTATTTCTTTTTCCCCACCATACAGTTATAATCGACCTTTAAAGGCATTTTAACATTACATTTTTTTCAATTCCCTTGTAGATGGGGCTGATACTTTATCGCCATATACAGGAGGACATATGGGGACATCCTTGTAGAATTAATTGCCAGCCGCTGTATATAGTCAATGGGCTGATGACAATTCGTTAAATCAATAATGTGTTTTGGGGAATCACCGTTCATCATCAGATCACAGAGATAAAGACAGAAACGCCTAACTTCTATTTTACTAGTACTACAAAATAACAAGTAAGAAGTGGTAACAGGTCCTCTTTATCAAATATCTAGTCCAGGGGTCCCAAACTTGTCCAGCAAATGTTCATGGGCCGCATTGATCGGACGTTGATGACCAGAGGCATAGCTTGAATTTTCTGTGCCCAATTGCAAAAACCATAATGGAACCCCTACCTACCTTGTGTCACTTAGAATAATTGTATATTTCATGGGACAGAGGGATCTTTGGGGCCCCCTTAATAGACACCTACCTCTGAACCCCCTATAGCTATTCCCCCTTTGATGACCTAAGGAAAAGTAATTTATATCAAAGCTCCAAAAAGTTCTTTAACCCCTTCCCGCCGATGGCATTTTTTGATTTTCGTTTTTGACTCCCCTCCTTCTAAACCCCATAACTTTTTTTATTTCTCCGCTCCCAGAGCCATATGAGGTCTTAATTTTTGCAGGACAAATTTTTCTTGATGATGCCACCATTAATTATTCTATATAATGTACTGGGAAGCAGGAAAAAAATTCAGAATGGGGTGGATTTGAAGAAAAAATGTATTTCTGCGACTTTCTTACGGGCTTTGGTTTTACGGCGTTCACTGTGCAGCCAAAATGACATGTCCGCTATATTCTGTGTTTCGGTATGGTTCCAGGGATACCAAATTTATATGGTTTTATTTACATTTTGACCCCTAAAAAAAATTCAAAAACTGTGTTGAAAATTTTTTTTTCTAAAATTCGCCATATTCCGACGGCCGTAACTTTTTTATACGTAAGTGTACGGGGATGCATCAGGCGTCTTTTTTTGCGGGGCCGGGTGTACTTTTTAGTTCTACCATTTTCGGGAAATGTTATTGCTTTGATCACTTTTTATTCAAATTTTTATCAGAATTAAAACAGTGAAAAAAGGGCGGTTTGGCACTTTTGACTATTTTTCCTGCTACGGCGTTTACCGAACAGGAAAAATATTTTTATAGATTTGTAGAGCGGGCGATTTCGGACGCGGGGATACCTAACATGTATATGTTTCACAGTTTTTAACTACTTTTATATTTGTTCTAGGGAAAGGGGGGTGATTTGAACTTTTAATACTTTTTATATTTTTTTATATTTTTTTTTTTACTTTTTTTTTTTTTTTTTTTTTGCATTTATTAGACCCCCTAGGGGTGTTGAACCCCAGGGGGTCTGATCACTAATGCAATGCATTACAATGCTAATGCATTGCAATGCATTGCAAAAAATCATCATCTCTTTTGCAGGCTGCATAGACCAGCCTGCAAAAGAGAGAATTTGCAGACCGGCTGGGAGCCTTTAACAAGGCTCCCGGCTGTCATGGCAACATGACGTCGGCCCTGGAGCATGCTCCAGGAGCCGGCGATCCCTGCCAAAATGGGGAGGCATTAGAGCCGGTTGTCTACTGCTTAAAGCAGTAGACACCCGGCGGCTATGGCGGCCGCCCGGCTCCCGGGCGGTCGCCATAGTTACAGACCCGACATGCGCCGTACTATTACGGCGCATGTCGGGAAGGGGTTAAAAAGTCTGGAAAAACACTTAAAGGACTGTATTTTTTAGTGTATAAGTCAGCTATCTTATGTACTTTGACTGAAAACATTTTTTTTACTGTATCTAACATTTGTGCAATCTACAAGTAAAAATCTCCTGCAATGTCTTTGTGGAGGCCAGGATGCCACTAACAACTTCCATATTGAGCTTTCAGTAGTAAACCTGACAAGAAAGTTGGTTTCTTATCTCATGTGGACCAAGACAACAATACCATAAAAAGGCATGCCAGTTTACATGAAAGCATTTCAGATGATCCCTGTTAAGATCTCCTTGGAGCACAGTGATATTTTGGTTCTATGAGCTATAATAAAAGAAATACATCAGGGAAACAGATGGGGATGATTTTAGATGGGGTATAAAAATATGTATTTGCTTACCTTTAGCATTTTTTTTATTTCTGTTGGTATAATAGGTGTTATTGAAAGGCACATGTACATGAAGATTATTATTGTATCAAAGTAATCCTTCACAATAAGCAAAAGAAACTCAGGACTACAAATAGGGATGGAAAATCTTTAGTCATTGTTGAAGTTTGATTTTCCAGCACTTATCGTAATCTGAATTTGGTGACAAAGGACAGGTAGGTGATAATTGCCTGATCTTGGGAACAGTGGCCTAAGCCTCCATTTCATACTCCTTGCATGATCTTAGTGTGGAAGAATTCAAATGACACACTGGTTGTGCTTTGAATGGGAACAGGGGGCTTGGGATTCTCACTTAAATAAAATAAGATAATCCTTTAATAGTCCCACCATGGGGAAATGCAGTGTGTTACAGCAGCATGAATAATACAGTAATACATTTCAAGAAAGAACACATAGAAAATAGCAGATAGAAAAGACACTAGGAGTCATAGCAACTAAAAAGAAAAGAAACACTCAGGATCATTTAGTTCTCTGTGCTGAGTGATCGCCGTTTAGCCTGCTGTTGCTGGGGTTTCAATGGATAAAGTAGATGAAATGTTCTTTGTGGGACAAACCTTCCCAACAAACCTTGAACAATGAAGGATTCTTGCTCTTGTATTCATGCTACAAATGTTAAAATGCAGGGCAGCACGGTGGCTCAGTGGTTAGCACTGTAGCCTTGCAGCGCTGGAGTCCTGGGTTCAAATTCTGCTAAGGACAACATCTGCAAGGAGTTTGTATGTTCTCCCTGTGTTTGCGTGGGTTTCCTCCGGGTACTCCGGTTTCCTCCCACACTTCAAAGACATACTGATAGGGAATATAGATTGTGAGCCCTATATGGGACAGTAACTGCCAATGTCTGTAAAGCGCTGCGGAATATATATAAAAAAAAAAAAAAAAAGCGTAATAAATAATCACATGTGGCCACATTATAAACCTATTATGACATACTTAAATCATCACTGATATTAGAAATGTACTGAGGGAGAAACTGAACCTTGGTGGAGTGGACCACCCCCTGTCCAACTGGATACTAGACTGTCTCGTAAACCGACCTCAATATGTGAGAGCCCGGGACTGTGTGTCTGACACTGTGATCTGTAGTACGGGGGCACCACAAGATACTGTTCTTGCCCCATTTCTCTTCACACTGTACACTGCTGACTTTAGGCACAACTCATCCAGCTGTTAGTTACAGAAGTACTCCGATGACTCTGCAATAGTAGGCCTTATCACTGATGGCGACGATAGGGAATACAGAGACTTAAACCAGGATTTTGTTGAATGGTGCCAGCAGAACCAGCTCAGGATTAATGCTGGGAAGACCAAGGAGATGGTGGTGGACTTTAGTAATCGGAGAAGTGCTCTGACCTCGGTGGAGATCCAAAGGACATGCATTGAGCTAGTCAGGACCTATAAGTACCTGGGTGTGCTCCTCAATAATAAACTAGACTGGGCTGATCACATGGATGCGCTGCACAGAAAGGGCCACAGCAGGCTCTAACTGCTCAGGAGGCTGAGGGCCTTCAGAGTCCAGGGGCCACTTCTTAGGGCCTTTTTCAACTCTGTGGTTGCTTCACCCATCTTTTTCGGTGTGGCCTGCTGGGGGAGCAGTATATCAACCAGGGACAGAAATAGACTTGACAGGCTGATCAGAAGGGCCAGCTCTGTCCAGTACAGGTGGTGGGTGACAAAAGGACACTGTCTGTGGTGAGCTCCATGTGGAAAAACAAATCCCACCCCATGTATGAGACCTTGATGGCACTTAGCAGCACTGTAAGTGACAGTCTGCTTCACCCCAAGTGTAAGAAGGCGCGCTATTGCAAGTTCTTCCTTCCAACCTCAATCAGGCTACATAATCTACATCAGACCAAGTGAAGATCACACCGCACAGAAAACTAAATGTTTCTCAAGTCTTCCTTCTTTCTTTCTTCTCTTCCTTAGCTGCTATGGACTCCTAGTATATCTTCTCTTCTCAGCATATGTGTGTCTACTTCTGTGATATTTTACTGTGCATTATCCGCTATCTGTATTACTATGCTGCTGTAACATACTGAAATTTTCCCACTGTGGGTCTATTAAAAGATTATTTTATCTTATCTAAAACCTGCCACGTTCTAGAAGAGATCTGCAGCTTGGGAGATATTTTTTTGGAAGCAATTTTGGTTGAAGTTCAAAATAGTCATTCACTTAATAGTGAAGGAATATTATAGAGGTGGTTGTGAAATCTGTGGCAAAGACTGGTAAAAGAGCAGAAAGTGGTCTGCTGGATAGTACACCCCAGATTAAAGATCACTTGTTGAAGGAAATATGGGTAGAGGGTGAGGGTAGATTAAAATCAGGAACAGCACTGTGCATTGTTAGGTGCCACCCCTGTCGAACACATGCTACATCTGTATCTCATCAATGTGTCTTTCTAACCTTCCAATTTCCGACAGTACTGTTAATATGTTTGCCAAGTCTCTAATGTTTCTTTTTCTTTCATTTGAGTTTTGTGTCCTTTTTCTTGCTGCAAATGTATGTTTGTCTGTTCTACACTGTGTATTTAGGTGTGTAGTTGAAGTCAGTAAGACACTATGAGCTTCAGTATAAAGGACTGTCCATCAAAAACATTGTATACTGACCAGGGTTTCATCTTGGTGGCTAGTGTAGTTTGCCTTGTAATGTAGAATCTGCTACTACTAATGTTCTGGTTTATTCTTTATATTGGTAATAAAAGAACAGTTTGTGGAGATACTATGCTATTTATTAAACGGCAACTAAAATATCTCTCCAATCTAATGTGACAATAACATTGACATCGGTTTTTATCATTCTACCTAACGGCTAATAAAGGCGTTTTCCACTTTAGACAATTCCTACTTAGGATGAGGTTCCACATTGTGGAAATGTAGCTTTTTGGTTGAAGATTTTGCTGCGGTTTTTTGAACCTAAACTAGGAGTAGATTGAGAAGAAGGGAGAAGTATAAGAACTTCCTATATATTCCCTATTCCTTTTGTAGACATTCTTGGCTTTTTGGCTTTGGCTCAAAAAACCACAGTAAAATCTGCAACAAAAAAAGCTGTGTTTCCACAACGTGGGGCCTCAGCCTTTAAGGGTCTTTTGAAAATATGTTAATAGCAAAGTGTTACCTTGTAACCAGCTATTACTTGTACTGAAGCTTGACATTAAGAGTTCCCTTTCTCTGCAGCGCCTCCACAGGGTATATATTGCATTACAGTACACTGTGAACATGTGGTCCTTTGCTGCAAACAGTTTTACAGCACTTTAGAGTTTGTTATTACCTGTGGCGGTAAATGATGGTGAAATGATCGGCCATAGCCTCATTTGCTTCATAGGTTACATATACAGTATACTTGTAGCAGGTTGTATTTACAGTTGTATGCACAATTGTTAGTTTTTAAATTTTTACCCATCCATACTTTACCTTCACATCATCTCTATAGGACCATTTAAGAGAAGCCAATAGTCCATAGCGTTGGATAGTGACAGCCCCATGCCCAAATGACATTTTATCCTGCGGATAGGTAATAAGTTTGATGGTCTCTTTACAGGACTTTATAGTTTTTGATCCCTTTATTACAATTAATACTATGAGTTTAGTAGTAAGCAGTAAAAGCTATGTTTTATGGGACAGCAATAGGGAGCAAGAAGGCTCTTTTTGATCTTAGGGTTAGCTGTGCATACAGTGGTGTAACCAGAGGTTTAAGGGCCTGATGGAAAAGTTCGACTTGGGCCCCCACAGCAAACTCCTCCACCTTTTGTGGTACAGCCTCCCCTCCAGAATCCATACTTGACAATACTCTGACCAGTTGCTTCATTTGGCATGAAAATGTTAATTTTCTTTTCTTTTTTTTAACAGTGAAAGGCTAAGTGTCATAAATTTTCTCACTCCAGTTCAGCAGCAGTGGACAGGGGTAATAAATTTATAATGCACAAACTGCTAGTAATCAGGGGGATTCAGGAAAGTGATCAAAAGTTTAATCAGCCCTCATTTGGTGAGGGTGACTTATGGACCCCCAGGCTTATGGATCCAATGGTAGGTGAGACCACTGTGAACCATTTAAGTTATGCCAGTGCTTTTGGGCCCCCTAAGGCTCCTGGGCCTGGATGCAATTGCACCCTTTGCACCCCCTCAAGCTGCGCCCCTTTGTGCATAAATACCTTACACCCCACAACTATTATAAGGAACAATTTGTGTGGCCAGTTTTCATAAATGTAAAACTTGGGACAACCCCACTGGAACATATACCTACATAGTATTAGCCTATAAAATACATTGATACATACAGCACATTAAAACTTTTCCATGACTTTGTTGGGTTGAGTAGTCCTTGAATGCTTTATTTTGCTACTTCCTTCAAAGGCAAAATGATTCAAACAGAATTTCTCAAGCCAATTCTACACAGTCCATATTCTTCTCTCACATTCTTGATATTAAAGTTAGCAAGGAGAGATTAAGAAATCTAAATTAAAATCAGAAAAAAGCAAATTGTGTGCTTGCCAAGATTAGGGATCTTGTGGTTTATCTCACATCATGTCAGGCTCCTAATGATGGCAGAAAAACAATTTGTGAGATGCCGTTTTCAGAAGTTACTAATTAGCTTTCCTATGACAAGTGTTTCGCAATCTCAATGACCTTTCTACGCTAATCTCTCTGGTCAAGTAAATTTACTGCCAAACCTGATGTATTTCCATAATAAACAACCCCCTTATTTCATAGCTGTCTATTCATGTAGGTTCCATACAGTCTTTTCTATGTGTAACAGGTGAAAGTGATTAAATCTTCTGGATGGGCATGTGGTAGAGTGTCTACTATGATTTACACTGGATAAAAGGCTGACATCGGGAAAATTTAAGGGCCATATGTAATTATCTAAACATGGTTATTTAATTTTACATAGGGCATCAATAAAGTCACAGATGTAGACTTTTCTCCAACACATCTTATAGGTAAGCACTGCTATGGTATGATGGAAATCTTAACTTAGAATTAGATAATTGCTTTTTAGAAGTGGCACGATTTAGCAAATAATTATATTTTTATTACTAAAATGCATCTAAAATAAAAAACCAAGTAGCTTTGTTAAAGATATGTAAATATACTTAAAATAGCTAAATATAAGGGCTCTAAGATACAAAGAAATGGTATTCACTGATCCCCTGCCTGTCCAGTTCTGATACTGCCTGAATCACCACTGCGCTCCATTTTCTGGTATTTGAAGCATATAAGAAATGCTTGAACATGCCAGATCAGTCAATCACTGCTGAGGAGAGTCACTGTTCTGGCCAGAGATTATCTGGCCTAGTTGACATCTGCGTTTGTTATTCCGTGCGGGGAGTTCCCTTGGGGTCCCCCCGAATGGAATACCGAATACATTAAAAAGCGGTGACCAATCAAAGCACACGAACATCATAGACTACAGTGGAGGCCGTGTGTTTTCCGAACGAATCATGTGGAGAGGAAAGTAGTGCTTGAAGTACTGTTCTCACCGCATGACTTGTGTGGACACCGCATGGAAAACACTCCGACTCCATTATGAGGGTCTATGGGGTCCGTGTGATTTCATTTCTCACCGCTTTTTAATGCGTTCAGTATTCCATTGGGGGGTCCCCAAACGGAATACCGAACGCAGATGTGAACCAGGTCTCTGAGAGGTATTCTGCAAGCATTTTTGTGTGTTGAGTGACAACAAGATGTGGTAAGCAGCAGGGGCTCAGGCAGTGCTCAATAGAGCATTGAGGATTAGAAATTAGATCTATATTTTCATTATATTTCGTGGCTGTAAGAGCAATGGACCAAGCAGATAGGACAATGGTGGTAGTAGTAGTTGTTGTACAGGCAGTGCACAGGCAAGGACCAGGGTGACTCAAGAAATGTTATCAAGGACCAATAAAATGGTTACAATATAATACAGATTTCTATTTACTGGTAAACGTCAACAATCTCATCAATTTTGATTAATCAAATTTTCTGCGGTTCACCCATCATCACTGGAGACAGAATCCACACTTTCACTTTCCCCCAAGCTTCAACATCCAGCTCACGAGCTTCTGAGTACCTTCTAAGTATCTGCCAGGTGTTGGTGCTGACTCTGGTCATTTACTAGTGTTCCTTTTATATGTGGGCCACTTTTTACGTCTCCCAGGATTTGCTGTGTTCTGCACAACTGCAACAACAAACTACAACTGACAATAGGTTCACACCTGCGTTCGGGTTTCAGTTCTCGGTGTCCACTTGGGGACCTCATGAATGGAAATCTAATCCACTTAAAAAAAGTGGTTACCCACAAAAAACTGCAGACCCCAAAGGTTATAATAGAGTCCACCTGGTTTCTGGCCAGTTTCCGCCTGAAAAGGACAGAAAAATGCGGAGAGAAAAGTCCTTGCAGGACCTTCATATCCACATTTTCAAAGCAGAATGGGGAACAGAATCTCTGAGTGAAGACAGGGCGCAGGTGTCAATCTAGCCTTAAAGGGGTTGTCCCATGAATAGCATCCTATCTATACTGATCGTTTATGTGGATTTAAGACTTTTCCTAAATACATTGCTTTATCAAAACTGCTTTGTTTGGCCACTATCTTAATTTATTCACTTCATTGTTGACACTGCGTTTCTATGGCCACTGGGCTTATCTTCTCATTTACCAGGGAGGAGGGAGGGGCTGACAAGCAACTGAACTCCTCAGATAGGGGAGGGGGAAGTGAGCGCTCCGGGATTACTGTGCTGCCTATCTTCATTTTTTCCATGAGATAAGGAGTCCGTTACCTCTGTATGCAATGCAAGCTGACTCAAATCCAGCTCTGCTACATCAGCTTCATACTGTGGTAATGCATTTACAACCAATCCCTCATTACTGACTGCAAACATGGCAGATA
Organism: Leptodactylus fuscus; assembly: GCF_031893055.1. Classification (NCBI taxonomy): domain Eukaryota; kingdom Metazoa; phylum Chordata; class Amphibia; order Anura; family Leptodactylidae; genus Leptodactylus; species Leptodactylus fuscus. Next base: position 265,468,218 of record NC_134265.1, read on the forward strand.
GCAGAGCAAGTGAAACCCCGCCCACCAATGTGCCAAGAAATCCAGGAAGTGAACAGAGCACAGAACAAGAGCTATGGGAATACCCCTTTAAGTCTGAATTGGTCTCGCCAGTTCCTGTCTTCCTGGCCTTTGCCCCTAGCCTCGCTTGAGCTCATTTGCTTTTGATTGTACTCAAGCCTTGCTGCACTAGGACTCACTTCAGACTTTAGATCTAGTCAGTTGCACTTCTCCTAGTTAATGAGTGGCTGTAGACACCACATTGCTTTCTATGTTTGGGAAAACCCTCTATTGTAAAACTTAGCACAAGGCCCTCCAATGTTCTGAGAAAATAAGGGGGTTATAACTTGGTTTCACATTGCTATTTAAGGAGCAGTGTATTACAATGAACATGTGGTGCAACAGCACCACCTATTGATTAACACTGGTGCTGCACCTTAACAGATTAGTACAGCAATATTAACCTAAGCATATAATCAGTTACTATGCTTCTCAGACCTGCAAGAAGAACAATACTCAATACTGTTACAAAATTGCTCATAGACCATCAGTAAGATGACCACACAAATATACAAACACAGTGCATAGCTGTATTATAGAACACATGGAACTATATAGTACACCAGGGCTCAAAAGGGCATTGTACAATACAGCCCATTCTGTGTAACCCAGGAATGGCATTTAAAGTATTAGTGTTCCACCACCTAACATAGTCCTCATGTTTTAATTATCTTAAACATATATATTAATTCCACTGGAAAAATTCTTTAGGATTTGATAATATTCTACATCTTTATTTATAGCTCCTCTCAAGACAACAAACATGCCATGTGTAGTCTGATCTTGCTATCATAACCTAGCCTCTATCCACCCCATCCTCTCATGTTTGTAGGTTATTAAAAAAAAACTGAATAAGAAAGGAGCAACATAAGACTTTGTGACCATGGAGACACATGTGTCAGAATAAGGAGCTGCAGACACCTAATAGTAACATAGTAGATGAGGTTGCATGACGACGCAGGTCCGTCAGCAGCAGTGTACTTACTCTTTACATTTTTCTGTGATACTGGCAAAGAGACTCTAAGTACTGGGCTTGGTGAGTTTTGATAGTACCATCAATTGAATGAAGGCTAGCACACATGTACCACTGCTCTATTCCACCAAGGGACTGTGATTGACCAGTGTGCAGATCTACCACAAATAGATACTTATTATGTATTATGGTGTAGGTATATAGACACATGTATTTCTATATCTATAGGATTTATAGGAGAAAGTAAAGTTTTTCTCATATGTCCTATAATATGTAAACAAAAAAGATGACTACCCTGTTTAAGGTGATTTTTTTCTTTTATCTCATCTCCATACAATTAAATAGACCCAGGCACCTGGTACATTCTATATCAAGGGTAGGGAACCTTTGGCTCTCCAGCTGTTGCAAAACTACAACTCCCAGCATGCATACTTGCTCTGTTGTTCTTGGAACTCCCATAGAAGTGAATGGAGCATGCTGGGAGTTGTAGTTTCACAGCAGCTGGAGAGCCGAAGGTTCCCTACCCATGTTCTGTGTACATGAGTGGTTCTTTTTTTGGACAGATGTGGACTTTCTAACCCTGTAGAACCCCTATAATAATCTTTCCCTATTACCTGAGCAGTACCGAGCGATTTGTAATATTGACATTTTCTACAATTTCCTAGAACGTGTCGTGAACTGTGCCATCTTGTCTTGTTCTTTTGTTCCAATCTGCATATTATCACAGATTTGTCAGATAGAACATCTCAGACTGTCTTAGCTGTAGTTCTTATACTGCTATAATTAATAATAGTAATTATTCTTGCTCTTTTCCATCTATAATGTGCTCTTTGTTTGCTTTTGTAGACCGCATGTGGTAGAAGTCATTGTTGATCAGGGAAAGTTTCCTTGAGTAAAATAATGAAGTGTTCTGCCAAGTCATTGCTCTTCTAACAAGCTATGAAGGCACATGTCCCTCTAAGTGTTTACACTCTCCACCACTAAATACAGTAGTGTAACTCATGGGCTAAGAGAAGATAGATAGAATCAAAGGGACAACCATGACATGTTTTCAGCTAAACGTGCAGATTCCCCGAACTTCTGAAATGTTTTATAGGCTTGCTAAAGCTAAACGGAAAACCAAATGATTTCCAGATTGGCTATTATTTCCAGACAGCAGCATGTGAAATGTTACCATTACTTTTTACTTGGCTTCCTTTAATGAATGTTTGGCAGATGGTTGAAGGAGATATTCCTATTTTAGGACAAGCATTTCATTATTTTCTTTTCTGTTTAGTTTTATATTATTCACATAGTTCACTTTATCAGAGCTATATTTTGTTCAGTCCTTTGCCTCAATATGAGAAAAGATATATTGAAGATGTGCACGTCTTGGATATTTAGGACCTTCTTCTGGTTCTGATTTACAAATACTAATGTAAAATACTAATCAAGATGTTGGTGTGTGAAAATAGCCTAAGGGTCTATTCAGACATGGCACACTTGTTGCACAGATCTGTGCACAAGAGGCAGAGGTAAATGAATAGCCATCAATGGTCTTCATTTTTAAAGATGTTAACTACTAGCAACACTCGTTACCTATCTATAGGATAGGGGCAATATAACATCATTAGTTGTATGGTGGGAATTACAGAAATCATAGGAATGGGGTCCAAGTAAACTATATAAAGGGAGTGGTAGTGACCAAGGCCCCATTCACTTATCCAGGACTGATGGAAAGTACTTGGCTACCTACATCAGTCCCATATAAGTGAATGACGTTATGATCATGCATGCACCCTACTGTTCTATTCATGCAGGAGACTTGGTGACCCCCATTTTTGCTGTCTGAGTTGGTCCTGCTGGTCAGATGTGTAATGATCAGGAACATATTCTATTCATTGAGATCATTCCAACTTGACATATCATATTTTCAGCAGACATAAGCCTGCCATCGGCCATTGCATGGATCATTTGGCTGACCTCCATCAGATGTGTATAGGCAGCTTTAGAGTATTGCCAACCAAATAGAGATGAGCGAACACTGTTCGGATCAGCCGATCCAAACAGCATGCACCCATAGAAATGAATGGAAGCACCTGTGACGCTGACTCTGCAGTTGGTCGGGGTTTATATAATACCTATGACAAGTTATACTGCAGCACAGGGAACGGTTTGCAGCATCTTTTGTACTTTCCTTATTTTTAGATCTATACCTGTGGCTCCTGCTCTCAATATATATATATATATATATATATATATATATATATATATATAACTTTAGGTTCTAGTAGATGTAATCTGCCATTGTAGAGTAAGTGAAAGACGTCATGACACCAAGGATAAAGAGTTACAGCAGTCACATCTGGGCCCTTCCGAATTTGCCATTGGGTTCCAAGAAAGGACCCTAGTAGTTACTGTGACTACAAACTGAATACAAGTGATTACTAAAGAGTAGAAGTAGCATGGTGTGAAATAGAAGGACACTATAACAATGTAAGCTACAGTAGGTAAAGAGGTGGTAGAAACAGTGGTCGTCTCATTTTAATGTGGGAATAGGTAACACAACATTGAAGCACACTGAGAATATTGTGACCCTCTTATAATAACACGTTGTTATTATTATGAAGATCTATTCGCTATACTGGTGTATACCAGTAATTAATACCTTAGTGGAAAATGTCACTGCCCAGAAAGGAAAATTAAAGCCTTGTACGTAAACTCTAACACATTAGAAACCTCTGACTGTGCGCCAAATAAAAGCCCTGGAAACCAACTATTTTACTTGTGATAAGCAATGTTTTTAGTGCCACATTTAACAACAGCTTTTATGGCCTTACAGAATACAAACTACACATAAAACTAGAACATAGTAGTTATGTTACATTTAACCTACTAATTTGACGAATAAGACGCTAACATCAAACCCTTGGCGTTTCAAAGAAATCAAACATAAACATCATTTAGAACAAATGATATGTTACTATTCTGAGCAGATGTTGCCTGTTGCTTGTATATTTACTCTCATAATACTCAGGATTGTTAATATGCCATTGGGTGGTAATATATCACATAATGCCATGGCAACTATGTGTGAACAGAAAAATTAAGATGATATACTAGTCAGTCGTTTTACACCAGTTCTCAATAGATTTAGCCCATTAATGCTGGAATTTATTTTTTTTTAAGTTACCTTTACTGCTAATATAACCAAAAATACTATAAAAATAATATTGTATTAAATGGTTTTCATGAGAAATTGGAGTCCAACCAAATTTGTGCCTATTTAAGAGTGGACACATTTGTTAAAACAACTCAGGCAACCCCTCCCTCTTCAGTTCCCCTGTATAATGACCTATTTGCATGTCATAGAGCATACCCAAAATGCTATCCCATAGAAATCAATGAATGAAAATGTGTCAGTCTAGCTTGTACCTGATAACTAGCTGCAGCATGATATTTTGTCACAAAAGCCATTTAAAGCCAAATAAGGCGAGCAAAAGTTTCTCGCAACTGTTCGTTGAAAGAGAGTCTATCATTGGTGAAAGTGGTTATTAGATAAATACATCTGAATAGCCTTTAATAAAGCTATTCTACTATTACCTTTATTTTTTCTGTTTCTTTTGTAATCCTGGTTAATTACTTTATGTAAATGAGCCCACAGAGCACCCTGGGCTTTCTCCAGGGCCTCCGAGCACTCCCTGCATCATACCTTTCATACAGGCCCTCCAGTGCTTGTGCTCTGTCTGTCTGCTCAGTATGCTCAGTTCACCAGTAAACTACACCAAAATGGAAGTCGGACATGAAGGGAACCGCTCTGACTGGATCCGTACTGCGCATGCCCGAGATTTGATCTGGTACAGCTCGATTGGAGAAAAGAGGACGGCACAGTATGCAGGGAGGAGGAGGACAGATGGAGCACTGGAAGGGCGGTATGAAAGCTATGACGCAGGGGGTGCTCGGAGGCCCTGGGGAACGCTCAAGGTACTTCATGGGCTCTTTCGCATAAATAAATTAACTGGGTTAAAAAGAAATGGCGGGGACAATATAAAAAATAAAGGTAATAGTAGAATAGCCTTATTAAAGGCCATTCAGACACGTGTTTATCTAAAAACCACTTTCATCAATGATAGACTCCCTTTATCTCATTAGCTCCTATGTTAGGAGTTGCTGCGCCTCTATACTTATGATTAGTGTCATAAAGCAAAACACTAAAACTGGATAACCCTATAATTATATAATGAAAATGAAAAAATATGTAATTAGAAACTAAGAGAATCTAAAATAAAAATAAATATGATACATATTACTTGCCTAACCCCATTTTTAAAATGTCAGAATGTGAAATAGAGAAAAATAAGTCATATCCCTCCATTCCCATTCTAATGCTTACAGGGTCCCTGCTGGTCTCTACTTACTGTTTTTGTCAAAGCACAAAAAATGATCAGTGAGTCAAATCCTGATCAAGGCTGAGGCCCCATATTGCTGCTTTTTTGTTGCAGATTTTGCTGCAGTTTTTTGAGCCAAAGTCAGGAATGGCTTCAGAAGTAATGGGAAATATATAGGAAGCTCTTATATCTCTCCCTTCTGCTCTTTCCACTCCTGACTTTGGCTCAAAAAATGCAGCAAAATCTGCAACAAAAAAAAGCTGCAACGTGGAACCTCAGCCTAAGGAAGATCACCAAAAAGCAGAGGCCAGCAAGATCACTGCTATTTTTACACAGCTCAGTTATATTAATGTGGCCACCGTCATCAGCCATCTGGGTGCACTCATCATTGTGGAAGGCACAATGGATCAACACAAGTATGCATCTATCCTTGAGGACCATGTTCACCCCTACATGCAAATTGTTTTTCCTCAGGATGATGGCATCTACCAGCAGGACAATATGACATGTCATAAAGCTCACAGTGTACGTGCGTGGTTCGAGGAGCATCAAGATGAGTTTACCGTACTCCCTTGGCCAGCAAATTCCCCGGACTTGAACCCAATTGAGAATCTGTGGGACCACCTCGATCGGGTTTTTCACGCCATGGATGCTCAACTGCGTAACCTAGCGCAGCTGGCCACCGCACTGGAGTTGGCATGGTTCAACATCCCAGTGATCATCACCACAACATTCCCTCTCTTCCTACACATCTCGCAGCGGTCCGCTCTGCCAAAGGTGGTTATTCTGGATTCTGACAGGTGGTCACGTTAATGTGACTGGACTGTGTATATCAGAGGTTCTCAAACTTATTTTGTCTACCGCCCACTTCGAGAATTAATTATTTTCTAGCGCCCCCCCAAATTTTTTTAGCGGCTAAATTCACTTGTTTTCGTAATATCATCGAATGACATGACTGGCTGTGACATGATGGCGCGTGCGCTTTTATATGAGGCAGCGGGCGGGCCTAGTACTTTCGAGAATGGACTAGAAACTTCTCGCTTCGCATTGGAGCTTACCGCCATCTATGGTACAGTTTGACAACTTTTGGACAGGAAATAGTTACTGTCTAGTCCCCTAGATGGCGTTACATAAGGAAATGCGCGTTAAGCATAAAGGAGTGGTAAAGTTTGTGTTAAAAGCAAAAAAACAATTTTAAAGGGGTAGCCTCATGAAGCTTGATCTGCCTTCTAAGCTTCCTAAAAATCTTCTTTCTTCCTGTTTGCTCGCATCAATTAGCCCCACCCCCAAATTACTTGGATTTACCTTGTACGGAGTTTCCTAAAGGACCTGGCTCCTCTGCCCACTAGCAGCCTGCTCTATATAATAAAACTTTATCCTAGTGAACAGAGAGACCAGGTGCTTTAGCCCAGTAGGATTTAGACTGCTTTATATAAGAAAGCAGCACTTATTCCTCACACCCCCCTCTATCTCACAGCAGGGAGCTAGGTGATGTGTATGTGATGTGTATGTGTGGTGCAGACACAAGCTGGCTCCGTACACTCAGCCCCCCCACTCTCTCCCCCCACACAGCAGGGAGCTATGTCATGTGGCTCCCTCAGCAATGAGCAGGGGGCCAGGTGCACTTAGTGTCCATAATGAAGTGAATAAAGTAAGATAGTGGACAAACAAAGCAGTTTTGCTGAAGCAGTGTATTTAGGAAAAGTCTTAAATCCACATTAACAAGCAGTATAGATAGAATCATTATGATACCACCTCTTTAAATTAGCCATCGCCCCCCTAAACCGCTTCAACGCCCCCCAATCTTCTCTGTGCCCTTTACTGCCCCCTTATAGGCCTCCAGCACCCACAAGGGGGCGTTATCGCCCACTTTGAGAAAGACTGGTGTATATGATTCTGACCTTTAAAGAAATGTTTTTAGTGGAACTCTATTAAGGTGCTACAATGACACAAATTAAGTAACAATAATGACTTAATGAAAAGAAGACTTTGTTGCTCTTCCACTTCACACCTACCCTGTCATGGCATTGAAATGATATTGAATACAGACGTTAATTAAGTCCAATTTTGCGGATACGTCTTTTGCAACATTGAAACAGCAACATTCTTTCAAAGTACAGAATGGAGCAATATTGTTCCCTCCATTTTCCTGCACATAAAAAATCGAATAGCTAAGAGTCCATAAAGACGTTAACAAACTGATTCAATCGACTCATTCATTGTGTAATTGTCAAGAATTTTGTGGCAGCTTTGTTGACCTGTGTTTTTCAATTAAAGCCAGCAGGAAGGACAACAATATTGTTCTGTCTTATACCACAATAACTGGAACTGTCTGACTTTGCTTTAAAAGAAATGTATGTACTTTTGTTATTGGTATAAATCTCTTAGGGCGAATGCAAAGAGAAGGAAATGAAAGGACAAAATGGAAGTTGGCCTTTTGTAGAAGACCAATTAATCAGAAAAGTATCTGACAAGTATTCTCATTAAACTGTGTTTACAGAAATCTCAGAGTGCTACTATTGAGACGTCGAGAATGACAATAATGTTCCTTTCAGAAGTCTGTACAATGAAAATAAATGTAATCATTGTTGGGTTAGATGGTGCCCTAACTTTAGCCTAAATGTTGTACTATTCATCTATTGAACTTTTAAGTAAAATGGCAACAGCGTAGTTGTAACTCTTGGTGGTCCTTTAATGACATAGCGAGCGAAATTTTCATCTGAATTTCAAATTAGAAGTTCAATACTTTTCCATTGAATTTGCTGGATGATGTCATAGTAGTACAGTTAGTAAGCACTTATCAGGCTTTATACTGCCCAGGCTTTCAATGTGTGGCTGTTTTTTTTTTCATTTGTAACAATATCACATTTTGCTTCATAATGCTAAGGGTAAGTCCTCCATTGGCAACTATTGTATTATTTATGTTCAATACAAAACCAAGTAACTTTTTAAATAGACTTGAAAATTTCCCACCATGTTATATATATAGCTATAATGAAAATCTATGTGACTCCACGGTAACACACCACATACAAACCATGTCTAATCTGATACTACTTTCATTTGCTCCCAACTTCTTGCTAGCCTACAGAAATTATGTAGGATGAAGGCTTGGTGAGAATGTTAAGGATATATTTTTTTGGGGGTATTGTATATATTTGTGTATTGCAGTTTTTGCAGGGGCTACACTCTGACCTGTATAAACAGTCTGCTAATAAAGAAGAAGATTTTATACTGGGAACTGAATGCTGTGACTCCTTATTCTTCTTTGGTGCAAGCCTTCTAATATGCTGACACTTCTTGTTCTGTAACTGAACACTATTCTCCCCACTTTTCAGCAGACTTCTCATTATCATCACAGGCAGGATTACACTACTTTTATATGAATGAGTTTCACCCATGAAACTCGGTCCATATGTGAGCTGGATTTAGCGTCTTGAATATCATACTAGGATAGGGACTGCTAGCATTATAGTTATCTATAATGGGTGAAACTCAGTCATGTGAATGCTGGGTTACTGTAAGAAAGTATGTGTATGTATGTAATGTTATGTTTTAACTTTCATGTTCGTTGTTGTATTGGGGTTTCGCTTGTGTCATAGCGACTCCATTTTTATTTGTATGGTAATAACAATCCACAACCTATTTCACAGGATACAGGTGACTGACATGTGAGCTGAGTACAGACAGACACAAATTTATAAGTATATTATTTATGACTAGTGACTAGTAGACAGTTTGAAAATTTGGAAGCCAAATGATACCCAACAAAAGAAAATTTTGGGACATGCCTACCATAGAAGTCAACTCCAATAATGCGTGAAGGCAGCACACAGGTATATGTAAGATCTTATGGGTGCCAGTTCTACACGAGGCTGAGCACATCCCCATGACCAGAAGTATACCAGAAAAATAGAATTGAACAGCACTCAGGATATGGTTATGCTTAAAAAAAAACTCTTTATTTATACAATGCAATGTTTCGGGAAACATCCCTTCATCAGGCACTTAGTCAATGTGTCCCTGCAAATACGTGTGAAGGAAAGGTTCAAGATTAGTCCAAGCAACAGCTTAACCCCAACAGGCACCTGCACCCACTGGAAAGTCTCAGAAGAGGCGTCCTTACTTGTACTACAGCGCCCCCCACTGAAATTGCTTGCTCGCTGTTTTGCCTGTTGGTGTAAAGCTGTTGCTTGGACTAATCTTGAACCTCTCCTTCACACGTATTTGCAGGGACCCGGTGATTAAGTAACTCACGTGGGCTTCATTGTGAAATCTATAATTCTCATTTGCCTGATGAAGGGATGTTTCCTGAAATGTTGCATTGCATAAATAAAGAGGTTTTTTTTTAAGCATAACCATATCTGGATTGCCGTTCAATTCTATTTTTCTGGCTTACCATAGAAGTGAATGATTATCTCTGTACTTTTACTTTCTATGTCTCTGTAGCTGCTGTAAAGCATATCTCTATTTGGTGTTAGCGGAAGCTGTGTCAATATGGCTAACCACCTAAACATGTGCATAAAACAGAAAAAGGTCTACAATCAGAAAATAAAACATAATAACGTAATATTGTTCCTTTAAAGGGGATCTGTCATCAGAACACACCGTATCGGGGCCACACGGTGGCTCAGTGGTTAGCACTGCAGCCTTGCAGCACTGGAGTCCTGGTGTTCAAATCCCACCAAGGACAGAAAACCATCTGCAAGGAGTTTGTGTGTTCTCCCCGTGTTTGCATGGATTTCCTTCCCATATTCTAAAAAAGACATACTGATAGGGAAAAATGTACATTGTGAGCTCTACGTGGGGCTCACAATCTACATAAAAAAAAAAAAAAAAAAAAAAAAAAAAACCACACACCGTATCAACCCAGGCAAGGGTCATCCAAATTAAACAGTCCTTTCCCCTTGTGAATCACTTCCTCCATTGCCAAGATATGACTGTTTTGTCAGTATGCAGATTGGCTCTTTGGAGAAATTAGGACGTGGCTGTTCCTCCAAAGATGTAAGCAGCAATGCTCAAATTGCTCCAAAGGGATTATATTTTCATTGAGACATATGGTGCTATCTCTTCATTGGAAGCGCTGATTTACAAGAGCAAAAAACAGTTTGATTCAGTTGACGCTAACCTGCATGTTGCTAATATACTGCGTTCGGGTGACAGACTCCCTTAAATGTGACTCTTTTTGGCACTGTCCCCAGGGAATATAAAGTATGCATATTAGCTGAATGCTTTTCTTCCTTCTAGAGGATGATTTATTTGTAGTATTGACAAATGTTACTTAGACTGAACCTGCTCAGGATACATAGTGTGCATTCATCCTCTGCCATTTGTGAATGGCTAAAAGAACATATTAGTGGTCAAGAAAATCTGAGGCTATCAGGAAGACATTTGTCTGTAACAAGTTCTTTAACCCAGCTTCACTTCTTTATCATGTCACACTGCAGATAATCTCTAGATAAGATTTGTGGCTGGAAAATCCGCTCAAATGAGCTGTTTCTTCTGTTTTATCATGGAGCACATGACTACAGGATGAAGTTTTCTCACTTTGTATCATTTCAGTTTTCCCTAGTAACTGACATGAGCAATGCTGGAAAGTTCAAAGAAAGCAATTTGTCAATACTAAAAGACTATAAAGACTTTCTAGCATGTGCTTGAGCTATATCTTAGTTATATTTCTCAGATATGTTTCAGATATGTAACTTTTGTTGCAAACAAATTGCAAAATGATTTGAACAATATGTCACATAGAGTGAAACATGGGAAGTATAGGAAGTAGGAAAATACAGTCAATACAAATGATTGGTCTTCTGGAACGGGGTATTCCTACCAAAAACTTTCAGACCATTAAAGTGTAACTCCCATTTTATATATTTGGAAATATAATTGTTATTGAAAATCTTGGTAATAGTGACTGTAGACAAATAGAGGTTGTGAGGGCAAAATTCCTTAATTTTAAAAACGTCAATATTTTCAGGATAAGGCTGCTCTTCAGGACATAGACTAGAAGCAGCTAATCTCAGATGGTAATACAGAGGATAAGTGGGAGACATTGAAATCTACATTGAGTAAGTATATAGCAAAATGTATATCCATAGGGTAAAAGTATAAGTGTCTTAAAGCAACCCCCCATGGCTTACAACTACTATTAAATAAAATCAGCTTAAATTCGTAATGAAAGGCAGGTGCTAAGGATAACAAAACTAGCCCCCCAAAAATCCCTTAGAATTTAATGGGGTCCGTGTGGTTTCCATTTGGTTTCCGCATGAAACATGCAGAGAAAAAAGTGCTTCTTGCAGTACTTTTAGGTGTAATCAATTTCTATTAAGTTTTCAACATAAAGCAAAACAAAGGCATACTACAAAATGCAAAAGAATATGTGTGAATAAACAAACAATGCCAGAATCAGTCAGAGGAGATAGAACAACGACAAAGGTAGAAGAAAGAAAAAGGAGAGGAGGAACAGGCGGGAGGACACAGGGGGACACACAGACATAAGAGGAGGAGTGGAGAAAAAGAGGGGAAGGAAAGGGGAAACAGAGTCATGAAAACAAGATTGAAAATTCAGGTGACTCCTGGAACACTACCCGTGGCCGTCAGAGGACCTCAAAATTGGAGGAAGATGGGGATAGCTCTGCAACCAAAGCCTCCATCCGTCTGATGAATAGAAACTCCTGAAGCCACCCCAGCAAAGAGGCATTCACTGGGCTGCGCCAATGGTGAGGAATAACCGTCCTGGCGGCCGTGAGAAAGTGATGAAGGAGATCGCCCTTCACCCGAGATACCCAACCTGGAATGAGAGAAAGAAGAGTCACTTGGGGAGAAGGAGCCACGTCCCGTCCGCTAACTTTGGTATAAATGGAGAATACAGAGGACCAGAAAGCCTGGATTTTCCTACACTCCCGCAAAATGTGAAGGAGGGAGTCCATCTCGGAACCACAGCACCAACATGTGTCAGGCACTGATGGAAAATCCTATGGAGGAAGTCTGGCCATTGGTACCAGCGAGTCAAGATCTTAACATTTTTCTCTTGGGCACTACAAGGAAGTGGCAGTTTGTGCGTAAGCAGAAAAGAACAAGCCCAATCAGCAGGGGAGAGTCGCAGGTCGAGGTCCCTTTCCCAGGAGTCAGTGTAGGGGGGGGGGGGGAGGCCCGGGGAGGCAATTGAGAGTAAAATACCATAGAGAAGAGAGAGAGAGAGTGTGTTGGAGGAGCATCCTGGAGGAAGATATTCTATAGGGTCAGAGGAGTAGAGACGAGCAGAGGCAGCAGGGAGAATTTACGGAAAAAGGCAGAAAGCTGGTTATAATCCAGCCAGGAAGCAGTACTTTAATCTCCACATTTTTCATTCTGAAACCACACAGACCTCATTATAGTCTATGAGGTCCATGTGGTTTCTTAAGTAACCGTTTTTTAATGCATATATTTTCCATATAGGGGTCCCCAAACGCCACCCCGAATGGAAACATGAACGCTGATGTGAACTGGGCCTCAAACAGAAAAGTGAAGCATAATATTATTTTTTTGTCTAATCTGTTTTGTGTAGATGAGCAGTGACCATCACCTTTTGTGAATGGCATACTTTATAATAGAGGTGCTATCTGCATGTGATGATAAGATGTGATGTGTGTTGCAAAGCGTACAGTGTGCAGAACAGGAGGTGTTAGCATATTATTTGGTATAGTGGTCTGGGGAAACTGCAGGCTTTTTGGATGTATATAAAATACATACAATGACATAAAAAATAAATAAACATCAAAAATTCTTAAAATATTGTTTAATATAAAAGCTTGATTCCAACAATAGGTCATTTTCTGGTAAAATATTCCCTTTAATTAGCTAATATACACAGAATTTTGCTCCTAAAAATATCATATTGAGAAAAGGTGGACTTTCACTATGTGGTGGCTCCAAACTGCCTGTCTTACATTACTTAATAATATTAATATTGTCCTCATGTGACAAATATTTGGGTTTATGATGCCTTTTAAGCTAAACATAAAGACCTTTAGTACAGACTGAACTATCCCTGACTATCATTCCGAATGACAATCTTCTAGAAAAATGGCTGGTGTAATCCCAACTGATCCACACGCCATAATGCCGCTCTTTCATCAACATCTGTAAAATGCCTGCACAATACATTACATTCTTATCACACCATTTCTCTTTTCTACATATTTCCTGCTAAAATAACATTTGCCATTTTACTCTGGAAATTCTTATCTGAAAAGGCTAAGCCCATGATGTGAACATGAAACAGATATTTTATACTGCTACTAAACCACATCTGTTTTATTTTGTGTCTATCTCTTGCACTTTCACCAAATTGTTATATTTATGGTATGTTTTATTCAGATAAAAAGAAACTGGGTTCCCAATCTCCCCTGGATCTGTTTGATCGTAGCGCAGGCTTGGGAACTTACAGCAGGACTAGCTGTGAATGTGGTAGCTGTATATCTGAAAATATAGAAATAAAATGTCTTAGCCCTTAAAATGTTCATGTGAAGGCCATTTTTGTAATGGCCATAAGATGGCTGTTTTGAGAACACATTGAATTCAATGTGACTATTCAAAATGCTGACATACTCTATTTTTGGAGCAAAAAGTTGTGGAGTCCAGCAACTGGGTAAAATTATCAAAAAGCTTTAATGTTTACTATTTAAAAATCATTAACATACAGCAAAACAAAAAACCATACCCCAGCGATATAAGGATAAGCGGTACTGGCCGACGCGTTTCGGAAACTAGCGTTCCTTAGTCATAGCTATGACTAAGAAAGAGCAAGTTCACATGTTTTTTTTTTTTTTATTGGTCTGTAAAAAAAAGAATACAAAACCAATGGCACTTCATAAAAGATGGGAAATGGTTACAAAAAAGCCTTTAGAAGCCGTGTATGTCCAGTTCTTAATGAGGACTTTTCACCTCCTGGGGCACTTGCGGTGTAATACACCGCTAGAAAGCCGACTGCGCTGAATTCAGTGCACTATCGGCTTTCATGTTCTGTGCCCCGCCTCCATCTTCTTCTACGCCGAGGTCTTCACCACGTCTTCTTCCAGTGGCGTATTCCTACTTCTAGACCTCCAACGTAGGGCAAGCCGACTATCAGTCTAAATATTAGATCTTAGTTGTTTTCAAGCATTATAATGCAGAATATACTGTGCATTACTATGACTATTGGACATCGTCCCCCCAGAGGCGTAGCTGGGGGTTCAGCACAAGGGGGAGGGGGTCAAATGTCCAAATAAGCCCCCAACTTAGGTTTACCAATATAATATAATCATTAGGCGGTGACTGTATAGTGGTATATATTGACTCTATACAGTGCTTTGCAAACCATTTACAGTATACAGTGCAATAACATTTACTGACTTACAGGTAATGTCTCTAAATAATCGTTCACATTTCCCATCTCTTCTATCTGGACCGCTGTGACCACTTCTTCCAGTGCAGTTTGCAGCACAGGCATTTTTGGCTTCTCACTTTTCTAGGCATCTGACCCACATTGTCCTTACCTGCACTTCCATCCTGCTGCTACCCCCAATTATAAAATATATAATATAACCTCCCATAATGAATAATTCCCCCAAGTGCATCTTTATATTAATAAATTTCCTGTGTAACCCCTTTAAGTAGTGTCCTTTATTAATAATGCCCCAGGAGTTTCCTAATGAAAAGGTAAAAAAGAAATTAGTGGGGTTCCAATACCTGGGACCCCCAGGATCAGCTGTTTGACTGAACCATGGTACCTATGTAATTGCCGTGACCTCTTCTCTGTTTACATAGTATTATACATCTGATAATGGCCATGTAATGTAACTACAGCCTTGTCCTATACATGTCTATATGATAAGACTGGAATTACATCACATCGACACTATAAAAAGACAGAATGTGATATAAACAGGCGCCATGGCCCCTTCATATAGCTGATCAGTGGGGATTCACTTATCTCTTATTGATAATCTAGTCAGAGGATAGATCATCAATAAAAATGATACGGAAAACTCCTTAAGGCTGGGGAACATTTTTTTTCTGCAGCGTTTTACAGTTCCTGCAAAAGGGATAAGATTCTAGAGAATCCCATCCACACATTGCGGAAAAATAGGTACAGCAGACACTATATCTGTACACACTGTGTGTGGTCTTGACGTATTGTACAGCATGTCAGTTATACCTATGGCAACACTGATGGTTTCCCTATAGATGTAATGGAAACAAATAGTCCACAGAGGTCTTCTCCCGTGAAAAGCGTTGCGGGAAAAACTGTGATATGTTACTGATGCAGTTTTACCTGCAGCACTATTTTGTTGCAGTTCGCTACGTGGGGCCTTAGCCTTAATAAAGCCCAAGTGCCACCTTAATTAAATTAATCACTCCCTTATATTATGCCCCTGATTACCCCTGACATAAATACTACACTCCAATGACCCCTTATATAAATATATATGAATCACTACCCCCTTTTGTTCATAATGCCACTTAATGACCCCTTATATAAATGATACCCCCC
Source organism: Leptodactylus fuscus (assembly GCF_031893055.1). NCBI lineage: Eukaryota > Metazoa > Chordata > Amphibia > Anura > Leptodactylidae > Leptodactylus > Leptodactylus fuscus. The sequence goes on from NC_134265.1 coordinate 265,484,128, forward strand.
CTAATGCCCCCTTATATAAATAACCTTCATCCCTTGTATTCATAATGCCCCCTTATATGAATGACACCCCCCCATCATGCTAATGCTCCCAATGAATCATTCCTTATTGTTATAATTCCCCCTCCGAATGACCACCTTATACTACCCACAATGGCGCTAAAAAACCCCAAAAATATAAGTTATACTCACCACCAAGCCTGATGAATGGAATCCTCTTTTTGACCCGCGCTCTATGTGCAATGTCTACGCAGAGCACGTCTATATTACAGCGCAGGCATATTCTGTGTGTGGTCTTGGCGTATTGTAAATAGCAGATCTGAAGTGGCTTGTGGCTTATAAGACAGTTGCAGAATGCGTTTTAACGACAACGGTGTCTGCAGTAAATAGTAAAGCATGTTTTAAGCCGCCCACTCTGCCCTCCCACTAGCTATGCCAGTGTATCTTCCCCTAAAATAAGCCTGTAATGACCACCATAGATATCTGACCACTCTTAAATGAAACCTTTCTAACATATTACAGTGAAAGAACACCAATAAAACATCTTCCCTGTACATCTAGATATGTAGATGAGGGGCACTGCCCATTGAAAGTTATAGAGTTAAACATATAGTAATTAGAGATGAGTGAACAGCGTTTGATTGAATAGCTATTTGATCGAATATCAGGCTGTTCGAGATATTTGATTCCAATCGAATACCACGCGGCAAACGCAGTAAAAATTTGTTTCCCCTACCACCTTCCCTGGCGCTTTTTGTGCACCAACAACTGTGCAGGGGAGGTGGGACAGGAACTACGACAACGTAGGCATTGAAAAAAAATAGGAAAAAGCCATTGGCTGCCGAAGTCAGATGACCTCTAAGGCCGGGTTCACACGGAGTATTTTGGCTCGTAATGTGGTACGTAGATGCTGCGAGAGCTTTTGCGGGTCGTATACGGTCCCATTGTTTTCAATGGGAGCCGGTACCGTATACGCGGTGCTATTTTGCGGCCGCCGCAAAATCACGGCCGCAAAATAGCGCCGTGTATACGGTACCGGCTCCCATTGAAAACAATGGGAGTGTATATGGCCCGCAAAAGCTCCCGCGGCGTCTACGTACCACATTACAAGCCAAAATACTCCGTGTGAACCCGGCCTTATTCAAAAGAATAGTGTTAGCCATGTTTGTCTCAGTTGCAGTTTGGAGAGATAGGGAGAGATTGTTCTGAGGGCGATAAAGAGATTTTATCTTTTTCTAGGCAGGAAAATATTCTCAAACAACAGCTCTTTTCAGAGCTACACTGCAAGAACAGTATAAACATACAGTGAACTTGCCAATGATGCATCAGGGTAGCAGCAAAGGACGGGGGCGAGGACATGGACGTGGAAATCCAGCTGGGCATCCAGTCCACAGTCGAGGCAGCGCCGCACCTCCCATGAGGCTACCTGAAGCGACCACTTCAGGCGGCGCTATGCCAGGGCCCTGGGGAGGGCGGCATTTTTGCTGACCTAAGCCAGTCCAGGACAAGCTGTCCTGGACTGGCTTAGGGTCACCGTCACTGAGCGGTTGATTGGGGAGGCCACTGGAGCAGCGCTGCTCCAGCGGCCACCCCTCACGCTCAGGCAGAGAGCAGGTCCTCTCCCTGCCTGCTCTCTGCCTGCTAAAGACGCTCGCTTCACTCAGCCCCGCCCCCTATGCATGACCCCACCCCCTTCATCTCAGCTCCTCCCCCTCCTCCGGGGAAGGGGGGGGGAGGCTTTCTGATGTCCGCCTCAGGCGGCAGAAACCTATGGTTCACCCCTGAGTCGGGGTACTGGAGAACGGCTGCCAGCAGTGCACCTCATCAGTAGCACAAGGGGGCGAGGACATGGACGTGGAAATCCAGCTGGGCATCTAGTCCACAGTACCTCGACTCCAATTATATACTTGAGAGGAGCAGCCAGCAGTGCCACAACATCAAGCGGGGTGCAGGGTGTAGTGCTGCCAGCACACAATTTACTCGTCCTCCTCCTCCTCCAACACCACCACCTTCACCCTAATTTAATACTTAAAATACTCTGCTGCTGCAAGGCTCAATTCACCCAAAGGGCCTAAAACTCTGCTGCTACAAGGCTCAACTCAATTTAAGGGCCTAAAACTCTGCTGCTACAAGGCTCAATTCAATTTAAGGGATCAAAACACTGCTGGTGCAAGGCTCAACTCACCTCAAGGGCCAAAAACACTCCTGGTGCAAGGCTCAACTCACTCTAAAAGCCCAAAACACTGCTGGTATAAGGCTCAACTCACCCCAAGGGCCCAAAAAACTGCTGGTGCAAGGCTCAAATCACACCAAGGACCCAAAACACTGCTGGTGCAAGGCTCAACTCACCCCTAAGGCCCAAAACACTGCTAGTGCAAGGCTCAACTCACCCCAAGGGCCAAAAACACTGCTGTTTAAAGACTCAACTCAAGGGCCAAAAACTCTGCTGGTGCAAGGCTCAACTCACCCGAAGGGGCCAAAACACTGCTGCTGCAAGGCTCAACTCACCCCAAGGGCCAAAAACACTGCTGGTGCAAGGCTCAACTCACCTCAAGGGCCAACAAATCTCTGCTGTTTAAAGGTTCAACTCACCTCAAGGGCCAAAAACACTGCTGCTACAAGGCTCAACTCACCCAAAGGACCAAAAAACACTGCTGGTGCAAGGCTGAACTCACCCCAAGGGCCAAAAACACTGCTGTTTAAAGGCTCAACTCACCTCAAGGGCCAACAAATCTCTGCTGGTGCAAGGCTCAACTCACTCCATGGGCCAAAGACACTGCTGGTGCAAGGCTCTACTCACCCCAAGGGCCAAAACACTGCTGGTGCAAAGCTCAACTCACCCCAAGGGCCCAAAACACTGCTGGTGCAAGGCTCAACTCACCCAAAGGGCCAAAAACACTGCTGTTTAAAGGCTCAACTCACCCCAAGGGCCCAAAACACTGCTGATGCAAGGCTCCTCACCCCAAGGGCCAAAAACACTGCTGGCGCAAGGCTCAACTCACCCAAAGGGCCAAAAACACTGCTGTTTAAAGGCTCAACTCACCTCAAGGGCCAAAAACTCTGCTGGTGCAAGGCTCAGCTCACCCAAAGGGCCAAAAACACTGCTGTTTAAAGGCTCAACTCACCCCAAGGGCCCAAAACACTGCTGATGCAAGGCTCAACTCACCCCAAGGGCCAAAAACACTGCTGGTGCAAGGCTAAACTCACCCCAAGGGCCCAAAACACTGCTGGTGCAAGGCTCAACTCACCCCAAGGGCCCAAATCACTGCTGGTGCAAGGCTCAACTCACCCCAAGGGCCCAAAACACTGCTGGTGCAAGGCTCAACTCACCCAAAGGGCCAAAAACACTGCTGCTACAAGGCTCAACTCACCCAAAGGACCAAAAAACACTGCTGGTGCAAGGCTCAACTCACCCCAAGGGCCAAAAACACTGCTGTTTAAAGGCTCAACTCACCTCAAGGGCCAAAAACTCTGCTGGTGCAAGGCTCAGCTCACCCCAAGGCCCCAAAACACTGCTGATGCAAGGCTCCTCACCCCAAGGGCCAAAAACACTGCTGGCGCAAGGCTCAACTCACCTCAAGGGCCAACAAATCTCTGCTGGTGCAAGGCTCAACTCACTCCATGGGCCAAAGACACTGCTGGTGCAAGGCTCTACTCACCCCAAGGGCCAAAACACTGCTGGTGCAAAGCTCAACTCACCCCAAGGGCCCAAAACACTGCTGGTGCAAAGCTCAACTCACCCAAAGGGCCAAAAACACTGCTGTTTAAAGGCTCAACTCACCTCAAGGGCCAAAAACTCTGCTGGTGCAAGGCTCAGCTCACCCCAAGGCCCCAAAACACTGCTGATGCAAGGCTCCTCACCCCAAGGGCCAAAAACACTGCTGGCGCAAGGCTCAACTCACCCAAAGGGCCAAAAACACTGCTATTTAAAGGCTCAACTCACCTCAAGGGCCAAAAACTCTGCTGGTGCAAGGCTCAACTCACCCAAAGGGCCAAAAACACTGCTGTTTAAAGGCTCAACTCACCTCAAGGGCCAAAAACTCTGCTGGTGCAAGGCTCAGCTCACCCCAAGGCCCCAAAACACTGCTGATGCAAGGCTCAACTCACCCCAAGGGCCAAAAACACTGCTGGTGCAAGGCTCAACTCACCCCAAGGGCCCAAAACACTGCTGGTGCAAGGCTCAACTCACCCCAAGGGCCCAAATCACTGCTGGTGCAAGGCTCAACTCACCCCAAGGGCCCAAAACACTGCTGGTGCAAGGCTCAACTCACCCAAAGGGCCAAAAACACTGCTGCTACAAGGCTCAACTCACCCAAAGGACCAAAAAACACTGCTGGTGCAAGGCTCAACTCACCCCAAGGGCCAAAAACACTGCTGTTTAAAGGCTCAACTCATCTCAAGGGCCAACAAATCTCTGCTGGTGCAAGGCTCAACTCACTCCATGGGCCAAAGACACTGCTGGTGCAAGGCTCTACTCACCCCAAGGGCCAAAACACTGCTGGTGCAAAGCTCAACTCACCCCAAGGGCCCAAAACACTGCTGGTGCAAGGCTCAACTCACCCAAAGGGCCAAAAACACTGCTGTTTAAAGGCTCAACTCACCTCAAGGGCCAAAAACTCTGCTGGTGCAAGGCTCAGCTCACCCCAAGGCCCCAAAACACTGCTGATGCAAGGCTCCTCACCTCATGGGCCAAAAACACTGCTGGCGCAAGGCTGAACTCACCCAAAGGGCCAAAAACACTGCTGTTTAAAGGCTCAACTCACCTCAAGGGCCAAAAACTCTGCTGGTGCAAGGCTCAGCTCACCCCAAGGCCCCAAAACACTGCTGATGCAAGGCTCAACTCACCCCAAGGGCCAAAAACACTGCTGGTGCAAGGCTCAACTCACCCCAAGGGCCCAAAACACTGCTGGTGCAAGGCTCAACTCACCTCAAGGGCCAAAAACACTGCTGGTGCAAGGCTCAACTCACCCAAAGGGCCAAAAACTAAATCTCTGCTGGTTAAAGGCTCAACTCACCCAAAGGGCCTAACATTCTGCTGGTGCAATGCTCAACTCAATTAAAGGTGCAATGTTTAGATGGCTTTTTTCCACACCGAAGGTGATTCCTTTCCGTAAGATGTGATGGCTGTTTCCAGCCCTGATTATCCTGGTTGATCGTGTTCAGTAATGAGGCCAGCTCAGTATGAGGATCTTAGGTTGTCCATGCCCACTAATGTGCATGAAGACTCGATCATAGTAAATGTTCTTATTTTTCTCCAATTCGATCTCTGAATGAACTGCTCTGAAAGATGGCCTAGGCACTGCTGCAATAGCAATCACTGGGTTTTCCTTTTCTGGTTCCAAAGAATCTTATGTCTTATTTGAAGAAGAGACAAACGTAGTCTGACTGCTGATTGTTTGTGCTGCAGCATTTGGAGTTGGGTCTGTCAGCCTTGTGATGAACTCCTCACACACACACACACACACACACACACACACATCCACAATGACAGTTAAGGGTGAGTACTGTTGGATTTCCCATTGCCTAGTCCATCTGTGGTTGTCATGGGCAACGTGATTTAAAGGGGTGCTTGGTAATGTTTCTTTTGCTTAAAATTTGGGTTTCTGTTCGTACAATTGGGGAGGAAAGAAGGTTTCCAGGTATTTTTCCACTTTCATAGAGTTTTTTTTGAGTGTGGAAAGTGTCTAGTTAATAGGCTATGAAAAAATAAAAAAAACAACAAAAACTTGTAAGTCTTCAGTAGGTGATAACTTTTTTAATGGCTAACTCATAATGATTACAGAATATATGAGTTAGCCATTAAAAAAGGTATCCCCTACTGAAGACTTGCAAGTTTTTTGTTGTTTTTTTATATTTCATACCCACCGGTACAAAAGCAAACATTTTTCTTATATAGTTGATAGGCTGTGATAGTGGGGTAAAACTGTGACTTGGGTGTGTTAGATGCCCCCAGACATGCTTCCCCTGCTGTCCCAGTTGCATTCCAGAGGTGTTGTCATCATTTGCTGAGGTGTCATAGTGGACTTGGTGACCCTCCTTAGGTGAATAGTGGTTTCCCCTGAAACGAACATTTTTTCCCCATAGACTATAATGGGATTCAATACTCGCTCGAATAGTCAAATATTGAGGGGCTATTCGAATCAAATATCATTTCTAATAGTAATGCATCTGGATTATTTGGGATTCTACACAATTACACTTATTCTGAAATACCAGCAGAGACTCTGGTGGACTATGAGCATCACTGCCAACCCAGACATAAAGTCACATCCTCTGCCCCATCAACAGATAATAAAAGAACCAGCCATGAAGTTCTCCATTCCTCTGGACACTGGACTATCAGTCATGATGCCAACATCCTATATGGCAGAGCTGGTACATGTAGTACTGGCAGGCAGGTGGCATCATGTGACCTGCACACGACTAACTGACATTTAGTCTCAACTGTCGACAGCGGCGATAGAACCTGACTACAGGATTACCTGCGAATCTACAGAAAATGGTGTCCACTGGACAAGGAGGAGAAAGGAAGAGAGAAGAAGGGAAGAGAGAGGAGAAGAGGAAGAGAGGAGATGAGAAGATAGAAGAAGGGGAGAGAGAGGAAAAGAGGAAGAGAGGAGAGGAGAAGAAAGAAGGGAAGAGAGAGGAAAAGTGGAAGAGAGAAGATGAGAAGAGAGAAGAAGGGGAGAGACAGGAAAAGAGGAAGAGAGGAGAGGAGAAGAAAGAAGAAGGGAAGAGAAAGGAAAAGAGGAAGAGAGAAGATGAGGACAACAATGGATCAAGAGAGCTAAAGAAGAGGAGAGAAGAAGAGGCCAGAATATTGGAGGATGATGGGCCAAGACCGGGCAGCAGCCAGGACCCTACAACATCCAGCCCCTACCCAGACTTTTACATCGGTCGTCTCACCATCCATCAGGTGTTGGGTAGGGGCGGCTTTGGCAAAGTAAGTTTTATAATTTATTATTTTTTGATAAAGGGAAAGAAATAACTTTGTACCTCATTTGTTGTTCATCTGTATGCAAGCTATTGTTTCATGTTATCAGCCAATGAATGCATATCATTCTAACTGTAGTTTCTACTAATTGCACAAATGTTATGATGTCCAGAAATGTCCTGTTCACCCCTTCCTATCTCATATCTCCAGTAACTATATATCCATATATGTGACTGCATCAGCAGCCCTGTCTGTATATACCATTGTACTGTAATAAGCCTCTGTATTAGGTGTCGTCTGCTAGAAAGGGCTATTCAGTGTGATGGAAAGCTGCTCTCAGAGAATCAAGGGCCTGTTGTATATTTGCCAATATTTGGTCATTCCCATAAAGTCCCCAAGAGCAGACACCACATTATATTTGCTCACTTCTGCTGTAGGGTCTGGATGCCCCCTTACTGACCAACCATTCAGTCCATCCCTCTGTCACAGGCAGCAGAATAGCCAGAAACCCCAGCAGATAAGATAAGATATTCCTTTAATAGTCCCACAATGGGGAAATTTCAGTGATACAGTTTCATAGATGGTACAGTAGTATATAACAAGAGAGAAACACATAGAAGCTCATGGCAGATAGAGAAATACTAGGAATCATAGCAACTAAAAAAGAAAGAAACACAGACACACTGCAGGATCATTTAGTTCTCTGTGCAGATTGATGTTAATAATAATAATAATAATACAGCCGACTTGGTTGTAGGACACGAGGAGGGGGGTCACAGCATGTGGATATAACAAGCAGAAATTTTTGCAGAGGTGGGGGACATATGCAGCTATCATGATAACATGTGGTAGTTCCTTTGGTAGGTGGTGAGATCTCCTGCTCACAGCTGATAGTTCGGTATCTTGCATCAGATAATCCTCAATGCAATAAATTATAGAATTTCCCTTGTAACCAGTTATAATGAATGTTTTATCTTTTTCTTCAGGTGTTCCTGGCATCATTACCCGGCAGAAACACCTTCATGGCCGTCAAGGTTGTCACCAAGACAGGACGCAACGCAGCAGTTCTAAAGAGAGAGCGGCAGATACTCCTGAAGACCCAAGACTGCCCATTTATATGTCATCTTAATGCCGCACACCAGTCTCGGAATGCAGTTTATTTCATCACGGAGTATCTGTCCGGCGGCAGCCTGGAGGAATTAATAAAAATGTGCGGCAGACTGAACATCGACAGCGTAAGGCAAGTAAATGACGTATCAGGAGACGAGGGAAAAAGACTGAAAGTGGACTGAAGGGAGGAAAGTATAGGGTGACATGACAGATCAGGTACAGAAGAATGCAGAGACTGGAGGGAATAGAAGCGGCCGTATGCAGCGCCTCCTGTGTCCTGCTGGTGACTGACAGTTTAATGTGATTGTGATATTAAAGACGTACTAGAGAAGATTTCATGTCACTGACTCTATACTCTGTCCTCAGATTCTACACAGCAGAAATAGTATGTGGACTCCAGTTCCTCCATGGACACAACATCGTCCACAGGTAAGCAGAAACTTCCATTGTAACTGTGGAAATGATGTACTTAGCTTTCCCAGAGTCCTGATTGATACCTGGTTTTGCTATAGTACATGCCATGTCTCCCATGTCACCATCTGCCTGGATAGATTTGCCATTCACTTTTTTAATGTTTTATCTGTCTTCTTTCATTGCAGAGATATCAAGCCAGCAAACATAATGTTGGATGGAGATGGACACATCCGCCTTATCGACCTGGGGATTGCCCGCAATGGTGTCACCTCTTCCAGTAAAATCCGTGGAAAGGCGGGCACACCAGGTTATAAGGCCCCAGAGGTGCTTCTCCGGCAGGAATTTAATACAGCGGTTGACTGGTGGAGCCTGGGGATCGTTGTATCCAGAATGTCAACAGGATTCTCCCCATTTTACTATGACGATGACATCACCAGAGACAAGCCAAAACTTCCATCGTGGCTGGATGCCAACCTGAAAGATCTTATCCTAAACCTGCTGGAGATAAACCCCGAGGATCGGCTGGATGTGACTAGCAACATCAGAGACCATCCATTTTTCAATACCATCTGCTGGGAGGATCTGGAGAGAAGGAGAGCACAGCCGCCTTTTATTCCATTCAAGGCCGTTCTGGAGAACGAAGACCTGCCGTGGCCGGAGAACGAAACCCTTCACCCTGAGGATGAGTTCAACTATATGTCACCAAGTTGGACCCGGTAAGATCCTCCTCTAGTGAGGATATCCATTAGAGCTTACATGTAGTGATGATCATTTCTGTTCCTTGGTCTTCTCCCTCCTGTACTTTGTTCTCATTGCTCCTGCCAGTTACTATGTCTCTTCTTCTTCTTAGTATGATAGAAAGATCTCGACTGTGAAGGAGTCCATGACCATCTGGTGAGTATCCACTATGTACACCTATACATACATATCTATACACCTATATAAACAGGAAATGTTCTTTATTATAAATGTTCCTAATTATGTAAAATTCATTTACAACATATGGATAAATACATTATACAATCATTTTATATAATTGGGAAAGTTCATAATAAAGAACATTTCTTAAAAATAACAAAAGACTTTTCCACTTCTTAGTTATATTTGCTATTGTTAAATCTGACAACCAGTAAAATACAGCCAACATTTTAGATCCCAGACTTTCCAATCTTGCAATATACAGTAGATCCATTTTATTATATATATATATATATATATATATATATATATATATATATACACAAGACATTTGCAGATATTCATACTTTTATAAATATGATCAGGATACAAGTGTCCTTATTACAGTTTCCCACTTGTCTATATTCTAAACTAGAAAACTAACATTGCCATCTTGTTCCTTGCAGGATCAGCCCGTGCCAATGCCCAGAACTCTGTGCCTCCTGACCCATGCCACTGCTGCTGTGAGACCTCGGCTGCCTACAACATCATCTCTATATACCATCTTCCTGCTGCAAATGTTCCACCAAGTCGTTACCTGGACCTTGACAATACATCCCTCAATATCTGGCCGGCATCAAACATCACCCTCTCCTGAAGATTGGCCTGTGCGACTCCAAGCACAGGCCAGGTAAGTTATACACCTCACCTATATATTCACACTACATACACATAGTATAGACACATACACGTAGATAGATATAAGTATAGAGATATGGATAGAAATATAGACACATAAATATATACATGTATAGACACGATCACATAGATAGGACAGATAGATGTAGATGTCGGCTTTGATCCTGGGACTTGTTCTGATCGCCATATTTGGGGTCAGGAAGGAATTTTTCCCCTTGAGGACAATCGGCTCATTCCTCAAGGAGGTTTTTGCCTTCCTCTGGATCAACTTAGCCTTAAATAGGTTTAGTGTGATAAATCTTTAAAATGTATAAGTAATTACTCACATAAAATAAATATAGAAAAAAATAGGTGTAGTTTTGTAATATGTAAATGAGAAAAATATAAAAAAATAAAAATAAATCTATATTAAATATATCGTAGGTAGTGTAGGTTTAGTGTGATAGGTCTTTAAAATTGATAAGCAATTATTCACATAAAATAGATATAGAAAAAATAGGTGTAGCTTCATATTTATACAATTTAGATGAGGAAAAATATACAAAAAAAAAAAATTCTATATTAGCTATATCACAGGTAGTGTAGGTTAGTTACTGGCCTTTGATCCTGGGACTTGTTCTGATCGCCATATTTGGGGTCAGGAAGGAATTTTTCCCCTTGAAAACAATTGGCTCATTCCTCAAGGAGGTTTTTGCCTTCCTCTGGATCAACTTAGCCTTAAATAGGTTTAGTGTGATAAATCTTTAAAATTGCTAAGTAATTATTCATATAAAACAAATATAGAAAAATAGGTGCAGATTTGTAATATGTAGATGAGCAAAATATACAAAAAAAATAAATAAAAATTCTGTACTAGTTACAGTGTAGGTTAGGTACTGGCATATAAATAAGTATAATATAGCAAATAAATCTGATAGGTTAGGTATCAGCTTTTGATCCTGGGACTTGCTCTGACCGCCATATTTGGGGTCAGGAAGGAATTTTCCCCCCTTACATGAGGACAATTGGCTCTTTCCTCAAGGGGGTTTTCGCCTTCCTCTGGATCAACTCAGCCTCATATAGATTTAATTCTTAGATTTGTAAAGCATTTTGACTGTAGTTTTATTTCTTATCTAAGTATTTACATAAATAACACAGTATAATTAACATATATAGTACTAGAAATAAAGAAGGAAAAAAATAAGTTTCATTAGTATTTTATCTTATATATTATCTAAATAGTAGTATCAATTACACATTATGAATATATGGTATCTAAGAAACAAATAGGTTTAGCTTAAAAAAATGTAACATTTCTTAAAATACTTCATTATTAAAAAAATATAAAAAAAATTAATAAACTCCTTTATCTGTTCTTTTTATGTTTTCTTAGGTTTAGTTTCTTAAAGTATTAGATAATATCAGTAAAAATAAATATAAAATAATACAAAACACTATTTTCATTACTATAGGTTAAGTACTGGCTTCAACTCAGCCTTAACCCCTCTCCCCTACTAACTAGAAATATAATATTATTTTTGCCCCTTACATCTCTGTGTCTGTGTCTTTATTTCTATTAGATGTCCATATATTTTTCTGATAAATGAGTAATCGTCCCTAATGCCATCTTCTCCAAAAATCAAGATGTGCACGTCCTCTACATCTAGGAGAGATTCTTCACCTATGTGTTAGGTTATATCTCACCTGTCCACCAGTCACTGCATGATAGGAAATGTTCTGCATATCTGGTTGGCGGCCTTTATAGGTATCCAGCACATGTGCACGATACTATAAAAGATGGAGGCTGAAGAACATATTATAGGGTTTTGGGTCATTTGGCTGTATAGGGCCCAGGGATTTGTTATGGTGGCCCTTGGCACAGTCATCTCCTTATATTATGATAAGAGGATTACTCACCATTTCTTTCCAAAGTAGTTGCAGGAACATAAAGGATGTGAACTGGGAACTTAGGGCTAGTTCACACGGGGACATGGAGGAGGATTTTGACAGCGGAATCTACGTCATAATCCTCCTCCATACAATGTTTGTCTATGTAGACTGCTAGCAGAGAAAAAGAAGCGACATGTCCTTTCTTCAGGCGTTTTCCGCCTGAAGAGAGCAATAGAAGTGAATGGGAGGCGAAAACCGCGCGTTTTTTTTTCGTGCAGTTTTTTCAGCCCATTCACTTTAAAGGAGGGGAAAACAGTCTGGCTATTTTTTAAGCTGTTTTTACAAAAAGCTGTTTTGTTCCGGTGCCAAAATAAGCCACACGTTATTTATGTGTGAACTAACCCGTAGTAAGGACAGATGGTAATCTCCTGGTTATCTTCAATATATAGAAGGTTTTGTCTACTGCATCAATAAACTTGAGCGAGTGTCTGTACCCATATTCATGTTGTGTGTTTATAGTGTAAGCACATTTATTTCTCAAGGCTCTTTTCATATTATATAAATATGCTACATGTGAATTTACACTTAAAAGACAAGACTTTATCCTGCCAGGAAAAATGTGTTTCTAAAAGAAATGTTTAGACAATGACATTAAAGAAGGAGTCATACTTACATTACGAATGAACCTTGGGGGTAATTTAGCATCCTTCATATATCAGAATGGAAGATAAAGTTTTGAACTATTGCTGTAAACCTTTTTTTGCACAAACATTTGCACCATTTTGCCAGGTTCTACTGTTCACAGCACTATTTTGAAAAAGTGAGTGCAAAAATTTTTGACTCCTGTAGTCCAACAAATTTTGGATAATTTATGTCAAAAACTGGTGGATATTATAGATGAAATGTAGTCCAACACATAGCTGCTATACCAGGACTAAATACTGTCATGTCACCCACTGACCGCTATACCAGGACTAAATACTGTCATGTCACCCGCTGACCGCTATAACAGGACTAAATACTGTCACGTCATCCACTGACCACTATACCAGGACTAAATACTGTCACGTTACCCACTGACCGCTATACCAGGACCAAATACTGTCATGTCACCCGCTGACCGCTATATCAGGACTAAATACTGTCACGTCACCTGTTGACTGCTATACCAGGACCAAATACTGTCACGTCACCTGCTGGCCACTATACCAGAACTAAATACAGTCACATCACCCGCTGACTGCTATACCGGGACTAAATACTGTCACGTCACCTGCTGGCCACTATACCAGGACTAAATACAGTCACACCACCCACTGACTGCTATACCGGGACTAAATACTGTCACATCACCCACTGACCGTTATACCAGGACTAAATACTGTCACGTCACCTGCTGGCCACTATACCAGGACTAAATACAGTCACGTCACCCGCTGACTGCTATACATGGACTAAATACTGTCACATCACCCACTGACCGTTATACCAGGACTAAATACTGTCACGTCACCTGCTGGCCACTATACCAGGACTAAATACAGTCACTTCACCCGCTGACTGCTATACCAGGACTAAATACTGTCACATCACACATTGACCACAATACCAGGACTAAATACTGTCATGTCACCCGCTGACTGCTATACCAGGACTAAATACTATCACATCACACTTTGACCACAATACCAGGACTAAATACTGTCATGTCACCCGCTGACTGCTATACCAGGACTAAATACTATCACATCACACTTTGACCACAATACCAGGACTAAATACAGTCACGTCACCCGCTGGCCACTATACCAGGAGTAAATTCTGTCATGTCAGCCACTGACTGGTATACCAGGACTAAATACAGTCACCCGCTGACCGCTATACCAGGACTAAATACTGTCATGTCACCTGCTGGCCACTATACCAGGAGTAAATACTGTCACGGCAGCCACTGACCACTATACCAGGACTATATACAGTCACACATTGACCACTATATCAGGACCAAATACAGTCACGTCACCCGCTGACCACTATACCAGGACTGAATACTGTCATGTCACCTGCTGATCTTTATAGCAGTAGTAAATACTGTCATGTCACCCACTGACCGATATACCAAGACTAAATACTGTCATGTCAGCCACTGACCACTATACCAGGAGTAAATACTGTCACGGCAGCCACTGACCACTATATCAGGACCAAATACAGTCACGTCACCCGCTGACTGCTATACCAGGACTGAATGCTGTCATGTCAGCCACTGACCGCTATACCAGGACTAAATACTGTCATGTCACCTGCTGATCTTTATAGCAGTAGTAAATACTGTCATGTCAGCCACTGACCGCTATACCAGGACTAAATACTGTCATGTCACCTGCTGATCTTTATAGCAGTAGTAAATACTGTCATGTCAGCCACTGACCGCTATACCAGGATTGCACACATACAAAACATGATACATACTTTATAAAACACAGTGTTTTATAAGTGTATATCATGTTTTGTATGTAGAAGTAAATGATGATAAAAATCCAGCTTTAAACCAGGCAGCACGATGATGAATTCTTTAAAACATAGCTTTTATTCATAGATTCAAATAAAAATGTTACATGGAGTAGACAATCAATTATCACATAAGAGAGACTACGCGTTTCCGGACATAGCGTGTTCCTTCTTCATGGCCTACTACTTCAAACTAAAAGATACGTATATATAGAAAACACCTGAATTGAACTACTCCTCCCTCTTAATTAACTCTTCACAATACATTCACGAATAAATATATACTTATACACATATAACAATTACATACATATGCACATTTAAAAAATATATATATACAGCAATTACATACAATATATCCAAATTCATAGAGCATAAAAATTTGCCCCATTATAACTTCCCGATATTACCGCTTCTTCCTATACAATATACATTTGCATCACTATTTCTTAAATAAATATCAAATACACTGTCTCCAAATATTCATTACCTTGAAGTTGATCAAGATTTCTAGACCCCCAACAAGCCGATCCGGCCGTTCCATCCAGCCGCAAACACAAAATCCAATGGAACCACAACAACTGATCACCTGACGAACAATCACGTGACGAAGTCACATGACCGGATAGTCTATTGCTGTCGTTCATAAGAATCATGACCAGAAACCATAATAGTGAAAGCAAGGTAACTGATCACATGACCAAGATCATGTGAGCAAGCTTCCTATTCACTTATAGTATGACTAAAAATACTAAAAATACTTGCTACCCTTAATGTTTGACAGACGGATTTCACTATACATACTAAGAGACACACCATATTATGAATTACAACAAAAAATGTCTAAAGAACAACCACATTATAAAATTACAGCAGCATATGCTAAAGGAGACATACCGGATCACATCTCCACTAATAAATGTAGGATAGGTCTGAGCGTATGTTCAGTCCTTTAGGATATCTTGAGTCTAATTGCATGATCCAGTAGGCCTCCCTGAGCAACAGCCTCTTCCTCCAATTTCCCCCCTTAAGTGTTTTTTTTTACCTGTTCAATGGCATTATATAATAACGTACTAGTGTCTCCTTTGTGTCCCAATAAAAAATGTTTAGACACACTAGAAGTATTCTCATTATTTTTTTAAGCTGTCAGCCAGGGTCGGACTGGCCCGCCAGGGATCCGGGGAATCCCCCGGTGGGCCCCGAGCCTTGACTATTAGTGCTCATTTCCCCAATGCAGAAGCACTGGTCAGGGGCCCGATCGGGATTTTCAGTGGCCGGGTCGGGCCCCTGAACCAATGCATTTGCACTGGCAAACTGAGCACTTGATAGTGGCAGGGGCCGGATCTGTAAGCTCGGGGCCCCGGCTGGCGGCAGCACTGTAATGATTAAAGATGCCCGGCTGCAGGCAGTTTCCCAGGGCCCCGATGCTTACACCGATGGGCCTCCTGCCAGGGAGGACTGAAGACACCGGGGCAGCAGCTGCAGTAGATTCATCCATCCTATGTATAGTACCATCCTATGTAGAACTCTCTGCCCAGACTTCCCCCTCTCAGCAGTGAGTCATCGCTCACATCCTACTGTGAGGGGACAGAGAGAAGTCTGCTGCTGCTGCTGCGACCAGATCATCACCTTTCTACTTCACAAATGTGAGTATATTTTTTTTTTCTCATTTTTGGTAAAATGTAATGTTTAATATGTATATGTGTACATTTTTTTAACCCTTAAGTCCTATCATGGTGTCTATCATACACCACTACCATACACATATCATTATGATAAACACCATGATAGTACTTAAAGGGGTATTCCCATGTACATAATCATATCTATATTTGTAGATAATTAAAAGTTAAACATTTTTGCAAATATAAGTAATTAAAAATTCTGCAGAGTTGTAAAGATTTTCTCTAACTTTCTTAGTGGTGACAGTCTGTTGTCTTGATCGGTTGCCATGGATACGACCACTAATGCAGAAACTTGCTATGGTCTGGGACTTGTCAGGAACCAGCTCTGATTTTCTTATTGTAGCTGGGATATCAGGCAGGGATATTACATGTATCAGAAGATATCCCAGCCACAATAAGGAAATCATGGCTGATTCTCTGACCTTAGAAAGTTTCTGCATTGGTGGTCGTATCCATGGCAACCAATCAAGATAACAGACTGTCACCACTAAGAAAGTTAGAGAAAATCTTTACAACTCTGCAGAATTTTTAATTACTTATATTTGCAAAAATGTTTAACTTTTAATTATCTACAAATTTAAAAATAATTATGTAGATGGGAATACCCCTTTAAGGGATAGTACTTAAGGATTAAAGTCTGTGTCTTGTATACTGTGTGAGGACTGTATGTTTGTATACAGGTATGTGTGTGTATACACAGTACGCTATAATAATGTGTGAGTGTATGTATATAGGTGAGTATATATAGTTTTTATATATATATATATATATATATATATATGGCTTATATATGAATGTATATAAATGTATATGTGCTATGATAATGTATATGAGTGAGTGTATGGCTATATATAGTATTCATATAAGTATATATTTGACTTATATATGGTATACTAGCATGTGCCCGTGACTTAGTCTGCAGGTTGGTTGCAGCGCTGAGCCGCTTATATGTAGCGAACTCATGGTGGCTATGATCCGCCGCACTCCTTACGCCATCAGGCCCCCTCCCTATTTATGGCTTGCCCCCCACCCCCCCATTCTCCGCGCACCAGGTTCCTTCCCCCATACATGCGTTACAACGCCCATGCGCCTTTCCCCCCCGTACGTCTGCCTGTGCCCATGCCCCACCTTCCCTTGCGGTGTGACCGCAGCCGCCCCTCCTGCTCACAGGTTCCCACCCCCCACCCCCCTCGTGCTCCGGTTTCCCCCCCCCCCCAAACATCCAAACCCACAAACTTTCACATTTATAATATTATTAGGATAAATGTATATATGCCATATGCCATTTTATATATATATATATATATATATATATATATATATATATATATATATATACACTCACCGGCCACTTTATTAGGTACACCATGCTAGTAACGGGTTGGACCCCCTTTTGCCGTCAGAACTGCCTCAATTCTTCGTGGCATAGATACAACAAGGTGCTGGAAGCATTCCTCAGAGATTTTGGTCCATATTGACATGATGGCATCACACAGTTGCCGCAGATTTGTCGGCTGCACATCCATGATGCGAATCTCCCGTTCCACCACATCCCAAAGATGCTCTATTGGATTGAGATCTGGTGACTGTGGAGGCCATTGGAGTACAGTGAACTCATTGTCATGTTCAAGAAACCAGTCTGAGATGATTCCAGCTTTATGACATGGCGCATTATCCTGCTGAAAGTAGCCATCAGATGTTGGGTACATTGTGGTCATAAAGGGATGGACATGGTCAGCAACAATACTCAGGTAGGCTTTGGCGTTGCAACAATGCTCAATTGGTACCAAGGGGCCCAAAGAGTGCCAAGAAAATATTCCCCACACCATGACACCACCACCACCAGCCTGAACCGTTGATACAAGGTAGGATGGATCCATGCTTTCATGTTGTTGACGCCAAATTCTGACCCTACCATCCGAATGTCGCAGCAGAAATCGAGACTCATCAGACCAGGCAACGTTTTTCCAATCTTCAATTGTCCAATTTCGATGAGCTTGTGCAAATTGTAGCCTCAGTTTCCTGTTCTTAGCTGAAAGGAGTGGCACCCAGTGTGGTCTTCTGCTGCTGTAGCCCATCTGCCTCAAAGTTCGACGTACTGTGCGTTCAGAGATGCTCTTCTGGCTACCTTGGTTGTAACGGGTGGCTATTTGAGTCACTGTTGCCTTTCTATCAGCTCGAACCAGTCTGGCCATTCTCCTCTGACCTCTGGCATCAACAACGCATTTCCGCCCACAGAACTGCCGCTCACTGGATGTTTTTTCTTTTTCGGACCATTCTCTGTAAACCCTAGAGATGGTTGTGCGTGAAAATCCCAGTAGATCAGCAGTTTCTGAAATACTCAGACCAGCCCTTCTGGCACCAACAACCATGCCACGTTCAAAGGCACTCAAATCACCTTTCTTCCCCATACTGACGCTCGGTTTGAACTGCAGGAGATTGTCTTGGCCATGTCTACATGCCTAAATGCACTGAGTTGCCGCCATGTGATTGGCTGATTAGAAATTAAGTGTTAACGAGCAGTTGGACAGGTGTACCTAATAAAGTGGCCGGTGAGTGTGTGTGTATATATATATATATATATATATATGTGTGTGTGTGTGTGTTTATATGAATGCATATGTATGGGTGCGTTCACAGGATGTAAAATGGAGAGTGATCTGGCACGTATACGGCGTGTCAGATTTTGCACGCTCAAAAAGATCCCATTGATTTCAATGGGAGTTACGAGCGTATACGCCGTGTTATTTTGCGCCCGTAATTTTGCGGCCGTAAAATTATGGACGCAAAATAACGCGCCGTATACGCTCGTAACTCCCATTGAAATCAATGGGATCTTTTTGAGCGCACAAATTGCTGACGCGTAGACGTGCCAGATCACGCTCCCCTTTACATTGTGTGAACGCACCCTATGAGTGTCTAAGTAACTGTTGCAGTTTTTGGAAATCGCAGCATGTCACTTATACCTACAGAAACACCGGCAGTGTCCCTATAGGTATAATGGAAACAGAAAGTCCTCAGAGGAAACCTCTGTGGAGTTTCTGTAAAAAGTGCTGCAAGAAAACTGATGTGTTTCCGCCGGGGTTTTTCCACAGCGCTTTTTGGCTGCGGAACGCTGTGATAGGCTTTGTCCTTATAGTGTGGTGTAAAGTATTTTGAGATGTTAAAGAGGAGCTCTCACCACCTGGGGCACATGCAGTTTTATACACTGCTAGACAGTCGACATTTCGCTGAATTCAGCGCACTGAATCGGCTTTCCCATTCTGTGCCCCCGGTGAAGAGCTATCGGTGCCAGTACCGTAGCTCTTCACTGTCAGAAGGGCATTTCTGACAGTCTGTCAGGAACGCCTCTCCTCACAGTAGCGTCTATTGCACTGTACTGTGAGCGGGGAGGAACGCCCCCTCCTGATAATACTCATCGATAGACAAGTACTGGGGGGGCGGGGAGGGCATTCCTCACTGCTCAGCTTCATGACTGGGCAGCAAGGAACGCCCCCTCTCAGAGTACAGCACAATAGATGTTACAGTGAGGAAATGCCCTTCTGACACTGAATAGCTACGGTATTGGCACCGATAGCTCTTCACCGGTGGCATAGAATGGGCACAGAATGGGAAAACTGAATTCTACCTGTACCCCAAATGGTGAAAGGTCCTCTTTAAGGATTAGGCACAACAGTGAGACGCAGTGTTTTTCATTGAGTTTTTGTCCCTAGCACCTCGTTGTCCCCGCCTGTGTCTGTTTGGTCTCATGGCCTCACTTCTGGAAATCCTGCACCTAATTAGTGCACCTAATTAGTCTTAGTGATCACATAAGGTGCAGGACT
The DNA here is from genome assembly GCF_031893055.1 of Leptodactylus fuscus. Lineage (NCBI taxonomy): Eukaryota > Metazoa > Chordata > Amphibia > Anura > Leptodactylidae > Leptodactylus > Leptodactylus fuscus. Next base: position 265,504,068 of record NC_134265.1, read on the forward strand.
CCCAGCAAGGAGGCGCTGGCATGAGACTAAATGGACACTGGCAGCAGACAACAGAGTAACGGGGACAGGTGAAGGCACTTTCTTTTTATTTATTTTTTATTTTACACCTCTCTCCCAACACATGGGTTACTCCTATTCCTGGACAAATCTTTAAAGGATTTATCCATCTTTGTAATATTGATGGTCTGTCCTTAGGATAGGCCATCAATATTACATCTGTGATGATACAACAGCCAGGACCTCTGCAGAGCAGCTCTTCCAGGACAGCGTGGCTACAGGTAATGGTAACATTTCTAGGAGCCATGCTGATCACTTTCCATACAGTGCGTAGCAGTGGGTTTAGGTAGTGCGTTGTTGCACATCGTATGGCAGGTGATCAGCATGGCTCCCGACATGTTATTACCTTTAGCCGCCCTGTCTCGGTATCGCTGGTCTGCAGGGGTCCTGATGGTGGGCCCCTAGAAACAATTCCACTGGTGGGCCCTAGACACCCCAGTCCGACCCTGCTGTCAGCTATGTGTTCAGATATACGAATTTTGACATTCTGTATTGTACAGCCTACATAAAGTAGGTTACAAGCTGTACATTCAATTACATAAACCACATGGTGACTATTACAGTTAAGAAAACTCTTTATATGGAACATACGTTTTTTATCCATGTCAAAAAATGTTTTCGTTTTTTTTGCTTTACAACATACACTGCACCTTGATTGACTGCAATTGTAAAATCCCAACAATTTTAACCAGGTGTCACTATTACTATTACTAATCACTAATATCACTAATTACTATTTTCTGTATACATACTATTGGATAATTGGTCTCCGATAGTATGACCACGTTTGGCAACCACTCGTACATCATTGTTCAAAATATCTCTCGTAATAGGATCTTGAAATAAAATAGGCAAATGTTTCAAAAAGATTTTTTTAATTAATGGGAACTGCCGACTATATTTGGTAGAAAAAAACACTATTATGTTGTTGGTGCGTTTTACTCACAATCCTACTATCTTTCAACAATAATTAACGGGATCAATGTCGACTGCCCTATTCAAGGACCACCTGGCATGACCATAAATACTGTCATGTCACCTGCTGATCTCTATAGCAGTAGTACCGTAAATACTGTCATGTCAGCCACTGACTGCTATACCAGGATTGCACACATACAAAACATGATACATACTTTTGTTCAATATCTGAATGGAGTGTTATTATGTTGTTGTGTTTTAGTTAATTAGATCTGAGGTAGGGGTACACCTTGCACGGTGTATAATTGCCCTGAAATGTGTTATCCGCAACAATAAATTTCACGTTTTATTTAAACACCATAAGCCCATCGCATGTTGTGATTTCAAGTGGAAGCGTGTATCCTGGCGTTTTGGCGAAGCATTTTCCGTTTATAGACTCTTAGGCCTAGTTCACACTGGGACGGAATAGCGTATTTTGGTCCTGATTTTTATGCTCCGGAGTAGGCCCAAAATGAATGGGCCTAGTCAGGGGGGTGCTGTTGCGAGGTGGACCCGCGGCTCAATGAGCCTCAGAATCCGCCTGAAGAAACGGCAGCTTGCTTCTTTTTACATGTTGCCGCTCACAGAAAAAAAATCGCTAGCGATTTGGTCAGGAAACTGACTACAATTCCTCCTCCAAAAAATGCCTCACCATATAGTCCTATGGTGAGGAAAAAGTTGAAAATCTCAGGTTTTTATGTCAGCCTTACAACTTTCTGAAAAAGAGGCTTGACAAGGATGTTTCCAAGCACCCTGCCATATTTATCATCATTTACACCAGTCTATTAGGTGATAAGTTACAGTGCTGAGGCGATTACTATACCAGAGAAAACTTGGAGACAGCAACTGAACAGAAGAGATTACGTCTTGGTGATCAAGCAAGAGCATGCCCATGTGAGGAAGCCACAGCAAAACCAGAACATGCTGCAAAATAGAGAAAAGCGCGACCAGTTACTACCAGGGTATTGCTGACCTGCTAAGAGGTGATGTAGACAAAGATAAGACTAACTCAACAAGTGAGACAAGGAGATGACTGACAGCATTTATTGGGCTATTTCTCTGAGATTCTGTCTTCCTAATTACATCAGGGAAGACAGGCTTGCACATTCCAGTGAGTGCCCTCTATTGGTTTGCAACACTGAGGCAGCAGCTGACTTCCTAATTACATCATGGAAGACAGATTTGCATATTCTTCCCATGGAGCATTACAACATGGTTAGAGTTGATTGCTACCATTCAAGGAATTTGTTTGCTACTGGTAAAAGAACCTGTTTGCCTCTTGTGAGATTGTGTAACCATATGCTAGTTGCTGCAATCGAGAATTCTGTATTGACATGTGTGTATACATATAATCTATCATGAGGCAACCAATAATTTGGTGATTGGGATAATATGTATGTACATTACAGAGCAGAAAAAGATTCCGGATGCACTCTTAGGCCCGGTTCACATCTGCATTCGGTATTCCGTTCCGGGAGTCCGCATGAGGAATAACAAACGTAGATGTGAACCAGGACTAAGACTCATCTCCACAAAATATGCCATTGTATAAGTAGAAATCTGCTTTAAGGGTGCATGCACACTACGTAACGCCGGGCGTGTATGAGAGCCGTACACGCCGGCGTTACGGCAGGGCTGCCGAACACTTCCCATTCACTTCAATGGGAGCGCTCGTAAACGCCGCTGTTACGAGCGCTCCCATTGAAGTGAATGGGAAGTGTTCGGCAGTCTGCCGTAATGCCGGCGTGTACGGCTCTCATACACGCCCGGCGTTACGTAGTGTGCATGCACCCTAAGGGTGAATTCACACTACGTAAACAGCAGCTTATTCTGAACGTAAAACACTGAAGTGAATGGAAAGTGCCCGCGTGTACGGCTCGGCATGAGCAGAGCTAGCCGTACACGCGAGCACATCCCATTCACTTCAATTGGAGTGCTCGTAGTGAAAAAAGCAGCCCATTCATTTCTATGGGGAGCGCTCGTATGCTGGCTCCCATAGAAATGAATGGGAACTGCTTTATACGCCACTGATTCTGAACGTGTTTTACGTTCAGAATAAGCTGCCTTTTACGTAGTGTGAATTCACCCTAATACCGCACAAAATGTAAAAAGAATGTCAATATCTTAAGTCGTCTCAAGGTATAGGAATCTAGGTATATTTATTCATGAACTTTACTAAAGGTCTATTAAACATAACTTGTTTTTTTCATCTTCAGACATAAAAGTAGTCCATACAGGATCAATCAATCAATCAATCATTGGAAGGTATTAGAGAACATTCCATGTCTAACTTGGATTGATGGTTTTCATGCCTACAAATGAGAGCGCACACTTGTCCAGATGTTGGTGTACACATACAGTGAATTTGCCAATGATGCATCAGGATAGCAGCAAAGGAGGGGGCGAGGATGTGGACGTGGAAATCCAGCTGGGCATCCAGTCCACAGTCCAGGTACTGGACAGGGGCTGCCAGCAGTGCCCCACGTCAGTTGCACAAGGGGGCGAGGACATGGACGTGGAAATCCAGCTGGGCATCTAGTCCACAGTACCTCGACTCCAATTATATACTTGAGAGGGGCAGCCAGCAGTGCCACAACATCAAGCGGGGTGCAGGGTGTAGTGCTGCCAGCACAAAATTTACTCGTCCTCCTCATCATCTAACACAACCACCTTCACCATAATTTAATACTTAAAAAACCCCATTAATGCTTTAGGACTCCCCCCCCCCCCCAAAGGGCCTGAAAATTTATGTTTTAGGGGTCCCCCCCAAGGGCCTGAAAATTTATGTTTTAGAGCTCCCCCAGGGCCTGAAATCGAATTTTTTAGAGGTCACCGAAAGGGCCTAAAACTCTGCTGCTACAAGGCTCAATTCAATTTAAGGGCCTAATACTCTGCTGGTGCAAGGCTCAACTCTCACCCCAAGGGCCAAAAACACTGCTGGTGCAAGGCTCAACTCACCCCAAGGGCCAAAAACACTGCTGGTGCAAGGCTCAACTCACCCCAAGGGCCAAAAACACTGCTGGTGCAAGGCTCAACTCACCCAAAGGGCCAAAAACTAAATCTCTGCTGGTTAAAGGCTCAACTCACCCAAAGGGCCTAACATTCTGCTGGTGCAATGCTCAACTCAATTAAAGGTGCAATGTTTAGATGGCTTTTTTCCACACCGAAGGTGATTCCTTTCCGTAAGATGTGATGGCTGTTTCCAGCCCTGATTATCCTGGTTGATCGTGTTCAGTAATGAGGCCAGCTCAGTATGAGGATCTTAGGTTGTCCATGCCCACTAATGTGCATGAAGACTCGATCATAGTAAATGTTCTTATTTTTCTCCAATTCGATCTCTGAATGAACTGCTCTGAAAGATGGCCTAGGCACTGCTGCAATGGCAATCACTGGGTTTTCCTTTTCTGGTTCCAAAGAATCTTATGTCTTATTTGAAGAAGAGACAAACGTAGTCTGACTGCTGATTGTTTGTGCTGCAGCATTTGGAGTTGGGTCTGTCAGCCTTGTGATGAACTCCTCACACACACACACACACACACACACACACACATCCACAATGACAGTTAAGGGTGAGTACTGTTGGATTTCCCATTGCCTAGTCCATCTGTGGTTGTCATGGGCAACGTGATTTAAAGGGGTGCTTGGTAATGTTTCTTTTGCTTAAAATTTGGGTTTCTGTTCGTACAATTGGGGAGGAAAGAAGGTTTCCAGGTATTTTTCCACTTTCATAGAGTTTTTTTTGAGTGTGGAAAGTGTCTAGTTAATAGGCTATGAAAAAATAAAAAAAACAACAAAAACTTGTAAGTCTTCAGTAGGTGATAACTTTTTTAATGGCTAACTCATAATGATTACAGAATATATGAGTTAGCCATTAAAAAAGGTATCCCCTACTGAAGACTTGCAAGTTTTTTGTTGTTTTTTTATATTTCATACCCACCGGTACAAAAGCAAACATTTTCCTTATATAGTTGATAGGCTGTGATAGTGGGGTAAAACTGTGACTTGGGCTTGTTAGATGCCCCCAGACATGCTTCCCCTGCTGTCCCAGTTCCATTCCAGAGGTGTTGTCATCATTTGCTGAGGTGTCATAGTGGACTTGGTGACCCTCCTTAGGTGAATAGTGGTTTCCCCTGAAACGAACATTTTTTCCTCATAGACTATAATGGGATTCAATACTCGCTCGAATAGTCAAATATTGAGGGGCTATTCGAATCAAATATCATTTCTAATAGTAATGCATCTGGATTATTTGGGATTCTACACAATTACACTTATTCTGAAATACCAGCAGAGACTCTGGTGGACTATGAGCATCACTGCCAACCCAGACATAAAGTCACATCCTCTGCCCCATCAACAGATAATAAAAGAACCAGCCATGAAGTTCTCCATTCCTCTGGACACTGGACTATCAGTCATGATGCCCACATCCTATATGGCAGAGCTGGTACATGTAGTACTGGCAGGCAGGTGGCATCATGTGACCTGCACACGACTAACTGACATTTAGTCTCAACTGTCGACGGCGGCGATAGAACCTGACTACAGGATTACCTGCGAATCTACAGAAAATGGCGTCCACTGGACATGGAGGAGAAAGGAAGAGAGAAGAAGGGAAGAGAGAGGAGAAGAGGAAGAGAGGAGATGAGAAGAGAGAAGAATGGGAGAGACAGGAAAAGAGGAAGAGAGGAGAGGAGAAGAGAGAAGAAGGGAAGAGAGAGGAAAAGAGGAAGAGAGAAGATGAGGACAACAATGGATCAAGAGAGCTAAAGAAGAGGAGAGAAGAAGAGGCCAGAATATTGGAGGATGATGGGCCAAGACCGGGCAGCAGCCAGGACCCTACAACATCCAGCCCCTACCCAGACTTTTACATCGGTCGTCTCACCATCCATCAGGTGTTGGGTAGGGGCGGCTTTGGCAAAGTAAGTTTTATAATTTATTATTTTTTGATAAAGGGAAAGAAATAATTTTGTATTTCTTTTGTTGTTTATCTGTATGCAAGCTATTGTTTCATGTTATCAGCCAATGAATGCATATCAGTCTAACTGTAGTTTCTACTAATTGCACAAATGTTATGATGTCCAGAAATGTCCTGTTCACCCCTTCATATCTCATATCTCCAGTAACTTTATATCCATATATGTGACTGTATCAGCAGCCCTGTCTGTATATACCAATGCACTGTAATAAGCCTCTGTATTAGGTGTCGTCTGCTAGAAAGGGCTATTCAGTGTGATGGAAAGCTGCTCTCAGGGAATCAAGGGCCTGTTGTATATTTGCCAATATTTGGTCATTCCCATAAAGTCCCCAAGAGCAGACACCACATTATATTTGCTCACTTCTGCTGTAGGGTCTGGATGCCCCCTTACTGACCAACCATTCAGTCCATCCCTCTGTCACAGGCAGCAGAATAGCCAGAAACCCCAGCAGATAATCCTCAATGCAATAAATGTTATAGAATTTCCCTTGTAACCAGTTATAATGAATGTTTTATCTTTTTCTTCAGGTGTTCCTGGCATCATTACCCGGCCGAAACACCTTCATGGCCGTCAAGGTTGTCACCAAGACAGGACGCAATGCAGCAGTTCTAAAGAGAGAGCGGCAGATACTCCTGAAGACCCAAGACTGCCCATTTATATGTCATCTTAATGCCGCACACCAGTCTCGGAATGCAGTTTATTTCATCACGGAGTATCTGTCCGGCGGCAGCCTGGAGGAATTAATAAAAATGTGCGGCAGACTGAACATCGACAGCGTAAGGCGAGTAAATGACGTATCAGGAGACGAGGGAAAAAGACTGAAAGTGGACTGAAGGGAGGAAAGTATAGGGTGACATGACAGATCAGGTATAGAAGAATGCAGAGACTGGAGGGAATACAAGTGGCCGTATGCAGCGCCTCCTGTGTCCTGCTGGTGACTGACAGTTTAATGTGATTGTGATATTAAAGACGTACTAGAGAAGATTTCATGTCACTGACTCTATACTCTGTCCTCAGATTCTACACAGCAGAAATAGTATGTGGACTCCAGTTCCTCCATGGACACAACATCGTCCACAGGTAAGCAGAAACTTCCATTGTAACTGTGGAAATGATGTACTTAGCTTTCCCAGAGTCCTGATTGATACCTGGTTTTGCTATAGTACATGCCATGTCTCCCATGTCACCATCTGCCTGGATAGATTTGCCATTCATTTTTTTAATGTTTTATCTGTCTTCTTTCATTGCAGAGACATCAAGCCAGCAAACATAATGTTGGATGGAGATGGACACATCCGCCTTATCGACCTGGGGATTGCCCGCAATGGTGTCACCTCTTCCAGTAAAATCCGTGGAAAGGCGGGCACACCAGGTTATAAGGCCCCAGAGGTGCTTCTCCGGCAGGAATTTAATACAGCAGTTGACTGGTGGAGCCTGGGGATCATTGTATCCAGAATGTCAACAGGATTCTCCCCATTTTACTATGACGATGACATCACCAGAGACAAGCCAAAACTTCCATCGTGGCTGGATGCCAACCTGAAAGATCTCATCCTAAACCTGCTGGAGATAAACCCTGAGGATCGGCTGGATGTGACTAGCAACATCAGAGACCATCCATTTTTCAATACCATCTGCTGGGAGGATCTGGAGAGAAGGAGAGCACAGCCGCCTTTTATTCCATTCAAGGCCGTTCTGGAGAACGAAGACCTGCCGTGGCCGGAGAACGAAACCCTTCACCCTGAGGATGAGTTCAACTATATGTCACCAAGTTGGACCCGGTAAGATCCTCCTCTAGTGATGATATCCATTAGAGCTTACATGTAGTGATGATCATTTCTGTTCCTTGGTCTTCTCCCTCCTGTACATTGTTCTCATTGCTCCTGCCAGTTACTATGTCTCTTCTTCTTCTTAGTATGATAGAAAGATCTCGACTGTGAAGGAGTCCACGACCATCTGGTGAGTATCCACTATGTACACCTATACATACATATCTATACACCTATATAAACAGGAAATGTTCTTTATTATAAATGTTCCTAATTATGTAAAATTCATTTACAACATATGGATAAATACATTATACAATCATTTTATATAATTGGGAAAGTTCATAATAAAGAACATTTCTTAAAAATAACAAAAGACTTTTCCACTTCTTAGTTATATTTGCTATTGTTAAATCTGACAACCAGTAAAATACAGCCAACATTTTAGATCCCAGACTTTCCAATCTTGCAATATACAGTAGATCCATTTTATTTTATATATACAGTTTCCCACTTGTCTATATTCTGAATATATAAATCTAACATTGCCATCTTGTTCCTTGCAGGATCAGCCCGTGCCAATGCCCAGAACTCTGTGCCTCCTGACCCATGCCACTGCTGCTGTGAGACCTCGGCTGCCTACAACATCATCTCTATATACCATCTTCCTGCTGCAAATGTTCCACCAAGTCGTTACCTGGACCTTGACAATACATCCCTCAATATCTGGCCGGCATCAAACATCACCCTCTCCTGAAGATTGGCCTGTGCGACTCCAAGCACAGGCCAGGTAAGTTATATACCTCACCTATATATTCACACTACATACACATAGTATAGACACATACACGTAGATAGATATAAGTATAGAGATATGGATAGAAATATAGACACATAAATATATACATGTATAGACACGATCACATAGATAGGACAGATAGATGTAGATGTCGGCTTTGATCCTGGGACTTGTTCTGATCGCCATATTTGGGGTCAGGAAGGAATTTTTCCCCTTGAGGACAATTGGCTCATTCCTCAAGGAGGTTTTTGCCTTCCTCTGGATCAACTTAGCCTTAAATAGGTTTAGTGTGATAAATCTTTAAAATTGCTAAGTAATTACTCACATAAAATAAATATAGAAAAAAATAGGTGTAGTTTTGTAATATGTAGATGAGAAAAATATAAAAAAATAAAAATAAATCTATATTAAATATATCGTAGGTAGTGTAGGTTTAGTGTGATAGGTCTTTAAAATTGATAAGCAATTATTCACATAAAATAGATATAGAAAAAAATAGGTGTAGCTTCATATTTATACAATTTAGATGAGGAAAAATATACAAAAAAAAAATTCTATATTAGCTATATCACAAATAGTATAGGTTAGGTACTGGCCTTTGATCCTGGGACTTGTTCTGATCGCCATATTTGGGGTCAGGAAGGAATTTTTCCCCTTGAGGACAATTGGCTCATTCCTCAAGGAGGTTTTTGCCTTCCTCTGGATCAACTTAGCCTTAAATAGGTTTAGTGTGATAAATCTTTAAAATTGCTAAGTAATTATTCATATAAAACAAATATAGAAAAATAGGTGCAGATTTGTAATATGTAGATGAGCAAAATATACAAAAAAATTAAATAAAAATTCCGTACTAGTTACAGTGTAGGTTAGGTACTGGCATATAAATAAGTATAATATAGCAAATAAATCTGATAGGTTAGGAATCGGCTTTTGATCCTGGGACTTGCTCTGACCGCCATATTTGGGGTCAGGAAGGAATTTTCCCCCCTTACATGAGGACAATTGGCTTTTTCCTCAAGGGGGTTTTCGCCTTCCTCTGGATCAACTCAGCCTCATATAGATTTAATTCTTAGATTTGTAAAGTGTTTTGACTGTAGTTTTATTTCTTATCTAAGTATTTACATAAATAACACAGTATAATTAACATATATAGTACTAGAAAAAAAGAAAAAAAATAAGTTTTATTTGTATTTTATCTTATATATTATCTAAATAGCAGTATCAATTACACATTATGAATATATGGTATATAAGAAACAAATAGGTTTAGCTTAAAAAAATGTAACATTTCTTAAAATACTTCATTATTAAAAAAAAAATATAAAAAAAAATAATAAACTTCTTTATCTGTTTTTTATGTTTTCTTAGGTTTAGTTTCTTAAAGTATTAGATAATATCAGTAAAAATAAATATAAAATAATATAAAACACTATTTTCATTACTATAGGTTAAGTACTGGCTTCAACTCAGCCTTAACCCCCCCCCCCCCCACACTAACTAGAAATATAATATTATTTTTACCCCTTACATCTTTGTGTCTGCGTCTTTATTTCTATTAGATGTCCATATATTTTTCTGATAAATGATTACCGTATTTTTCGGACTATAAGACGCACTTTTTTTTCCCAAAATTTCGGAGGAAAATGAGGGTGCGTCTTATAGTCTGAATGTGGGTTTGCAGCATGGCCGCGCTACTGCCACCGCTGGTTTTCTTCAGCGGCAGTAGCGCGGCAATCCGCAGGCCCCGGCAGCTAAGACAGTCCCCGGCATCTGCTGTAATAGACCGGCGGATGCCGGGGAGTGTCTTAGCTGCCGGGGCCTGCAGATTGCCGCGCTACTGCCACCGCTGGTTTTCTTCAGCGGCAGAAGTGTGACAATCTGCAGGCCCCGGCAGCTAAGACACTCCCCGGCATCCGCCGGTCTATTACAGCAGATGCCGGGGACTGTCTTAGCAGGTCCCGACAGTCAGTTAGCCCCCCCCCCCCCCCCCGGCCTCATACCTTTAGTGATGCAGGCCGGCTCCTGCACGGCGAGGCCGCAGGAGCCGACCTGTTCCGATGACAGCTGGGAGCCTAATGAAGGCTCCCAGGCCTGTCATAGCTATATATTACTATCGCGGCTGGTCTATGACCCTCCGCGATAGTAATGTATAGAATCTCCCATAGACGGCAATACACTTGTATTGCCGTCTATGGGACTTGCAATCAAATGATTGCAGGTTCAAGCCCCCTAGGCGGGGGATATTAAAATAGTAAAAAAAAAAAAAAAAAAACACTTAAAAAAATATAATAAAAAATAAAATAAATAAAAGTTCACCTCCTTTCCCTAGAATACATATAAAAGTATAACATTACTGTGAAACATATACATTAGGTATCCCTGTGTCTGAAAATGCCCTGTCTACACCTGGCCCCACAAAAAAAACGCCCTATACATCCCTGTACAGCTGCAGGGTCACCTGTCAATGTGGCCTTGCAGCTGTTCCAAAACTACAACTCCCATATATTAAATATTTTACCATTTTTTGCCTGAAAATTTTTTTTCCCTATTTTTCTCCTCCTGGACTTATAGTCCAGTGCGTCTTATAGTCCGAAAAATACGGTAATCGTCCCTAATGTCGTCTTCTCCAAAAATCAAGATGTGCACGTCCTCTACATCTAGGAGAGATTCTTCACCTATGTGTTAGGTTATATCTCACCTGTCCACCAGTCACTGCATGATAGGAAATGTTCTGCATATCTGGTTGGCGGCCTTTATAGGTATCCAGCACATGTGCACGATACTATAAAAGATGGAGGCTGAAGAACATATTATAGGGTTTTGGGTCATTTGGCTGTATAAGGCCCAGGGATTTCTTATGGTGGCCCTTGGCACAGTCATCTCCTTATATTATGATAAGAGGATTACTCACCATTTCTTTCCAAAGTAGTTGTGGGATCATAAAGGATGTGAACTGGGAACTTAGTAAGGACAGATGGTAATCTCCTGGTTATCTTCAATATATAGAAGGTTTTGTCTACTGCATCAATAAACTTGAGCGAGTGTCTGTACCCATATTCATGTTGTGTGTTTATAGTGTAAGCACATTTATTTTTCAAGGCTCTTTTCATATTATATAAATATGCTACATGTGAATTTACACTTAAAAGACAAGACTTTATCCTGCCAGTAAAAACGTGTTTCTAAAAGAAATATTTAGACAATGACATTAAAGAAGGAGTCATACTTACATTACGAATGAACCTTGGGGGTAATTTAGCATCCTTCATATATCAGAATGGAAGAAAAAGTTTTGAACTATTGCTGTAAACCTGTTTTTGCACAAACATTTGCACCATTTTGCCAGGTTCTACTGTTCACAGCACTATTTTAAAAAAGTGAGCGCAAAAAATTTTGACTCCTGTAGTCCAACAAATTTTGGATAATTTATGTCAAAAACTGGTGGATACGGGGCACTGCAGCCTTGCAGCACTGGAGTCCTGGTGTTCAAATCCCGCCAAGGGCATTAAACCATCTGCAAGGAGTTTGTATGTTCTCCCCGTGTTTGCATGGATTTTCATCCCATATTCCAAAGACATACTGATAGGGAAAAATGTACATTGTGAGCTCTATGTGGGGCTCACAATCTACATTAAAAGAAAAAAAAAAAAGGTGGATATGATAGATGAAATGTAGTCCAACACATAGCTGCTATACTTGGACTAAATACTGTTATGTCATCCACTGAATGCTATACCAGGACTAAATACAGTCACGTCACCTGCTGGCCACTATAACAAGACTAAATACTGTCACGTTACCCGCTGACCACTATACCAGGACTAAATACAGTCACATCACCTGCTGGCCACTATACCAGGACTAAATAGTGTCACGTCATCCACTGACCTCTATACCAGGACTAAATACTGTTATGTCATCCACTGACTGCTATACCAGGACTAAATACTGTCACGTCAGACACTGACTGCTATACCAGGACTAAATACTGTCACGTCACCCGCTGACCGCTATACCAGTAGTAAATACTGTCACGTCACCTGCTGGCCACTATACCAGGACTAAATAGTGTCACGTCAGACACTGACTGCTATACCAGGACTAAATACTGTCACGTCAGACACTGACTGCTATACCAGGACTAAATACTGTCACGTCAGACACTGACTGCTATACCAGGACTAAATACTGTCACGTCAGACACTGACTGCTATACCAGGACTAAATACTGTCACGTCAGACACTGACTGCTATACCAGGACTAAATACTGTCACGTCAGACACTGACTGCTATACCAGGACTACATACTGTCACGTCACCCGCTGACCGCTATACCAGTAGTAAATACTGTCACGTCACCTGCTGGCCACTATACCAGGACTAAATACTGTCACGTCATCCACTGACTGCTATACCAGGACTAAATACTGTCACGTCAGCCACTGACTGCTATACCAGGACTAAATACTGTCACGTCAGACACTGACTGCTATACCAGGACTAAATACTGTCACGTCAGACACTGACTGCTATACCAGGACTAAATACTGTCACGTCAGACACTGACTGCTATACCAGGACTACATACTGTCACGTCACCCGCTGACCGCTATACCAGTAGTAAATACTGTCACGTCACCTGCTGGCCACTATACCAGGACTAAATACTGTCACGTCATCCACTGACTGCTATACCAGGACTAAATACTGTCACGTCAGCCACTGACTGCTATACCAGGACTAAATACTGTCACGTCAGACACTGACTGCTATACCAGGACTAAATACTGTCACGTCAGACACTGACTGCTATACCAGGACTACATACTGTCACGTCACCCGCTGACCGCTATACCAGTAGTAAATACTGTCACGTCACCTGCTGGCCACTATACCAGGACTAAATACTGTCACGTCATCCACTGACCTCTATACCAGGACTAAATACTGTCACGTCAGCCACTGACTGTTATACCAGGACTAAATACTGTCACGTCAGCCACTAACTGCTATACCAGGATTGCACACATACAAAACATGATACATACTTTATAAAACACAGTGTTTTATAAGTATATATCATGTTTTGTATGTGTTCAATATCTGAATGGAGTGTTATTATGTTGTTGTGTTTTAGTTAATTGGATCTGAGGTAGGGGTACGCCTTGCACGGTGTATAATTGCCCCGAAATGTGTTATCCACAACAATAAATTTCACGTTTTATTTAAACACCACAAGCCCATTGCATGTTGTGATTTCAAGTGGAAGCGTGTATCCTGGCGTTTTGGGGAAGCATTTTCCGTTTATAGACTCTTAGGCCTAGTTCACACTGGGTTGGAATAGTGTATTTTGGTCCTGATTTTGATGCGGGAAGCCGTGTCAAAATCGGGACCAAAATACGCTTCCCGCTCCAGAGTAGGCCCAAAATGAATGGGCTTAGTCAGGAGGGTGCTGCAGCGAGGCGAACCCGCGGCTCAATGAGCCGCAGAATCTGCCTGAAGAAAAGGCAGCTCGCTTCTTTTTACATGTTGCCGCTCACAGAAAAAAGATTGCTAGCCGTCTCCATAGACCACCATTGTGAGGGGGCGGATTATGATGGATTCCGCGCCATAATCCGCCCCCTCTGTGCCCGTATGAATGAGCCCTTAATATATATGTGTTTCATTGTAGTTTTTTACTTTTATATGTATTCTAGGGAAAGGAAGGTGATTTGAACTTTTTTTGTTTTTTTAATTGTTTTTACAATTTTATTATTGCCCCCTAGTAGTCTTGAACCTGCAATCATTTGATTGCAAGTCACATAGTCTGCAATACAACTGTGCTGCAGTCTATGGGAGATTTGCAACATTTAGATTGAGGCTGATCGTTGAGGTATCCACAGTGAAATGTGCACAGAGGTCCGTACTAGATAGAGAGCACTGTCGTGCCACATTATATCTCGCCCTTATGTCTGGGGATTGCATACAGATTAGTTCACACAGAGTTTTTTGGTCAGGAATTTGGTCAGGAAACTGACTCCAATTCCTTCTCCAAAAAATGCCTCACCATACAGTACTATGGTGAGGAAAAAGTTTAAAATCTCAGATTTTTATGTCAGCCTTATAAGTTTCTGAAAAAGAGGCTTGACAAGGATGTTTCCGAGCACCCCGCCATATTTATCATCATTTACACCAGTCTATTAGGTGATGTTACAGTGCTGAGGTGATTACTATACCAGAGAAAACTTGGAGACAGCAACTGAACAGAAGAGATTACGTCTTGGTGATCAAGCAATACCCATGTGAGGAAGCCACAGCAAAACCAGAACATGCTGCAAAATAGAGAAAAGCGCGACCAGTTACTACCAGGGTATTGCTGTCCTGCTAAGAGGTGATGTAGACAAAGATAAGACTAAGGGCTCATTCACATCTGCGCCCGTTCTCCATTCATGCAGGTTTCCGTTTCCCGCACAAAACAGAGCAGGAGACGGAAATCGGCAGGACTCTTTCTCACCCATTCATTTGAATGGCTTTGAAAGATGTCCGGCCGTGAGCGGCAGTGAGCGTATTATGCTCTCCGCCGCAAAACCATTTATTTTTAAATCGGACACAGAGTCAGACATGCAGTACTCTGTGTTCGATTTAAAAAATCCGGTTTCACGGCGGAGAGCATAATACGCTCACCGGCGCTCACGGCCGGACCCGCTCTGACAGGTTTCCGTCTTTTGCATGCAGAAGACGGAAACCACAGAACGGAGATCGAACGCTGGTGTAAACCTAGTGTCACTCAACAAGTGAGAGAAGGAGATGACTGACAGCATTACAACATGGTTAGAGTTGTTTGCTACCATTCAAGGGATTTGTTTGCTACTGGTAAAAGAACCTGTTTGCTTCTTGTGAGATTGTGTAACCATATGCTAGTCGCTGCAATCGAGAATTCTGTATTGACATGTGTTTATATATAATCTATCATGAGGCAACCAATAATTTGATGATTGGGATAATATGTATGTGCATTACAGAGCATAAATAGATTCCGGATGCACTCTTAGGCCCGGTTCACATCTGCATTCGGTATTCCGTTAGGAGAGTCCGCATGAGGAATAACAAATATAGATGTGAACCAGGACTAAGATTCATCTCCACAAAATATGTCATTGTATAAGTAGAAATCTGCTTTACTACCGCACAAAATGTAAGAAGAATGTCAATATCTTAAGTCGCCTCAAGGTATAGGAATCTAGGTATATTTATTCATGAACTTTACTAAAGGTCTATTAAAAATAACTTGTTTTTTCATCTTCAGACATAGAAGTAGTCCTGTATATTCCAATCATTGGAAGGTATTAGAGAACATTCCATGTCTAACTTGGATTGATGGTTTTCATGCCTACAAATGAGAGCGCACACTTGTCCAGATGTTGGTGCTGCCACCTGGTTGTAAAAATATTCAGGTTGTGTAGAATAAAGATTGACTTTTGAGGAGGAAGTGATCTACCATGTGTATATTGGGTGAGTGATTGCAAAGACAAAGACAAATATAATCTCTATTCCAAGTAGACAAGGGGATTACTTTAAAACCCAGGTTTAGATTGTTTGACCTTGAGTGATGGCATGACAGTATATATTTACTATAAAGGAATAGAGATGATTGCTTTCAAGACCTCAGGTGAAATTCACCAGATTCCTAGCAAGACGAGCTATATGCTCACCATATTAGAACTGCTACTGAATTCATAAACTAGAAACTGAAGAAATATAGGATGAAGCAAAGGACCCTCCGAAGGGGATTGACCTAAGGAATTCAATAACTGAGTTTGAGTAAGCTCCTCTATAATGCAGCACGTTGCCTGACATTTCAGACTATCACGTTATGTTGTTTTTGGATTAACAATAAAAAAAGAAACAGGAATAAAAACGTATATAAAGGCTACGACAGCTTTCAGAACCAATTTTTATTTATTATCCCAAATGATAAATGAGGCAATATTGCAGCAGATCTTAGTTGAACAGTTTCCATAATTTTGTCTTTACCGTTCTTATGCAGATCTTTGTGTCTCCATGCGCAGTTACACTCTTTTCTATCCATCCCCCCCTTAGCACTAAACTACTTTAGGCCGAGAAACATTGCGATTTGCCCACGGTGGAAACACTGCAGAAAAAATTGCAGCGTTTTACAGTGCAGGCAAAGTGGATGGGATTCTACCGAATCCCATGCCTACTTTGCGGTAAAAACCACCATGCGGACATGCCGCAATTTTGGAAACCACGGCATGTCAATTATACCTACGGAAACGCCAGCAATTTTCGCATAGGTATAACTGTAACAGATAATTGGGCTATTTTGATGTTGTGTCCTTGGGATAGGTCATCAATATCTGATCAGAGGTGTTGGGTGTCTGATCTGAACTGATCTGTTATTGATGACCTATTCCCAAAGTCATCAATACAAGTATAAAACTAACATGGTAAACAGGGAAAACGTAGCATAGTTACTCAAGAATGGATTCCCTATATGTAGGTCCAATGAGAAGCTCTATAACTCACAACAAAGATACTACCAAATACTAACAAACATGAGATGGAGCAAAGAGTAATCAAAAATAACAAAAATCTTTATTAAATAACACTCAATAAAATTACAGGGGAGGACAAGTACTACCAGACATGGAAAACCCAGCAGAGGCAGAAGTATGTCACTATTTGTATGGGTAAGTATGTATAATGAGAACAAATAAATAAAGCTGTCACAGACTGTCTACAAAAACTATATATAAAAGTAGGCGTAGGTATATACAAAGTAGACGATATCATTAGACTAACCTGTCTGCATTAGTAACTATGTAAGCCTAAAGAATATACATATCACAAGAAAATAAGTCATGTAACGATCTACTATATGATCAGTAGTAAACAAAAGGTCCAATAGACCCAAATGCTGGAAGACAAATAGTATCCACAGTTTGTATAAGATAAAAGTATAGGTATAGTGTCAAGAGCAATCAAGCATGTATAAATACAAAGTGAGGTAAATGTCTAGTGATATGTATAGCAAGGCAAAAAGACATCAGATGAAGACAGTAGATAGTAAAGTGACATATATGCAAAATAGTGCATCTAACATACCCATAGTGGCAAAGTGCCAGAGATGTGTCTGACAAAGCAGGGTCTCCAAAGTCCCTCAATACAAATAGCCTGGAAAACACTTTAATAACATCAGTATATTTTCTACATCTATAAAAATATGTCATACATTGTAGCATCCATATCTAATATGCAAAAACCTATTATGACTGAACATACATAGGATTGGGCTGATGCCACTTTTACGCTAGGTTCACACCTGCGTTCGGGTCTCCGTTCTGTGGTTTCCGTCTTCTGCATGCAAGAAGACGGAAAGCACAGACCGGGTCCGGCTGTGAGCGGTGGTGAGCGTTTTATGCTCTCCGCCACGAAACCGGTTTTTTAAATCCGGACACAGAGTACTGCATGTCCGACACTGTGTCCGGATTAAAAAAAAACAATTTCGCGGTGGAGAGCATAAAACGCTCACCGCCGCTCACGGCCCGGACAGCTTTCTCACCCATTCAAATGAATGGGTGAGAAAGAGTCCTGCAGGTTTCCGTCTCCTGCCTCTGTTTTATGCAGGAAACGGAAACCTGCAGAACGGACACTGGGCGCAGATGTGAACGAGCCCTTAGTTGTACAAATCATCTCATGTCAGTATTTTAATGTTTTCTGGAAAAACTTTTGCCTTAGGGTGCATTCACACTACGTAACGCCAGCGTGTATCACAGCCGTACACGCCGGCGTTACAGCAGGGCTGCCGAACACTTCCCATTCATTTCTATGGGAGCCGGCATGCGAGCGCTCCCCATAGAAATGAATGGGCTGCTTCGTGTTTTACGTTCAGAATAAGCTTCAGTATACGTAGTGTGAATGCCCCCTTAGAGGAAAAAGTTTTGCCTGAGAGCTTCACCGTGGAAATTGTTTGCTGCTTCCTTGTGGTGTGACATAATGATATCATGTGTCCCCCAGGTTACCCAGGGCAGAAACGGTTCTTTGTTTAAGAGCCCGTTCCTGTGATCTCACCTGGCGAGCCAACTTTGAGGATAGCCTGAGAGGAGGACTGCTTGCCAGAATGGAGGATAGCTTGGGATGTAGCTGGCTTGTTAAAAAGCTTGTGGAATGAAGCAGCCTCCTGGACAAAAACACTCCACTTGTTTACTCTGACAAATTTAAGATCTCTTGTGAGTGAGAAGTTGGGCTCCAAGATGGTGGGCAGTGCATACCCTGAGACAGTAGAAGAGTTATGTCTTATAAGTGTCTTATTTAGGTCTTATGTTCTACTGTTGCTTTACAATTGTCAACCTGTCAACTATTTTCCACTGAAATTTTCCATTCACTGTATTTGTAACATCTACCTCAGTAAAGAAAACTTCAGTGAGGAGCAGAGTGTCCATGTGTTCCTTTGTCATTGGTGGGGGGTTTCATGAGACCTGTAAGTGTTTGGATGGCAGTGTGGCAAAAGACAGGTGGGGACGGCATCACTTTACTCAAAGCGGAGCTGGCTGCATTGGAGTAGCAATATTGCCTCCATCATTGTCCTTGCCATCGTCACCAGTATTGTTTGGAGAGAAATTTAAAGGAAGCTACAGGAGGGATTAATGCATTCACTATGATGCCCAAAGACAATGCTACATGTGTGGACATTGGATATTGATGGCGATACTATGTCCCCATTACAAGGATGAACCCAACTAGGATCTGTTATTATGGGACAAAAGTGGGAAAGGCCTCAAGCATTGGTATTGTAAGTTCTTAAAAAACATGTTTTACTGAGTGAATAAAAGAATCTCCTGAAAATCTGAAATTTTTCATCCAGGAGGTGTTACATGATTTTAAATGTGGGTTTGCCTGTGGTAAGCTTAAGTCAGGTGGTGGTAGATACTCTAGTGGTAGACATCAGTGGTTGTTGTGGGTTTGGTATTATGTGTAGGCACAGATTTACTACATTGCATTTAGTTGTTAGTGTTGGATGTTGCTCCATGTTCCAGCTTAGTACCCAACAAGCTATACATTAAACATGTTTTCTTCTGGAATACACTTTTCCTGTTAAATTCATTGTGCATTTCATTTTAAATTCCTTACAACCGCCATTATTCGTCTTTGCACCTGCTCAATTCATTAAGTTCACACCATATCCATTAATACAGATCTTGAAGAACAAACCACAGAGCACTGCAGATGACGTTCTCGACTTTCTTCCACATTTTACTACATGTTTTTTTCTAAACATTTCTAATCACAAAGACAGAGTCCAAACCAGATTTACACTTACACTGATATACTGGAAGAGTCTTGGAGAGATTAAGGGCAGGTTTCTTGGAGCAACAAGGCCACAAACAGTTTTGTGATAGCCCCTTGAGTGAAGTAAAACATTGAAAAGTTTCTTCTAAATCCCACTGAAGGCAGCGGGCCAAGAACTATATTAAATTCAAATTCTCCGGACTTGGCAATAAACTGCTGCCTTTAGGCACAAAGCATTTGCAAAACATATTCTTCTGAGATGTAGCCTCAAGCTGCGTGAATTCACGATTTTGTTTTCTTTATGGAAGGCATGACAATGAAAATCACTTGAAACCTGTTCATTTTTTGTTCTGGAAGAAGCATGGCATCATGCGAAGTAGCAGACCTTTATTTGAAGTCAATGTGTTTCCAATAATAAGATTACTTTTTACTGTATTGTTCCTCAGGTGCAGACAAGTTTGAGCACTTTTGCAAAATTAAGAATTATAGGTCATTCCTTGCTTTCTTTCATGTACTTACATAAAAATACAATAAAATATTTTAGGTATTACGCATTCTGGCTGTTTTGCGTAACGGAGATCTGAGAAGAACAAGGATGTTAAAAATGATTTTCACTTGCAACAAGTCAGAATAAGATTCCATTCAGATTATTACTGTTTAGTACATCTGTAAAAGTAGACGCAAATGGATGGTCATCTATTTGCATACACATGTAAAAAAGTGATCTGAATGGAGACTTTAGTTCTTCTCAAACTATGGCATAATAGTATGTCAGGGAAATTTGAGCTTTAACATGGAGCAAACATTTGGTATTCGTAAAAAACGGTACAATAAAACGAAAATGTCATAAAAAACATAAAATAAACGCCAGATGTAAAAAATTTTTGCCATCTCATCTCACACAACATGGAATAAAGTCATATGACTCCTCCTAGCGAGAAGTGTGCCATTACTATATCAATCTGGTCGCGTGATGACTCTCTCCAATCATGGAGAAGGGCTGGAGCTAGTGGCCACGCCCCTGCTAGTGGGAGTCAGACGCACTGACAGGTAGGGAAACCTTCACTCCTAGGTATAAAATGACTCACTGTGGTGCTCAGCGGGTGGCTGCATTTTGAAGTACCTATGTCCACCATCAGGACGTAGGGAACTGCAGTTTTCACTCCAAATATCTTTTTTTTTGTCCCATCCTAGAAACTGTTTAATCTCCTGATGAACCCGAATGTGTTCTCTATTAGGGGAAACGCATCAAGACGATATTTGTTTTGCAAATAGAGCTAGATTCCTCCTTGATGCCCACATATGGACACATTAAAGCATTTTATTGAGGGCTCAAAGAAATATGACTCTATGTAAGGTGGCAAGACAATTCTGCTAACCTGGCTTGAATATTCTACTAGGGACAGGAGATTATAGAATGTCTTAACATATGCCAGCAATAATATATATGCTGCTATGACCTGGTTCATCTAAGTATAGGTCACAGGAGATTTGAATATAGGACCTAACTGCATGTTACGTTTTACCAGCGTTAGTTTACATCTAATTACTATCGCACATCATCTATATGTGATATAGCGCTAAGCATATCAGCAATTGAAACCTTTTGTAAATTTACACAGTGATCCATTGAACAATATAATATTGGGAGCTGGTATAAGCAACTTACAGCTGTGATACCTTAACACACCCTACCAATATATCCAGTATGTTAGCTTGTCTTCTGTTTGCTTTACCTTTAATGGTGGCCTGAATTTAAACAGCAGACTGGTCAAAGATACGGATAGGTTTTGAGAGGAATAGTGGAATGGCTATTACTAATTGCCTGGAATTTTGAGTGAACTTTCAAGATAAAAGACACAAAAACAACTCTATAAGTTGCATGGTATTCCCTGATAGGACCCAATGCAAGATTAAAAGTTGCTATATCTATTAGATTTTATACCATATTTTTAAGATATGTCTAATAAAGTGATTCGTATTTTATTCTTTCAGTTATCACTTTGATGATTTATGATTCCACTATACCCAAGTTGCCCATTTCGTGCTTTCCAAGTTTGGCTCTCTTAAAGTCTCTAACCCTACTACCTTCAAGAAGTTGTGTAGGCCAGGTACCTCTACTAAACTCATATCTATCATTTAGTAACTTCAATCCTATCCTGATTAGATGGAAGGAAACCCCGGGAATGAAGAGCTCTCTGGCACAATGGAATATTATATGGTCACGGTCTTCTGATTCTACTACCTGTCTGACTTTTAGGGAAGTGCAATATAAGTTTCTCATGCACTGCTACCATACCCTGGACCTTGTCCACTTCCTGAATCCTATGATTCCATCAACCTGCTGGACATGTAGCTCATCCATAGGCTCATCGTTCCTCATATTCTAGGACTGCCCCTTGATATGAGGTTACTGGAGGAAAGTCAATGCTAATGATAACCTCTTTATACATTCAGTACTGCTAGAGCCTTATACTGGAAGTCCCTTAAAACCCCCCTCCCTCATCCTCACCCAACCTAATAGCCCCAGACAAAAACATCCGGAAATGTAAGTCCCTGACAGCAAGCCTCAACAATACAGTGGTGGCCTTTAACCCTTTCGCTGCCATGCACGTACACTGTACGTGCTTCCAAGGTGGCACTTCAGTAGCCGAGGACGTACTTAGTACGTCCTCCCTACTAATGCCGATATCTCTGGACTGCATCAACATATCTTGATGCTTTAAAATGCATTTTAAAGAAGAGACTCTCATCTTTAAAATGATATCAGGAACTTGATGATTTTACTTACAGTCTTGGAGCCATTCATTGTTGAAAACACTATTTGGTATTGAGATCCAACTGCAGATCTCAATTCCCGACAGCGTTTCAACAGTGAATTTCTCCAAAACTGTACATCCAATCATCGAGTTCTTCATATCATTTTAAAGTTGAGATTCTCCTCTTTAAAATGCAATTGAAAGCATCAAGATATGTTGATGCAGTCCAAAGATATAGAGCTCCAAAGTGTCCCCCCCCCCTCCTGTCTAAGCAAGCAATTTGCGATCTAACAAGAAAGGAAGAGGGACACGGAGCAGCCCAGCAGAGAGAGAGAGACAGAGAAACGATCAGACTCTCTGCATAACTTGTATGTGACAGCAGGAGGGGGGTGGCAGGGACTCTATTGTCCCTATTAACCCTTCTCCTGCCAATCAGAGAACATACTATACATTTGTCTCTGATTGTCACATACAGTTATAATGTAATTCCCCCCTGAGCTTTTCTAGTGGGGTATTCTTATATTATACCTCCTGAACATAACCAGGAAGTTTATTGGCGCTGTGACCCAGACGTTTACCATTGTCCAGGTCGCAAGCCAAAAAAAAAAAGTCGCACCAAACACTTACACAACATATACATAAAGTCGCAAATAAAGTTTACATTTCACCCAATCCCTGTCCTGTCTATACCTGAGCTTTCTACAGTAAAATACATCTCTAGTGATGTCCGTTACACACTAAAATAATAGTAATAACGATTATCACTAGAGATGAACATATAGATTGCTAAAATTATTATAGGGGGATGGAAAATAACATTTTTATGTAAAGCCCTATTTAATTTGCATGCACAAAATGGGATGGCGCATTTCTGCGATTTTGGCGATTCTTTAACACCCCCCTGTAAATATATACATGTGTGGTATGTAAGAACTCCTCACATATTGCAGTTTTATGGACAGTACATTATGTTTGCAGAAAGGGATTTCTTGAGCCGCACTTTAGTGGCAAATTTGAATTTTTGCGCAATTTTTGCTAGCAATCTCTGTTTGCGGCAAAGTTGAATGAAGGTGGTTGTATATATAAACTATTAAATTGTGTTTTTATATACGGTATGCTGTGTACTCTGAAAAAAGTTAGATTTTGGTATCACAGTCTCAGTTTGGTAGGTGCAGTATAGCTTTTTAACATATTAGTGAACAACAGCAAAATCCTGCTTGTCTTCTGTATTCGTGTTTTTGGGAGTCCGAGCTCTTGTTGTAGTTGATGTTTGCGGTACATATAGTATATATACACATTGTATACACCATAAGCTATTATTTTAAAAGTATTTTGTATATGAATGTGAGATTGAACATGAGTTTTAGGTGCAAATATGTGTTTTAGTGTATTTTTTCAAAAAATTATTTGTGTTGGTCGCAAAGTTGCATAAAGGTGGATGTGGCTATCGATGACCCATTAAGACATTTGTAATCTTCAGATTGTCTACTTTCAAAAAATATATAGGGTTTAGGGGTTCACTTACTTTTCATTATGTGTAATCCCTACATTTTATAGGATGATACTTTTTTTAAAATTTCCAGCTTCAAAGCAGAATTTTGTTCCTTCCAGTTCTAGCGATTTTCTGAATACACGTGCATGCGGGTTCAGGCCATAGTGATATGTATGAACTCTGCACATGTTGAACTCTTATTTTTAGGAGGTTTGGTGCATTTAATTTTTTGTTTGGTTTCCGCTTTTAACAACTAATATACATTTATTTGCATTTTTTAATAAAACATTCACTTTAAATCAAAATTGCATGAAGGTGCCTGTTCGTATACAGTACCAAGTGGCATTCTGACAATGCTGCAGGTGTCTACTTTAAGAAAATATATAGGTGTGGGGGGGTTTGATGCTTTTTTAATGTTGCAATTTAGGTTTGATTTGTCCATCTCAAAACTGTGAAAATTGCTCTGGCTACTGGAGGTGCAAAATATCCAGAGACCCTTGGCAGCGAAAAGGTTAAAGGGATTCTACCATTAAACTACCTTTTTTTCTAATGAAGACGTCGGAATAGCCTTAATAAAGGCTATTTGTCTCCTACCTTTAGACGTAGTCTCCGCCGCGCCGTTCCGTAGAAATACCTGTTTTAACCGGTATGCAAATGAGCTCTCCATAGCAATGAGGGCGGGCCCCAGCGCTGAAACACCGATGAGCGCGTCCCCATTGCTGCCCAGAGTTCTTTCTTGCGCCGCCTCCTTCTTCTGCAGCAACTCCACCTCTTCTGGCTTCTCTTGCTCTTGTAGTTCTATACAGGAGCATAGAGAGGCCACCCCAAAATGGCCGCTGGCCAGCTCCTGTATTGAACTGCAAGAGCGGCTACCCCAAAATGGCTGCCGGCCGGCTCCTGTATTGAACTGCAAGAGCGGCTACCCAAAAATGGCCGGCTGCCGGTTTTGGGGTGGCCTCTCTATGCTCCTGTATAGAACTACAAGAGCAAGAGAAGCCAGAAGAGGCGGAGTTGCTGCAGAAGAAGGAGGCGGCGCAAGAAAGAGCTCTCGGGCAGCAATGGGGATGCGCTCATCGACCTTTCAGCGCTGGGGCCCGCCCTCATTGCTGCGGAAAGCTCATTTGCATACCGGTTAAAACCGGTATTTCTACGGAACGGCGTGGCGGAGACCACGTCTAAAGGTAGGAGACGAATAGCCTTTCTTAAGGCTATTCCGACGTGGTAATTAGAAAAAAAAGTAGTTTAATGGTAGAATCCCTTTAATACAATCTGGTCCCCATGGGCTGCCTACTGTACGCTGCAGAATCTTTGACCTATTTTCCTTCCCCTCTCTCCCTACCATTTTTCCTCTTTGTCTGTCTCCCTTATCCTGGGTTATATGCTTTGCATCTATTTTTACTGGATTTCCATTTTTTTTTTAGTATTTTTCCTTTGTGGATTTGTATTTGCCTTTTGTTTATACT
Organism: Leptodactylus fuscus; assembly: GCF_031893055.1. Classification (NCBI taxonomy): domain Eukaryota; kingdom Metazoa; phylum Chordata; class Amphibia; order Anura; family Leptodactylidae; genus Leptodactylus; species Leptodactylus fuscus. Next base: position 265,529,633 of record NC_134265.1, read on the forward strand.
TAGATTGTAAAACATTAATAAAAAATACAGTTGAAAAAAAAAAAAAAAACTTGCCAAACTACTGGAATTCTCATTTGTTCTCTTGGTTTCTATTGTTAGTATTTGTCTTTGAGCTGCCATGGTCAGCGATATTAGTTCTGATTAGCTTTATAACTCTGTCACCTGGTCACTCTATTGTTCTTCCTCAAATGTTCTTATTAAATCCATTGTAAGGACCTGCCATCTCTTATTCCGCTAAGGTTACATTCACTCAATGAACCTGACGTCTCAAATCTGCTGCTAATTTTTTTTACGCTGTTTAGGATTTATTAAGCCCAATTCACTCACATTGTACTTTGTTGCAGAATATTGGTGCAAAATTGCAGAGACATGCTTGATCTCAAACTATGCTTACAGATAGTGAAGTGTGAGCCAGTATCAGTGACCACATCTTTTTTATCACGACAAGAACATATAAGACAAACATATCTTCAGACTTAAGGCTCGTTCACATCTGTGCTCGGGGTCTCCGCTTTCAGGTTTCTGTTTCCTGCCCGAAACTGGGCAGGAGACAGAAACCTGCAAGCATTTTTCAAACCCTGACGGCTAGACACGGTCTGACAGGTTTCCGTCTTCTGCCTGCAGAAGACGGAAACCTGAGAACGGAGACAGGATGCTGGTGTGAACCCAGGGTCAGTAAAATAAATTGAACAATGGGGGAAATGTATTATGATTGACGTTTCCTAACCCAACCTTATTGTACGCCAGGGATGTGAGTTCTAATAAAGGTGATAGGCCTCAGTGTCCCTCCATGTCTTGTATTGATACCTGCACACTGTCTAAAAAAATTGGTGAGCAGGGTAGGAAAAAACAAACTGGCACATGTTTGGCACAAACCGGCCATGCACTAAAAATGCACCATCTCTATGCCAGTTTTCTGGGGTACATATATAGTAATTCCTCCAAATGTATAAAATATTACCTTACAATTCTAATTCTTCCACAAGTGTCCTGTATAGTTTCCCTTACATCAACAATATTGCTCATAGACTATTGTAGCAGCAAGAACACATAGGGCACAAGAATGGCAGGAATTGTTTTTTATGCATTCATTGCAAGAAAGAAACCTTCATCCTATGAATATTTATTTTGTTATTCACAGTATTTCCTATGTGAATTGCAACCCCAAACACTGATTTAAGTATTAGAAGCAAGGAATTAAAATATAAAGAACCCTCAAATGTCTGATGCAGTGCTTTAGACTAATAATATTTAGGCGCTGTTGGCTACTAAACTCAATTTTTAGGAGCCAAATACAGTTTTTATATATTATTTTATTGCCAAATTTAAGTATGTGTAAAACAGACATGAATATTAAATACTAGTTACTAACTTACCTAGTTATTATAATTACTATAGTACTACCCCCTACATACAAGAATATAACTGCTAGAATTATACAACCTCTCTTACCAGGGGTAAATGGTTCTAGATAGGAAGTTGGGCACCAAAATGATGCCAGTCGTAAAGAGTTCCCCAGTGCTTACCATAGTAGCCCAAACACATACATCCTCTATATAACCTCACCTCCATGACACTTGTGGGTTTGAGATTGTACAGTAAGTGGGGTATATGGTATAGAATCTATTGAAAGATTCAGATATTTTCAGCTGAAACTGATATTTCTTAACTGAATAATGCCTGTAAAAGAAAATCTCACATATGTAGGACTTCTTCACATTCCTAAAACATTACTTTCTGTAATATGAAAATGTTAAGCAGGGTGCTTATCTCAATATGGGGAAAATCATTTCTATATGGGACCACACAGCAGTACTTGTAGATCAGATAACATTAGCAGCACGTACTCCCCATGATCGTGCTGCAGGAACCATTAAAAGCCAGTGCATTTTCATGTCATATTCCCTATGCAGCCGCGGTCAATTTGTAGATGCCTGGAAGGTTAAACACCTGGGAGTCAGTGACCATTTCCAATGAGCACATTGTCTAAACAGCCATGGATTACAGAGGTGCTGTTTTCTTGACATTATACTGCTGGTTTGGTAGGAGATCAAAGAAACATCCCAATACTTCAAACACACCAAAGAAAAATACCACCAGAGTGGAAATCTGAGATCATTGTTCTCTGTTATTCTAAAATCATGATAATGAAGGCATTTTATGTAAAACATATTTGATGCTGCAAAAAAAAAACCTGTAAAGAACCCTGTTTTCTTTGAAACCTAAAGGAAGATGTAATTGTCTTCTCGAAATTCTGTACACCATACATAGTATCTGGCAAGGGTTCCTCATCATAGGTGTCATGTTAATGTAAGGTAATATTATAAAGTAACTAGCTTTTACCTGCAACTTCGTCTGCGGTGATTTGAGAATTGGGCGGACACAAACGTGTGAAAGTGTAAAAGTGCTTTAAAAATTTTGGTGGGATAGCAAATGTGATATTTTATATTGTGTATGTAGTAATACAGACAATTTGTTGTTATTTGCACTGTGTGACAACAGAAGATGGAACCGCAAGAATGGAGAGCAGACGGTGGTGTGAACTGAGTGTATGGGAGCCTTGACACGGAGTGAACGCGTGTGTATTTGTGTAAAAAACACTTGTAAAATTAAGACTCCTATTGACTTCAATGACATTTTACAGGCGTGTAAAAAATATCATTGAAGTGAATGGGAGTCTTATTTTGACGTGTATTTTTACATGTATATTTTGGCAAAATACACGCGCCTTTACGCCGTGTGAAGCCTCCCTAAGGGTTTTTTTTTGCAACCACAATATGGCGGGCCAGATTAACGGTAGATATAGCATTCTGGGGAATGTGTATTGGTTAGATGAGCTTTTATTGAAATGATAGTCCAAAGTGTGAACCATAGCCCAGCCGCGATAGTAGTATTCTAAACACAGGTGTGGGAACATTCAGTATGCTCCCGGCTGGCAGCGGTTCCTGCGAGGTCAGCAGACAGGAGCCGGTCTGCAGCATTGAAGGTAAGGGGTGTTTGAGGGGGAAGGGGTGTTTGAGGGGGAGGGGGGTCAAGTGTTAATGCCTGCAATCCCAGTCCATTTTGATTGCAGGCAGGAGCAACGGGCCTCTGTGTAGTGGAAATCTATATGTAAATGTGAGTGAGTAGAGTGAGGCGACAGTAAGGAGTGTGCAGGCAGTTTGTGGCAGGAAATGCGAGATAGTGTGTGTGAGTCTATAGCTGGGGCTAGGAGTCCTGCTTTTGTGAGTCTCCTGCTAGGAAGCCATGTTGTTTAGTGGCACCAAAAGTAGCCTATGTTTCAATCCCAAGGGAAAACTATGTTTGTGGAAAATTGCACGCAAATCCGTCCAGGCGTTTTAGCGTGATTGAGGAACGAACATCCAAACTCACAAACATGCAAATATCCAAACATCCAAACACACAAACTTTCACATTTATAATATTAGTAGGATAGCTTAAGGATGCACTTGCTGCACAAAGTGGTTTTACTGGATGAACATCTATATACAGTTATTAAAGGGGCTCTATCATTGGGAAAAGTCATTTTTAGATAAGCACATCCTTGCATAGCCTTTAGAAAGGCTATTCCACACATACCTTTTGTATGTAAATCGCCTCAGTGGTTTTTTGACTGAGCCCGTTTTTATCCATATGCTAAATTGGCTCTCGGTGCACCCCAGAAGTCTGATCGTGCACTCTCTGCCTATTGTTTCCTATGTATGTATGTGTACAGCACAGGCTGCTGCTGCTGACTTCCTGCTTCCTGTTTGCACACACAGATAAGAAAGAATAGCAGAGACGAGTGCTGCTGGGAACTTCCTGTGCTGGCTGGAAGCTCATTAGCATATGAATAAAACCAGACTTATTCAAAAGCCACTGAGGCAATTTACATACAAAAGGTACATGTGAAATAGCATTTCTAACGGTTATGCGTGTATGTGCTTAGTTAAAAATGACTTTTCCCAATGATGGAGCCCCTTTAATACTAGGCAGCCCTGTGAATCTTTGATAAACTTCTACATATTAGTATAAAACCATCAGTTAGGGTAGTCACCATACCAGTGGCGTAACACTAGGGGCCTGGCGACAGCCTTTACCGCTTAAAATAGGCCGTTACCGGCTGGAGTTACTCCAGCTGGTAATGGGCCCTGTTTACTTAACGATCCTGGCAGGGACCAGAATCGGTAAATGACGCCACAGGCCCCACAAACACCCACAGACCCCTGAGTATAATGATCGGAGGCCCGGGAGAGGTAAGGTAACATAAAAAACACAGTTACCTACCTCTCCGCGCTCCATACAGGCATCAGGCCTAGCTGTGTGACATCTCTGATGTCATTGAAGATGGCCGACACCACCAAGGACTGCAGCGGAGCCGGGGATAGGTAAGTGAGAGTGTTTTTTATGTTTGTATTCCCCCTCGGTCTCTGATTATTATACTCTGGGGTCTGAAAAGACCCCAGAGTATAATAATTGTTTATGGGTGATCCACAATGGAGCATAGCACTGTGTACAGGGGGTCACTATGGGGCATAATAGTGTGTGCAGGGGCCACTATGGGACATAATACTGTGTGCAGGGGCCACTAAGGGACATAATACTGTGTGCAGGCGCCACTATGGGACATAATACTGTGTGCAGGGGCCACTAAGGGACATAATACTGTGTGTAGGGGCCACTATGGGACATAATAGTGAGTGCAGGGGCAACTAAGGGACATAATACTGTGTGCAGGGGCCACTATGGGACATTATACTGTGTCGGTCGGTCGGTCAGTTGAAGTCTTCAGTGTTGGTCAGGAAGGGGGGGGGGACCCATGTTAAACATTCGCCACGGGGCCTCACCATTCCTAGTTACGCTACTGCACCATACCATGGCTAGATTGCCAGATTGGAGTCAGGAAGGAATTTTTTCTCCTGAAATTGGGCAATTGGCATAAATCTCATGGTTTTTTTTTTTTGCCTTTCTCTGGATCAACATTGTAGGGGGATTGTAGGGTTATAGGTTGGACTTCATGGACTGATGTCTTCATCCAGCCTCACCTACTATGTAACTATGGCTGTACAAGAAGTGATAAAAAGTCCCCTGCTTGTGCTGTTATGATCACCATGGATCCCATATAATCTCCATTTGTCCGGTTGTTAATTATTCCATTGGTCAGCAGCATTTCATTGAGAAGACATTCTCCTTTATAAATTACAGAACTAAGAGTGAAGTGAAGTCTTTCTCAAGTAAGCACAACAGGTATAGCACCTCTTCCCCCCGAAAATATGAAGAAGATATTTACAAGATATTTGTAGTGGGGTTTTCACCCATTTAAATATGGTGGATTAAATCTATGTTTTGTAACCTTTTTTGGACTGTTTTGCTTGGGCCTTTAGGGCTACGCCATGTATATTTATTGGTAATGTTAAGTTTATTTATGATTATTTGTTAATTCTATAAATTAACTGAGAATAAATACTGTAAATTTAATTATTCATAATTTAGTGTCTTGTGTTAATATTTATTATTACACATTTTTATTTATTCTTGGTTATTTGGCACCGGCGATCCCATGGATCTGGACTGTAAGAGAGAATCCTTAAGACATGCAAAACTCATATGGATGCCATATTGGTTATATTCAAATTTTGGACTTCTGTGTTTCTAGATAATAGTTAATACTGTACAGTATTGTAATCCATTATTATATCTCATAGAGTGGGAAAAAATATTGTTGCTATACTGTAGATGACATGAAACCTCATTATGTGGACAAACAAAGGAAGAAAGTGAACGGATAAAAAAAAAAAATGACCAGCAGCAATATCAATGTATAGAATCTCCCATAAAATAGTGGGGGAAAAAAGAAGCTTTAAAAAAAAAATAAAAGTTCTAAATCACTCCTTTCCCTAGAATACATATAAAAGTAGAAAATGACTGTGAAACACAAACACATTAGGTATCCCTGTGTCTGAAAGTGCCCAGTCTACTGCATATAGGTTATCTGCAGTACTCCTATTCCGTCGGGAAGGGGTTAATAGGAGCACTGCAGATAGCCTATATTCAGCCAGACTGAATTCCAAATGGGGGGAAAAAAACTCAGTCCTCAAGCTCAGGGAAGGGGCAGACAGACAACCAAAACACCCCCTCCCCTTTCCCATCACCCAGCATCTACTGCACCCAAAAACTCCGACCATTTTAATTTTAGAAATTTTCCAGTAGCTGCTGCATCCCCCCCCCCCCAGGCTTATACTTGAGTCAATAAGATTTCCCAGTTTTTTATGGTAAAAAACATATTCGGGTCGGCTTATACTCGAGTATATACGGTATGTACAGTGGTGCAAAAAAGTATTTAGTCAGTCACCAATAGTGCAAGTTCCACCACTTAAAAAGATGAGAGGCGTCTGTAATTTACATCATAGGTAGACCTCAACTATGAGAGACAAAATGAGAAAACAAATCCAGAAAATCAAGAATTTTTTTGCAAATTATGGTGGAAAATAAGTATTTGGTCACCTACAAGCAATCAAGATTTCTGGCTCTCACAGACCTGTAACTTCTTCTTTACGAGTCTCCTCTTTCCTCCACTCATTACCTGTAGTAATGGCACCTGTTTGAACTTGTTATCAGTATAAAAAGACACCTGTGCACACCCTCAAACAGTCAGACTCCAAACTCCACTATGGTGAAGACCAAAGAGCTGTCAAAGGACACCAGAAACAAAATTGTAGCCCTGCACCAGGCTGAGAAGACTGAATCTGCAATAGGCAACCAGCTTGGATTGAAGAAATCAACTGTGGGAGCAATAATTAGAAAATGGAAGACATACAAGACCACTGATAATCTCCCTCGATCTGGGGCTCCACACAAAATCTCACCCCGTGGGGTCAAAATGATCACAAGAACGGTGACCAAAAATCTCAGAACAACGCGGGGGGACCTAGTGAATGAACTGCAGAGAGCTGGGACCAATGTAACAAAGCCTACCATCAGTAACACACTACGCCGCCAGGGACTCAGATCCTGCAGTGCCAGACGTGTCCCACTGCTTAAGCCAGTACATGTCCGGGCCCGTCTGAAGTTTGCTAGAGAGCATTTGGATGATCCAGAAGAGTATTGGGAGAATGTCCTATGGTCTGATGAAACCAAACTGGAACTGTTTGGTAGAAACACCACTTTACGTGTTTGGAGGAAAAAGAATACTGAGTTGCATCCATCAAACACCGTACCTACTGTAAAGCATGGGGGTGGAAACATCATGCTTTGGGGCTGTTTCTCTGCAAAGGGGCCAGGACGACTGATCCGGGTACATGAAAGAATGAATGGGGCCATGTATCGTGATATTTTGAGTGCAAACCTCCTTCCATCAGCAAGGGCATTGAAGATGAAACGTGGCTGGGTCTTTCAACATGACAATGATCCAAAGCACACCGTCAGGGCAACGAAGGAGTGGCTTTGTAAGAAGCATTTCAAGGTCCTGGAGTGGCCTAGCCAGTCTCCAGATCTCAACCCTATAGAAAACCTTTGGAGGGAGTTGAAAGTCCGTGTTGCCAAGCGACAGCCCCAAAACATCACTGCTCTAGAGGAGATCTGCATGGAGGAATGGGCCAACATACCAACAACAGTGTGTGCCAACCTTGTGAAGACTTACAGAAAACGTTTGACCTCTGTCATTGCCAACAAAGGATATATAACAAAGTATTAAGATGAAATTTTGTTACTGACCAAATACTTATTTTCCACCATAATTTGCAAATAAATTCTTACAAAATCAGACAATGTGATTTTCTGGATTTGTTTTCTCATTTTGTCTCTCATAGTTGAGGTCTACCTATGATGTAAATTACAGACGCCGCTCATCTTTTTAAGTGGTGGAACTTGCACTATTGGTGACTGACTAAATACTTTTTTGCCCCACTGTATAAGCCATGAACAAACATATGAAGGGATTTCAGAAATTCATAAGTTCCCCATAAATGGAATAAAAATGGAAGTTAACATCAACTTCTTGCAGTTGTACTAGTGGGTTGTATCTACAAAACCTTTCATTTTCTGGATGCACAATGCAGTATTTTGCCTGCATACGGTTTGTATTTTGTGTTCACAATTGCCCTATATTTTAGATATTGCACACCTCCTGCATAGTGTGGTGTTCTATATTTGGACGCCACAGATGATTTTCTTTTTCTTGATGTACATTATTTGCCACACAAACGGCTTATGTACATATCTTTTATTGCAACACACATCCATAGCAGGATTATAAACTAGATTGTGTATTGTATGTCATTGTTCTATAGTTGCATCCGGTTTAGATTTACAGTCCTATGAAAAAGTTTGGGCACCCCTATTAATCTTAATCATTTTTAGTTCTAAATATTTTGGTGTTTGCAACAGCCATTTCAGTTTGATATATCTAATAACTGATGGACACAGTAATATTTCAGGATTGAAATGAGGTTTATTGTACTAACAGAAAATGCGCAATATGTATTAAACCAAAATTTGACCGGTGCAAAAATATGGGCACCTCAACAGAAAAGTGACATTAATATTTAGTACATCCTCCTTTTGCAAAGATAACAGCCTCTAGTCGCTTCCTGTAGCTTTTAATCAGTTCCTGGATCCTGGATGAAGGTATTTTGGACCATTTCTTTCTACAAAACAATTCAAGTTCAGTTAAGTTTGATGGTCGCCGAACATGGACAGCCCGCTCTCAAATGATCTGAAAAGAAAGATTGTTCAACATAGTTGTTCAGGGGAAGGATACAAAACGTTGTCTCAGAGATTTAACATGTCAGTTTCCACTGTGAGGAACATAGTAAGGAAATGGAAGACCACAGGGACAGTTCTTGTTAAGCCCAGAAGTGGCAGGCCAAGAAAAATATCAGAAAGGCAGAGAAGAAGAATGGTGAGAACAGTCAAGGACAATCCACAGACCACCTCCAAAGAGCTGCAGCATCATCTTGCTGCAGATGGTGTCACTGTGCATCAGTCAGCAATACAGTGCACTTTGCACAAGGAGAAGCTGTATGGGAGAGTGATGAGAAAGAAGCCGTTTCTGCACGTACGCCACAAATAGAGTTGCCTGAGGTATGCAAAAGCACATTTGGAGAAGCCAACTTCATTTTGGAAACAAAGATTGAGTTGTTTGGTTATAAAAAAAGGCGTTATGCATGGCGTCCAAAAAGAAACAGCATTCCAAGAAAAACACTTGCTACCCACTGTAAAATTTGGTGGAGGTTCCATCATGCTTTGGGACTGTGTGGCCACTGCCGACACCGGGAATCTTGTTACAGTTGAGGGTCGCATGGATTCCACTCAGTATCAGCAGATTCTTGAGAATAATGTTCAAGAATCAGTGACGAAGTTGAAGTTACGCCGGGGATAGATATTTCAGCAAGACAATGATCCAAAACACCGCTCCAAATTGACTCAGGCATTCATGCAGAGGAACAATTACAATGTTCTGGAATGGTCATCCCAGTCCCCAGACCTGAATATCATTGAACATCTGTGGGATGATTTGAAGCGGGCTGTCCATGCTCGGCGACCATCTAACTTAACTGAACTTGAATTGTTTGTCCAAAATACCTTTATCCAGGATCCAGGAACTGATTAAAAGCTACAGGAAGCGACTAGAGGCTGTTATCTTTGCAAAAGGAGGATCTACTAAATATTAATGTCACTTTTCTGTTGAGGTGCCCATACTTTTGCACCGGTCAAATTTTGGTTTAATGCATATTGCACATTTTCTGTTAGTACAATAAACCTCATTTCAATCCTGAAATATTACTGTGTCCATCAGTTATTAGATATATCAAACTGAAATGGCTGTTGCAAATACCAAAATATTTAGAACTAAAAATGATTAAGATTAATAGGGGTGCCCAAACTTTTTCATAGGACTGTATATCCTCACAGGACTAAGAGTAACAGTGCTCATTTGTTAACTTCTATTTTTTCTCCGGCTATATATAAATATTTGCTATTGTATAGCTTTGATATACTTGTATCATCCTTCTTTATTGGTATTTATAGGGAACATATGAATTTATGAAATCCTTTCATGTGTTTATTTATAGCTAACTGAAAGGTGGTATAAACTGAGACGGAACCCTGTAAACATACACATTCAGCATCAGCCACTATAATAAATCTTAAAGCTTAATGTCCCCCTTTATCTGCCACCAGCTTAATGCCCCCCTTTATCTTACCCCAGTTTAATTGCCCTCTTCATCTGCCCCAGTTTAATTGTCCCCTTCATCTGCCTTCAGTTTAATTGCCCCCTACATTTGCCCCCAGTTCCCGCCTCTTGCTCACACATGCTGTATCTTCTCTCCTCCTTACTTTCTAACAGTCTCCATTCCCAGCAGCTTCCTCTTTCTGTGTGACGCTAGGTTCACACCTGCGTTCTTCTTTCCGTTCTGTGCTTTCTGTCTTCTGCATGGCAGAAGACGGAAACCATAGCCCGGGTCTGGCCGTGAGCGGCGGTGAGCGTTTTAGGCTCTCCGCCGCGAAACCGGATTTTTTTATCCGGACACAGAGTAGTGCATGTCCGACTCTGTGTCCGGATTATAAAACCCGGTTTCGCGGCGGAGAGCGCAAAACGCTCACTGCCGCGCATGGCCGGACAGCTTTCTCACCCATTCAAATGAATGGGTGAGAAAGTCTCCTGCAGGCTTCCATCTCCTGCATCTGTTTTATGCAGGAAACGGAAACCTGCAATAAGGACAGATGAACGCAGATGTGAACGAGCCCTAACACCACACTGTCCTGTAGTATCCAGAATAGCTCTGCCCATAAAAGAGTCTTATCCGATGGTCATCATGGCTTCATCAAAGGTCCTTTAGCCCGTTAGGATTTAGCATCAACCATTTAGCCTTTACTCAACCCTAACAAAGTTTGTTAACAAAATACTTCAGGGGCATAGCGGGACAAACTGTAAGGTATCTGGGATGGTGGGACAACAAAGTAATATCAGGATTGTCTCGCTGGATCCAGGACAGTTGGGAGCTATGCAATATGTGGTCAATTAATGAACATGACTGTTAGATTATTAGCTTAGAAACTGAAATGTATTGCCCAGTTGCTTGTTATTTGGTAATAATAATAATAATAATCTAAAATCCATTAAAGATATAATCAGCAGCTTTTGACAGTGACTATCCAACACTGTAACCTTGTGCTGAATGTAGAGTTCAGTTATGTGCAGTTATAAGCAAAATGATCCCCTGCCATTACAATTTACTCTGACTATACCGCCTGCCTCACCCAAACTGAATATATTGCTTTCTGTTGATTATATACTCCAAGCTAAGCTAGAAATATGACAATGTAAATGAAATTTACAGACATTGCCCATTAGAAGTAATATTTGTCCTAGCTGCAGTTTGTTGTCAACCAGCTCCTTTGTAACTTTTTAATATATGATTTGGCTTACATTGTAAATGTGCCTCAGATGAACAGATCCTATTGTATGAGACACAACCATTCTGTACTGCAGTCATTTAATCACATATGTGCCAACAGACCAGATAATGATCGGAGCCCTCATATTGAGAATGACAATTATTGTATAGAATTTCAGAATGTAAATTGATAAATCAGTTCTAATTACTAATAGATTAATGATTGTAATGATCACATTTATATTAGATTATTTTAGTCTTAACTACAGTGTTCAGAGTTTGCTCTATGTGGCCCTTGGCAGCAGAGTCACAATGGATTCCTTATGGTCCACTTGTTTTATGTTTTCAGCTTACTATACACATGATGCGCCTCTGTCTTCTGCTCCATCAGCCATTGTCCTCCTTTTCTTACACAAGACCACTACAAACTGGCTGATGGAACAATTGACTGCGCATGTCCATTGGCCATATTGTGGTGGTCTCGTGTAAGAAGAGGAGTGAAGAGGAGGAGAATGACTGATGGAGCAGAAGACAGAGGTAGTGCTGGAATGGATGACAACGCTGTGCTCTGAACACAGGGGGAACACCCCCTATGCTTTCTAAGGACAATTGCCATAATGAAGAAAAGAAGAGAAATTCAAAAACAGCAGTGCGAACCTTCAAAATAAAGGAAAGAGATGACTAGCTTTTATAAAGAAAAACTCAGCAAAAACTTAATGGAAAAACCCAGCGGAAAAAAAATAGTGAAATCATAAGTGCTTTCCCTAAATATTTGACAGGATAAGAAAAAAAGTTTATTTATTGACTCATTCTGTCTACTAATAGTCACTTATTTACAACCTAGCAGTGTTACAAAAGCAAGGAATAGCAGAGTGTAGCAGCAGAAATCATTTGAGTGTCTTCTCTATCCCCTTTTCTTCATAAACTAATATGGAGAAAGTAACTGAAAAGTGGGGAAGAAAATATTTATTTTATAAGATATATTACAAAGTTTGATATGTTGAGTTGTACTATTTATTTATGCAAAATTGTTTATACCTGGAGGTATGCTTTAGCAGGTTTGTTCTCATTTTTCTGACATTTTTTGTGACAGTAGCACAGCTAGTTACAACAATCTTGCAAACATTTCAGTGCTTAAAGTAAACCTGACACTATAGTTTATGTGATAAAACCTCTGGCATGCTTTTGTGGCACTTGTGAGCAACCACATCCCTGTTTAAAACCTCTGCTTTAACTATTACACAAAAAAGAACCTATAAAGCATAATCGGCAATAAGCTTGTTCATTCTAACTTGACTGACAGTCTGATCAACTCAGCTAGAACTGTCGTCATACACCAAGGGAAATGTCATCAAGAAAGAATGGGTGTCCTAGCCCTAGAACATTGTGACTAGGTATCACTATAGCACCACCCAGTTGACTATTGTGAGCTCCATGCAGTATTTAATAACTTTTATATCTAATATTGAAAGGGAGGGTTTAAACAACAGCATCATAGCAGCATGCAGTAGATTCGTCACATTAACTTAAGGGGACCCTTTAAGCTAACTAAAAGTTAAATTTTTTGTTGCAGATTTTGCTGCGGTTTTTCTGAGCCAAAGCTAAGAATGAATTGAAGGCAATGGCGTAACTACCGCCATAGCAGCAGAGGCAGCTGCCACAGGGCCCGGGACATTAGGGGCCCGGTGACAGCCGCTACCGCTGCTATCATTATACTCGGGGGTCTTTTCGGACCCCCGAGTATAATGATCGGCGGACCGGGAGAGGTAAGGGAACGTAAAAAACACTGTTACTTACCTCTCCACGATCCTGGCCAGGCCTCCTTCCTAGGTGACCGACGTCTCTGACCTCACATGAACCTGGCCTGCGTCCCGGGTCATGTGACGTCCGACGTCATTGATGAGAGACGGCAGCGGAGAAGACAGCGTAGGAGCCATGGGACAGGTAAGAAACAGTAGTTTTTTTATGTCTTTATTCCTCCGGGTCTCCGATTATTATACTCTGGGGTCTGAAAAGACCCCAGAGTATAATAATTGTTTATGGGTGTCCACAGTGGGACATAATACCGGGTGCAGGGGCCACTGTTGGGGATAATACTGTTTGCAGGGGCCACTATGGGGGATAATACTGTGTGAAGGGGCCACTATGGGGGATAATACTGTTTGCAGGGGCCTCTATGGGGATAATACTGCGTGAAGGGGCCACTATGGGGCATAATAGAACGCGCAGGAATGCGTAGGAGGGAGTCGGTCGAGGTCTTCGGCATCTGTGTTGGTCGGGGGGGGGGGGGGCCATGTCAAAAGTTCACCACGGGGCCCCACCATTCCTAGTTACGCCACTGATTGAAGGGAATATAAGTATAAGTGCTTTCTAGATATTTCCCATTCCTTCTGTATCTGTAGGAACTACTAGGTTTGGCTCAAAAAAACAGAGCAAAACCTGCAATAAAAAAAAGTATTGTTTATGAAACTTGGGGCCTTAAGCCTTAAGGTAACTTTTATGTTCTTGTGGCATAAACATCCATGTATATGCTTAGATTTACCAATAGTTAAAAATATGTTTACCCCAATGACACAGTGAAGTGGTGTCAAAACTCAATGTTACTGTCAAGAAAATCAATCAATGAATTCATATGCAAATGAGTTATTTGGTGTATCTGGCTTGCTCTTACAACTACCAGAGCATCGATTTTCACTTGTGTGTCTCCGGAACAAAATTTCAATAGGTCCAATAGTGCGATGATCACAGAAGAAGCGGGTACTCCAGCAGATGTGGCCATATGCACAAAATGCCCCAAATAGATTAACAGTTACACTATGATACAAAAAAGGTATATTCACTATGTCACTAACCCCACAACAGCTTATGAGTGGTTTAGAAGTGATAGGCTTCTTTTAAGGTCATCCACTAGCACTTATACTATACATAACAAAAGATATGTTTTACACTTTTTTGCACTAAATGTTTCTTAATATTTGTCCATTTTTTAAAAATGATAATCTGTGAAAATGAAACCTAGCCATGATTTTTTTAATAGACTATTTTTAAGATAAGCTTCTAACATCGGTTAGGTGGGGGTTGTGGTGACTGCCAGCCCCCGCACAGATCAGCTGTTCAGGGGTGCTATACAGTATACGGTGGCAGAAGCCGGTAGCTCTGTGCCCTGTATTGTGGCAGGGTGCTGTCACTGCCGCTCAGACTCCATTGATGTCGGCTCTTTTAATGCTTACACTTTTTCACTTGCAAAAGAAAAAGTTACTGTATCTACTGCATTTGCTGGATATAGACTAAGTAATGTTCAATACTATAGCTCTAAAGGACAGAGCCAAAAATGATAAAGCAATATGTCTAATACTTAGAAATGCTGGAAAAACAGCTAAAAGACAATATATAGAACATATAGACCCTGTAAATGTTAGTGGATGTTTACTAGAATTGAGTATAAATGTGTCTTTTTAATACGATCCCTTACATTGTACTTTATCGTGACTGTAGGCATCATAAAGGTAAGTAGTGCAGTGCAGCACATTCTGCAATCTTGCACTTCAATAACATGAGTGGTTCTTTCTTCCTCCAATTACATAGGAGGTCATTTATCAGCTTGTCACTTAGAAGCTTTTTTCCAGTGTGCTATTGTTTGGCAAGCGCCTATGAGAGAAAGAAACCCCTTTACTAGCCATCTCCACATAATGGAAAGCTTGTGTTAGGACAATGCATTGCCTGTAAACTGTCATTCATAGAGCATTCCTTTGATAAAATTGCCAATGTTCTACAAATTTTATATTCTGCTTTTAACCTAACTTTTTATATGATTACACAAAGCTAGGTCTTCCTGGCCAGAAACACTACAACTGACCAGATAGTTTTCATCATGAAAAGTAAAACTGCAGATGAGGTTTTTTCTTTTTTCCCCTCTTTTCTCTCACTTCATGAATTTCCTTTTTACTGTTGTAAGGAGAATTCATAGCCCGATTATAGTACACTTAGTAGTTGGCGACGTGCCATGTATTAACAGCAGAGGATCGCTAACACTAATGTTATCTTTCAGTAAATAATTTAGATTGAAACATTTTAGATATATTTAGCTTAGCTGTGTAAGAGCTGTTTTTCACCCCCCCCCCCCTTGTGCTATATGTATATCTCAAAGGGAAAAGTCATTTAAAATGATCTTTTAGCATGCCATAGATATGTGTGAGACAAAGACTTAGGCTAAGGCCCCACGGGACGATACGTAGCACTAAAGCGCTGCGGGAATAACCGTGCCGGGAACCCATCATGGTTCTTCCCACAGCGCTTTGAACAGAAAGTTCAGAGTTTTCCTCTGTGGACTTTCTGTTACCATTATACCTATGGGAAAGCTGCCGGCGTTTCCATAGATTTATTTGACATACTGCGATTTCCAATTTTGGAAATCGCAGCCTGTCCGCTCTGCGGTTTGAAACACAAAGTGGACATGGAATTCACATGAATCCCATCCACTTTGCAGATACTGTCAAATTTTTCCCACAGTGTGTCTGCCACGGGCCAATCGCGGCGTTTCTGGCCCATGGGGCACTGGCCTTCACCTCTGCTTCTTGGGCCCCAGTGAAAAAACTATAATAAGGATCATTAGCCACTATGTGCCATTCACAATACTTGTGCCTATTTATATGGCCAAGGCAGGACTGGGTCAAACTACTATGCCTTTTCCATCTATATCTATGCAACAGCTATGGTGAGATAACATTGATAGAGTCCTTGAATTTAAGGTCCTATTAGAGTGATTTAATAAGCAATTCTGGCCACTTGTTATACAGTGGGGCAAAAAAGTATTTACTCAGTCACCAATAGTGCAAGTTCCACCACTTAAAAAGATGAGAGGCGTCTGTAATTTACATCATAGGTAGTCCTCAACTATGAGAGACAAAATGAGAAAACAAATCCAGAAAATCATATTGTCTGATTTTGTAAGAATTTATTTGCAAATTATGGTGGAAAATAAGTATTTGGTCAGTAACAAAATTTCATCTCAATACTTTGTTATATATCCTTTGTTGGCAATGACAGAGGTCAAACGTTTTCTGTAAGTCTTCACAAGGTTGGCACACACTGTTTTTGGTATGTTGGCCCATTCCTACATGCAGATCTCCTCTAGAGCAGTGATGTTTTGGGGCTGTCACTTGGCAACACGGACTTTCAACTCCCTCCAAAGGTTTTCTATAGGGTTGAGATCTGGAGACTGGCTAGGCCACTCCAGGACCTTGAAATGCTTCTTACAAAGCCACTCCTTCGTTGCCCTGACGGTGTGCTTTGGATCATTGTCATGTTGAAAGACCCAGCCACGTTTCATCTTCAATGCCCTTGCTGATGGAAGGAGGTTTGCACTCAAAATATCACGATACATGGCCCCATTCATTCTTTCATGTACCCGGATCAGTCGTCCTGGCCCCTTTGCAGAGAAACAGCCCCAAAGCATGATGTTTCCACCCCCACGCTTTACAGTAGGTACGGTGTTTGATGGATGCAACTCAGTATTCTTTTTCCTCCAAACACGTAAAGTGGTGTTTCTACCAAACAGTTCCAGTTTGGTTTCATCAGACCATAGGACATTCTCCCTATACTGTTCTGATTCATCCAAATGCTCTCTAGCAAACTTCAGACGGGCCCAGACATGTACTGGCTTAAGCAGTGGGACACGTCTGGCACTGCAGGATCTGAGTCCCTGGCGGCGTAGTGTGTTACTGATGGTAGGCTTTGTTACATTGGTCCCAGCTCTCTGCAGTTCATTCACTAGGTCCCCCCGCGTTGTTCTGGGATTTTTGGTCACCGTTCTTGTGATCATTTTGACCCCACGGGGTGAGATTTTGTGTGGAGCCCCAGATCGAGGGAGATTATCAGTGGTCTTGTATGTCTTCCATTTTCTAATTATTGCTCCCACAGTTGATTTCTTCAATCCAAGCTGGTTGCCTATTGCAGATTCAGTCTTCCCAGCCTGGTGCAGGGCTACAATTTTGTTTCTGGTGTCCTTTGACAGCTCTTTGGTCTTCACCATAGTGGAGTTTGGAGTCTGACTGTTTGAGGGTGTGCACAGGTGTCTTTTTATACTGATAACAAGTTCAAACAGGTGCCATTACTACAGGTAATGAGTGGAGGAAAGAGGAGACTCGTAAAGAAGAAGTTACAGGTCTGTGAGAGCCAGAAATCTTGATTGCTTGTAGGTGACCAAATACTTATTTTCCACCATAATTTGCAAAAAAATTCTTACAAAATCAGACAATGTGATTTTCTGGATTTGTTTTCTCATTTTGTCTCTCATAGTTGAGGTCTACCTATGATGTAAATTACAGACGCCTCTCATCTTTTTAAGTGGTGGAACTTGCACTATTGGTGACTGACTAAATACTTTTTTGCCCCACTGTAAGTACTTGTTGCCTAACAGCCTAATATTGCCACCGATCACATGGTTAATGAGCATTTACTCGTTCATCGGTTGACCAGTTATTTTCAGCGGGACAAAACAAATCATTATTTTTCAGCAGCACATCATCCGATGTAATTAGAGGCTGTGCTTGGAAACTATGTAACATATGCTTTAGTAATAATTCCTCCTGCATGTGCCCTGCCAGTATAGACAGGCTGGAGAAGAACGAGTGCTGAACGGCTACAAATCAATGCATTAGTCCAATATTATACCACCCTTAACCACCCCAACAAGACTGCAATAACTCTGTAGATCACTAAAGCTCCTCCGAGAAATCTTGGCATTTTGAGCAGCTAGCATGGATCCCAATGCTACTTACATAGGATGTGGTCTGTTTCCCATAACAGAAACATATGAGGCTGAAGGGGTTTTGGTGTCATCTCTACCAGTCATCAGCAGAAAATGTGTTTCCTTGGGATTCATTCTTAGTGACCAGGGATGTATGAACCAGACTATGAATGTAAGTTACAATCTATTTTAGAAACATGATGCAAGTCCACTAGGTTATGCACAATACAATTTGATACTTTTTCTAGATTTCTATGATTAAGGCATGATGAAGATGTGTGTGCCCAGTCTGTAATAGTTTAGCACAGTTGTACAATCTATGCTACCTGCTGCGATGGTGTATAGGCCATCTTGTCCAAGTGTAAACATATCCAGTTCCTAATAATCCAGTTCATCCACTGGCAAATCTCAACTCATTGGAGACTGATAAGCAAACTAACCAGTTTGTGAAGACCCTCTTGTATTGATCTGAACTCCATTCCAAGATGGCAAACACTGACAGCAAGCTATATACAGAAGTTGTTTGCATGACATCACCTTGGACAGTTGGATACAGCAAAGTTGCAGAATTGAAGTCCCTATATTGATATTTACTCATTTATCCCAGAAAACCCCTTTTTACTGGTTTCAGGAAAATCTTATAGTATGTAAGTTGAGTAGCTAGTTGGCTATACATAAAGACAAGAATCATATAGCTAACCTTTCCATTTGATCTTGATGAATTAAACATATGATCATGCATATCAATGCTTACGAAATGTGCCTTGGCACAAGATCCCATTATTCTACCTTTCTTGCGCACTATATATTGCACTTTTTACTGTAAAGTTTTACTGGTTACATCTTATACTTGAGGGCTGTTGGTGTTGTAATATAAAGTGTGACTATTTTTACTGAATCCAAAGTAAGTTCTTCCTATATTAAGTTTTTACAGTTCTTCAATTTCTTTTTATATGCTACTTATCACACCAAAAGCTACTACACAGAATAACCCAGCTTCTCATATCCTCAAAGGTTTTTGAGCTTTAAGTAAAATACCAGGCCGTAGCATACAGTATGTTTTGTCAGCTATAGCTTGAGCTTCTATGCTTTATCAATGGCCAAAAAATATATAAATTGTTTGTAAAAAAAGCCTAGGAAACCTCTGTAAAGACCAAAAAGGTGTAAGTATACCCAGAACTAATATCGTTTTTTACATTTTGGTATTACAGCATTCCGTTCCAGTAAATGGCATCCCATTATTGCCTCTATGCAGCCTATTTCTTAGTTGTCAATTATTTTCCGTATATTGTTGAGACAATGATTTGTATATTAATAGATGTTGTTCAGTGGCTACTCTTCAGTACAGCTCAACATTAACCCTTTTCCGAAATTCGCAGTACTATTCTGGCAGATGTCGGGTATCTAAATATGTAAGTTTTCAAGTCTGAATACATTGGTCTTGGAGGGTCTGGCACTCATCCATTGCATGTGAGCCTTATTTACAGACTTAGAAACATGTTTTTTCATGCAATGGAAATAATCCTTTGGGCTACCTAAATGTATGATGGTCATCATCAAACTAATATTCCTTACAATGTACAGTGACTGGTCTGATATCGATTTCTTTGGTGACTCTAGCCTCAAAATGAAGCAAAGAGTGTGTAATAACAACAGTGGGAGACTTAAAGTCAGAACTGACTTAATGTATAGCTGTGGCCTTTCCTGGGTGCTAACAGTGTCTTCCACTACTATGGCCAATGGCCATACTATAGGAGAAGCCAATGGCCATGCCATAGGAGAAGCCAATGGCCATACTATAGGAGAAGCCAATGGCCATGCCATAGGAGAAGCCAATAGCCATACTATAGGAGAAGCCAATGGCCATGCCATAGGAGAAGCCAATGGTCATACTATAGGAGAAGTCAGTGGTCATGCTATAACCAACAGAAATCTGCTGACCTATGGAAATGTCAGTGCAGGCTAACCAATCAAAAACACAATGGTGAGTTCCAATTTCCTTGTATTACCTGTTCTCTACTATGCTGATATGTTCTTCATATTTTACCATGTGATTGTTCTCACATCATACATCATTCACTCCTTCTTATGTCCTGAATGTATCTGAGTAGTGGGAGACCCTGTTAACACCCAAGAAAGGCCACAGCTATACATTAAGTCAGTTCTGACTTTAAGTCTCCCGTTGATGTTATTACACACTCTTTGCTTCATTTTGGTAAAGAGGCTAGCATCACCAAAGAAATCAATATAAGACCAGTCACTCTACATTGTAAGGAGCATTAGGTTAATGATGGCCACCATACATTTAGGTAACCGAAAAGTGATTTACATTGCTTGAAAAAAAAACATGTTTCTAAGTATGAAAAATAAGGCTCACATGCAATGGATGAGTCTAAGACCCTCCAATACCAATGTATTCAGACTTGAAAACCTGATACTCTGTCACAACCCTTTGCACTTGAGTTTCATTTGCATATTTGTAAAAACAACTTTGTCAAGGTAATAGTACATCTGCTGGACTCTCTAAAGATATGATAGCGGTCACTATTATATCCCCTACAGCACTGTGAATGGTTTGAAGTCAAGTATCCTTGTAACAGACTCTCTTTAAGGAAAGACCAAGCCATCATAATCTAATCTTTGCAGACAAAAATGTATTACTTATTCCATTAGAATAGCATATAAAATTATAATCTAGCAATATTTACTTGATGCCTTAAATATCACCAAGTGTATAATGGCATACTATGTCATAAATTACTGATAGAAGTCTCAAGGTTCCCAAGCTGGGCATAGATTGCTTTGTCTAGGCAGAGGTTAATTATGTATGAGGCGTTCTCCTTTTAAGTTCTTTTATGGAAATTAGATAAATAGATGGACATCTTCCAAGATTAGAAAAAAACATTAACCAATTCCTGCTGCAGCCATTTTTTATGTTTCAAGATTTTTTACTCCCTACAGTTGAATGCACCTTATTTTTTTCAGGACAAATTATAATTCATAATGACTCCATTTAATGTTCCATACAATGTACTGAAAAAAGATCAGAATTTATTTTTTGTAACTGAGGTAAAGTGTTAAAAAATAGTGATTTGGGCCATTTTCATTATTTTTTCCACTTCCTTCTTCAGTGTGCGGGATAATTATTTTTTATATTCATAGTTTGGGCATTTATGCACGTAGGGATGCCTAATTTATTTCTGTTTATTTTGTTTATAGTATTTTTTATGTTTTCTGGGGAAATTGGTGATTTGAATTTTTAGAAAACTTTTATTTTTATACCCCTAAGGTATTTGAATCATAGGGGATTTATTACTAATACATTGCATTATATTGTAAGATTTCTTGATTTCTGCTGTATGTTATAGATGTTCTAATCCGAAGGCAGAGATCAAGACCAATATGCTTAATTAATATATATTTAATTCAGTTTTGCTTAGTTAATGATTAGATACCTTCGTATCAATCAGCTAACATCTAAAGGATTGACAGCTGTTATAGGTTCAGATACCAATCCAATCTGTTAGTGGTGGGTATCTTCTGTATAATACAATTTGGACCCACCATATATGGAGAAGGATCAACTCCTAAGACCTCTCTATACCCATTGCTGAACACTGTGATGAGCTCTTTAATGCAGTGATAGCAGCTGAATATTCTTGGAGGAGATGTTAGACTCTCTCTAGAACCACACATACCTATAACAATTAACAAAATGCATAGCTAGACTCAGTGGGTGGGATTTATTAAGCAATATGTGCTAATTCTGGCATAATTTGCATCAAAAAAATGTCTATCATGTTTAGTAAGTGATTTGTACATTTTTTAACCACTTCTTCAACTTGTGAAAAAGGGGTCTGACCTATTATAAAATGGCCCCCGGTCTCATGGGGATGCAGCATGTTCTAAGTCACAAAACTGTGCATCAAAAATTTCCTAAGAACTTTTACACCAACTATTGAGTGTCGTAATTTTAGACTAGACAGTCTAAAAGTACACCAGATTTTCATACAATAGACTTTGATAAATCTGGAGCAGTTTGGAACTGTCAGGTCTAACTTAGACACTATTAGTAAATCTACCATCAGCAGCAGCACAGGAGGCTCTCAACCTGTCAGCTGAGTGACCATGGTCAAGATTGGCCGGGGTAAGGCTGGTGACTCTCCGGAACCAAAGGACAGGCCACTCCAGTCAGTGGGAATGCAAAAATTCCTTAAAAAACAGCAGGCTTCGGGATCTTCTTCTTCTCCAGGGAAGTTGGCACCTGAGGAATCGAGCGGACAGCGTGCAGTGCCACTTGACTCCGACGGGGATGGCTCCTTGCAGGATAATTCCTCGTCATCTATCTCTAAGGGGTATTTAAAAAAGACTTTGTCTCAATCTCTCTCAAATGCTATGGCCCCTGTGCTGAAAGAGCTCACTGCTCTTCGCGAGGACTTTGCTAATGTGACCCACCGGGTGGATAGGCTGGAGACCTGTCAGGGAGAATTGCAGCATGTGGCTTCCTCTGTGTCTGAATGCTTAGATACCCATGCCGCTCACTTTAACTACACTTATTTGGCGCTGGAGGACTTGGATAATCGCTCCCGCCGCAGAAATCTGCGTATACGGGGTCTCCCAGAAACCTACATGCAAGAACAGCTTCCCTCTATTGCAGCCAGTGTCTTCTCCTCATTGGTGGGTGTGGATGTCACTTCAAAAATGAAGTTGGAGAGGATCCAGAGAGCTGCTCGCCCCAAACCTAGTGCAGAGGCCCCGCCACGGGACGTGGTGTGTGCCCTTTTTTCCCATATGCATACTGTGGATCTTCTTCGTGCAGCCAGGGATGCAGCTGATTTATCCTATGAGGGACACTTGCTGAAGCTGTATCAGGACTTGGCACCTTCTACCCTTCAGAAGCGCCGGGTGCTGAAGCCACTTTTGGATTACCTGCGAGCTAAGGGTTTAACTATGCCTGGTTATTTTCCTTCGGATTTTCGGTTTCTCACAATGGCAAGAGATTGGTGGTCCGTATGCCTCAGGACTTGGAGCGCCTATGGGGAGCTCTGAACATCCCTCCTATCACTGTTCCCTCTTGGATGCCGGTGCAGGAAGAGGCGCTACAGTTACCGGCGACTTGGCAACTTCCACTGAGTTGCTCTGAATCCCTGGATGCTGCGTCGGCCTCTGCTGAGAGTTGATAGCTCCATTTGCCATGTTCTTTCCAGATGGTTGCGCGGACTTTACTTGTTTTCATATTGGAGTTTTTTCTGGTTTGCGACTCATTTCATTTTGCTCTTTTCTCTCATCTCCCCCCCTCCTCCCCCCTCACTCTTTTTTTTTTTTTTTTTTTTTTACCTTTTCCTTCCTACCCTCCCGTCTGCCTCACCCCCCTCCTTTACCTTTCTCTATTTTCAAATTTTATATTGATATTGTTATTTCTGGCCTCTTTCTGCTGAAGCGCATCTTTGCGCTTGGGCCTGGTCCTGACTGTTTTTCGTATACTATGGACAGCTGTTATTCTATGGATGGTCATGGTCTTTGGTCTTATGCTCATTTTCTCTGCTGTTCTCTTATTTTGCCTATGGTACTGTTGTTGTTCTCTGTACTTTGAAAAAATTAATAAAGTTTGAATTAAAAAATAAAAAATAAAAATCTACTTCAATATGCCTCGCTAACCAGAAAACATTAGCCATGAGGTTCATTATCTTAAACATACACCTGCAATATAATAGACAGTAGAGAGTTACTATTAAGATGATAGGGCCCCCTGACCTAAAGGGCCCTTTGTAGCTGCACAGGTTGCACCAATGTGGTATGTCTGTCCCTGACCATTTTCTCCTATTTCTATACCGAGTAGTGTAAAACTGCTGTGATAATTGTATAATGTCTACAATATATAGACACCAGTATAAGGATTCATCCTAAACAATTTGATATTACACATAAGTGAGTGCAAGGGAAAGATTGCCAGCTATCACACTCTTACCAGGGAACAGTACAGATGAAAGGGATTTGTGAGATCAGGGGGTTACAGTGGTATGTATAGATATTTCTTTTGTATTGTCCTTTAGCTGAACGAGCATTGGGACATGCATGAGGGGAAAATTATGAGCATTGAGGGATATAAAAACGAAGGGTGTTAGAAGAACAGAGAGAAAGAGCTTGACAACAATGATCAAGTTAGAGGCGAGAGAGAACAGAGAGATTATAGAGATACTACAAGCACAATTCCTTGCACAGTCACATACAAAGAAGTCATTCAGTTCTATGGCCATGGGAGATGACACATACAGATATCTAAAGTGTCAAAATCGGCTTTAACAATATAACAGGAACTTTACTGCACCAAACTATGATTGTATAATATAAAGAGAATATTGGAAACAGGAAAGCAATATCATACAATAGATTTATAGGAAATAAAAGTGTGAGTCAAAGAGGCAAATGTCATTATTGAGTGGATAATATGACCCATGTATCACTGTCACTGGTTTTAATGATTTTAACAGATACGTACAGTAATGACACATATGAATTATAATTTATGGTCACTATTATAAGACAGAAATACACCTATATTATATATGGCAGATGGTGGACTCTGCTGCAGAATTTGCATTAGAACCCAGAAACTTTAAATTACTCATGTGGTTGAAACAAAATAAAGATAACCTCTGTATTGCACACATCAAAGGCTTGTAGATGAAGCTACAGAGCAAACACTATATTATGTAAGTATAATAAGATACTGTATACTATAGTAATGCAACCTCAACAAATTCAAAAAGACTATGGGACTTTCTCATGGTTTATTCATCATACATCTCCAAGAAGGACCAGGTAAATTACAAGTACTCGATTTCTGGATATTGACTCAGTGATGTATAGTGGTTGCCAGATTTGGAGACAAGAAGAAAACCCTACCTCAATATGGGGTAAATTGTACCTGCCTCATGTGGGATTTTTATCTTTCTATGGATCAATACAGTAGGAATATAAGTCAGAATTGATGAACCTGTGTCAACGTATCAACTATGTGTCTATCCTTACCCTAGCTGGGATTTGGTCAATAAGTCCAATTTCTTATGAATCCAATTAAATTCAGTATCACAACATGCTAACCAAACCCTTGAAATAGTACCATTCACAGTCACCAGGTGACCACACACAGACACATAAAGGATAGACGTCTTGTGGCAAATTATCACAAACACTGGTGCTCTCATAATACATATATATCTAGGCACGTCCCAGCAAAATTAAGGTTAGGGAGTGCACATCTGTATACTTCCATATAACAGTTTATATTTTTAGCTATACCTTTGAATTTGAATAAAATAGAAAAAACAAGAATTCACTATCAAAACTTACAGATTTTTATCATTGACCTTGCCCTTGTGTGTGTGTGTGTGTATATATATATATATATATATATATATATATATATATATAAGTATGTTGATCAGCAAACCTAGGCGCCCCATAGAGATATTGTTCTTACTGGGAGACGTAGCTACAGGTATAGGCTATTTAAATAGATGACCCCGATGTGTCAGTAAAAAAAAAAATCTCTGCAACAAGACTGAGTTTGATACCGTTCTCTATGGCATCCATATGACTCAAAAGGACAAGTAGAAAGGAATGGTCTTACTAAGACACTGACTTGGAGCTCCCGGAAAATCGTGGCCAAGGAGAGTCCCCGATGTCCCTACAACTTCTGACCTAGATTGGTTACAGCTGGGTGCAAATCCAGGAACGCGGGAAGAAACAGATTGGGAAACTTTCCCTAACAGGTTTCCTGACTGAAGCTGCCTAACCTCAGAGTAACATCCTTACAAGGACGCTCATCACTGGAACCTAAAATAGATTCCCTATAGTTACCCTGTGGGCTGAGATGTAATAAAAGAAACAAAGTTTTACTAGTAGTGGTAGATAACAGAGAACAATAGCTGATAAGCGTAGTCAGGCTAGACCAATGGTCAATATTGGTGAGTAACAGAATACAAAAATAATCAGGGAAACTAAACAGGCAAAACACAGGAAGGGTAAGGGAAAACAAGGCTGTAGCAAGTGTACAGATAAAGTATATAGAACCTGGAAGTAGCAAACAATTCTGAATACTATAGCAGGCACATGAACATGGGGGAGGGGAACTAAACAGGAACATACAAAACAGGAACAGGAACATACAACAGAAACAGGAACATACAACAGGAACATACAACCCCCCCTTCACAGATAGGAATGACTGGCCAGACAGTCTGCCAGTCAAACCGACACCAAGGAGACAAGTTAACCCCTTAATGTACTAAACACAGCCAGAGGAGTCTCTGACACGCCTCCGGGGCATGCGCCGCATAGCAGGAAGGCCGCGGCATCCCCAAATCCTGACAACCTTTCAGTTCAACTATTTTCCTTGGTTTACAATCCAGTATTCCTTATAGTTTCCCCTATTTTTTAATGGCTCAGAAGTGAGCCTTGATAATGTTATTCCTTGATATCATGATATAACACAAGCTACTGCAAATAGTAGATACATATAAAGAACAGGAGCAACATTTCCTATAAGGTGATCCAGGTCATGTAGCAGTGTATGTATATATTCCACATAGTTCATTATTTGGAACACTACATGGAACTTTTTAACCTTCCTTTACCACAAGAAATGAGTTTGCCAGGATTAGATGCAGGTGTACACGCAGCAAGGAAGTGAAAATGTGACTGTGAGTTGTGTGACGACAGTTTTGTCTCCTTGATACATTTATCTCACATCACATTTGTTCATCTGGTACTTGAATTCTACATTCTGTTTGATATTATTCTGAGACGTGTCACAAAGAAACATATCCCCTTTGTGATATGATACCTGTATTACAGTATTATTGTGAAATTCCAAATATTTACAAATTGAGCAATGCTCCAACATTTATGTCATGTCGCTTGAGTAAATGTAGACCGCATGTGAGGTATGTTTCTAGTTTCTCATAATGTCAGTGGACAATGGATTGGATAACCAATGCCACACATGCATTACTTTATGCAAGCCGTACCTTACTAATGTAAAATGAATGAAAGTAGAAACTTGTTATTGTACAGATGAATTAAATATTTATAGTCATTATTTTCTAGTCTTCAAATAATCTGTTATCACAAATTCAAGTTCAAGTGAGCTCAGTCTAAGGTTTCTTAGACTATTCTCTATGTTTATGTGAAATTCTGAACCTTAAGTTTATATAGTTGTGTTGTGACAGCAATTCTTTTTTCATTATTTTCAAGTTTAAAAAACACACACACACACACACACACACACACACACACACACACACACACACACACACACACACACACACACACACATATATAGAAATAGGGATGGAGCTTCAGTCACACAGTCCAGAAATGATAGAGGAATACAGAACTAGCAAGACTGATGACATCTTATATAATATAATATTACACATATTATATTATATACCTTAACCACAGACTTATAAAAAACTTTTGCAAATGAATTGACAAAAATGATTTTAAGTCTCTGACATATTAATTCTTTCTCCATAGATTTCACCTGTAACGGTGAATAGGGTGAAATCTGCGGCAATTCAGAAATAAAGTTGACATGTAAAATAATTTTTTTTTGTAGATTTGCAACAGATTTTTTTCTCACTACCATTACCATCTCAGTACCACTTAACACTAACCTACATATTCATATCTATTCTTATTGTTTGTTTATTAATTTTTATGTTTTGTTTTCTAATCATTCATGGGGTCATAAAATATATTTTTTGATTATTATTCTTCTTCGTATTTTTAACATTATATTACTCTTGTCACTGTCTCAGTTAGAGATGAAAACAGACTTGATAATGTGACGTGAAATGAATGTCTCCATACTTTTACCTGCAAATACGGATCTACAATTGCAGATGACAACCAGTCGTGAGCAGGACGCCTTAGGCTAAGACCCCACGTTGCGGAAAAGCAGCTTTTTTTCACAGATTCTGTTGCGGGTTTTTTTTTTGAGCCAAAGCCAGGAGTGGATTGAGCAGAAGGGAAAAATATAAGAACTTCTTACACATTTTCCATTCCTTTTGTAGCCATTCTTGGCTTTGGCTCAAAAAACCGCAACAAAATCTGCAACAAAAAAAGCTGCATTTCTGCAAAGTGGGGCCTCAGCCTTAGAGTTTTCTCCTATTAAGTTACTGGCAGATTGTTCTGCACTGTATTTTCCACAATGGTCACCAATGGTTCTATGAGAGAGCATCTATGTAATACTACCATATTCCTCTATATGAAATCAGAAGATATACTTTGGTTCTAGACGTCTGTGCTTCCTTGGCTTCATACAAGTTTGAGTGTATACAAAGCCTTCATACAAAGAAGTGTATACAAAGAAAGAGTTTTCTGTATTTTCATGACTATGAAAATTGTAGATTCACACTGAAGGCATCAAAACTATGAATTAACACATGTGGAATTGTATACTTAACAAAAAAGTGTGAAATAACTGAAAATATGTCTTATATCCTAGGTTCTTCAAAGTAGCCACCTTTTGCTTGGTCTGTACTATATATATATATATATATATATATATATATATATATATATATATACAGTCCTATGAAAAAGTTTGGGCACCCCTATTAATCTTAATCATTTTTAGTTCTAAATATTTTGGTGTTTGCAACAGCCATTTCATTTTGATATATCTAATAACTGATGGACACAGTAATATTTCAGGATTGAAATGAGGTTTATTGTACTAACAGAAAATGCGCAATATGCATTAAACCAAAATTTGACCGGTGCAAAAATATGGGCACCTCAACAGAAAAGTGACATTAATATTTAGTAGATCCTCCTTTTGCAAAGATAACAGCCTCTAGTCGCTTCCTGTAGCTTTTAATCAGTTCCTGGATCCTGGATGAAGGGATTTTGGACCATTTCTTTCTACAAAACAATTCAAGTTCAGTTAAGTTTGATGGTCGCCGAACATGGACAGCCCGCTCTCAAATGATCTGAAAACAAAGATTGTTCAACATAGTTGTTCAGGGGAAGGATACAAAACGTTGTCTCAGAGATTTAACCTGTCAGTTTCCACTGTGAGGAACATAGTAAGGTAATGGAAGACCACAGGGACAGTTCTTGTTAAGCCCAGAAGTGGCAGGCCAACAAAAATATCAGAAAGGCAGAGAAGAAGAATGGTGAGAACAGTCAAGGACAATCCACAGACCACCTCCAAAGAGCTGCAGCATCATCTTGCTGCAGATGGTGTCACTGTGCATCAGTCAGCAATACAGCGCACTTTGCACAAGGAGAAGCTGTATGGGAGAGTGATGAGAAAGAAGCCGTTTCTGCACGTACGCCACAAATAGAGTTGCCTGAGGTATGAAAAAGCACATTTGGACAAGGCAGCTTCATTTTGGAAACAGTTTGTTTGGTTATAAAAAAAGGCGTTATGCATGGCGTCCAAAAAGAAACAGCATTCCAAGAAAAACACATGCTACCCACTGTAAAATTTGGTGGAGGTTCCATCATGCTTTGGGGCTGTGTGGCCAATGCCGGCATCGGGAATCTTGTTAAAGTTGAGAGTCGCATGGATTCCACTCAGTATCAGCAGATTCTTGAGAATAATGTTCAAGAATCAGTGACGAAGTTGAAGTTACGCCGGGGATGGATATTTCAGCAAGACAATGATCCAAAACACCGCTCCAAATCCTCAGGCATTCATGCAGAGGAACAATTACAATGTTCTGGAATGGCCATCCCAGTCCCCAGACCTGAATATCATTGAACATCTGTGGGATGATTGGAAGCGGGCTGTCCATGCTCGGCGACCATCTAACTTAACTGAACTTGAATTGTTTGTCCAAAATACCTTTATCCAGGATCCAGGAACTGATTAAAAGCTACAGGAAGCGACTAGAGGCTGTTATCTTTGCAAAAGGAGGATCTACTAAATATTAATGTCACTTTTCTGTTGAGGTGCCCATACTTTTGCACCGGTCAAATTTTGGTTTCATGCATATTGCACATTTTCTGTTAGTACAATAATCCTCATTTCAATCCTGAAATATTACTGTGTCCATCAGTTATTAGATATATCAAACTGAAATGGCTGTTGCAAATACCAAAATATTTACAACTAAAAATGATTAAGATTAATAGGGGTGCCCAAACTTTTTCATAGGACTGTATATATAGCTCAATTATCATATTTTAGGCCACCAAGGTGAAAAATGTTAATATTTCTAAAAAAAAAATATTAGTAGACAATGTGGCTTTACTTTAACCTGGGACTAAGTGCTATCTCCTTTTCTCCCCTGTCAACATGTGATATAGCTATATAAGTAAATTACCGCCATGAATGATGTGTGGTAAGCCGTCTGACAGAGCAGCTGTGCTTTTTTGTTTAACTTTTACCACTCATGGTGATAGGTGAAGTCAAGCTACAGTATAAACTAGTATGACTTAGCGGCTGCTGGGTGTGGGGGTGTAATGAGACCCAGCTCCGACACCCGATTTATTCTTCTCCTCTAACATGGCACAATGATGTCTTAATTACCTACAGACACAACGTGCAGCTTATGTTACTCTAAAGGTAACCTTGGGAAGGTTATGGGATTTTTCTTGTCATGATATTTGTCAGTTTACCCCTAACTCACGATGTTAGAAACATATTCCTGGGTGTTCTCCATGTCAGATGTAAATTCTCAGGTAGGCAGAAAAAGGCCAGCCATACATCACAATGCCATGGAATAGAAGAAACAGTATTTATTATAGTGTGGCTTCCCCTCAACACATTCACTAGGAAACTAGAAAAGTATTGCTATACCATGTGATTCATTTTGCCAAATGTATGACATTACCCCCGCTGTCCACCCCGGGGTTTTCATCCTAAATCCCGGGGAAGCTGGACAAGGGAAGGCTTGCCAGTGGTCAGCTTTAAAACCCACTCATGCGAATGTTTTTTTTAAAGGTAACCGCCGGTATCCGTATGCGGCCTTTCTGTCTGTTCTTTTTTGGACGAACACATAGTAGGTACATGCAGGACTTTGTGTCTGTGCAAAAAAAAACAATTTCCAGGTGGAGAGGCTGCATATGGACACTGGTTATTAAAGCTGACCGCCGGCAAGCCATCCCCTGTCCAGTTTCCCAAGGGTCCAGGACGGAAACCCCGGGGCGGACAGTGGCAGTAGTGTGAACGCTGCTTAATGAGCTTTATATCATAATACACTACCATTATTGAATATTGTATGCTCTAGAAAGAAATGGAATGTAAAGTGTCTAACTTGGTATATTTACTGATCCCTGTTACTGACAGCTGGGGTAGATTTTACAACTGGGCTAGAGCGCCAAAGGTATTTTTCTAGAGGTTAATATAAAAGTTTCTGTAGTCAGGTGTAGTTGGGTGAAAATCCATGAGATTTTAAATAGTGCATTAAAGAAAATCCTTTATCGGAAAAATGTTTTTTTTTTGGGGGTTTTTGTCACCGTTTTCTTACCTTGTTGTTGTTTTCTTCCTAAATATGTGCTGCTAATTGAATAAATAATGTTGCAATAATAGACATGGATATTCTGTTCGGTCTCTCTCTGTAGTGATGATCCATTGTAGTCAATATAGTTGCATTCATTTGCCAGATTCACCCAATAATAATAATAATAATAATAATAATAATAATAATAATAATAATCGTACAGTATGCAGTATATGTGTTTTTGTGAAATTTGTATTAAAAAGCATACCTGGGTTTCCATGCAAAAAAGATTGGTCAACATGTAGCTGCCAGACATGGTAGTGGGAACCAATTTTGCCATGCAACATGATACAGCTTAATACATCAAAAAATGGGGTTCCCATACACAGTCAGGTTCTGCATCAGTTTTTCCATGTAGTTTTGAATTCCAAACCAAGAATGGATCATAAAGGGAGTAAAGGATAGGGTGCCTATGGATGTTTACCTGTATAATCATGTGATCATTGGTAGCCGCATGAAAGCAGATTTCATTCGCAAGCGGCTACTGCTATATTTCCAATGCGCAATTGTCATGCTGTCAGCCAAGTTCATTGTGATTGCTAAAAATAATCTAATCATATCTGAGATTGCTAGAATAAAATGTAATTAATTTAATATATTATTATTATTATTATTATTATTATTATTATTATTGCTACTATATAAATTTATTAATACTGGTGTATCATATGCCAGTCTTAATAAAGGCCCCAAATAGCAAAGGAAACAAGGGATTTATGAAGATTCACATTCAGAGTCTACATAATAACTGGATGTATTTTATATACTCACCACCCAGGGGAAAAAAAAACTCAAGAAACATATATAATTATAATAAATGATTATAAAGATATTTAGAATAATATAATTATTATATAGTATTATAAATTATTTGTTGGCTATATGGCTACTAGTAGTCCAACCTGAAGCTGCACATTCAATTAACTGGATGGCATTTTATTGGAGTTAGGATTATAGCGGTGCATTTATGAAATAATCTGGCAATACATAACTAGTAAGAAAAGTTATATGGCAATTCCCTGGATGATTATATTTGAAACTGCCCTATACACCCCGAGGTGCAAGTTTCCATCCAGAATATTGTAATAGAAACTCCAGAGTGCATAAAGATATCAGTAACCATACAGCTTAGCTATAAAATCCCAAATGCCACATACTCATTAAACTACTCTGAAGTGCTCGCTTTTCTTCGATATATCATATTTGAGTGTTACTCATAAAGGATTTGAAGTCCCTGAGCATATGTGTCCATTTCCACCATTAAAGTAGTTTCAGGTGCTTGGCATGGTTGTCTCAAGACAGTGTTTCTGTAAAAGAATTGATGGCTCTAGTGCACTTGCCCCATAGTTCTGGATACACTCACGTGCATTTATAGGAGTTTCTTACAAGTTATTTCTCTGCTAAGCACGTGGGAAGGATCTCACACCTCCTTTTTATAAATCTGACATGTTTTCACATTCTCAGTTGACAAATTGACTAAAATGAGCTTTTTTACACCTATTATGACCAGCCGTGATGAGAAATTCATATGTAAACCACAGGTGTTCCTCCAGAATTGTAAAAGAAAGATCAATAGATGACTATTAAAATCTGAGAAGGAGACCAGGAAACAAAGTAAGCAAAATCCGTATGACACCTTTATATTTTCAGTTGAAGGAGTCAGGAAGATTGATCACATACAGTAGACTTAAAAAAACATTACCGTAGCACATTTCGATTATCTATATATACTGTTTGTGTAGATATAGCCAAAATGAAAACTAGAAAATCAAGAAAATTTTACATTTCATCCAAACACCACTTTCTATGTTAAAGTTGGCGTTAGAACCCCCAAGAAACAGCTGCGAATGCCTGGTGAATAAGACTTGGCCTTTGCGGTGTGCAACCTGTGACATTAGTTACCCCTAGTGACATTAGATTTATTAAGATTGGTTTATCATATGCCAGTCCTAATAAAGGCCCCAAATGGCATAGGGAACAAGTGATTTATGAAGAGTCTCCAGCTCCTATATAAATCAGCCTCACATCCCAGAGAGAGAAAGGAAATCTACGGCAATTAGCTTTCTGGCGGGAGTTATGAAGAATGTGTCGGCTGAGCACCCCCGCCCCAGCTCACTCCACTCTGCCCACATCTACATAATGTGGTGAGCAAAGTGCAGGATGGGGGTTATGGGGCATTTTTGGTACAAGAAAGGGCCTTGCACTAATCGTGCACCACAATATAAATTGATACATTTTTCCCAATGTGTATACCTTCTTGAGTTTTTGATGTGGGTATTGTGGTGCAGTAACGTTGCAATTTTACTGCAGTACAGCAATAAAAATAAGACATTATGTAGTTCTAATTGAAATCAATGAATAGTCCATGTAATGAATGGACGTGTTAAAGGAACCTACCGGGTGGTTTTTCCATCATAAATTGTCCTCATCCTGTGTAGGATAAAGTAATTCCCTTTCCATTGGTGTCCCTTTCTGTTGCAGAAAAGTGAAGCTATAAATGTATGATATTATAAAAAAAAACACATGTAAATTATCCTAAAGAGTAGAGATGAGCGAACACTAAAATGTCCGAGGTTCGAAATCCGATTCGAACAGCCGCACACTGTTCGGCTGTTCGAACGGATTTCGAACCCCATTATAGTCTATGGGGGGAAATGCTCGTTTCAGGAGTAGGCAAAATTCGATAACATTATACTTACCAAGTCCATGAGTGACGGTCGGGCTGCATACCCCTTGAAGTCTTCTCCCGCTGCGTCTTCCGGCTGGAATTCACTCTGCCTAGGCATCGGGGCCTAGGCAGAGCCGACTGCACAGGCGAGGGCATGCCCGCGCTTGCGCAGTCAGCTCTGCCTAGGCCGGATGCTTAGGCAGAGTGAATTCCAGCTGGAAGACGCAGCGGGAGAATTCCACCCGAACTAAGACTTCGGAAAGATAAGAGAAGAACCAGCGTTGATTGGCAGAATGTATAGCATTCTGCCTATCAATGCTGGTTCTGCATCGAACCTTAAACTTTGAACAGCTAGTAGTGTTCGATCGAGTACGAGTATTTTGAATACCGTAGTATTCAATCGAAGACCTACTCGATCGAACACTACTCACTCATCTCTACTAAAGAGTCATGGTGAAAGAATAGCTTCAGTCTAGTCATATTGGCCACTTTCTAAACATATCTTCTAGGCAAGATTGACATCTCCTTCATGCTGTCCATGTGATTAATATAGACGGTAGGGCTACAGTAAGTCCATTCTGGCTGGGGGTTTTTACGCTTTAAAAGAAATAATAATGCTGTATACATTATTCAGACATTGGCACTGTACGGTATATTATTGTTGTAGTGAATGGTGGTGGCAGCACTCCATAACATTTTCTTTAGGCACTGTAGGGATAATACAATATTACATTTGGTCACTTAAATGGATGCTGCCTATGTAATACATGGACAGCCGAGTCTATCAGACTGGGAAGGTCCTGATTAGCAGTTCTTTACTATGACTTAAAGGGTAAGGCCTATACAGTTTGCTCCCCACTATGATGTCCATATCCCATATGAATATGAAAAGTTGACTTTATAAACCTAATGACAAATGCTACTTATGGGTGACGCATGTTGTATTTTGTACACTTATATACTATGAATAGAGTTTGATGACCCTGAAAATAAATGTTCTACTTTTTCAATATAGATTATATGGAGAGTCAATTGATGAATATTTTTCTACATATCATTATACTTTATACTTACACAAGGTCACCAAACAAAATATACTTAATACAATTTGTATTTACTGTATAAAAAGTATCTGGCTGCTGTATACTCTCTACTTATTTTAGATATATGTTCAAATGCATTAAAATAAGTAAGTCTCTTCCACTTAAGACACTCATAAAAATAATGCATTTAAAAGAAAAAGCTACATTTGCTATCATGTTACTATTTGTCAGAAATAAGTATAGTTTTGGCAATTGGATGCTATTGAGATTGATATTGTGAGACTGGTTGAATTTGTCACTTATAGCCCAAGTGATGTGTGATGGTTTACTGTCTGTTCACATCTGGAGTCTCTTCCTGAAAACATATTATTATCAAAATAATCCTGTGAACTTTCTATGTGCTGTGCACACTATAGGTCTATAACACCAGAAGTAGTAGTGTGGCAAGACTGTTTATGGAAAGTTACCAAAAGGGTTCTTTGGGCTTAATTTTTTCATGGCCTATGTTCTGGATTGTCCATAAACACCTGATCAGTGGGGGATCGACATCCAACCACCAGACCGATCTTCTGCACAGAGTCACTTTTGTGTCTGTCCTGCACATCATATGGGGCTGTAAGCTTAAAGTTTCATCTACTGTCTGTCTCAGCACTTCTTGAAGTCCATGAGAGCGGAGCTGCAGTGAAGGCGCTGGGAGCAGCTCCATACAGCTGATGCGGCCGGGTGTTGGCCCCCTACCAATTAGGTATTTATGGCCTATCTCTAGGATAGGCCAGAAAAATATTAATCCCTGAAAAACCTTATAATATTCTCCCCTAATGCCCCACACACTTTAATATCTTCCCCAAAGGATATTACGTCTCATCAATGGTCCCCATATTATATGGGGGACTAGTGAAGAGGCTAGTGTACGGGGGGACTAATTAAGTAGACAGAAAAAAAATTAGGTCCAGACAACTCCTTTAAAGAGGTTATCCATAAATTGGAGTGACCTCTAGGGTTTCAAGGTAGATTAGGATAGGCCATCAATATTACACCTGCAGGAGTCCGACAGCTTGAACCTCTGCAGATCAGCTTTTCCAGGACAGTGACTGTAGAGGTAATGTTAATTCCAGGAGCCACGCTGCTCTCTTGCCATACAGGGTGTAGCAGTGAGTTTACATAGTGCAGTGGTGCACATTGTATGGAGGGTCCCGACATGTTATTACCTGTAGCCGCGCTGTCTCCGCAAAGTTGAGCCGCAGTAGTCCTGGCAGTGGGCCACTAGAAACAATTCTACATGTGGAAGACATCCCAATCTGACAACGCTCAAAGGTTTCAATGTTGTTAAACTTTTTGACACCACTTGTATTAAACATGGTATAGAAGAGCAGAGCATAAGCGGAACATAATAATCACATAAGTAGCTGTTATCATAAACACAAACTATTTTCCTCTAAGGCTTCATTAAACTCAAGGTAAGATGTTGGTATTTTGATAATAAACAATATCACACTTTTTCTGCCAGAATTGTAATAAATGGAAATATCAGTGTGGCATTGCTTCCATGGAGGCGATCTGTTATATGATACATAATAACAAGATTTCTGGAGGTGTAGGGAACACTAAAAGAATGAACCGTTCCCACATT
Organism: Leptodactylus fuscus; assembly: GCF_031893055.1. Classification (NCBI taxonomy): domain Eukaryota; kingdom Metazoa; phylum Chordata; class Amphibia; order Anura; family Leptodactylidae; genus Leptodactylus; species Leptodactylus fuscus. Next base: position 265,566,623 of record NC_134265.1, read on the forward strand.
TTCAGAGAAAGAAAAATAGAGGCTCTAACAAAAGGGAGATTTATGGATGTAAAATTTAGGATCAAAGGAAGTCATGATGGGGTGGATTTTATTGAATCATAACAACCTGCATATTCATCTATAACATGAGACAATTACAAAGCTTATTTTATTACACTTTAAAATGTTTTTTTAAAAATTTTTTTTTTAATAAAGCACCATTACTGTAAGATAGATAAAGATAATAACATAGCTTGTCAATATTTTTAGAAGACAAAGGGGAAGACTTATCAAGAACTGTGTTCTATGGGAAAATTAACGCACCACCGGAGGATATGCTTCAGACTGCAGTCACACCAATGTTCGGAGACTCCGTCCCTTGCGAGCAGGACTTCTCTCTCTGTCAATTTGGGGTAGAAACCCGTTGAAAACCCCATTATAGTCTATATGGTCTTGAGGTCTCTGTGTGTAACCGCTTTTTAAGCGGATAGGATTTCCGTTTTTCTGAAAAGAAAATGTGCTGCAGCCATAATGTGAAGGCTTAGGCTAGGTTCACATCTGTATTCAGGTTTCTGTTTGGGGGGGGGGGGGTCCACCTAATCCGCATAAAAAAGTGGTTACCTTAGGAAACCCACAGACACCATAGACTATAATGGGGTTTGGTGCTTACATTATATGCAGAAACTTCCTAACATTTCCCTTTTGGTCACAGCAAATAGCAAGACTCTGATTAAACTCTATGGCTATGAGGAGATTGGAATTGGGTTATCAAAAATCGAGCTACTACTGGTATTAAGATATATGACTGTCTGTAAAGTGCTGTGAAATATGATGACACCATACAAGCAAGCATAAATATATATATATATATATATATATATATATATATATATATATATATATACTCACCGGCCACTTTATTAGGTACACCATGCTAGTAACGGGTTGGACCCCCTTTTGCCTTCAGAACTGCCTCAATTCTTCGTTGCATAGATACAACAAGGTGCTGGAAGCATTCCTCAGAGATTTTGGTCTATATTGACATGATGGCATCACACAGTTGCCGCAGATTTGTCGGCTGCACATCCATGATGTGAATCTCCCGTTCCACCACATCCCAAAGATGCTCTATTGGATTGAGATCTGGTGACAGTGGAGGCCATTGGAGTACAGTGAACTCATTGTCATGTTCAAGAAACCAGTCTGAGATGATTCCAGCTTTATGACATGGCATTGCATTATCCTGCTGAAAGTAGCCATCAGATGTTGGGTACATTGTGGTCATAAAGGGATGGACATGGTCAGCAACAATACTCAGGTAGGCTTTGGCGTTGCAACGATGCTCAATTGGTACCAAGTGGCCCAAAGAGTGCCAAGAAAATATTCCCCACACCATGACACCACCACCACCAGCCTGAACCGTTGATACAAGGCAGGATGGATCCATGCTTTCATGTTGTTGACGCCAAATTCTGACCCTTCCCTCCGAATGTCGCAGCAGAAATCGAGACTCATCAGACCAGGCAACGTTTTTCCAATCTTCAATTGTCCAATTTTGATGAGCTTGTGCAAATTGTAGCCTCAGTTTCCTGTTCTTAGCTGAAAGGAGTGGCACCCGGTGTGGTCTTCTGCTGCTGTAGCCCATCTGCCTCAAAGTTCGACGTACTGTGCGTTCAGAGATGCTCTTCTGGCTACCTTGGTTGTAACGGGTGGCTATTTGAGTCACTGTTGCCTTTCTATCAGCTCGAATCAGTCTGGCCATTCTCCTCTGACCTCTGGCATCAACAACGCATTTCCGCCCACAGAACTGCCGCTCACTGGATGCTTTTTCTTTTTCGGACCAGTCTCTGTAAACCCTAGAGATGGTTGTGTGTGAAAATCCCAGTAGATCAGCAGTTTCTGAAATACTCAGACTAGCCCTTCTGGCACCAACAACCATGCCACGTTCAAAGGCACTCAAATCACCTTTCTTCCCCATACTGATGCTCGGTTTGAACTGCAGGAGATTGTCTTGACCATGTCTACATGCCTAAATGCACTGAGTTGCCGCCATGTGATTGGCTGATTAGAAATTAAGTGTTAACGAGCAGTTGGACAGGTGTACCTAATAAAGTGGCCGGTGAGTGTATATATGTATGTATATAAAGAATATATCACTAAATAGAACTATTTAGACAACAAATGTCTAAAAACCATTACCTCTATGAATTTCGCTACTTTTGTAGTGTTTTAATAAATAATCTATGCTCATACTTTGATTCAACAATATGAAAAAGAAGAAAACTTGGCATTTGGAAAGAGAAAGATTTAAGCTCTATTCATCTTGTGTGTGTTATTGTTCGCTTTTCTTTCAAGATTTGTGTTTGATCTTGGAAATCACCACAATGCCTGGGGTCTTTTATGTTGCAAATATGGTTAGTGTTCATCTTTGTAACTATTAATGTATATTTTGATGTGCAGTTTTGCAGGACAATGTTCTCAATTGAACTTTGTGTTCATAAATTGCCCCAACCAATTGCTTGGAAGTAAGAATGTGTCAGTGTTGATAATACTCAGCAAACAGGTTTCCTTCCAGAGACAGAATACTTTTTAACATATATGTTCTCTGTCTTATATCAAAAATCAAAGAGCGGCTTTGGTTCAGCCCTCGAGTCCATGGTGTTTACATTGATTAAACAGTGCACCTTGGATATAGAAACATGTGGCCTTTGTTCTTCTGTCCTTCTCTACTTGGAGGTGGAGACAGGTGGTATGGATTGGCATTGGTGGGCCAGAATGTTAAATTCTATCAGCTTAACCAAGTTTGACATTCTGCGCTTGAAGCTGAACTGATGAAACATAAATGTATTGTTTTTCAGATGTCTGTGGCTTATAAGCCTGGAGTAATTGCTTAGGAGAAGCTGATTTCGTGAAATACTAAACATTTATGTTTTAACTTAACTTAGCATAAGCCGGTTCAAGTATAACAGCTTTTATGCCATCTATATTATATATGTATTTATAGAGAGGGAAACGGATGAGCAGTGAGTATGTTTTCTGGCAGAGATTTGCACTATCATCTATATACCATAGTATCATTTGCCAAAATCTGAATAGAAAAGAATTTACAATAGTCCTATATATTGTCCCATTAGGTGTGATCACTTTTCTTCCTTTATGTTACATGTGCAGAACATTCTGGCCTAATGTAACAACACATAGGAGTTTTATAGGAGAAATAAAGAATACATTAACAATAAACTTTCATGACTTCCATGTGAGCTTGATGTAATTCAGTGTAAGACACATGAATCATTTTTTCAGACCATAAAAGTGATCTCTCTAAGTATTTTATTCTCTTACAAATATTGCTCATAGAAGTGCTGTAAAGTGACAGAGAAAAGGAAAATATATCGATGTTTTCCTTATTTTTAGAATCTCTGATTCAAAGCTTTTTATCTTGAAGGCAAAGGGGAAGATTTATCAAGACCAGTGTGTCCTATGTAGATATATGTGTACCGCCAGAGGATACGCTTCATTTATGACACATTGATATACATGAAGTACATCGTCAGGCAGTCTTTGTGTCCAGAATGAAATCTATGTCAGCTCATAACTACCCACACCATAAAAGTGGAAACGGGACATAAGAATGTTTGTGAAATGGTTTGCAACTTTTTACGTCAGTTTTCTGGCAAAAGGGGATGATAAATCTCTTCCACCCAACCAGAGATATTAACCACAGATTCTTTACCCCAAATAAAAAGCAAAAAATTACAGAAAACTACCTAAAATGTACCCACAACTTTTAAAGTCCAGATCTGAATGTATTTCCTCTATAAAAGGCATCAAGTTAATAACTAGAGATGAGCGAACAGTGAAATATTCGAGATTCGATATTCATTTCGAGTAGAGCCTCAATATTCGACTACTGAATCGAATATCAAATCCCATTATAGTCTATGGGAAAAAATGCTTTCAGGGGAAACCACTATTCGACTAAAGGAGAGTCACCAAGTCCACGAATAGCAGGAGGAAAGTGTTTAGGAGGAGTGCTGTACAGTTAAAGCGCACGACCCCATTATAGTCTATGGGGTCCGTGCTCTTTAACTGCACAGCGCTTGCAGTTGCGCTGATAAAAAGTAAGCTCCCTCGTAATAGCAAGCTGCCAGCTCTCGACTAGAAAAGACGAGCCTGCGGCAAATTAATGCTGATTCTGCAGCAGGCTCATCCTTGCTAGTCAGGAGAGCTGGCATCTTGCTGTTACGAGCGAGCTGACTTTTTCTCATAGGAATGAATTGACCAGCGTTGATTGGCCAGTGTACAGCATTCGGCCAATCAACGTTGGTCCTGCCGGAGGCTCATCTGTGAGGAGGCGGAGTCTAATATTGGACCATAATGGAGACTGCTGTGGTCCGATCTTAGACTCTGCTTCCTCACAGACGAGCCTCCGGTAGAACCAGCGTTGATTGGCCGAATGCTGTACACTGGCCAATCAACGCTGGTCAATTTATTCCTATGAGAAAAAGTCAGCTCCCTCCTAACAGCAAGCAGCCATCTCTCTGCCGACTAGCAAGGATGAGCCTGCTGCAGAACCAGCGCTGATTTGCCAAATGCTATACACTGAATATTTACTGCGAATAGCTAGTAGTATTCGATTGAGTACGAGTATTTCGAATACCGTAGTATTCGATCAGATACCTACTCAATCAAATACTACTCACTCATCTCTATTAATAACCAATCTTCAGTATGACAAGCATACATATAATACACACAGATGACTTCTGATCTCTACCCTGCCGGCTATGGCTGTAAGATCTGGGAGGGAGGGGGCTTCTTGTGATGTTATTTGGTGGCATCTGTCAATGCTCAGGTGTTTATGCCATTGGGAGGGAATTATCCTGGATAAGAGAAGTGTCTTGGCATAAGAATATGGTAGTGGCATATACCCTGCTCCAAGTTGAAATAACTCCCTGTCTATTTTTCGGCTTGTGCACACTGACTTCAATGAATATGACTGCGGAGGAACAGGTGGCACATGGATGTCATTCATGTGCCCTCCCTACCAAGAAAATTCTTTTGCTTGTGGGGGCACCTGTGGTGACACACACTAAAAGTCCTATGGGTCTATAAGGTTTGCAGCCATATTCATTGAAATCAGTGAGGAAAATGGACAGAAATAGGATCTGTCCTGAGATTTGCTCCCGGTCTTGTGTATGGGACCATATTAATGAATGAAAAACACGGCTAGCACACTGACTGAGGCCATATAAGATGATGCGTGTTGTGGGTGGTTCTGGCTTCCTAGGAGCCTCAGAACCTAATCACTCTCTAAATATTCAATTTCCAGAACAGTGGTTCCCCGTCATGCTGTATACCCCCTGACATAGCATAGTGCTCTTCCTGGGGTACACGTACCACAGGTTGAGAACCTCTGGTCTAGAATACTTTTGCTTATACCAGGCACTCGTTCAATAGTAACTATGAGATCTGTGACAAGTATCATGGAATAACTGCTTAGCTCTGGGCACCCTAGCCTAAAGGTTCAGTGTGGCCCCTATTATACATCCACAATGAGCCTATAAAATAGGACATAACCAAAATTCTATAATAATATATCACATAATTAAAAGGGGTATTCAGTTTCCTATGATATACCATCACATTATAGTCTATGTTGGTCTGACTTCTGTCTGTAAAGCAGTTAAGAATTAGTGGGGTTCCAGACATCAGACCCCAACTCACCATATCCTATCAATATGACATTTTTAAGATAGGAAAACCCCCTTTAAACTAAAGAAGATCATTGTTTAGCCCCAGTACATCTATACTGAATGGTTTTCGACTCCTAAGTTATAGTCAGGTCTTGTAGTCTGGTTTCTAACTTTTAGTACTAGGATATATTTTAAGAAGCTGTTTACAAACAGTCCCACTTTGAAGTCTTCCGTAGCCTGTTTATCGTCTTTCCTTCTACTCTCCTGTTTACGATGAGAACATCTGAATACAATCACTATCACATGCATCCTCATGATGGCTCTCCCTTTGCCCACAAACACATCTGCAAAGAATATCATTGATATAAATTTATAAAATGCCCAGAGGTTCCAGTTAGTCTTCCCTATCACATAGGAAGTAAAGATCGCTTTCATTTTGCTACAGGGAGTGAAAGTTTGTTCAGCATAAATGTGTAGCTTCTTAAAATTAATTATCAATATATTTTCCAGATCTGCGCTAACACTATTGTAGGATGCAATGCATTCCATGTAATTTACGGCATTAAGTCATTACGTCCAGATCCCATGTAATATATTAGCTCTGTAACCAATTAAAACATGTCCTCAGTTTTTCCACAAGCTCCATTATTCATCATGTACTGTAGGTATAGTTTACGTTGAAGAACTGCAATTCCGTAGGCACAAAGAATAAAAGAAACATTCAGGAAATAGAAAACTATTGAACTTTTCAACTAAGCAGAAAAAAAAAGAATACAGCAAAGCAATGTCATCCAGTAGCTCTAGCACAGTGCAGAGGTCACAGCCTAATACTAGTGACCTGCACATCTGGATGAGCCCCTGATTGAAATAAGCATGTTTCCAGCAATATGGAGCCAATGCGAGGTGTTGTGCAGATTCGGTTTCTGCATGTTTTGATTTAAAGGTTAGGTTAATTGCAAAGGTCATGGTGGCAAGATACGAGCTAAAGCTTACAATAACTTGTCTAAGATCAAGCCGCATCCAAAACGCAACCATGTCACGTCATCTGTTCAGGATTTATGTTAATTTTGAACATATTTATACGTCCCTCGTAGGTGAACTACTGAACTTTACATTTTATTCTGTTTACTACTTTTTTAAGTAATTCATTTTATTCAATATTTAAGGGAATTTAATTTTTACTGGAGACTTTAAGAAGGGAAATTATTACAACTGATATTCTATATATATTAGTCTTCAACTGAAGTGCCTACCTCTTAATACATTTGGCACAGCTTGAAATCTACACCTGCTATGACCATATGTACATTTTACAGAAGATCCTTGAGATGGCCTATCGCATCCTTTGAACCCATCTTTAGCAAAAGCACACCGACATTTTTTGCCCCGTTTAGGCTAACCACTCGTTCACATCTGCGTTGGTGTTCCATTCGGGGGGGTCCGCATCAGGGAAGATGTGGAGAGGAAAGTACTTCACAATCTACTTAACTGTCCGCATGAGATCTCGCGGCAAGCACACAGACCCCATTATAGTCTAAGGGGTCCATGTGCTTTTACTGCACACCACTTGCAAATGCGTTTGATAGTCCGTTCGGGGGGTCGCCATGTGGACTCCTTGAACAGATTACCAAATGCAGATGTGAACGAGGGGTCAGGCCCCATGTAGTGAAAAAAACACTGTGGAAAAAACCCTCAGCATTTTTAATTGCATTTTTTCTCAGGTATAATTGATATGCTGCATTTTTGCAAACACAGCTTTTCTGTAGTGAATATTTTTTTTTTACAATGTCTTGATGGGATTAGCCATTCCACCGGAGCAAAAATGCTGTGTTTTCATAACGTTGGGCTTTAGCCTTAGGGTCCATTCCCACGATGTAACGCGGTGCTGATTCTGACACGTAAATTTGTGTCAGAGTCAGCACTGCAAAACAGAATCCCATTGATTTCCGTTTATCGCTCATAACACATTGAAATCAATGAGTTAAAAAGCCTCCCATTGATTTCAATGTGTTACGCACAGTAAACGGAACCCATTGAAGTCAATGGGATTCTGTTTTGCAGCGCTGACTCTAACAGGAGTTTACGTGTCAGAATCAGCGCCACGTTACATCGTGGGAACGGACCCTTAAAAAAATTTCAAGATGCTTAAAAAAATCTAAAATTGTAGCACAAATATGAAGTGTACCATCTGTGTCAGTAATTAAAAAATAAACCTTATATTCACCTAGAGATAAGTCGATGAGTTACCCCGGGTTCACTGTACAAATCCTGGAGGTACGGGTATGAGCATTAAAGATAAGGTGTACTTCTCTGGCTTCAGTGAACATCTGCACCGGCGTGAGGAGTACAATGGAAACTTTTTTATTTTTAATGTGGGCATGGATGACTTTATTGCAGGGCAATAATGGCATCAGGGGGTGATTTAGTGTCCCAATTTATTCTGACAGATTGCTTCTCATTCTAGGCTGGCTATTATAGATTTGAGCTATAATTCACACCACTTTCTGGAATATATTGCACCAGATATTGCTGGGTTTTAGAAGACCCATGTTGCTAAGGTAGTGAGTAGTGACATCAGCACAAGAGCTGACTGTGAGATATGTCATAGGTTGTGTTTCTCTAGTTGATATACAAAAAAAGAAGGTGTGTGCTGGGACCCCGTGGATCAGCTATGCCAAGGCAGTGAAAGTCCCAGTAATAACATGTCGAGAGCCATTCTGCTACCCACCATTTGATGTGCACCCCTGCGGTACCTAAAACCACTGATACACACTGTAGGGCGACTTAGCTACATGACTCTCAGAATTGTTAGCATTACTGGTAGCTGCACTGTCCTAAAAAAGATTTTCAGGGGTCCTGGCTGTCAGACTCCTGCAGGTATAATATTAATTACCTATCCTAAATATAGACTATCAATATTAGAAAGCTGGATAAACCCTTTAACCCATTCCTGACATCTGCTGTAATAGTATTTAAATATGGTGGCCACTCAAGAGCGCAATTAGGGTCCATACTAATCAGGGGCATTAAGACCCGCGGCACCAGTTAAAGCTGACTGAGGCATGATTTTCCTGGCATTGCATGGGTGGGGCAATTTTGGGGAGAATTATTATGACAACTGGGAGTCTATTAAAGGCTCCTGGGCTTGTCTGGCATTATGTTCTATTACAGGCTGCTCTATGAAGACTATAGAACTGCCAGCATTTTGCAATGCACTAGCATTATAATGCAGTGCATTAGTGATAAGACTCACTGGGGTTCAAGAATAATATTAATATAATATTCAATAATTACAGGTAAAAAAATATTTATATATGTGTGTAAAAATAAAAAGAATTAAAAATTCAAATCAGCCACCTTTCTCTATAACAAATACAAAAGTAAAAAAAATTATGTGAAACATATACACGTTAGGTATCTCTGTATCCAAAAATGCCCAGTCTATAAACGGTAAATGAATAAATATATTTTGAATAACAAACGATCAAAGCAATAGACAATCCCCAAAACAGTATAACTAAAAAATACATCTAGATCTGCAAAAAAGAAGTCCTATGCATCTCTGTACACTGAAATAAGATTTGGAATTGGATTGATCCATAGAATACAGGTGACATGTCACTTTGCGTAGTGAATGCTGTAGAAAAGACTGCAAGAAAGCTGCACAAATACAACTCCAAATCCATTCTAATTTTTTTTCCATCTTCTCAGTAAATTTTATGGAATATTAAATGCTACCATTATGAAGTACAATTTGTCCCACAAACATTAAGTCCTTATATGGCTCTGTGAACAGAAAATTGAAAAACCTATGCAGTCTGAAAGTTGGGGAGTCAAAAATGAAAATTTTAAAATGCCTGCGGCGAGAAGGGGAGGAAAAAGTTGTGCACCGCCATTGCTGCAATTTATACATCTCATGTAATTGCTGAGATGAATTAGTGGACTCAGTGCCGCTGGTAAAATATCTCAGCAACCATTGAATTCCTTGATAGCTTACTGAAATGGTCTCTAAAGCTTGGAATAGTGGAATGGCAATATATTCTCCACACAACAGCGGCATATTGGATGCTTACTTTGGATACTCGTGCACCTTGGGTGTCTTAAGCGGGGTTCACACTACTGTTGGATTCTGTGCAGAAGGTGTCTGTTTGAAAAAAAAAAAACGGACACCTATCGTAACGGACACAAACAGACAGTAAATGATGGATATCAGTTACTGTCCATTATCAGTCCGTTGCCCATAGACCTCAATGTTAAAAAATAACAGACATTTGCCGTCCTTGCAGACAGAAAAAGTCCTGCATGTACAATTTTTTTGTCCACTGGAAAAAAACAGACATAGGTGTAAATGGACACAAGGTAAAATCTCTTTGAAATGAATGAAAATTTTAAAGGATTTCTTAGTAATCATTGCTAAAATCTTGTAACGGACAATAGCCACGGACACTACTGAGCGAACAACACCAACGGTAGTGTGAACACCCCCTTAACTGTCAGTTAAATCTTTTTTTATTGAGCATGTGTGTTATGATGCAATGGAATATGTATAATATGTCATGTTATTTTTAATTTGGATTTTTATAGTTTAGCCTGAATAAGATTTGCATTTCCCCACGTCCAATTGATTAATTCTGTCTGTCTTTAAGGCTGAGGCCACACATTGCGTAAAAACTGCTTTTAGACCAGGGCCTCATGTGGCATAAACACTGTTTTGGCTGCGGCATAAACGTGACAGTATAACGCAGCACTTTACAGTCATTGAAAAATAGATTGCGGAAAAATAAGCTCAGTGGGGAAGCTGTGATTGCCTATATGGGGCAGTGATCGACAATATCGGTGGAATATGATGACGCTATATACGGTAAGTTAGCAAAGGACTAGCAAAGGACCCACAAGCAGTCCACAAAATGATATCATAAAAATTTGTTGTATTGTATATAAAGGGGTATTCTGGTGACAAGACATTACCATGTTGACTGTTGGGAATTGGAGTGTTGGAATGGTGGAGCATGCTGGAAATGGCCACGTAGGGCCCGGCTTAAAGCAGTATTATTGAAATAGAAAGAGTTTGTAATCTACATTGACCTACAGTATTCCTGTATTTAGAGTGAATAAACCATATGGTGACCTAAGTTGCATATGAAACTTTGCAGAGATGCATCTATTGTACCTTTCATGTCTAACATATGCCGAGATTTTTATCTTTTCTCATTTCCAGTGGCTAAGATGTATTGTCCTTTGGTCTACATGTCCAATCCACATGAAATATATTACAGCAGTTACAACTGCAGATTGGCACACCAGATGTGTTGCATGGTGATAAATAGGACATGTGTATACCGGCAGTTGTGATCTACATGTTTTCATTTCTACACTACAGAGAATATATATATATATATATATATATATATATATGGTTATCATTACAAGGTATGTAAACCTTCCAAGAATGAATTCAGCAACTCAAATAATCTTTTTGAAAAACATAATAATACATAGAATTTAGTCTAAGAGGATATTTTAGAAGTTTCATGGCCCTGCCAAAGAGAAGGACCATTATGTGTCAATAGGACTTTTAAGTGGACTGGCAAACTGTACAACATGAATAAGCCCTCGGCATTTTTTGACTTTATTGACCTTGTAGCCCTCATCCTTGCAATCTCGACCTCAAAAATAGAAACTCCATCAATCACTGCTAAAAGTCCTCGTAAACCACAGTATTAGTGAATGGAGGTGAAAATTGCATTTGCAAGATTTTTCGTGCTATTATATTTTATTGTCTTAATGGATTTAAGACATTTTTAATTTTTTTTCCAGGTTTATCTGTTTTTGGGAAGTTGAGTGACATACAAAATTACTGCTAAAAAGTTGACTTATAAGTATTTTAAAGTTGTATTTACTGAGATTTTACAATTTAATTGATTTCAATCAACCACAATCCAACATTCCAAACCTCCCAGAAAGAGGAGTGTTGTAGAATATACATGAAATAATCAAACTTTATAGTCTATATTTATAGGACAAGTTGCATTTCACACTTTCACATCCCTTCTGGGCAAGTAATGACAAAAACAAACTGCATAATTAGTAAAGAATACAAAATAATAGTGGTCTATGGGATGCCGTATTCACTGCTTGTAGGAGAAAAAGATGTCGTCAGGTCGCACCATCACCACTCCATGGCAACACTGAGGATTCAAACAATGAGGGATCTTCTAGAAATTCCTTTTCTAAAAATGTGCCAAGTTGAGGTGCATTTTTGGCCACTTTTGAGGCGCATTCGTAAATGTAGGCCTTTTGTGTTTTGTGCTCTGTTCTAATGCACACATCCACCTAATCCATCTAAAAGAGATGGGTCAACTTCTCATCACCCAAATTTTACTCCCCTAATTGGGAGCAGAATATCAGATTATTTACCTCATATTATACTAGAACACTGTGTGTCTCATTGCCATGTTTGTAATATGCACATTTTATTTATAGATCCTGGAAACCTATACACATCTAAACCTTCTCATGTTAAAGAATTTTCAATTGTGTCTAGTCTAGGCTCTGCGAGATTAACACATCGGCAACACAAACTTCTCTCCTGTCCTTTAATATGCTCTGAGTTCGAAAAGGACATTGGAGGGAATTTACTAACCCATCCATGCTAATTCTCTGGCATAGCCGTATCTTTGGCATACAGCCCTTTCTTGAGCTAAAGATGCACCATATCGTTAGTTCTGCATCTAGTGGCAACCAGGGTGGGCCACTAGAGATGAGCGAACACTGTTCGATCGAATAGATATTCGATCGAATATCAGGCCGTTCGAGGTATTCGATTCCAATCGAATATCACGAGGCAAACGCACTACAAATTCGTATCCCCTCCCACCTTCCCTGGCGCTTTTTTTGCACCAATAACTGCGCAGGGGAGGTGGGACAGGAACTACGACAACAGAGGCATCGAAAAAAAAATCAGAAAAAGTAATTGGCTGGCTAAATCAGGTAACCTCCAATTTATATGAATGGTGGATTTAACATTCGGTTAATTTAAGACTGTGAACTATGTGACTGTGAGACAGGGACAGGTCTACAGGCAGGGTTAGCTAGGGATTACCTTTATTTAAGTGGGAATGTCACTCACCCAGAACTTTGTGGCTCTATCTGGTCAGGATCCCTGTCAGCTTGCGATATGCGCAAGCTGACTTTTTCCCATAGGAATGCATTTACCAGCATTGACTGGCCAAATGCCATACAGAGTACAGCATTCGGCCAATCAACACTGGTTCTGCTGAAGGCTTGTCTGTGAGGAGGCAGAGTCTAAGAGCGGACCAGAATGGAGACTGCTGTGGACCGATCTTAGACTCCTCCGGCAGAACCAGCGTTGATTGGCCGAATGCTGTACTCTGTATGGCATTCGGCCAATCAACGCTGGTCAATGCATTCCTATGCCAAGATGTAGCAGTGCTGGCCGTGTGCTCAGTTCGGCTACTCCAGAGATGCAGCCGAGTTGAGCGCATGGCCAGCACTACTACACTGGAGATGAAGCAGGGCTGGCCGTGCGCTCAGCTTGGCTACTCTGGAGATGCAGCCAAGCTGAGCGCATGGCCAGCACTGCTACACCGGAGAACCGCTGCTACACCGGAGAACCGCTGAACCCTGCTGCACACTCATCTCTGCTGCATCAGAGATGCGCTGAACCCTGCTGCACACTCAGCTCTGCTGCATCAGAGATGTAGCAGAGCTGAGTGTGCACTGAACCCTGCTGCACACTCAGCTCTGCTGCATCTCGTTCGAATAGTCGAATATTGAGGGGGTATTCAAAACGAATACTGAATATCGAATATTTTACTGTTCGCTCATCTCTATGGGCCACAGCAGAGATGCCTCAGTCCAATAGATTTACTATATTTCAAGACAGATAACTGCTTCCACTTCCTGACAGAGACTCTTAAAAATTCAGTCATGAATTTTTCATCTTCTGTGGAAAACAATAGTCTCAATAAATTCCCCTCCCTCCTTCCCCATGACAATAGAAGTATTTGGGCCCCTTCACACTACGCATACACTGACTGATTCTGAACGTTAAAACACGTTCAGAATCAACACATATAAAGCAGATCCCATTCATTTCGATGGGAGCCGGCATACGAGCGCTCCCCATTGAAATGAATGGGCTGCTTTTTTCTCTACGAGTGCTCCCATTGAAGTGAATGGGAAGCGCTCATGTGTACGGCTCGGAATGAGTTGAGCAAGCTGTACACGCGGGCTCTTCCCACTTCGCATATCTGTAGTGTGAAGGGGCCCTTTCTTTGTAATTTCTTTGAGTAGTATATATCAAGTAACCTAAAAAAATACAAAGAAGTGTCCATAATCTCTGGTTTGGATTCCCTAAAATGTATTGTTTATACAAGAATGTATTGTACAAAATTCTAGAACTCTAATAGTTTATTGTACATACCGTGACAAGATGTGCCGCCAGATCTGAGTAAAATATTACCTCTTCAACAACATAACAGAAGAAATGAATAGATGACTGATTTTCTGATCATTTTAATTTTACTGTAAGAGGAAATGCCCTTTAACCATTTCACCATATGACATATGTTACCAATACAGATGAATATACTTTAATATATGAAAATTCCGAGGAAGACTTCAAACTATTTCCAACTAACTGACCGCAGATTTATCCTTGCCCTGTAGTGATACTTTCATAATAAAAATTTTGGAAATATGACATGTGAAATGGAAAAAGTACGGCAACAAGGATGTTATGTGTTCAAACATCAGCGTCTGTCAGTGATAATGGATGTTTCAAGAAGTTTGTCAAGATTTTGATGAATGAGGCAAAAGTGTTGTATGTGTTACCAGCCTGCTGAATGAACAATGCAGGAATGCATTCCAAAGCAGCTTTATGGCTCATAAGTGGTAGGAATACTAATAGGGGCTAATACTTCAGGGGAACTTAGCTAAGTGGGATGTTTAGCATTGCACGCTTTGGGAGAATTACAGAAGATATACAAGTAATATGACAATTTCCCACAAAATATAAAATGGTTATAGACAGCGATACCTGATGCATATTCTAAACTGTGTATGTTTATAATGGTAGTCATCTTCAGAGATGACAAACCAAATGACAAGATGCCCTTACAGAGGATTCCTACTTTAAAGAGGACCTTTCACCATCTGGGGCACATGCAGTGTAATACACCCCTAGAAAGTCAACAGTGTGCTGAATTCAGCGCACTATTGGCTTTCCCATTCTGTACCCCTGGTGAAGAGCTATCGGTGCTGGTACGGTAGCTCTTCACTGTCAGAAGGGCGTTTCTGACATTCTGGTCGCAATATGATTTGTCATAAAGAAACCTGGAGGACCTAAGACAACACAATGATGAGGGAAATGCATTGCTGTAGAGGATGGTGAAAGACCTGAAGATCTGTATTTTATCATCGTATATTCTCTCATTGTTGTCAAGTGATTTTTCTAGGCAAGTGGTTCTTGAGCTAACCAAAACTAAGTAAATCGACAGTCTCCCTCATTCCGATGAACTATGTTTTTCCATTTTAAGCCATTGTTTAAAACAAAGAAATGGGATCCGGTAACCAGGGGTTAACATAAGACTGTGGAAGGTTCCCTTTAAATGGAGCATAGACTAAAGCATGGACTAAAGACACATCGCAGGTCTAATTTACTTATATGAATTGGTAGATCAGCTATGAAGATTTTTGCAGAATAAATGGATGACTTTTTTCTGAATTCTGATATAATGATATTCTCTAGGAGGAAATTACAATGTTACTGTTTTGTTTGTCACTGCTAAATTTTATAACAAAAGATGCCTATGGTGTTTCGGGTTGCCATGTTATTGCGTTAGACTCATTTTGCATAACCAGCTCCCTAACAATCTCCATTTATCCACACAAGTAATACATGATGAAAATGTAGTATTATTAAAATAATTTCATCAATTAATATTGAGTTTCCTATGATCCTGCTGGGCACTGAAGCTCACAAGAACTTTACTCCATGTGTTGTTACAGGTATTG
Organism: Leptodactylus fuscus; assembly: GCF_031893055.1. NCBI lineage: Eukaryota > Metazoa > Chordata > Amphibia > Anura > Leptodactylidae > Leptodactylus > Leptodactylus fuscus. The sequence continues at coordinate 265,582,336 of NC_134265.1, forward strand.
TATTGTTAATTCATTGTTTACTTCTATTAAGGACACTGAGGAATAAACAGTCATAACTTACACCATCCTTGGAATTCACGTCTTGACAGTAATATCTGAGTTCAAAGAGCTGTTTACTGAACGAAGTTGTCATTGATTCATTTCTCTATTCACTATGGGTGAGTTACTTGCACAATAACAATATGAAGGGAAGAGAAGTTTACTTCAGCTTTCACAGATTATCATCTAAGAACAGACATTGCAAATCACTTATATTAAACATGCACTCAAGACAGAGGAAGGAGTTCTAGAGATATGATGTATTTCATCCATGTACAAACCAAGGAAAGTAAAATAGAGATAGATATCGGTACAAAAGGTTTTTAGTTATGGGAGAATGATCTTACATTTTGTTTATTGGACTTAAGTTTGCTTAAGGTTATGAATTTTCTTAAAAGTTTAACCATGAAAAATACAATCGTTATAGATATTAAAAGTGAATCACAGGTGCTATGACAATTTTAATACTGTAGCTCCATATTCTTGCCCTTAGTCTTCTTGTACAGTGTTGCAATAGTTAGTAGTTGTGATTTTCTGAATTTGTTGTTCTTCTCTTAGATCAATTATGTCCACCTTCTTCCCTATAAGAACTCTTCCTTGGTTTCTCCATTACGTCAATTTTAGTCTTATATTTACAAATTGAACCTGTAAACGCTTCTTAGAAACAATCTTTGATTTTGATGCAAATTTTTCATATTCTGAAGAATTGACTTTTAGGCAAATTCAAAACCCATGTTGGAAAGTGTTCGCTAGATCTTGAAATAAAGCTATGGCTGCCCACTTACTTATGCCAGCTTTTAGGTCCTTCTCCAAACCTATAGTAAGATCAAAAATGTTCACCATATTTTTATAATAGGTGTAAAAGACTAAAATAGTTTGTTTTGGTTGGTATGTGCCACACAAAGGAATCTAGATTACAGTTTTAGGAAGAATTTAACCAAAATAAATTCTCTTACTCTTTTGTGCTCCGATCAGGCTGTGACTAATGAATGTGATGTCAAATAGCCTGAAAAGCAAAAGTGCACCATTACAGCATCAAACAGCTTATCTGCAAGGGTCCAACATGTGCAACCCTCATGGATCTTCAATTGATGACCTATAATACCCATAATAAGTTAAAAAAAATACATTTGGACAGTACTTACCATTTTTTTTTTCCATTGTAGGCCTTATACTTAGACTTTAAGCAATGCTGATCATGGAGCTGTAGGCATGCTTTGGTCATGGAGCCTCAGCATTTACCTGGCAAGTAATCTGAAACATCTCAGAGCAACCAAGAGTGATCTCAAAAAACCTCCAAGCATTAAAAATTCTGGGTCCAATGACAACCACTAAAGCCATAATACAATTGATTTGGGTTAATAGAATACATTTAGAAAACCATTAACACTTGCAATTGTTGTGTGGGTCCTTTACTTAAACTGTACGTAATGGATCTTCAGCATTGTCCTAGTGTCCAGATGTCTATATTCACTAATGTGCAGGCCTCTCTTGAAATTACACATTGCAAAGATGAAGCAGGCACTAACACTCTTTAAAGGGATTTAAAAATTATGATACATATTAATAATAAAATTATAATATTAATAATAATAATTAATAATAAAGATTTAAAAATTAATAAGAAAAAAACATAAAAACACAAAGCAAATACTTGCCAAAAAACAGGTCTCTGTTACTCCTCATATGTGAAATATTTGTTATCATAATGAGGAAAAGAGCTTCTTTCTGGCCACAATTGTCAATAACAGAATAGTAACAAGGATGAGGATACTTTAATTCTTCTTAATGCTATACATAGGCAGGAACAATATATGTTTTGATACTTCACTGAACAGAGAACCTTATAAAAAGCACAACACATTTCTGTTATTTTTATAAAGGTGACACCAACGCCTTGGACCATGTGAATGCACAACCATAATCAACACCTTAGAAGGTGTTTGACTAAGCACATTTGGTTGACATCATTAACAGTGTGATACAAAGTCACCAGAAATAACAATTTATCTAGATATAAAGCTAAAATAAAGGCCATCACATAACAGAGAAGCCAAGACTTCAAAGCCTTGACATTATCATGACTACAATCTTAAGGCACATTAATGTAAAGATTATTACCTAGCTTTCTCTCTAAAGATCCCTTTCTTAAAGGGGATCTATCAGCAAAATCATGCTAATCGAGTCCCACATATGCGTGAATAGCCTTTAAAAAGGCTATTCAGGCACCGTAAATCTTATATTAACCCCCGGTCCCATTTTAAATAAAAGGATAAAAACATATATGCAAAACTTACCTGAATGTGCACCCTGGGCGGGGATAAACGATGCTACGTCACCTTCGGGCATGCCTGCCTCTTCTGTCTTCTTGGAGTAACGCCCTCTTGCTCCGTGTCTTCTTCCGGTTTCTTCTTGTGAAATCCCGCGCCTGCGTAGTAGCGCTTCCCTCCGAATCACTACTGCGTAGGCTCAGTCCCTGTAGACTACGCAACAGTACTGCACATGTGCAGTACAATCGCGAACTGCCGTTAAGTGAAATGGCAAGTGAGCCTGCGCAGTAGCGATTTGGTGGAAATTTTGATGTCTGAAATTATCTGCTTTTCATACAGTTAGTCATAAAACCCAAACTAGTATAGTAGTTAAACTAAGATTTTTCCTCCTGAACACGACAATACCCCCTATGTGCTACTACACTGATGTACAGGCACAAGGCAGTGCTTGAAACAGAACGAGCACTAACTGGCCTTTGGAGGACAGATTTTGCTGAAATAGTTTTCAGGTACAATGTCCCATTTGCAGAGCCCCAGAGTTGGAAACCCCCAAAATGTGACTCGAATTTGGAAACTAGATCACTCAAGGAATTTATCAAGGAGTATAGTGAGTACTTTGACCTCACAGGTCTTTCACAGAATTGGGGCATGAAAATGTTATATAAAATACTGCTTACTGAATCGAAATGCCAGCACTCCCATGTTACAAAGGATGGGGAATAATCAGGGGCACATTAGTAAAACTATGATCGTGAGTGTTAGAGAAAAGTGTCAGCCATATGTAACAGCTGACATCTGCTAGGCATGGTGCGCCTAGTTTCTGTGTGTGTTAGTATGATGGTATGCAGGAAATCCTTCCCTGTTGAACTGTACTATTACGACTATTATGGAGGATGTTTGGAAGGGGTTAAACAACACATCAGTCATCAAAACTACCTGGTGTCTCTCTGATTCACTCTCGCCTTGACTACTGTAACGCCTTACTAATCGGTCTTCCCCTCACTAAACTCTCCCCTCTACAATCTATTCTGAATGCAGCGACCAGGCTCATCTATCAGGCTAGACGCTACAGCGATGCCTCTGGTCTGTGCCAGTCACTACACTGGCTGCCTATTTATTACAGAATAAAATATAAAGTTATCACTCTCATCCACAAGGCTCTCCATAATGCCGCACCTCCATACATTTCCTCTCTCATCTCTGTCTACCGCCCAACCCATGTTCTCCGTTCACTCAATGACCTAACACTTACATCCTCTGTTATCAGAACCTCCCACGCTCGTATACAAGACTTCTCCCAAGTTGCACCAATTCTCTGGAATGCTCTACCCCGGACAATAAGATTAACTCACAATTTCTACAGTTTCAAGCGCAAACTAAAGACACATCTTTTCAGACAGGCCTATCACAATTCCTAATGTAAACCCTTCCGTTCCGTAATTAGAATCCCTAAAATTTAAACCCTCTTCTGTCCCCGCTCCCACATTACCCCATACGATATGATGCCATATCAGGCTAACTTTATATGTTCAAGCACCACACACATGTTAAAGGACACGACTGGTGATGGTTCATAAAGTTTTATGTTTGTGTAATGACAGTAACCTCTATTACAAAAGTGTCTGACCACTGTATAAGCAATACTGCCCGTGCCGCCTCTTGTGTCACCCCCTCTACTTCATATATTGCAAGCTCTTGCGAGCAGGGCCCTCAGTCCCATTGTGTGAAATGACTTTTTGTAATGTATCTTTCTGTCTGTATTGCGGAATATGTTGGCGCTATATAAATAAAATTTATTATTATTATTTATTATTACCTGTTCTTGTTGCTCGGGAATGGTGGGAGCAAGAGAGAAAATTCCAACTGTGCTGGAATCAGTGGAGCAGCGCCTATTAACAGATGCTTCAATAACTTGAATTGGTGGTGGTGAATGGTCCTCTTTACATTTTAGCATAGATATGACTAGTTGTGAAGCATCGCTGTGATCTGAGGGGCACTGGGCACTGAAGCTCCAATAGAGTAAGATCCAAGATATATTAGAATGAGAAGCACAGATCTAATACATACTTAAAATTTGTATGCATTAAACTAAAATACATGTAAATCTGTGTCAACAAAACGTGCATTATTTTTTATGCATTATTTTTTCAGAAATGGAATGTTTCAAGCCTGGAGATTCAATAAACTCCTATTATTTGACAAGATAAAACTGACAAATGGAGAATGACCTTGACATCACGGCAATTCCTGAAAACTCCCCACTTAAATTCCTCCCATTATACAGATGTGTTATAGCACAGCTTCCTCCTTCAACTATCTCCTCGCCACGTGCCTATGTGCACATCAGAAGATTGCTGACTTTCTTTGTTTACTTAACCATTATCACTTCTTTGGCATTTGTTTATACTTAGAAAAAACTAATGAACTTGATATTGCATTATAAAATAAATCATCACCTTGTATAAACCCTTAAGAAGCTCTTATCTTGTCACATTTTAACAAACTCCCACTGAAAGTGCTTTAGCCACAATTCTGTAGCGTAAGGGCCTCATTACAATACATGACTGTATTTGATGTTCTTGTTTCCCAGTATCATTGGCACTCATTGCAAATGGGAGATGTACAACTTAAGAAACTCACAAAATCTTATCCATATTCACCCTACTATCAATTCATTAACCAAATATTGACCAAATGCAAAGAAAGAAAGTGGACGGCACTGCTCGCTTCAATAATAACGGCAAAAATAGTTATCAACTGTGAACAATAGGTCCTCTTAATCGGCAACTCTTCTGACATACAGTGGTGCTCACAACCCTTAGAAAACAGTAATAGAAACGAAAAAATGGAGAAATGTGGGTGGGCACTCACCAATCAGTAGACGGCACTTTTCTTCTTTATATAAAAAAATGCTTTATTTGGAATAAGTAAAACAAATCCTCAGGGAGGGAGGGATGACATAAATTGGCAGAAAAAAGAGGCAACAGCCGTTTCGCGTTATCAAACGCTTTTTCAAGGATGTGATTAGTTAAAAATGACTTTTGCCAATGATAGAGCCCCTTTAAGGTAGTTTAGGCTGTGTCCTTAAGGGATTAAACATTGTAGAAAGTTAATCAGTTCTGATATTCTCAACAGGGAGGCTTCCAAATATTAGTGAGGCACATACCCCTCTGATCCTCTGGTGAATCAGTCTAAACCTGCACTTTTTATGAAGGTTGATGCAGTAGATATATGACAATCTGTATGTGGTCTCCTGTGATTCTCAAAAGGATTTAGTCTAAATTGTAAAATGCAAAATACCAGACACGATGCATCTACTGTAGGTGCCTATCCATCATAGGATTAAGTGTATTATAGCATGTATATATATAATATAATATACATTTATAATATATTAATATAAATATTAATATATAATATATATTAATATATAATATATATAATATATATATATATATATATATATATATATATATATATATATATATATTATACTAGAGGGAGGACCCGGCTTCGCACGGGTGTATTACATTTTATGTTTGTGTAGTGGCCCCATAAGAATTGTCCAGTTTTGCACTGATGTATTTTGTATGTTGTTTGTGTGTATGTCCATAAGCGTCATGTGATTATGTGTATCTCATTTTGGATGTCAGTGAAAAACCTGTGATCAGTTGTTATGGATACCTGGAGTAAAGCGGTATCTAATCCTTCCCCGTGTAGTACTGTGTTTAGATGCAAGTATCCAATCCTTGTTGGTGTGGTACTTTGTGCAGATGCACATATCTAATCCTCCCCGTGTGGTATTGTGTGAAGAGGCGCGTATCTAATCCTCTAGTAAGTGAAACTGTGTGCAGACGCGCATATCTAATGACTCTGGCTTGCGGTACTGTGTGCAGATGCGCGTATCTAATACTCTGGCGTGTGGTACTGTGTGCAGATGCACGTATCTAATCCTCCCCTGTGCGGTATTGTGTGAAGAGGTGCGTATCTAATCCTACGGCTTGTGGAACTGTGTGTAGACGTGGGTATCTAATCCTACGGCATGTGGTACTGTGTGCAGACGTGCGTATCTAATCCTACGGAATTTGGTACTGTGTGCAGACACGCTTATCTCATCCTCTGGCGTGTGGTACTGTGTGCAGACGCACATATTTAATCCTCCCCTGTGTGGTATTGTGTAAAGAGGCACGTATCTAATCCTAAGGCATGTGGTATGGTGTGCAGACACGTGTATCTAATCCTACGGCATGTGGTACTGTGTGTAGACGCGCGTATCTAATCCTACGGCATGTGGTAATGTGTACAGACGCGTGTATCTAATCCTACGGCATGTGGTACTGTGTGTAGACGCGCGTATCTAATCCTACGGCATGTGGTACTGTGTGCAGACGCGTGTATCTAATCCTATGGCGTGTACAACTGTGTGAACACACGTGTATCTAATCCTCCCCTGTGTGGTATTGTGTGAAGAGGCGCGTATCTAAACCTACGGCGTGTGGAACTGTGTGTAGATGCGTGTATCCAATCCCCCGGCATGTGGTACTGTGTGCAGATGCGCGTATCTAATCCTATGGCATGTGGTACTGTGTGTAGACACGCGTAGCTAATCCTCCCCCGTGTGGTACTGTGTGCAAACACGCGTATCTAATCCTCCCCCGTGTGATACTGTGTGCTGAGATGCGTATCTAATTCTCTGGCTTGTGGTACTGTGTGCAGAGGCATGTATCTAATCCTCCAAAGTGTGGTACTGTGTGCACACACACGTATCTAATCCTCCCTTGTGTGGTATTGTGTGAAGAGGAGCGTATCTAATCCTTTGGCGTGTGGAACTATGTGTAGTCGCGCATATCTAATCCTACTGCATGTGGTACTGTGTGCAGATGCGTGTATCTAATCCTATGGCGTGTACAACTGTGTGCAGACGCGCGTATCTAATCCTCTGGAATGTGGAACTGTGTGTAGACGCATGTATCTAATCCTACGGCATGTGGTACTCTGTGCAGACGCGTGTATCTAATCCTATGGCGTGTACAAATGTGTGCAAACGCACGTATCTAATCCTCTGGAGTGTGGAACTGTGTGTAGACGCCTGTATCTAATCCTTCGGCATGTGGAACCGTGTGCAGACGCACGTATCAAATCCTTCAGTGTGTGGAACTGTGTGCAGAAATGCGTATTTAATCCTCTGGTGTGTGGGACTGTGTGGAGACCCGTGTATCTAATCCTCTGGCGTGTGATACTGTGTGCTGATCTGTGTATCTAATCCTCTGATGCGTGTATCTCAGTTTGGATATCAGTGTTGGGTTGTGTATATGGAGTGACCATGTGTATTGCAGTTGGAATATGAGTGAAAGACTTGCAGGTTTGTATTGGCTAAGGGGGGGGGGCATTGTGTTTGGAATGCTGTATCTCAGCAACGGTACGTCCGAGCGAGTTGGAGTCTCGTCTTAAACCTTCCCGGATACCTGAAGTATCTTTGTGCCAAATTTGGTGAAGATCGGTCCAGTCGTTTGGTTCGCATTAGAGCACAGACAGACAGACAGACAGAAATTCATTTTTATAATATAGGGAGATATATATAATATTAATATATATATAAATATGTAATATTCATCTGGAGTATTATCCCACAGTCATCTAAAGCCTGGAATGTCCATGTGTTCATTGTATGAAAGCTACATATGAGAAAGCTACATGTGAGTCCATCTGAAGCTTCTTTTCATATCTGTGCCCCACTGTAATTATTCTATGCTGCCATCTGTTTGCAACATGTACATGCGGTTAACATGTAAAGAGGTTAAATAAATCTGGTCTTAGTTATATGACTGTTTTACTATGTTATAAATGTTTAATGTAAAAAGAATGTAACATTTCAAAAATGCTGCTCACTAAAACAGCTTGTATAGGTGCAATATATTACATTTTATGACTTACACATAATGAAATATTTTATACCGTTCTGATTAGCTAATAATGTCTGTTGTAGTTATACTGTAATTGGCCATCTATGGCAATAGAGGTTGTGACTATTAGGTTATATAGGACTATAACTCCCACTCAGATTATACTCCCTTGCTTACATACAAAGTGCACCTGTGCAAATGTTGTGCCAGTGTGGTCTTGCGCTGAGACCATATTTAATTTTCTGCCACAGTGGGACAAATGTATACATAGACATTACAAGTCAATGTGGGATTAGCTATCAAATGCAGTGTAGATAAGCAGGATAGCTGTATATGTATACATGGATCTCATGCACACTGGAATGCTAATCCCCTTCTCAAAAGTAAAAACAGTGCTTGGTTTAAGCAGAGGAATTCTGCCATGCACAGATGTGGCAGCTCATGCCTTGAATTTAGTTAAGGGCTCTAGTTTCTTAAGAAACCAATTAAATGCAATATTGTGACATGCTGGCAAACCTTTGGCAGGTTGCAGCCCAGAAAAGTCAAGAGGAAAGATTTATCTGTATACCCCGGAAAAAAAAATATTCACTGCTGGACTGTTACCTATCCTAAGTCTTATTTTTTAGCTTGATGTATTAAATGACACATATAAAATAAAGACATATTTGTATATAATCCTAGCTACTGCCTCCACACACACACCAGGCATTGATCCAGCACTGCCCGAGATGGAATATATCACTATTCTTCTTTTACTAATTAAAGATTTTATCTTTAGCATTTTTTAAGAAAGGCTATTCTTCCTCTACCTTTAGATGTCTTCTCCACGACGCTGTTCCGGTGATATTCTCGTTATTTTCCATATGCAAATGAGTCTCCAGACAGCATGGGGATGGCCCCCTTGCGCTCAAACAGCACTGGGGGTGTCCCCTTTACTGCCTGAAGACTCTCCAGTGATGCCCTTCTTCTACAGCCGTGCAAGTCCTCCTTTGTCTTCTTTGCGTAAGTGATGCTGGTACAGAGCATATTCAGCATATTCAGTATGCTTTATAGTCCGTAGAACTACACGAGCATACTGCTCTTTTGCATACAGAAAAAAACGGGAATATCACCAGAACGGCGGTATTTCACTGTAGAAATACCTGGCTGTGTAGTCGTGTTACATTTGACAAGATTGCATTATTGTATTGACTTATCTGGATAAAGTATAAATACAAATATAGTACATGAAAAACATTCATTTTCTTCAAGGGTACATGATACATTTCAGCAGAGATTTACTTTCTAACATGTAAACAGTTAGGATTTGACAAGAACATACAGTCATAGAGGTATTAGGGTGCATTCACACGGAGTAAACGCGCCGCGCAATGTGGTGCGTTTACGGCGCGTGTACGCCGCGTTTTTTTACGGTGCGCGATTACGCCACGTTAACGCCGCGTAAACATGGCGTTAATGCGGCATAATCGCGCAACGTAAAAAAACGCGGTGTATACGCGCCCTAAACGCGCCACATTGCGCGGTGCGTTTACTCCGTGTGAATGCACCCTTAGATTGACACTTTCTTAGCTGAGACTAAGGACATATTTTAGATGGTGAGGTCTCAAAGTATGGAAGTGTATTTCCTGCAGACTTACTGTGGATAGAGTTGAGCCGATCTTGAGATTTCAGGATCGTTTTTAAAATCCGATTTCCGATCATTTTCCATTCAAACCCGATCCCAATCGAAGATCAGATTTTTAGAAACGATCCTACTCACTACACGCTTTAATTTTTAGACTCAGCGCTGTGTAGTGATTAAAAAATCCCCTGGCTACTTAAGACCCCCTGCTGTCCACTTACCTGCACAGAAGCGCTGCCCCTGCTGCTCCACGCTGCTCTCGCTACTCTTCTTTCTACTTCGCATGTCTGCAGAGCACCGTATGTGCCCCCCGCCTCCCAGGCTAGTGTTACTGATGCTGGGAGTAGGCAGGGCTTGTTGTGGCTTAGGAGAGTGTGGGTGGGTACAGGGCGGGGAGATGTGAGTGCATCACTCACGTCTCCCCTCCCAGTACCCGCCCACACTCTCCTAAGCCACAAGCCCCGCCTTCTTCCTAGGTCTGTAACACTAACCTGGGAGCTAGGGGCGTGCACGGACCGAGAATAACGGGGAGCAACTGCGGCAGCGGATCTGTGCAGGTAAGTGGACTATTCTGTTTCTAGTGGACATCCCATAGGAATGAATGGATGCAGCCGGCACACAGCCTGTGCCAGCGTCGAGCCGCTTAACCCCCTATGCGCTGGCTGCGTCCATTCATTACTACAGCATAGCAGGGAGGAAACAGAAGAGTAGATAATATCTACTCTTCTGTTTCCTCTCTGTGTGCCGTAGACTGGACTCTGCTACATGTGCATTACTGTACATTGACTTGTCTATCTACTCTTCTGCTTCGTCCCTGTTAGCTTTTCCCACAATGCTTGGCCAGTAGCAAAGCATTGTGGGAAATGACCTCCGACCTCGATCCCGCCTAAAATTTACCCGATCGTTGATCGGAATCCGATCTTTTCCGATCCCAATCGCTCAACCCCAACTGTGGACTTTTATTGGATTTCAGCCTTTGAAAAGAGAGAAATCCCTAACAACTGGGCAGCAAGACCACATATCAACATTGTAATATATTACAAGAAAGAACACATACAAGCTCAGAATAGCAGATAGAAAAGATACTAGGAACTAAAAAGAAAAGAAAGACTTCAGGATCATTTAGCTCTCTGTGTAGAGTGATCTCCGCTTAGCCTGATGTTGATTATACAGTCTGACCGTGGTTGGGAGGAAAGACCGTGCTCCTCCTCACACTTGGGGTGAAGCAGTCGGTACTGTATACTCCAATAGTATGATTTGAGAAATTATATTATCACAAGCAAAAAGCCAGATTTGCCCCCTAGAATACATGACGTACAAAGAACTGATATTATTAGAATTCCTCTTTAATGCGACTGTTGCACATTAATATTCATTTATAGAAGTCACAAATTCAGATAACAATGGATTGTCTCAATACATTATGCCTTTTACACAAACATACAAAATATTCAAAGAATAAACAAGGATAAGGTAAAAACTGCTTCATAATGCAATACACAGTAAAACATATATAAAAAAGACACGTTCTGAAAAATTGGATCAAAGATAAAGATGTGTCCATCCTAATCCAGCCATTTCGGTAAGGAAGCCAATTCAATACAATATCTCAGCATGCTAATAAAACTCTTCACGGGCTCTTCACAGGTTCACAACACATCTACTTACCACATTCACACAAGTACATATATGATAGATTGCATATCACATTGTGACAGCATATCAGTTTATATTATCATATGCAAAATAGCTGCTCATCTCAACACGGAAGTATTTGGACATGTCTACCCAAGGGCAAAGGATAGGAAAGACACATCTGTACATGTATTAGTGTTTTGTCCTAATACAATGATGCATTGGTCCACAAAACTATCAGTTGTAATTGACCTAGATTTTTACAGTACACAAGATTTGGACTGTAATATTGTAGCATAACTTCACATTATAATACAAGTAGTTTAGCTCTAGCCGTATCATGACATGCTTGTTCTATACAGCAATACACTAAACATTTTCAAGCATTATCCATCCCTTCTCTCCCAAAATAACAGACTACCGGTAAATGGCTACCTCTTTTCTGACAAGCCTATAGACTCTATCATATAACAAACTTTCTAACAGTACAGTATTCTGATCCACAATTTATTACTGTAACCAATATGTAAAACGTAGTCAGCATTGTTATAAAAAGTGTATAAAGTGCCAATATGTATCCCTTTGAATAACTTTATGAACATCGAGGCTCCATTATTGGATTGTTGTTAGGGTTTCAGATATATTTTATTGCAAGAAGAGTGAAACCCTGACAGACCCCATTATAAGTTAACAGTTCCAAAATAGCTACCTTAAACTGGGAGCCATTGCACAGAGCCTATGACTTTTTGGTCCTCATACAATACAGAATGCCTCAAATCTCAATTATCTTGTGTACCGTAAACACATTTCATGGTATAAGTTCTCACAGATGGAAGTTAACTGTCGGTTTCTCCATGCACATTTTCCATATGAACCTTGAGGTAGTCATTTCTTGTAAACTTTTTGTGGCAAAGCTGGCACTCTGCCATCGGTCGGTTAGGGTTATGAGTCAACTTGTGTCGGATCAACATTTTTTTGAGCGAGAATGATAGGTCACAAACCTGAAAGAACAAGGATCATAAGTAAATCATAGGTAAAAGATGCTTGGACTGGGATTCATCTTGGAATTGAAGCGATGCTATTAGAGATGAGCGAACACTGTTCGGATGAGCCGATCTGAACAGCATGCTCCCATAGAAATGAATGGAAGCACCTGTGACGCTGACTTTGCCGGCGGCCGGCTGGCATCACAGGTGCTTCCATTCATTTCTATTGGAGCGTGCTGTTCGGATCGGCTGATCCGAAGAGTGTTTGCTCATCTCTAGCATCACATTATGCATCCATATCAGCGCCGCACCTCCCATGAGGTGACCTGAAGCGACCGCTTCAGGCGGCGCTATGCCAGGGCCTCAGGGAGGGCGGTATTTTTGGTTACCTAAGCCAGTCCAGGACAAGCTGTCCTGGACTGGCTTAGCACCGAGCGGTGGTTTGGGGAGGCCACTGGCGCAGCGCTGCTCCAGCAGCCTCCTCTCACGCTCAGGCAGAGAGCAGGTCAACTCCGTGCCTGCTCTCTGCCGGCGAACGGCGCTAAGCCCCGCCCCGCCCCCTTCACTTTGTCACTTTCTGTAGTTCGCCTCGGGCGGCGAAAGGGGCAGGTTCGCCCCTGATCCATATATATTATAAATGCTTAAAGGGGTTATCAATAGTACTATTGGACAATGCAGTACACTGATGTCACAGAAGTGAACTATAGAGCTCTAGCTTTGGCATATACAGCGTACATACATATATGTATATTAGATGATAGTCCAAGCTACAGTTTTATGAAAGATACGAAAATCAAGCTATTCCTCTGAAATAAGCTGTGTAGGACAGAGAAGAATATATCAGTGCAATATAAATAACACATATTAAATATGTATTTCCATAAAGAGACTGTAAACCTTACATCACATTGGAATGGTTTCTCTCCAGTATGTGTCCTCATATGCTCATCAAGTCCCCGCTTCTGGCTGAAAGCCTTGTTACATTCTGTACACTGGTATGGTTTTTCCTAAAAATAACAAGATGTAGGACTAAGTAACATAATTACAAAGTCTAATATTGTTGAAGAACCTCAGTTCCTACGGCACAAGGTTTTTACTCTCTCACTATGACTAGTAAAATGATTAGAGATGGAAAAAAAATACATCCAAATCCAGGTTTTTTCCATTTCCCCAAATATTCATTATAGGAACCTTTTCCAGCCATGTTTGATGACATGAGCATGTGATATTAGATATGCTTGTTTAACACCCTGCAAACTATATGTCATGGAAATAGGAAAGCAGTAATCCACACTATTGTCTTGTCAGCTCATTATTCTTGTGTACACTGGGCTCATTGTCCATCATCTCATAAGAACTTAAAAACATACATAAGATTCATTACAAAAAGATTAAGATAATTTCCTGAAATATGAGCAATAAGTGGAAAAATATATACTTCTTAAGGACCGCTCTGTGACCTGAATGAATAATACAGCTAAACAGTGAAATCCTATATAATAAACTGTATACAGTAGTGTTATATAGGTTTTCTCCATGATAGATGTTTAGATTGAACTCTATAGGAGGTAATCCAGTGGGAACAATTTATTCAGTGAACATATGATAGGGGTTGTTGCTGATTGTGGTGGTCCAACTGCAGGGACCCCCACTGATGTTGAGAACTGGGGTGTTTTATTTTTGTACCTCAGTTTGAGTGGAGAGGTAGGTCAGAAGTGGACACTGCTCATTCATTTCAATGGAATTTGCTGGAGACTGCTCAAGTAGAGTAATTGGTTCTCTCGCGCGGTTCCCATCGAAATGTGATGGAGCACATTTCTGACCTATGTAAATTCCATGTATTCTCCATGTGAAATGGTGTGCAAAGCACCCATTTCTTGTGATTGAAGGGCTTCAGAGAGGTTGGACCCCCACCATGCAGGAAGTTAACTTATATCTTGTGAATAGGGGATAACTTGTAGAGACCCAGAAACCACTTCTTGTCAGCATATAATTTATAGGACTGGCTTCCTTATCAAATTACATCAAAGAAACCTCTTAAAAGTTTGTCACTAGGTGGTACTTGACACTGGAAGGCTATTCATACTCTTCTCAGCATGCCCTAAAACCTACTTAAAAAACTGTCTGGAAATTGGAACTATGGTCCACATATGGTGGCTCTGATCTGTTGCCTTATCCTACTGGAATGCCTGATCAACTCCAAACTAAAAATCCACTTAACTCCATGATTGGCTATATTAAAAGTGGATCCTTTAAATGCCCCTAGGAAATGCACATTGCACATGCACCTGGCACTAGTTTTTTCTAGTTCTGAAACCTTTAACATTTCTAAATATATTATTGTTAAGTAACTACTATAATGATAACCTGAAGAATTACTGACTGACTCTGCTATACACCTAACCCAGTGACTTCACCTCTTTTCATTAACCCCCTTACTTCATCCCACCTCCTCAAAATCTACATGTCTTAACAGAGTGGCATAACTAAAGTCTTGTGGGCCCCGATATGATATTTTGTCTGGGGACCCCCCTACCTCATCCCTACAGTGAATTCTTGATAGTGATGGTTATGGGTGCTAAGGAGTTTAATCAACCTTAGTGTGGTTAGGGTAATCTGTGGGTCTCCTTGGCATGAAATCTGCAATCTAAATGCTGATGTCAGCGCTTGCATATTTTTCCCATAATCCCCCAGTGGAGCGAAAATGGCTTTTGTAAGTCTCCATACACCTGTGAAGGTGATCTCTCCTTAAAGAGGACCTTTCATCAGATTGGGCACAGCCAGTTCCATATACTGCTGGAAAGCCGACAGTGCGCTGAATTCAGCTTTCCCGATCTGTGCCCCGGGTTAACCACTATCAGTCCCGGTACCGTTGCGCTTTACAGTCAGAAGGGTGTTTCTGACAATCAGTCAGGAACGTCCTTCTCCACAGCAGCGCCTATCGCGCTGTACAGTGTGAGCAATGAGGAACGCCCCCTCCCCTCCTGATAATACTCGTCTATAGACGAGTACTGTGAGCAGAGGGAGGGGGCGTTCCTCCCCACTCACACTGTACAGCGCGATAGACGCTGCTGTGGAGAAGGACGTTCCTGACTGACTGTCAGAAATGCCCTTCTGACTGTAAAGAGCTACGGTACTGGGACCGATAGCGCTTTACCCGGGGCACAGATCGGGAAAGCTGATACTCTGCTGAATTCAGCGCACTGTCAGCTTTCCAGCAGTATATAGAACTGGCTGTGCCCAATCTGATGAAAGGTCCTCTTTAAGGAGTGATAATATCCCCAGAACCTATATCAAAATAAAATGAGCTTCAAAATAAAGAAATATAAAGTCCTGTTTTCTTCAGGGAAAGTTGTATTTTCTGCATATACTATTTTGAGGTGCATATATGATGATGTTTAATTTAAGAAAAAAATTAAAACACCATTCTGCCATGTCCCCTTCACTTTGTTCATCATTGACCTACAAGTGGCCTTATTTATATGGTCTCATTTATATGGCAATGTCATAACTATGGGCCCTTGCTGATTTTTTTTCCCAGGGATTTAACTGTGATGACAATTATAATTATGATTATTTTTTATTATTATACATCATTATTAAAGGGTTGAGCTAAGTAATAATACATTTTTATTTATATAACGCCAATATATATATATATATATATATATATATATATATATATATATATATATACAGCCCTAGGAGTATGTATTACAAAATGAATGACACTTCTCTAAACCTAGTATAACCATGAATTAATTATGCATTCAATAGAGCAGAACCTTGTTTTTATACAAAATGTCAGAAACCATTATGGGATACATTTAAACCCAAAATAAAGGCATTCTACAGAAGACGGGAACATAACTGATGATTTTTGTTTAGATTGGAAGTAGAGATGATGTACATATTTTCCCATGTTGGCACAGGACAGAACCTATCACTGAAAAAACATGGAATGTAGTTTTACAGCTTATGAAGACTGACCAAAGGAGCACATTTCCTTACAACTAGTTTATGTTTCCACACCGATCTCTCTGTCCCTAAAGGCTTTAAAGCTTCCTTCCTCTACTCTGCACTAGAAAGTCATACAGATGGGATACTGTCTCCTACAATCATTCTCTTCATTGGAGTCCATGATAAAATATATGTAAAATATATCTTAATTTATGAAGTCAAAATATTAGCAATAATAAGGTCTGGACATGGCTGTAATCAATTTCTGGCAGATCTACTATTTTTCCTGCAGGATTGTGGAATTTTAGCTGAATAAACAGACTATTCATTTCTGGCATGTGCACTGTAAAGTTTTTCTTCTAATAGTACATGAAAGCTAGAGGAGTATTGTATGCACAACCACAATTCTTGTTTTAAAGCACCAACGAAGTATCAATGTATAAATAACACAAAACATTCTTTTGATTTTAAATCTAAATTTATTGTTACAAAAATGTTTTTAATTGTAAAAAATATTGGTATCAGGAAAACACAAACACATAAAAACATTTAAAAACACACAACAAGAGTGGAGGTCGCACTGGACTGAGCAGCTCCAGCAGGTGTATAATCCGCTAGTGGTGTAGGGGATGAGAACAGCCACAATTAATGTGTGTATAGAGAGGCCCAGTATTTTGTATATATAAATGTAAATAGGCTCCTATTGCCCACAATATCACAAGATCAGGGCACTTAATTGAAAAGTATCTGTAGCATTGCAAAGATCATACCCACATCACCACTATATAGTAAGAGCATATCAGGTAACAGAACCAATGTAAAGTTACACACACATGCCAGTATTACATAAGCCAACCTACATAGGACAAAATGTGAAGCATATACATAAACCACTGCTCACCAGCTGCGACCTCCACTCTGAGCCCCGACGGACCGTTTCGCCCTGCTTCTTCAGGGGGCTACGAAGCAGGGGCGAAACGGTCCGTCGGGGTTCAGAGTGGAGGTCGCAGCTGGTGAGCAGTGGTTTATGTATATGCTTCACATTTTGTCCTATGTAGGTTGGCTTATGTAATACTGACATGTGTGTGTAACTTTACATTGGTTCTGTTACCTGATATGCTCTTACTATATAGTGGTGATGTGGGTATGATCTTTGCAATGCTACAGATACTTTTCAATTAAGTGCCCTGATCTTGTGATATTGTGGGCAATAGGAGCCTATTTACATTTATATATACAAAATACTGGGCCTCTCTATACACACATTAATTGTGGCTGTTCTCATCCCCTACACCACTAGCAGATTATACACCTGCTGGAACTGCTCAGTCCAGTGCGACCTCCACTCTTGTTGTGTGTTTTTAAATGTTTTTACGTGTTTGTGTTTTCCTGATACCAATATTTTTTACAATTAAAAACATTTTTGTAACAATAAATTTAGATTTAAAATCAAAAGAATGTTTTGTGTTATTTATTAGAGATGAGCGAACAGTGTTCTATCGAACACATGTTCGATCGGATATCAGGGTGTTCGCCATGTTCGAATCGAATCGAACACCACGTGGTAAAGTGCGCCAAAATTCGATTCCCCTCCCACCTTCCCTGGCGCCTTTTTTGCACCAATAACAGCGCAGGGGAGGTGGGACAGGAACTACGACACCGGGGGCATTGAAAAAAATTGGAAAAAGTCATTGGCTGCCGAAATCAGGTGACCTCCATTTTAGACGAATAGTGGATTTCAAATCCGGGTCATATGAGAATGTGAACTTTGTGACTATGAGGCAGGGATAGCTGTACAGGCCGGGATAGCTAGGGATAACCTTTATTTAGGGGGGAATGTTATTAAAAATAACTTTTTGGGGCTCTATCGGGTGTGTAATTGTGATTTTTGTGAGATAAACTTTTTCCCATAGGGATGCATTGGCCAGCGCTGATTGGCCGAATTCCGTACTCTGGCCAATCAGTGCTGGCCAATGCACTCTATTAGCTTGATGAAGCAGAGTGTGCACAAGGGTTCAAGCGCACCCTCGGCTCTGATGTAGCAGAGCCGAGGGTGCACAAGGGTTCAAGTGCACCCTCGGCTCTCCTACATCAGAGCCGAGGGTGCGCTTGAACCCTTGTGCAGCCTCGGCTCTGCTACATCAGAGCCGAGGGTGCGCTTGAACCCTTGTGCACACTCTGCTTCATCAAGCTAATAGAATGCATTGGCCAGCGCTGATTGGCCAATGTATTCTATTAGCCTGATGAAGTAGAGCTGAATGTGTGTGCTAAGCACACACATTCAGCTCTACTTCATCGGGCTAATAGAATGCATTGGCCAGCGCTGATTGGCCAGAGTACGGAACTCGACCAATCAGCGCTGGCTCTGCTGGAGGAGGCGGAGTCTAAGATCGCTCCACACCAGTCTCCATTCAGGTCCGACCTTAGACTCCGCCTCCTCCGGCAGAGCCAGCGCTGATTGGCCGAAGGCTGGCCAATGCATTCCTATGCGAATGCAGAGACTTAGCAGTGCTGAGTCAGTTTTGCTCAACTACACATCTGATGCACACTCGGCACTGCTACATCAGATGTAGCAATCTGATGTAGCAGAGCCGAGGGTGCACTAGAACCCCTGTGCAAACTCAGTTCACGCTAATAGAATGCATTGGCCAGCGCTGATTGGCCAATGCATTCTATTAGCCCGATGAAGTAGAGCTGAATGTGTGTGCTAAGCACACACATTCAGCACTGCTTCATCACGCCAATACAATGCATTAGCCAGTGCTGATTGGCCAGAGTACGGAATTCGGCCAATCAGCGCTGGCCAATGCATTCTATTAGCCCGATGAAGTAGAGCTGAATGTGTGTGCTAAGCACACACATTCAGCACTGCTTCATCACGCCAATACAATGCATTAGCCAGTGCTGATTGGCCAGAGTACGGAATTCGGCCAATCAGCGCTGGCTCTGCTGGAGGAGGCGGAGTCTAAGGTCGGACCTGAATGGAGACTGGTGTGGAGCGATCTTAGACTCCGCCTCCTCCAGCAGAGCCAGCGCTGATTGGTCGAGTTCCGTACTCTGGCCAATCAGCGCTGGCCAATGCATTCTATTAGCCCGATGAAGTAGAGCTGAATGTGTGTGCTTAGCACACACATTCAGCTCTACTTCATCAGGCTAATAGAATACATTGGCCAATCAGCGCTGGCCAATGCATTCTATTAGCTTGATGAAGCAGAGTGTGCACAAGGGTTCAAGCGCACCCTCGGCTCTGATGTAGCAGAGCTGAGGGTGCACAAGGGTTCAAGTGCACCCTCGGCTCTCCTACATCAGAGCCGAGGGTGCGCTTGAACCCTTGTGCAGCCTCGGCTCTGCTACATCAGAGCCGAGGGTGCGCTTGAACCCTTGTGCACACTCTGCTTCATCAAGCTAATAGAATGCATTGGCCAGCACTGATTGGCCAGAGTACGGAATTCGGCCAATCAGCGCTGGCCAATGCATTCTATTAGCCCGATGAAGTAGAGCTGAATGTGTGTGCTAAGCACACACATTCAGCACTGCTTCATCACGCCAATACAATGCATTAGCAGGTGCTGATTGGCCAGAGTACGGAATTCGGCCAATCAGCGCTGGCTCTGCTGGAGGAGGCGGAGTCTAAGATCGCTCCACACCAGTCTCCATTCAGGTCCGACCTTAGACTCCGCCTCCTCCAGCAGAGCCAGCGCTGATTGGCCGAATTCCGTACTCTGGCCAATCAGCACTGGCTAATGCATTGTACTGGCGTGATGAAGCAGTGCTGAATGTGTGTGCTTAGCACACACATTCAGCTCTACTTCATCGGGCTAATAGAATGCATTGGCCAGCGCTGATTGGCCGAATTCCGTACTCTGGCCAATCAGCACTGGCTAATGCATTGTATTGGCGTGATGAAGCAGTGCTGAATGTGTGTGCTTAGCACACACATTCAGCTCTACTTCATCGGGCTAATAGAATGCATTGGCCAATCAGCGCTGGCCAATGCATTCTATTAGCGTGAACTGAGTTTGCACAGGGGTTCTAGTGCACCCTCGGCTCTGCTACATCAGATTGCTACATCTGATGTAGCAGTGCCGAGTGTGCATCAGATGTGTAGTTGAGCAAAACTGACTCAGCACTGCTAAGTCTGCATTCGCATAGGAATGCATTGGCCAGCCTTCGGCCAATCAGCGCTGGCTCTGCCGGAGGAGGCGGAGTCTAAGGTCGGACCTGAATGGAGACTGGTGTGGAGCGATCTTAGACTCCGCCTCCTCCAGCAGAGCCAGCGCTGATTGGTCGAGTTCCGTACTCTGGCCAATCAGCACTGGCCAATGCATTTCTATGGGGAAAAGTTAGCTTGCGAAAATCGCAAACTGACAGGGATTTCCATGAAATAAAGTGACTTTTATGCCCCCAGACATGCTTCCCCTGCTGTCCCAGTGTCATTCCAGGGTGTTGGTATCATTTCCTGGGGTGTCATAGTGGACTTGGTGACCCTCCAGACACGAATTTGGGTTTCCCCCTTAACGAGTTTATGTTCCCCATAGACTATAATGGGGTTCGAAACCCATTCGAACACTCGAACAGTGAGCGGCTGTTCGAATCGAATTTCGAACCTCGAACATTTTAGTGTTCGCTCATCTCTATTATTTATACATTGATACTTAGTTGGTGCTTTGAGTTTTTGTGGGTATCTTTGTTCTTTATCTAGTATTGAGATTGCTTTGGGTTTGACAATTCTTGTTTTAGTTTTTTCCAGTGAAAACAGAATGTTGCATATGATAATCAATACAAATAATTAAAATTGTTATAATATGTAATGTATTATTAAAGTGGGATTTTCAAATGTGGTGGTACTAACCGGAAAAGCAACACAATTCACCACTTTCCAGCTACAATTCCCTTCCAATTATATTTACATTGAAGACAACTTTCTAACTTCTATATCACACAGATGGTATCAGCTACCTTCTTGGCAGAGATTTTCCTTGGTTCTTCAGTGTGGATGGATAAAGTTCTAACTAAAATTTAACAGTCTCTATCTTTTCGAAGGAATCTCTACCTTAAAAGGGTTATCCACTTTCTACAATTGATGGCCTATCCTTAGGAAAAGTCATAAATATTAGGTCTTGTTCACATGGGGCAAGAGGGGACGAATTCTGGCGCCGAATCCACCTCAGAATCCACCCCCTTACAATAGAGGTCTATGTAGACCATTAGCTTCCTAGCGGGAATATACCACTCATGGAACAAAGAAGCGAGCTGCCCTTTCTTCAGGCAGACTCTGCAGCTGATTCAAACTCAGCGTCCGCCTCGCGACAACACCCTCTGGACTAGGCCCATTCATTTGGGCCTACTCTGGAACGGGAAGCCACAACTTTCGGCCTAGAAAGGCCTCTTTCTTCTTATAGTTATCTTATGGATTTCTTCTGATTTAGTTCACTCCTCATATCAAGCCAACTGTAATATGTCTCCAAAAGAGAATTAGATTTAAAATGATCAGGGGAACAATGGGTACAAAACATGGTTACCCAATGGGAGGCAGACCATCATGACACATTCATTAGAGTCTGGACCCTTTGAATAGACAATATAATTTCATTTCAAGACATTGATATATGTACAGTACAGACCAAAAGTTTGGCCACACCTTCTCATTCAACGAGTTTTCTGCATTTACATGACTATGAAAATTGTAGATTCACACTGAAGGCATCAGAACTATCTCTTGAAGCTTATGAAGAGAATGCCAAGGGTGTGCAAAGCAGTGATCAAAGCAAAAGGTGGCTACTTTGAGGAACCTAGAATATAAGACAGATTTTCAGTTGTTTCACACTTTTTTGTTAAGTATATAATTCCACATGTGTTAATTCATAGTTTTGATGCCTTCAGTGTGAATCTACAATTTTCATAGTCATGAAAATACAGAAAAGGGGGCCACACGGTGGCTCAGTGGTTAGCACTGCAGCCTTGCAGCGCTGGAGTCCTGGTGCCCAAATCCCGCCAAGGGCATAAAACCATCTGCAAGGAGTTTGTATGTTCTCCCCGTGTTTGCATGGATTTCCATCCCATATTCCAAAAAAAGACATACTGATAGGAAAAAATGTACATTGTGAGCTCTATGTGGGGCTCACAATCTACATTAAAAAAAGAAAATACAGAAAACTCTTTGAATGAGAAGGTGTGTCCAAACTTTTGGTCTGTACTGATATATCGATATCATCGATATAATAAAATTCCAAAGCTTTCCTATACTCTTTAAATGTCCATAGTTACCACCGTATGAGAGAATCCCATTCCCAACTTGAATGAGAGCTGAGTGGCGGTACCTTGGTACAGCCACTATATAGTATACAGAGCTCTCTGTTTCCAGCTCTGTACTCTGTGCAGGTCTGGGGGCCACAGCAGTTGATTGGTGAGTGTTCTGGGCAGTCGAGACCCCATCAATTAAATATTGCTGACCTTTCCTAAGGATAGAACATGAATATCAACTCTTGGATAAACCCTTTAATACCTCATCACCTTTTTGACCCTCAGAATAAATAAGTGTTAAGTTCAGTATTAAGTCTTAGCCTTATTTATTGAAAAAATATATATCTATCCAAAAGAGATATCTTCCAGCTCTGCATATCTGCTTATAAACAAGTGACTACACTGAATGTGTTGTATTAGCCATATGCTTTCTCCATACTAAACATTCTTGCATAGATAAGACATCAATTGAAATAACACAGTAGCACACAGCAGGGATTTAGTGTTGAAATGACTGCTGAAAGGTGTAGAATATACACTAGCAAATTCACTTCCTAAATAAACATGCACATAACTTATTCTCAATTAGCTATTTACCTTCACAGAGAATATCAGATATTTAGAGAATATTTCTAATAACCACTAAGGATGGAAAGTCCTGCTGGTTAACAAGGCACGCTTATTTATAATATGCTATAATTAAAATCAATTAATATGTACTGTAGACATCAATATTTCTTAGATGATAAAGATACTGTGTACTTTGAGTGTACTGGGAAATATCTATCTATCTATCTATCTATCTATCTATCTATCTATCTATCTATCTATCATGTATCTATCTGTCTGTCTGTCTGTCTAGATATCTATCCGTCTATCTATCTATCTATCTATCTATCTATCTATCTATCTATCTATCTCCTATCTATCTATTTATCTATCTATCTATCTATCTATCCATCTGTCTGTCTATCTATCCATCTATCCGTCTGTCTATCTATCTCCTATCTATCTATCTATCTATCTATCTATCTATCTATCTATCTATCTATCTATCTATCTATCTATCCATCCATCCGTCTATCTATCTATTAGCCTATCTATCTATCTATCTATCTATCTATCTATCTCCTATCTATCTATCTATCTATCTATCTATCCATCTATCTATCTATCTCCTATCTATCTATCCAGTATATAATTATTTGTGATAAAAGGATTGATTTTAAAGGGTCTTTCTCAATATAGGCATTGAGGCATGTAGCTAGGTGGGGCTTGTCCCTTGGAGAGGACCTTTCATGTCCACAGGTACATGTGGTTTTATATACTGCTAGAAAGCCAAAGGTGTGCTGAATTTCGCCCACTGTCAGCTTTCCCGTTATGTGAACCATCACATAACAGCACCGATCTCTCCCCACTGTCAGAAGGGCGTTCCTGGCAGTTTAGCTGGGCTGTGAGGAATGCCCCCTGACTGTACTCATCCATAAACTAGCACTGGGGGGTGTTCTTCACAGCTTAGCATCATGGCTGGGCAGTAGGGAACACCCCCTCTGACAGTACAGCACTACGGATAGTACTGTCATGGGGTGCGTTCCTCACAGTGCAGCTATACTGTGAGGAACATCCTTCTGACAGTGGGGATATATCAGTAATGACACTGATATCTCCAACCCTGGAGGGAAAGCCGATAGTGCGCTTTATCTGTTTTCACAAATCCATCCACACACTGAAATGTATGGGGATCTGTGAAAAAACTTTCATGTGAATAAGTCCATGCATGAATAAATCCCTTCCATGGACTTGAACAGACCAACAACACCGTTTTTCATAGGCCTATCGTATAAATAAAGCCTTTATTTATTCAACATTTTTCAACACAATGTAGTGTGTAAAACCAGGCTAAACCCAGAATCGGTCAGCTTTCTGCTCCAAATGCAAGAGAAGAAACTATAATGCTTTAAACTGGAAAAAGCTTTGTAATGTCTGAGATTGTCAAACTACAGCAACCATGCTTGTTTTAGTGTATCCCGCTGAGACGGGGGAATGAAGATAATACAGAAAATTGCCTTTCAATGTAACCTGCCTGACTACAATATAAACTTAGAACAGGACCTTGAAAAGTCATCCTTAACAATTTCCTATTTTTTTCCTGTTATTTTTAGTTGGATGTTGCATAGTTTGATATTTCATCACTAAAAGGAAAAAAAAATGTTGCATTGCTTGGGGAAATGTTTTTGATATAGCCGGTCTAGTATTGCTGGCCATACTGCATGAAAGGTTGTAGTCAAATCTTTATTTATTTTTTTCTTTTAAAGGGGGTTTCTGAATTTTTCATACTTACGGTACATCATCAGTATATGATCTGTGGGTTTCAACAATAGATCAATCATCTGTTCCCACAACCGACATGTGCTGGAAGTTGGAGCAATGGACAGGGAATACCTGCAGTAATTGGAGCAGCGCTGCAAGACAGGGTTGACACGGCGCTCCTATTAGTTGAATAGGAACAGCCCAAGCATGCTTACAGTTCACGTTACCAGCTCCCTAGAGACTGTCAGAACAGATGATTTGTCAGGAGTTCAGGTGGCAGCCCCCTTTAGATCACATACTGATGACTTATTCTGATCAAGATTGTGTGCTAGTAGGCATACGTGTTCACCAATACAGATCATGAAGAGATTCTAAAGGCAGATCAAAACAGATCTCTCAGATTTTTATTAAATACAATCTAATTTAAAACTTTTTTCATGGCCCATTGTTATATTGCAATGTGTGTGTTGTCAGAATTACTCTTCAAGGTACTATTTATTTTCCATGACAATGCCACAGTTCTGTAATATTGTATATCTCTAGGAAGTTGGGACTGGGGAATCTTTACACTTCAGACTAAAAATCCAAGGAAGCATCTTCTGATGTGCTTTCTAAAGCAGAGGAAACACATATGATACTTGTATTTTCAATTCAATAACAAAATCAAAAAGTTCAAAATCAAATAAAAAATATCTACCTGATGAGCATTTCTATCAGCAATTTCATTTCTTCTACTTCTTAGAGTTACTTACGGTAGTTATAGCTGTAGCTTAGATCTATGGTTTTGTTAGATGAGTAAGTAGTTACAGTTACTGCCCAGCCCTCTGTCCCTACATTCATTCAGGGACCTGATACATATAATAAGTACATGTGATGATGATGAATCGGATCATCAGTGGTGCCTGTCTGTCTTCTATTACTATTACCACTTTACCCATAACACCACTGTGGAGAAACAGCAGTCTTACAGTCAAGGTGATATCATGTATTTTGGGATTGTACTGGTAGACTTTAGCTACAATCCTACAATAGAAAAGTGTTGAATATGGTTTTGTCTCATGAAGATAAGATTATTTGAAAATGAGATTGGCATTTCTGGAACATTTAG
Source organism: Leptodactylus fuscus (assembly GCF_031893055.1). Taxonomy (NCBI): domain Eukaryota; kingdom Metazoa; phylum Chordata; class Amphibia; order Anura; family Leptodactylidae; genus Leptodactylus; species Leptodactylus fuscus. The sequence continues at coordinate 265,608,411 of NC_134265.1, forward strand.
GGGAGGTTTCTTGGGGAGGTGGAGCTGGATTGTCCTTTCTATGGAGATTCAGATGTTGTGGGACACATATGGACAACAAAAATGGGGTTGCTTATTCAAGACCTTCCTGTATAATCAAAAACAAACTGCAAAACTGTATAAAAAGACTAAGTTTTGACTCCCTCACGATGTGTATATGGGTGGCCACCTTACACTGTATGTGCCACAACTCTTCTCCGCTAACACTACCTATGCCAAGTCTTGCCTCTCACTAGTGCTCATAGTACCTACTCAGGGGCCTGACTATCCCTATATGAACCTATATTTGTAGCTGCCTTTCGGTTTGAGACTATATGAGCAAGGCTTGCGAGAACAGAAACATTACATATTTTGGTCACAAAATTTGTTATGGTGGCTAATCATCCGACTAACCATCTTATTCTCAGGTATAATCCCTGGCCGACAGGTGGACCAGATTTAAATTAAAAGAGGTTGCCTGAGATCCTTTAAGAGAGTATGAACAAGGGTTCACATGGTGGCTCAGTGGTTAGCACTGCAGCCTTGCAGTGCTAGAGTCCTGGAGTTCAAATCCTGCCAAGGGCAAAAAACAATCTGCAAGGAGTTTGTATGTTCTCCCCGTGTTTGCATGGATTTAATTCTCATATTCCAAAAAGACATACTGATAGGGAGAAATGTACATTGTGAGCTCTATGTGGGGCTCACAATCTACCAAAAAAAAAAAAAAGACTATGAACAACAATGTTTTATTACACATAATTGGAAGTTTATGGGCCAAAGAGAAGACAATAGCTGTTTATAGAAGTCTATGTTCTGCCCATATAGCAGCGGACGCTGGTACCGGTTCACTTACCGTCTACAACTTAAACCCATTTTTTCCCATCATAGCTTTCAAAATAATATTATATCTTCAAAGTGCTATTTGATATTATCTTCTTTTCTTTACAGAAGAAAAAATGATGTCTCCAAATGTTATTAGATAATCTTCCATAATATATGTGAACTAATATCGGCACAGGGGGTAAAGTGTTCACAGACGACAGGAAGAAAAATATATGTACGTGCTATCTGAAAACACATGGGGTGGTGATGTAGTGACATCTATTTAATACCGTGCATCCTTTTTTCCTAGTGTGGATAAAATCAAACAACTGCAGCGACAGGCATGTTAGAAATGAAAACAGAATTAAAGTCCTGCAGAGTCTTGACAAAATCATATTGTTTCCTATAGACATATATAAACTTTCATCTGCATGCCTAGAAAATATGAGAAAAGTATAGTAAAATATGGTCAAAATTCTAAATATATACAAAAATTAATACTACGTACTGGCATCAACATTATCTATATAAATATATGAGGATAATATAATGCTAAGTTAAATAGGCCACGCATTTCTGTGCCTTATACTTATGAGCTGCCCCTGCTGCCCATTGCTGCTTTCTATTAACTCTGCACAGTAGGTAAAACAACCCCTGCTGCTACCTGTGACTAAGCTGTGAAGATCATAGCTGCCAGGAGTTAATGGGGGTCACATTTTTTATGGTTATGCATGGAAAATGGAAAATGCACATACACAAAGCCTTTTCTGTTTAGCAAACTCTTATCTGTTCCAGTATATCTAGTATACCAAACTTACTGAAGAGAAGGCTATGCTAAGCACTATCTAAATTTATACAAAACAAATACAGCTCATATAACATAATATAATATAAAAAAATATGCAATGATATGATATTGTGCTGTAAGAGAAAAATAACTTGTCTCATTGCTATGTGGGTTCTAGATATTGTGCCTTTCTTCTTGTGCAGTTCTTAGATTCCATAACTATAAATAAGATTATATATAAGGAAAAACATACTTTTATTTAATGTATTGTAGAATTGACTATAGTGCAATAATAGAAGTTGCTTATATCACTGGCGCAAAATAACGCGGCGTATACGCTCCTAACTCCCATTGAAATGAATGGGAACATTTTGAGTGCGTAATCTGCCGGCACGTGTATACGTGGCAGATCACGCTCCACGTTACATCGTGTGAACGCACCCTAAATTAGTTACGAGACAAATCTAATTTGTAGCTATGACTGAGGAAGCACCTGGGAGTTCTCTATATGTAAATGTCACTTCTTATTGGGTGAACTCGGTGATATAATTTAGCTTTGCACGTTACAGAAACAGTGAATGTAACCTACAGTCACAATGTATAAACCAATTAGCAACTAGAGTAAATCCTGAAAATGACGCCTAGACACATCATACACAGAAGTTCATGCAAAGGGGCGAAGTGAAGGCTAGAGACCCTCCCGGAAACAGAATGATACAATTTTTTGACAAAGATTTGCAGCCTGTTACAGTCAAACACCTCAATGACAACCAGCCTAGGATCAAAGTGACCACCTTTCATGTCTCCTTAACAAACCCCTAATGATACTTCCAAATATTACAATCCTTAGTAATACTAGAGGACTATACAGTGAAAATAGTGTATATAAGATTATTAAAATTCACTTATTATGGATGTCTTTGATCATCATTTTCCCCTAATTTCCTCTAACCCAATATTATAATTACTTTATTTCTATACAAGTGTGGATATAATAACAATGTCTTGAATGCCATGACAAACAGGTAATAATGTCCCCGGTTCCCTTCCTGAGGTAGTGGATTGGCCTCAGCAGGTACATGCGGTAGATACCTCCACCGGAAGACAACAATGGAGCTACAGGACAAGACTGCATGGGGAGGCGCTGGAGCACCAGGGACAGGTGAGTATATTGTTTTATTTTTATTCACCTCCCCCAGCCAAATTAATAAATAAAATGTTATCCTGGACAACCCCTTTAACTGTTCTTTACTCACCATCTTAAAGGGGCTCTGTCACTGGATTTTTGCTATTTTAGATAAACATATGCCTGAATAGCCTTTAAAAAGGCTATTCAAGTCCTGCTAATCGTTTGTTAAAAGACCCCCCGTTTTAATGAATTACCTTTTAAACATATATGTAAATGAGCTGCAGCCCCTGCTCTGTATAGATCACTACTTAGACGACGAATGACCTTATAGTGATGTCATCACAGGGACAAGCCAATCACAGAGCAGTAGTGACATCTTAAGAGGTCCTTTTCCAGACGTAGGGAAGAGACAGTTGGAGCTGGTGAATTGAAAGCAGGAGGAGGGATTTACATAGAAGAACCACAGAGGTGGGCGTGAACATAGGGGTGCACGGGAACGCCCACAGTGCACGGAGGGCTCATTTACATATACGTTTTAAAAGGTAATTAATTAAAACGGGGGGGGGTGTCTTTTAACAAATGATTAGCAGGACTTGAATAGCCTTTTTAAAGGCTATTTAGGCATATGTTTATGTAAAATAGCGAAAATCCAGTGATAGAGCCCCTTTAAAAATAAGAATATATTATAAGATTATTATATAAAATAATAATATATTGGATAAACCAAAGCTCAGTATGATACAATAACATGGCCTAAAAAGGCTAAAAAGTACACAAAAATAGTATTTCACATTAGTCCTAGAACATAGTAATGGATAAGAAATCAGGGACTCTTTAGAAAAGGAAAACCATCACTAATGTAGCATACAGTCCCACAAGTGATTAAATATTATTCTTGTGATTATTTTATTAGATACAAAGCTAAGATATCTCTAGTTGTTACCATCTGTAAAAAGCTTTGACTGTTACATTAATATGAATATTTTTATACACTTTTCATTATCACTTTTATTTGAAGAATTTAATAGAAAGAACCTTATTTCAATGCCTGCCTTAACATTGCTTGTACACAGTGGAGTCTACAGTGTGAAATGCCCACCCCTCCTTCTGATTTCCTTTGAGTACACAATTAGGCTTCTCTATGGCTCTTTATAGAACAATTTGCTCTAGCGATGCCATAAACAGGCATCAATTCAAATAGTCCTTCTTCATTGTAATGGATTCAGAGGCTGTCATTCCTGGTCAAACAGGGATCTGTCATTTACACAATGAAAACCTAAATGTAGCCATGTTCCCAGCCCAGCAGGATCTAGCTGTAACGGGACATGAGTTGTAAAGGGTCAATATCATATAGGTGCTTTAATTCAGAGCAGCTGGCCATATAGTCACCTTGTTTCAATAACATTACTTCCTAAAACATTGTATACTTGAGCTTTTTGATATAATATCTAAATCAGTTTAATTTTAGTCCGAAACATTATGATAAATCAAGTAAGAAAGGATGCCATATTAATGTATAGCATTCTAAGTACCGTCTCCATCGAAACATGTTATCAAGTTGATAAGAAATTTTTTTTTTTGAGAGAAGTCCTCAGTTGTTGATACCTTTAACGGCTAACTTAAAAAAAAAAGAGGACATATTGCGAGCTTTCGGGATACTAGAACTATCCCTTCATCAGGCTGACATTTTTCCTTACATCAAGTTGATAACTGCAATATAGATTCCCTGTTTGACTTGCAGAGGATGATACCCATATGTAGCCAAGTCCAGATAGATTATATTTTCTGAACTGTACTACTAGCACATATCAAGCCCTTAATCTCTATCAAATATGCATTTATGTTACAGGAGAACCTTCTTGTATCTATATAGAAAAGTCAAATCCAGTAAATAATCATATATGTGTATATATATATACTGTATATATATATATATATATATATATATATATATATATATATATATACAGTGCCTACAAGTAGTAATCAACCCCCTGCAGATTTAGCAGGTTTGATAAGATGCAAATAAGTTAGAGCCTTCAAACTTCAAACAAGAGCAGGATTTATTAACAGATGCATAAATCTTACAAACCAAAAAGTTATGTTGCTCAGTTAAATTTTAATAAATTTTAAACATAAAAGTGTGGGTCAATTATTATTCAACCCCTAGGTTTAATATTTTGTGGAATAACCCTTGTTTGCAATTACAGCTAATAATCGTCTTTTATAAGACCTGATCAGGCCGGCACAGGTCTCTGGAGTTATCTTGGCCCACTCCTCCATGCAGATCTTCTCCAAGTTATCTAGGTTCTTTGGGTGTCTCATGTGGACTTTAATCTTGAGCTCCTTCCACAAGTTTTCAATTGGGTTAAGGTCAAGAGACTGACTAGGCCACTGCAACACCTTGATTTTTTCCCTCTTGAACCAGGCCTTGGTTTTCTTGGCTGTGTACTTTGGGTCGTTGTCTTGTTGGAAGATGAAATGACGACCCATCTTAAGATCCTTGATGGAGGAGCGGAGGTTCTTGGCCAAAATCTCCAGGTAGGCCGTGCTATCCATCTTCCCATGGATGCGGACCAGATGGCCAGGCCCCTTGGCTGAGAAGCAGCCCCACAGCATGATGCTGCCACCACCATGCTTGACTATAGGGATGGTATTCTTAGGGTCGTATGCAGTTCCATCCAGTCTCCAAACGTCACGTGTGTGGTTGGCACCAAAGATCTCGATCTTGGTCTCATCAGACCAGAGAACCTTGAACCAGTCTGTCTCAGAGTCCTCCAACTGATCATGAGCAAACTGTAGACGAGCCTTGACATGATTCTTTGAAAGTAAAGGTACCTTACGGGCTCGTCTGGAACGGAGACCATTGCGGTGGAGTACGTTACTTATGGTATTGACTGAAACCAATGTCCCCACTGCCATGGGATCTTCCCGGAGCTCCTTCCTTGTTGTCCTTGGGTTAGCCTTGACTCTTCGGACAAGCCTGGCCTCGGCACGGGAGGAAACTTTCAAAGGCTGTCCAGGCCGTGAAAGGCTAACAGTAGTTCCATAAGCCTTCCACTTCTGGATGATGCTGACAAAAGTGGAGACAGGTAGGCCCAACTCCTTGGAAAGGGTTTGGTACCCCTTGCCAGCCTTGTGACCCTCCATGCTCTTGTCTCTGATGGCCTTGGAATGCTCCTTTGTCTTTCCCATGTTGACCATGTATGAGTGCTGTTCACAAGTTTGGGGAGGGTCTTAAGTAGTCAGAAAAGGCTGGAATAAGAGATAATTAATCCAAACATGTGAAGCTCATTGTTCTTTGTGCCTGAACTACTTCTTAATACTTTAGGGGAACCAAACAGAATTCTGGTGGTTTGAGGGGTTGAATAATAAATGACCCTCTGAATAAACTTTTCACAATTTAAAAAAAAATAAACAAAGAAATAACATTCTTTTTTGCTGCAGTGCATTTCACACTTCCAGGCTGATCTACAGTCCAAATGTCACAATGCCAAGTTAATTCCGAATGTGTAAACCTGCTAAATCTGCAGGGGGTTGAATACTACTTGTAGGCACTGTATATATACTGTGTATATATATATATATATATATATATACACATATATATTAGAGATGAGCGAGTAGTACTCGATCGAGTAGGTGTTCGATCGAATACTACGGTATTCGAAATACTCGTACTCGATCGAGTACTACTAGCTGTTCGAAGTTAAGATTCGATGCAGAACCAGCGTTGATTGGCAGAATGCTATACATTGCCAATCAACGCTGGTTCTTCTCTTACCTTTAGAAGTCTTCTCCCTACACAGCGTCCCGCGTCCTCTTCCGGCTCTGAATTCACTCTGCCAGCCATCGGGCCTGAGCAGAGCCGACTGCGCATGTCCGCTTGTAGTGCGGACATGCGCAGTCGGCTCTGCCCAGGCCCGATGCCTAGCAGAGTGAATTCAAGGGCAGAAGAGGACGCGGCGACGCTGCACAGGGAGAAGAATCCAGCCCGACCCTCACTCATGGACTTGGTAAGTAGAATTTGATCGAATGTTGCCTACCCCTGAAACGAGCACTTCCCCCCATAGACTATAATGGGGTTCGAAACCCGTTCGAACAGTTGGACAGTGTGCGGCTGTTCGAATCGGATTTCGAACCCCGAACATTTTAGTGTTTGCTCATCTCTAATATCCTATTAATATTATAAATGTGAAAGTTTGTGAGTTTGTGGGTTTGTGTGTTTGGATGTTTGCATGTTTGTTCCTCAATCACGGAAAAACCGCTTGACCGATTTGGCTGAAATTTTCCACAAACATAGTTAATACACCCGATTAAACAATAGGCTACTTTTCGTCACAATAGCGCACATACGTTTGTGCCAGGACCCCCACAAAACCCAAACTCACATCACCATCTCTGCAATCTCACACACTTTGGACCATAGCAAGCCACAAAATTCATATTGCCCTCTACAGCCTCGCCCCTAACCCCACACAATCTCATATACATATACTTTACCACTTTGCCCCTCACCTTAACGATACTCCAGGAGGCGCTCTTTAACGCTCCGGAGCAGCCATGTTTGCCGACCCCCACCGCTCTGACAATCCGCGACACCACCCACCCATGTCAATACCCCTAGGCGGTCTAAAAAATGCAAAAAAAATTTTTTAAAAAAAAAGTAAAAAAAAATATAAAAAAATAAATAAAAAGGATTAAAAATTCAAATCACCCCCTTTTCCCTAGAACACATATAAAAGTACTTAAACACTCTGAAACACATACATATTAGGTATCCCCACGTCCGAAATCGCCCGCTCTACAAAGCTATACAAATATTTTTCCTGTTCGGTAAACGCTGTAGCGGGAAAAATGGTCAAAAGTGCCAAACCGCTGTTTTTTCACTGTTTTGATTTGATAAAAATTTGAATAAAAAGTGATCAAAGCAATAACATTTCCCAAAAATGGTAGAACTACAAAGTACACCCGGTCACGCAAAAAAAGACGCCCTATACATCCCTGTACACGCACGTATAAAAAAGTTACGGCTGTCGGAATATGGCGACTTTTCAAAAAAAAAATTTTTAAACACAGTTTTGGATTTTTTTAAGGGGTCAAAATGTAAATAAATCCATATAAATTTGGTATCCCCAGAATCGTAAGGAAACACAGAATACAGGGGACATGTCATTTTGGATGCACAGTGAACGCCGTAAAACCAAAGCCCGTATGAAAGTCGAAGAAATGCATTTTTTCTTCAAATCCACCCCATTCTGAATTTTTTCCCTGCTTCCCAGTACATTATATAGAATAAATAATGGTGGCATCATGAAGAAAAATTTGTCCCAGGAAAAATTAAGACCTCATATGGCTCTGGGAGCGGAGAAATAAAAAAGTTATGGAGTTTAGAGGGAGGGGAGTCAAAAACGAAAATCAAAAAATGCCATCGGCGGGAACTTCAAATACCTCTGTCCCAAAGTCACTATGTAAAGTTTCTCACAACACCGTATATATAGCAGCTCAAATACAAATTAACTTCAACACAAAAGTCTCATGTATTGTCTGAATTACAGCAAAAACAAGATACAAAGTTACATTTCATATCCCATACCTTATACACAGTATGAAAACCTTACCCGCGCCTGTATATACCCACTTCCACAATCACCGCAGACGAAGTCGCGGGTACCAGCTAGTATATATATATATATATATATATATATATATATATATATATATATATATGTATACATACACACACACACACACACATACACAGTACAGACCAAAAGTTTGGACACACCTTCTCATTCACAGAGTTTCCTATATTTTCATGACTATGAAAATTGTAGATTCACACTGAAGGCATCAAAACTATGAACTAACACGTGGAATTATATACTTAACAGGAATATGTGAAACAACTGAAAATATGTCTTATATTCTAGGTTCTTCAAAGTAGCCACCTTTTGCTTTGATTCCTGCTTTGCACACTCTTGGTATTCTCTTGATGAGCTTCTAGAGGTAGTCACCTGAAATGGTTTTCACTTCACAGGTGTGCCCTGTCAGGCTTAATAAGTGGGATTTCTTGCCTTATAAATGCGGTTGGGACCATCAGTTGTGTGGTGCAGAAGTAAGGTGGATACACAGCTGATAGCCCTGCTGAATAGACTGTTAGAATTTGTATTATGGCAAGAAAAAAGCAGCTAAGTAAAGAAAAATGAGTGAACATCATTACTTTAAGAAATGAAGGTCAGTCCATCCGAAAAATTGGGAAAACTTTGAAAGTGTCCCCAAGTGCAGTTGCAAAAACCATCAAGCACTACAAAGAAACTGGCTCACATGAGTACCGCCCCAGGAAAGGAAGACCAAGAGTCACCTCTGCTGCAGAGGATAAGTTCACCCGAGTCACCAGCCTCAGAAATCGCAGGTTAACGGCAGCTCAGATTAGAGACCAGGTCAATGCCACACAGAGTTCTAGCAGCAGACACATCTCTACAACAACTGTTAAGAGGAGACTTTGTGCAGCAAACCTTCATGGTAAAATAGCTGCTAGAAAACCACTACTAAGGACAGGCAGCAAACAGAAGAGACTTGTTTGGGTTAAAGAACACAAGGAATGGGCATTAGACCAGTGGAAATCTGTGCGTTGGTCTGTTGGGGATTTATTCAAAATTGAAGGCATACTGAACCAGCATGGCTACCACAGCATCTTGCAGCGGCATGCTATTCCATCCAGTTTGCGTTTAGTTGGACCATCATTTATTTTGCAACAGGACAATGACCCCAAACACACCTGTAGGCTGTGTAAGGACTATTTGACCAAGAAGGAGAATGATGGGGTTCTACACCAGATGACCTTGCCTCCAGTCACCAGACCTGAACCCAATCGAGATGGTTTAGGGTGAGCTGGACCGCAGAGTAAAGGCAAAAGCGACAATAAGTGCTAAGCATCTCTGGGAACTCCTTTAAGACTGTTAGACTGCTGGAAGACCATTTCCAGTGACTACCTCTTGAAGCTCATCAAGAGAATGCCAAGAGTGTGCAAAGCAGTAATCAAAGCAAAAGGTGGCTACTTTGAAGAACCTAGAATATAAGACATATTTTCAGTTGTTTAACACTTTTTTGTTAAGTATATAATTCCACATGTGTTAATTCATAGTTTTGATGCCTTCAGTGTGAATCTACAATTTTCTTAGTCATGAAAATACAGAAAACTCTTTGAATGAGAAGGTGTGTCCAAACTTTTGGTCTGTATTGTATATGTATCTATGTACACGTGTCATCTCTGAAGGACATAGATGGAACAAAGGATTAAAAACAGACCATTAGAAATTATGGGCACTGAATAAACAAAATGTGTGACAATTAGATCCTATGTTTTTGCTTCCGCAAAAATGCCTGGGCAATATGTTGCTATTGAGTATATAAGAACATGACCAAGCACAGATTACAGAGGTTCCTGGGGCCTAAGTGACTCTAACTAAACATCTTTACAGAGTAGTTCTCTGTTTTGGCTCATAAAGTGGGGTCCAGAGGGGGGATGGAGTAGTTAACCATGGCAAGGGTCATGGGATTTATCCAAAGGAAAATGCTTGGGCCAAAGGAAATTATCTAGTAAAACCCATGTCAAGGAACACAACTTGTAACTATGTAAACAGATCAGATCACAGACATGAAAGTCTCCCCAGACTTTAATCACTTGATGACAAAGGGTCTTCACTCTTTTATGGCCAATTCAATTGGTCGAGTAGCAACAACATATACAATGACTGTCTTGAGTGTGGATCTTTGTTACTATTTATTTGATATGCTGAGTAATTTCCTTCTAAGAAGACAGAATGTGCCATTCATTTGTACATATAAAACATTACATAGCTTATAATACACTTTCTTTACTTATGTTCAAGGGACAACTAAGAATGTTTATTGTACTTTGCAAACCAGTAAGACAGTTCTGGAAATATACACTTGAAGAAGATATGAAAGACAACAGTAGTACTGGTAGACAGATATAAACATTTTTTTACTATCAGTAGACTAAATATAATACTGGGGAATTATTATGAAAGGATGCTCATATTGTATACAAGTACTGTCCGAATTTGTGGAGGTCAAACAGCGAGCATATCGTGCTGAGTGGAGACCAAAAAGGAGCTAAAAGGTCATGACACCGCATATCACTTTCATGAAATCACACATGGAATATTCCAAGACCTCTGGTTTTTATGTTACTTAGCACAGCTTATATATCGATTGGCAAGTGTGTAATTGCAATAGAGAAATTTCTGGCAATGATCTCCCTGTTTTCCTAGGGTGGTCCTCACTCAACACTTCCAGGAGAGCCATCCAGATCTGCATGGGCTTCCCTACTGTGTGCACTGCTTGGCAGCTGCTAGTCCTAAATCAAACAGTGGAATTCCTTTTCAGCAGTACTCAATGCAAATGTAGTTAGACCTAGGCTAGCAAGGATTGACTTAACACACATTATTGGTAACAAGAGTAAGCTAAGCTTTGTTTCTATGCAGTCAAACTTCTTTGATAACAAGGACAAAATATCAGATATGGTAAAAAGTGTAGACGTTTTTTCCATTCAAAGAACTCCATTTACGAGTAAAGTAAGTGAAACTCAAGTTTGCGTGGTAAATCTATATAGCCTATATACAAAATTAGATATACAACAGCAAAACTGTGCTTTTTGGTTGACTACATCTTCTTAATAAAAAATAACAGTAACATAGGTGTTCCCATCTTAGGCTAGGGCCCCACATAGTGTAAATGTTGCAATTTTGCCGATTTTACAGTATCTGCAAAGTGGATAGGATTCTGTCTAATCCCATACACACGTTGCAGAAAAATATCCACAGTGGACATGCTGCAATTTCAAAAACTGTCACGTTTTTGTAAATCGCAGCATGTCAATTACAACTACGGAAACGCTTGCGTTTTCCTTATAGGTATAATTGAAGCAAAAAGTCTGCAGAAGAAAACTTTTTGGACTTTCTTAGAAAAGCGTTGCGGGGAAAACCACTATGTGTTCCCGCCACGGTCTTTCCCGCAGCACCTTTTGGATGTGGCTCACTCCTTGGGGCCTTAGCCTTAAGAATCTATGAATCTATATGAGAGACTTGTGCAAGAGTCATCGTAGATCTCTAGCACATCAGGTACCAGCTAAATGTAATTTTGGAGTAGGGTGAAACTGGGTGATTTAACAGACATCACAGACCGTAACTTAGACCTAAAACAGTTATGTATACATGGTTGCACTACACATTACTTTAAGAAACATGTAGGGTGTATAGTTTAGCAAAAAATGTAAAATAAATGTCTTGCCATTGCAACTAACCTCAGGTCTGGGATGTTAGTTTAGTAAATGTAGTAGTGTGAAAAGCAGACTAAAAAAGCATATTTTCTTCTATTAAGTTTGATTTTATGCAATAAATACTGTAAAAACATCATTATATCACACAAATACAAAAGTAGGCGGGGTATAGTCAAGCCAAAGTCAATATAAAGTATTTAATGTACTAGTGAGAACAGATTTTTGTTACCCTAGAATAACTATGAAGTGGTCAAGTGAACATTATACTACAAGTTGGTAACTTGGCAAATTTGTGTTTTCCTAACTTCGGCCAAACTACAATGTAATTTAGAAAGTAGATTTCCTATTCATAGTAACCAATAACATTGAAAGCAAACATGTCATTTCAGATGACTGTTCGTAATAAATTGCTGTGTGTACATGTAGAATAACACTGTTTTTGACATTATATAACACCCGTTGCATTAACTCCCGGTTGGAGCTGAGCTCCAATCAGGGATTTTAATCCCTTGGCTCCTTTAACCCCTGCTAGGGCCCCCAATACCTGGTTGATCCTACCTCCAATACAGGAAGTCAGCTTATGCATCTGTATAGGCTGACTTCCTATATAGACTGCAATAAGATAAGATAATCCTTTAATAGTCTCACTGTGGGGAACATGTAAAAAAAAAAAATAAATAAAGTGTGTGAAAAAAATGAATAAATGAATGAAGTGTCCAAAATACCCTAATCCTATATAAAATGAATTGAATAAAAAAAATTGTAAAAATTAATTTAAAAAAAATTACATATTTGGCATCACCACATCTGTAACAACTGGCACACTAAAACTGAAACTGCATTTAACCTACATGGTGAACATCGGAAAAAAAAAAAAGTAAAAAAAGAGGCCGGGAGTAATAATTTTTCGGCAACTCACCTTACAAAATATGCTATAAAAAGTGATTAAAAAGTCATATGTAGGGGGGCCACACGGTGGCTCAGTGGTTAGCACTGCAGCCTTGCAGCGCTGGAGTCCTGGTGTTCAAATCCCGCCAAGGGCATAAAAACCATCTGCAAGGAGTTTGTATGTATGTTTGTATGTTTGCATGGATTTCCATCCCATATTCCAAAGACATACTGATAGGGAAAAATGTTCATTGTGAGCTCTATGTGGGGCTCACAATCTACATTAAAAAAAAAAAAAAAGTCATATGTACACCAAAGCAGTACCAATAAAAAGCACAAGTTGTCCCACAAAAAAATAAGCCCTCAACCAACTCTGTCCACCGAAAAAAACAAATACTACACATATGAGAAGATGACAATGCAAAAATAATTGATTTCTTTTCCCCAAAGGGTCTTTATTCTGCAAAAATAATAATGCATGAAAAATATAAATGAATTATCGCCAAAATTGTAACAACCCACAGAATAAAGGTAACATATTACTAATCTGCCAGTTCTCCTACATCGGGCCGTGCGCTCAGCTCAACTACTCCGGAGTAGTTGAGCTGAGTGTGCAGTATCGGACACTACTATGAGGGAGATGAAGCAGAGCTGGGATTTTAAAGATGATACTGCACACTCACAGACAATAATGCACACTGTCCAGTACTGCACGCTCAGCTCAACTACACTCTGCAGACGATACTGCACACTCAGCTCAACTACTCCGGAGTAGTTGAGCTGAGCGCACGGCTCGATGTAGGAGAGCTGGCAGATGTAGCATCCAAGCAGAGATGCAGCCAAGCAGAGTGCACGCCCAGCTCTGCTTCATCTCCGATGTACAGTACTGTGTCAGCACTGCTACATCTGAGATAGGACCACAATGGAAACTGCTGTGGATGGATCTTAGACTCTGCCTCTTCCAGCAGAACCAGAGTTGATTGGCCGAATGCTGTACACTGGCCAATCAACGCTGGTCAATGCATTCCTATGGGAAAAAGTCAGCTCGCACATATCGCAAGCTAACAGGGATCCCGACCAGATAGAGCCCCAAAGAGCTGGGTGAGTAACATTCCCCCCTAAATATAGGTAATTCCTAGATAACCCTGCCTGTAGATCTGTCCCTGTCTCACAGTCACATAGTTCACAGTTCCAAATTAATCGAATGTTAAATCCACCATTCGTCTAAATTGGAGGTCACCTGATTTCGGCAGCCAATGGGTTTTTCAATTTTTTTTAACTGCCTCTGTTGTCGTAGTTCCTGTCCCACCTCCCCTGTGGAGTTATTGGTGCAAAAAACGCGCCAGGGAAGGTGATACGAATTTTTACTGCGTTTGCCTCGTGGTGTTCGATTGCAATCGAACACCTCAAACGGCCTGATATTCGATCGAATATGTATTTACTCGAAAACTGCTCGCTCATCTCTAGTGATGATAGAAGTTCTCTATAGCTCACTCTCTCACTTTGTGTGGCTCCTAAGTCAATAAATCCTTTACAGGCAAGAAAAAGATCACATGAATTATTAGACAGTCTTTAATTCCTGGCATTGTACCAAAAAATTTGGAGATCAATCATAGATTATTTCTGTCCATCACTATCCGTCAGTAGTGATTCAACAACAGATAGCTTCGCGAAATTATAAGTTCCTCTTAAGGGATGTTCACACTTCAGAAAATGAAGAGGGAATGAGAAACTTCTGTCTCTGAATAGTCTGCATTTTCTTGACATCCAGCTCCCAATGGCAGAAAGTGAAAGCACTTTCACTCACTGATCAGCTCTGAATGAATGGCATTGCAGGATCTACAGCTGATCAACAATTGGAGGCAGAATTTAGACAGAATCTCGTTGCTGATTCAGCACCGAATTCCTATGTGTGAACATACCCTTAGAGGAGTAGAGAAAGGCAAAGGAGCATGTGTATGTAACACTTTTATAGGCTTTGCTGCTGCGGTAACTACTGGACATTTAAGGGCACTGCTTTGCAAATATTTTATAGTCAGTACAAAGTGATTGGCATATGAATAATGTATGAGTAATTCTGTTTGGTGGGCACAATGGCATGATATCCATGAGTGTTTTTACTATGCTGGCATCCCCAGTTTACCTGGCCACTCAATGTTGGCTTTGGAGGCTCAACTAAAATATTAAAAATGTTGTTTCATACCATATGCTGTCTTTATCTGAAGTGTGCTGGAGTAAGATGAACCAAACATATAAAGAGTTGCATAAGATTGACACATCTTTAGGTTGTCCATGTGCCAGTAAATGAAATCTATGCCTATGAGCTATGTGCAGTTAGCAAAGCAACCTTGTAGCACTGGAGTCCTGGGTTCGAGTCCAGCCAAGGAGTTTGTACGTTCTCCCCTTGTTTGCGTGCGTTTCCTCCCACACGCCGAAGACATACTGATAGGGAATGTAGATTGTGAGCCCTACATGAGACAGTGACTGACAATGTATGTAAAAGTGCTGCGGTATATGATGGCACAATACAAGTAAGCTAAAGAAATCAAACCCCATATACATAATGAAGGTTGAAGTAGAACAAAATGAATTTCTCAGTTACAATCAATAGTAATATATTTCCGCTAACATTAGTCTTAAGCTTCATTCCTTATTGTCCATTATCAGTTGATGGGGGGAAAAAAACTATAAAAAATGGTTAGTAAAAGCAGTTTATATAGTTTGTGTTGCAAAATCACCAAACTGTTTTTGAATGTGTTTTTCATCATGTAAACAGATGGGAAAATGTTCTCAGAGAAGATAATTGAATTTAGCCGATATTCCCCAGGATAAAGAGGACAAATATGCCTGTTTGAAACAAGCCAAAGCTTTATGTTTAAGGTAATAGAAAAGGAAATGACTTATCTAAGGGGCCTGTCAGAGACTCTGCTCCCATTCCTGCCAGGAACCTTGAGACCTCCTTAGCACTAAACAGATTGAGGGTCATCCATAAGGGGCAGGAGCATATGACAACAGCATGTCAGGATATAAGGAAAGGTACTTCATATTAGCACCAATTGATACAGACTGTGGTTTCAGAGGATGTGCTTTTCTTTGCCCTTTGACACACCGTGACATTCTAAGGAAGTCAAAAGAGCCTGAGTCGATTATTTTTCATGTAACAGAAAAAAGGTGTCTTCTTATTACTGATCATAAAGATTTACTTGTACATTTGTACACATTATTTGGTGAAAAGTTCAGATGTTATGTTCAACTTCACTCAATTTAATCAATTATGTTATTACTATTACTAGAGATAAAGATTTCTCTTCCTAAAATGATGGCATTTATTAAAGGCACTACCATAGTAAGTACATCTAGCATTTGTGTTCTGACTGTGGGCATGTGAGTTGTGTCGCTCACACTCATTCTGACATATTTATGAAGACTGGCTGAACATCCCCCTCATTTAACTAGTGTAGATTTCAGGGATAAATTACGTCAGTGGAAGGTGCAAAAATATTTGCAACTTTTTTTGCACCAGATACCTAGAATAAATTAATAAAAATTCTCCCTCATTCTGTCTTGATAGGATCTAGGCAGCGAGAAAAGCGCTTAAAGGGCCCCTTGTGACATATGAATAATATTTGGGTAACCATTCCTGCCCAATCAAATCAGAGACGGCATGTGACCAATGCAGCCAATCACTAGCCTCAGTTATTTCCTGCCAGGGACTGTTCATGTCTAAAGAAGGGAACCAGAGCAGGCTGATGACATAAGCAGTGCTTGGGGAAGGCTTCCATTTCAATAGAAGTGAGCCAATTCAAAAACGGCAACGCCGATTGATGAATGAAAGGTATGACTGGAATAGCCTTTCTAAAGATATGCTTAGTTAAAAATCGCTATAGCCAATGATAGACTCCTTTTAAGTTACCAAATTACATATTATGGTTCATGAAAAAAAATGCAAACTTTTTTTATGAACAGCAAATGTGGAGATGTAGAGACTTCAGTTGTTTGATGCGATTGACAGCAGCTGATCCCACAGTGATGGAAGAAAGTACTAAATCTATAGTGAGCTGGTTAGTACTTATTCTGGATCTCTGGACAGCATCTGATACCGTAGCCAACCAACTCCTCCTCACAATGCTCCACTCTATTGGCCTCAGGGAACCCTTTCTTGGTTTACTTCCTATCTTTCTGACAGCTCATTTAGCGTATCATTCACTGGTGCTATTTATTTTCCTCTTTCTCTTGCTGTTGGGGTTCCTCAAGGCTTGACTCCACACAGCCCCTATTGGACAAACCTTCAGATTTGGCTTTCAATACCATCTTTATGCTGGTAACAGCCAGTTATATACCTCATCCTGTGACATCAGCCCTGCTCTACTACCAGTGATTGTCTCTGTGCTAGCCCAATCATCATGTCTTCTCTTTATCTAAAATGACATGACCTGATCACATTGTTCTACACCTCCACACACTACGCTATCCTTCCTACTCTATTCCTTAGAACCTGTACCCTCCTTCTAGAAGTTCCTCTGCACTCCATGCACTTACTATCTGGTGTCTGGTGGCTCATACAACTTCAAGCCCTCTTACATGTGTCTACTAGAGATGAGCGAACAGTAAAATGTTCGAGGTTCGATATTCGTTTCGAGTAGCCCCTCAATATTCGACTACTCGAATACAATGTCGAACCCTATTATAGTCTATGGGGGGAAAATGCTCGTTTCAGGGGTAGGCAACATTTGATCAAATTATACTTACCAAGTCCACGAGTGAGGGTCGGGCTGGATCCTCCGAAATGTCTTCTCCTTGCAGCGTCCCTGCAGCATCTTCCGGCTCTGAATTCACTCTGCCAGGCATCGGGCCTGGGTAGAGCCAACTGTGCATGCCCACAATACAAGCGGACATGTGCAGTCAGCTCTGCCCAGGCCCGATGCCTGGCAGAATGAATCCAGAGCTGGAAGACGCTGCAGGGAAGCTGCACAGAGAAGACTTCTAAAGGTAGGAGAAGAACCAGAATTGATTGGCCGACTGTATAGCATTCTGCCAATCAATGCTGGTTCTGCATCGAACTTTTACATTCGAATAGCGAGTGGTACTTGATCGAGTACGAGTATTTCAAATACCATAGTATTCGATTGAATACCTACTCGATCGAGTACTACTCGCTCATCTCTAGTGTCTACCTATTTCCTCCTCAACCGTGAGCTCTCTCAAGCAGGACCATAACTATTGCTGGATACGTTAATACTTTATCACACTGTGATGTCAAATACTGTCTGTCTATGTACCCTCTGTTTGTAAAGTTCTGCAGAATATGTTGGAACTATCTAAATAAAGTTATTATTATTATTATTTAGAATGGGATAAGATGCAATAAGAAAAATCTAAATATGTCTCTACAAAGTTTACATGAAACTTTTTGAATGCGAGTTTTTACCTCAATCCAGTTCAATGGGAGTCAGGATCAGATTTTTTTAATACTTATTTTCAGGTGGATTGTGACTTGCAAATACCATTGAAAATAATGGAAGCATGAAAAAAATTGCTAAAAAAATCACTAGCTCTTTTTCTGCCTCCTATTCATTTCAATGGGGTTTGCAAGACAGAAGCAAGGTTATGTCGCTTCTATATTCCTCTACCAGTAAAGTCAGCTAGAGGAAAATATCTGCTTCTGACTTGAAATAAATGGAAAAGTTGGGAGGTGTTTTTGCGGAAGATTTTGAAACAGATTCTGTCTCATAATTTCGCCTACAAAAGCTCAGTGTGAACTTGATCTAACAAGGTAATTTTTCAAGGGCAAGGCATTTATTATGGATGTGCATCTACAATTCTAGCCCCTTCTATTTGCATGAAAGCTTTTTTTATTTCTATATCAATGCCAGCATTAAAAGAATCACAGTGCAAACACATTATAAGTATAGAAAGTATAGAAAGGAAATCTGTTGAGGCTATTTTACTATTGCATGCTCGTGCGTACAGATGGAAGCATTCATGATTATAGGTAGATAATATGCATAATGTATGGGCTTGATCTTCAATGTCTCTATAGAATAACAAGAGCAGATCATGCCTCTTTATTATGTATACAGGTTACTTCTAGGTCTGCACAGTGGCAGAGTACTTAGCATGTCTGCCTTGAAGTACTGCGGCCATGGGTCAAATTCCTAACAAGGAAATATTTGCATGGTGCTTGTATGTTCAGGTATAGTTTCCATCCACACTTTAAATAACTTACTTGGAGGATATTTGGCGTCCTATAAAATTGTGCATAGTCTTAGCATTTGTAACAGCAATTAATGTAGATTAAATATTCCAAAGTAACAAAAACCTATTTTAGCAAATGAAAAGAAAACTCTATGTACAGTACCAATAAAATAACTCTTGTTCACCAACCTGCAGGCTGTGTGCTCTCTTCACTTCCTGGTTTTCTTGGCACATTGGTGGGTGGGGTTTCAATTGCTTGGCTATCTGCTATGTTTGCAGTCAGTAATGAGTGATTGGTTGTAAATGCATTACCACAGTATGAAGCTGATGTAGCAGAGCTGGATTTGAGTCAGCTTGCATTACATACAGACTCCTTAGCCCAGCCCTTATCAGCCAAATTCAATTAAACCGGAGCTCCACTACTTGTCGGACATACACAGCTCAGAGCTGCTCCCAGCACTCAGCCCCTCCCTCCCCTCTGAGAGCAGACAGCTACATCACTGAGAGACTGAGCATATAAGCCAGTGGTCCGGGACTCGTGGTCATAGAAATGCAGTGTAAACAATGAAATGAATAAATTAAGATAGTGGCCAAACAAAGCAGTTTTGATAAAGCAATGTATTTAGAAAAAGTCTTAAATGCACATAAACTAGCAGTATAGATAGGATCTTTGCTATGGGACAACCCCTTTAAAGGCTCCTACACAGCACTATTATTGGTTTGGAAGGAATTCTGAACCTGATAAATTCTCCTCAAGGCTGAGGCCTCACGTTGCGGAATTGCAGCTTTTTTTTGTTTTTAAGATTTTTGTTAAATTTTGAAAAATAGACAAATATAAACAATAAAAACAAAATTTCACAGCCAGGATTAAATGATTATCTGGAAATTTCATTGACAACTCCGAGCCCAGCAATGTTTTCTATAAACTATCTACCTCTCTTTAATAAACTTTCCACCTTATCACCCATTCTTCTAATCCCATGATTACCTGGGCGAGCAGAATAACCAGAGTTAATATGATGGTGTTACACATTATTTAATACCTCTTATGCACAGGGGTCATTCCTCTCCCTATTACACACTTTGCTAAACTCCAAAAATTAATTTTCAATTTCATATGGGAGGGAAGGAGATAGAGAGTCAGACTATGCACCATAATGGAAAACACAGCTTTTTTTGTTGCAGATTTTGTTGCGTTCTTTTGCGCCAAAGCCAAGAATGGCTACAAAAGGAATGGGAAATAAATTGGAAGTTCTTATACTTTTACCTTTTGCTCAATCCACTCCTGGCTTTGGCACAAATCCACAGCAAAATCTGCAACAAAAAAGATGCTTTTCTGCAATGAGGGCCTCAGCCTAAAAAAAGCCTTTCTTTTAGGCTGAGGCCCCACGTTGCGGAAATGCAGCTTTTTTTGTTGCAGATTTTGCTGTGGTTTTTTTGAGCCAAAGCCAAGGAGTGGAATTAGCAAAAGAAAAAAGTTATTAGTATTTCTTATATATTTCCTATTCATTTTGTGGCCATTCTTGGCTTTGGCTCAAAAAACTGCAACAAAATCTGCAACAAAAAAAGCTGTGTTTCCACAACGTGGGGCCTTAGCCTTAAAATGTATTTTTAAAAATATATAGAGTATTAGATTATAAACATTTTTCTATAATTTTACTGAGATTTTAGCTGCTTTTACAAAAAAAAAAAAACAAACAAACAAAAAACATGCTCTTTAGCAAACTTGTAACTTGGCCGGCTAGTAAGTGAGCAGAGTAAGTAGAGAGATGCACTAAGACGTTATATGGGAGCTGTACTGTTAGCACTAAGAGCAAGCAGTAGGTCTAGAGACACCTAGAATAACATTAATCTTTCAAAACGTAAAACACTTTTAGCTATGTAGGAAGGCAGCGGCAGGGTAGGCTGCATAGAGACAAGCTGAGCAATCTGCTTCTGGATTGTTGAGTTAGCCATGTTCAGCAAGTATAATATACACAGCATACAGATTTTCCTTAGCAATTCTCAGTTTAAGAGTTTACTAAAAATAAGAACAAATTGTGTAATAAAGTATACTAATAAAATAAAGCGTATGGGCATTATGTTAGAGTGGCCTCCATGTGCAGTCACCAGCTATCCTTGTATTACAAAAGGAGGGCCATTTCTTTGAATGGCTGCCATGTAATACTATATTCACACTGCAGCAGTAGCAGGACTTGACTCAGTAGACTGAAGAAACCATTTTAATCATAACTTCCATAGACTACAAGCACATGAATGTGTGCATATGTGAGTTTATGAAAAAACAATATGGACAGCTCATGTGTTAGGGAAGTGCAAAGAGCAGTTCCCCAGTGCGGTAGATGAACCCTGGAGGAAGGGGCACAAGAGACAGTGAGCCCTGGTCTGAACCCCCCACTGTCCCTTCCTGCTTGCCAGTCCTATCCTATGTAATAAGCGATAACTGGACGACAAAACCCTTCCTACTTACGTGACACACAAAACATAGACAAGACAAACAGCAACAAGGGAGGTCAGCTAGCCAGGGGTCAGTAACAGTCAAGCAATGCAGTGTCAAAATCGATATCCGAAAGAGTAGTCAATAGGGAAAGCCAGAGGTCAAGAATCAGAATACAAGAAATAACAGCAAGAGAAAAGCCAGCACGCACAAGGCAATAGCAAGCACCAATGTGAATGTGAGCCAAGAATAAATAGGGAGGATGAACCCGCCCTGGCCCTGATAGGAAGGCCGGTTGTCAATCATAGGGCAAGACTAAGGCTGCCTTCACATGATGTAAACGCGAGCTGATTTTGTCAAAATACACGTGTAAAAAATGGCTTTGAAGTCAATGGGAGTCTGATTTTTACACGTGTATTTTTTACACGTGTATCTTGACAAAATCAGCTCGCATTTACATCGTGTGAAGGCAGCCTAAGTTTAACTATTAGAGGAGCAGAGGGAAATGAAGTTGAAGGAGATGAGAGTGGTAGGAAATCAATTAACAAGGTAAAGGAATAGGACAATATTGGGTCATTCCATATCAAGTGATCCAAATATGAATATTTTTTTACCTGACGTCTTTATTTATTTATTTTTTTTTTATTTTTATAAACTACTACTTAATTTAATTACAAATTAAAAGTTTAGAATTTTTTTCTTCATCCGTTAATTTTTTACAGACTTCTAAAGTTTTGAAAAAGTGCATATTTTGGCCTGGTATGGCTTTACATTTTTTATCATATTTCGGGCTAGTGCAATTGCTTCTAATCTGGTATTTCGGGAGTTAATGTGAATTTGATCTTTTGAATCTGGTAATGTTGTAAATTATATCTATGCATATTGAGTGGTTCACCACTGAGTTCACAGTACGATTTAAAAAAAAACAAAAACTTTTTTTTTTTTTTTTTTTGGGGGGGGGGGGGGCAAACATATGCTGTAAATTATATGCATGCACATTGAGCGGTTTACCACTGAGTTTATAATGCGATTTCCCTTGCTAGTAAGCAATTACCTCTAATTTGACATTTCAAGGGTTAATGTGTATCTGATGGGTGTGGACTTTTTTGGCTTTATATATGTGTCTTGAACATTCATTTGAATTAAGCTATGAGTAAGGGACGCTAACAATATTTGTCCTGAAACGCGTCAGCCTTTTCTGCCATGTATGGTGATGTATATCCATGTTTTTAATTTGTATATGGAGTAAAAGTTAAGTTTTATAAAACAGTGGATTGCTGAAATTTTTCAAAGTTTTGTCTTATATTCACCTACAACAGTCGGGTATTTTTCTGTGCAACAACACCCTCAAATCCATGCTGTGTAACCAAGTAGAGCGTTAGTTTTTTCTTTTTTGTGTTGAAAAATGCCTGCAGGTTTCCGTTTCCTGCAGTTTTGGGTAGGAAATGGAAACCTGCATAACGGAGACCGGGGTGCAGATGTGAACGATCCCTTACTGACAGAGTTGCTGGCCTTCCATCTGCTCTGAATTCACTGTCTATCCCTGTTCATTCTCAGGGTGAGCACTAATAAATAGAGATGAGCGAGTACTGTTCGGATCAGCCGATCCGAACAGCACGCTCCATAGAAATGAATGGATGCACCTGGTACTTCCGCTTGGACGTAGCCGGCGCGCTTAACCCCCCGCATGCCGGCTACGTCCATTCATTTCTACGCGAGCGTGCTGTTCGGATCGGCTGATCCAAACAGTACTCGCTCATCTCTACTAATAAAGCTTTCTCTTCTGTCCTCTCCTGCTTCTAAGGTAGGGTTCACACTACCATTGGTGTCTGTTAACCCCCCCCCCCCCCCAAAAAAATGGACACCTATCATAATGGACACAAACGGACAGTAACTGATGGCTAGCAGTTAGTGTCTGTTATATGTCCGTTGCCCATAGACCTCAATGGTAAAAAAAAAAACGGACAGAAAAGTCCTGCAATGTTGGATTTTTTCGTCCGCTTGAAAAAACGGACATGGTTGTAAACAGACACTAAAGGACATAAAATCCCATTGAAATGAATGGAAATTGCAAAAGCACCAGCGAGTGTCTGTTGCTAAAATCTTGTATGGACAATAACCATGGACACTGCTGAGCGGACACCGACGGTAGTGTGAATGCCCCCTAAGCTGTAAGGCAGGGTTCACACTAGCATTGGTGTCTGACAGCTAGTGTCCGATGCTAATGTCCGCGCAAGATTTTTCAAGCGGACAGCTAAATCCTACATGTAGGTTTTTGCTGTCCGCTTGAAAAATCGGACATCTTTGTGAACGGACACTTAAGGACAGACAAAGACTGTAAAGAACGCACATTATGTCCCATTTAAATCAATGCAAAATGTAACGAACACAGTTAGTGTCCGATGCTAATGTACGCACAAGATTTTACGCGAACATTAGCATCGGACACTAGCTGTCGGACACCGACGGTAGTGTGAACGCCCCCTAACATAATAAAATAATACAGTAATATCTAAAACTCATGGATTATTTGGTAAATATAGACCCCGCACTTTTAGACCACAGGCTAAATAGATCTGAATTCAATATTTTCGGATTGACACTGTAATAGTTATACTTTAAAATATGATCCCATCGCGATCCCAACTTGAATTTTGCGTTTGCGTTCGCATGGGTAAATTATTAACAAAGATACTCTTGTGATATATCTGGTGAAATCCTATATTGTTCTGAGTAGAATGGTGTTTATGAGTTATGAGGAGAAATGTAAAGGCAGGCAACACAGAAATTCACACTTTTTCTGAACTTTGAAAATCAATTAAAAATCAAAAAAAATTTCTAGAATTTTTTTTCCTTCACATTTTGCATCCTCTGACACACTATTACCAAATAACAAAATCTCAAAAGAATTAAAAATATAGAGGTAAAAATCATTGGTTCACTTCACATGGAATGACCCTGTTCAGACAATGCAAAATGAACCCAAAAGAAGAAATCACAGCCAAACACGTCTCCTGCGCCGCAGCATGTGACCGGATGATGACACCAAAGATGTTACATCATGATTGATATCTTATATAATCCATATCATTCATTAACCCAGGCCACAAATAGAACAGTGATAGGACCTGCCCTGAGATTTGCCCCTGGACTCATGGACCCCCATACGGACTTGTGATAATACACAAGGCACGGGGTATAAGAAATGAATGACTCATTGTGCTAGATATTACAAACATAGCTAGCACGTTCTTGTGCATGCAGGCTTAAACTAGGTCTTATATGTTGAGTTACTTGAAAGCCAAAGTTACTAGCCAACTATTGTATCTCTCTTCACAACTTGCACTGCCAGTTGTCATACCAAACTTTTCTTTGGCTTCAGTTTCTCAAGGCTAAACCCGTTTTTCCCAGTCAAGCTATACATTGTACCTTATAGTAAGTCTACAATGCAATAAAACCCATTCTTGGTAAAGCAACTTTGAACAAAAGCTTGAGTAATAGAAAATATGCACATAATATATTGTCTGCGTGATAGTCTCCATCTCGCACATTCTAACGTCTCACAAAGATATATGATGATTATTTTCAAGTTTCTGTTCAACTCAATTAACTAACCTAGAGACGCGGCATTTCAGAATTGTATCTGACATCAATTATGTTTTTCATTTCTACAAATTACTAAATTTGTTCTGTGGATCTAATCCCACTTGACATATTATACAATATGATTTCGTGGCAGCGTATAAAAACAAGTTTGCATATTTGGTGCGGTGTTACTGGATATCTTTATACCTCATTTAATCACATCAGTGGAGCAGAAACCTTTCTAGTACTTTGATGATTCAATTGTTTTTCGAGGGTTTCATGGTAAATTAGCTGTCTTATCATGAGCTCCACAATGAATCTTCTAGCTGGAAGTCTATGGGATAAATATTATCTATATTGTAGAGCTATACTAAGAACATTTTATCTCTATCTCAGGGGATCTTACATTGCTGGAACCCCACCAATAACAGGAAGGGGGGGGGAGGGGTCCAATGGCTACCATTTAAATGTAGTGCTGATGGTGCTGACATTGTTTTCAAAGTCTATAGGACTGATAAAGATAGGTGATCACTATAAATTAGTCTCATAGCCCTTGAAAGGAGTGGGATCTGGGGGTCTGCCTCTGTTCCCTCTAGCTTTGTGCTCTAGGAATAAAAGATAAAAAAAAATGCCACACTCTGCAGACATGTATAGCTGTTATTGTTATTGACTTTATTGGATGTTGTTTTAACTCTGTGCTTTCCACAGTATATATAATCCATCCTGTGATTAAGGACCACACTGGTCCAAAATGCATAGACATGGATTATCATGGCTGTATTGCTCCCTTTATGATGTTTTACTAATAAAGAGGAAATATTTATTTCAAGTCTTGGATAACTTCATATTCCCGGATTATACACTTACTGCAGAGCCAGCAGATCCACCTTGCACTTAAACAATGGAACAGGCGTTACACTTACATACACTACAGAGCAGTAAGCACTTCTGAACTTTCCTTTTTTCCATACTTTCCAGAGTACTCAACTTAGAGGGACTACTCATAGACAATCCATAACACATTGTTTAAAAATTTTGGGTTTGGCCAGAAGAGGATGGCAAGGGACCACTGGATACTAAAAGGGAGTCCAGGAGAGGTAAGGCAAGGTCCAACTCCACTGGGCCTCCACTTATTATACTTTGGGGTCTGAAGGGTTTGGACCGAAGCAAACAACTCAGTTCTCTGTATTTGTACACCAAATTACTGAAGATCCCATTCCCTTGAGTCAGAGCTAAGCTGCAGTGACTCAGTTCGGCCACTACACACAGGATAAAGCTGTCTACTTCCTGCTCCATTCTCTGTTTATCACCAATCTGATATTGAAGACCAGTCCTTAAGATAGTTTATCAATAATTTTAGCCCTGAAAACCACTTTATGGTTATGGGTTTCCCCACACTTAAGACTATGAATGTTAAAATACTCCTAACAGATCCATATTTCAACCTATGAAACACTGACAAAGTCAGTTTTCAATTATATGCTCATCTTTGGTCAAATGCCACCCTTGCCAAAATTTCACTGTAGTATTCATAAATTTATAACTCACCATGAAAATTATGATTCAGGGTGGATTTGGTCACAAGGGAGTTGCCCCATGATTTCGAAAAAAATCTATATCCTTCTAGAAGTGTACTGATATCACAAAATGTTGTTACAGCTACAACCTAACCAATGGCTATGACCAACCAATTTCCCATCTTTAAATCTAACTTTGTTGTCTTTACTTTGCCATCCTCCTTGCACCACGATGTGTAAGGTTCATGAAGATTATATACATTCCTCTAATTGTATATACTGTACACATGACTGGTCAGATGGACACACATAGGCGTCACATAATTAGGTACAAATGTGTTAAATATTCCTAATCTTGGTTAGACATAAGAGTCCTGACTTACCCTTGTGTGCGTCCGAATGTGCATCTTTAATCCGTCATTCTTGCTGAAGGCCTTGTCACAGTAAGGACACTGGTAGGGGCGCTCACCTGCAAACAAGATAAGCATCAAAATTACCATATGCAAGCCATGGATAGAAAACACTACCCTGACACATCAGGAAGGCACAGCATGACTATGTCAAAGGAGGCACATTCTTCTAGCCTGAGGTTCATGTTCATTTACGAAAAGAGTGAAAAAGAGAGCACAGATCTGAGCTTTTAAAAATGTCACATAAAGAACAAAAGAACACACGGGCTACATGCTGGGCTGGATCAAAGCTCCTCTTCCTGTTGCCTGATGTGTTCTAACAACATATGAATGCATGCAGTGATAGGCAAGGCAAATATTACAGTCCGGTAAAGGAGTGAATTATGAGCCATTTTGTTGTGGCTAGTAGGGATTTTTTTTTAATTTGCTGCAATGATACACTTCATTCTTAAGGAGTGCTAACATCTCCACACATCTGCTGAACATTTCTGCCATCTGGATTAGAAACATCACATTTAATTACTATAATCAATTTCTTCTCCCGCTCTCTAGTTAACCAATGTACATTTACTCACAGATATGTTACAAGGCAGTTTTATGCAATCTTGGAAATCATGAATGTTAGACCAATTCTACTTGAAGTAGATTAGATAAAATACAAGAAAATGACTTTTTATAAAACTATAACTTGAATCAAGTCTTTAAAGGACATATTGGTAAAGGTATTTTTCCCTTTAAAGTCTAAAATGGACAGGTTAAGCAGTTCCAGGCAGTACCAACAAAAATGTCAGTAGCCATGAAGAGTGGTTCAAAGCACAATTTATCCAATCTAAGGTGTTTATGTCCCATGGCTCAGCTCTGGATCGCCCCCTGCACAGTTCGAGGCCTTGTATGTCAATTCGTGATATACACAAATTGTGGGATGGAATCTAGTGAGGTCAAGGAATGCTCTGATGAAGCAGGCACCTGGAAATTCCCAATCTCAGCTATGACAGTGATTTATAGTATTGTCATACCTGATTATTCACAAAAAAGATGAGAACAGGTCTTTGTTTTATGTATTTATATTGTAATAGCCATATATGTAGGAATAGCATCAACTGTAGGGAACAATTTCATGAGGATTGTAAGAATTTGTGTTTTAAAATAAAGGAAACATTTGCAAAAGATATAAGTTGTGGCTCAATGAGTAGAGTGTTCCCTGGGTTTGGATCTGATCAAAGATAACATTTGTACATTCTCCCAATGATTGTGTGGGTTTCCTCTCACACTCCAAAGATATAGTGAATTTAGATTGTGAGTTTTAGTGGGGAAAGTGAGTCATGACAATGTCATAAAGTGTTGCACTATATACCATATATACTCAAGTATAAGCTGACCCGAATATAAGCTGAGACCCCTAATTTTACCACAAAAACTGGGAAAACTTATTGACTCGAGTATAAGCCGAGGGGGGGAAATCCATCATCGCAGATAAAAAGTCTGGTCATGTGCATTGCAGATCAGTAACTCCATGGGGATCATAGTAATAGCAGTTAACCCTATCATGTCCCTCACATTAACCCCCTGTGTGCCTCACATAAGAGTTACTGATATGTGGGACATATGTAGGTAATAATTAGGTATCTTCATAATTAAGGTCCTTCATTAGTACCCTCATGGGGCACATAGGGGTTAATATGAGGGACATGATGGGGTTAACTGTTATTAATGTGAGGCACATGGAGTTACAGAAACTATATTAATAACCCCAAATGCCTGACGTTACTAGGCAAAGTAACTAAAAGAAGGTCCCTGTGTGTGTCACTTTACTGTAGCTTCCTCTCCTCCATACAGCAGACTTCTTCCATAAGACACAATGAATCCTGGCCACTCATCTGCAGGGTAGATGCTATATCCTAATGTGATAAAGGACCTCTGATGACGTCATGACCATGTGATCGGACTCTGGTGTGGGCGGAGCTACTAGGATTTAGACCAGGGGTCTCAAACTCGCGCCCCGCGGGCCACATGTGGCCCCCGAACAATTTTGTGCGGCCTGCACAAGCCTAGGGACGCCGTATCCGAGTTGAATACATTGCGAGATGATTATATCCACTAGCCGCTACATTCCGGCTAGTGGACATATAGGCGCGATGTGATGTTGTCACATCATCACATCGCGCCTACAGGTCTATTAATGAAACTGCAGAGCGCGGCGGGGGAGCGTTGGATGGTGAGTATAAGTGTTTTTTTGTGTGTTTAAGAGGACCTTTCACCATTTTGCCCACAGGCAGTTCTATATACTGCCAGAAAGCTGACAGTGCGCTGAGTTCAGCACACTGTCGGCTTTCCCGATGTGGGCCCAGTGTGAAGAGCTTACGGTCAGGTACCGTAGCTCTTCTATGGTCAGAAGGGCGTCCTTCTTCACAGCACAGCCAATCGCGCTGTGCTGTGAGAGCCGGGAGGAACGCCCCCTCCCTCCCTGATAATGCTCGTCTATGGACGAGTACTGCGAGCAGATGGAGGGGGCGTTCCTCCCGGCTCTCACAGCACAGCGCAATTGGCTGAACTCAGCGCACTGTCAGCTTTCTGGCAGTATATAGAACTGCCTGTGGGCAAAATGGTGAAAGGTCCTCTTTAAACATTGAGGTGGAATGAAGGGGCTCATGACACTGGGGGCAGACGAAGGGAGGGGGGAGAATGGCATGACACTGGGGCAGAAATGGAGGGACATGAATCTGGGGGAAGAGATGGGGGGGACATGAATCTGGGGGCAGAGATGGAGGGGACATGAATCTGGGGGCAGAGATGGAGGAGACATGAATCTGGGGGCAGAGATGGGGGGACATGAATCTGGGGGCAGAGATGGGGGGACATGAATCTGGGGGCAGAGATGGGGGGACATGAATCTGGGGGAAGAGATGGGGGGACATGATTCTGGGGGCATAGATGGGGGACATGAATCTGGGGGCAGAGATAAGGGGACATGAATCTGGGGGCAGAGATGGAGGGACATGAATCTGGGGGCAGAGATAGAGGGGACATGAATCTGGGGGCAGAGATGGAGAGGACATGAATCTGGGGGCAGAGATGGGGGGACATGAATCTGGGGGCAGAGATGGGGGGACATGAATCTGGGGGCAGAGATGGGGGACATGAATCTGGGGGCAGAGATGGGGGGACATGAATCTGGGGGCAGAGATGGGGGACATGAATCTGGGGGCAGAGATGGGGGGACATGAATCTGGGGGCAGAGATGGGGGGACATGAATCTGGGGGCAGAGATGGGGGGACATGAATCTGGGGGCAGATGAAGGGTGTATATGTAACTGGGGGAAAGATGGAGGGGGGACATATAGTTTACGGGTGACTGTAGGAGGATTATACAGTGTGGGGGCACATGAAAAATGAATGGGCGGAGTCAACATAAAAGTGGGTGGAGCTAAATTTGCCGTGGTGCGGCCTGCCGACTGGCTGGGATCTTGCTCTGCGGCCCACATGCTGAGTTGAGTTTGAGACCCCTGATTTAGACTCAACCTTATCTGCAGATGTTACATATCAGTGGCTACAGGACCTTTGATGACTTCACAGTGACCTCATGACAAGCCAATCCCAGAGCAGTAGCACTAAAGGACCTCCCCCTTCCAGCTTTCTGTGCTCCGTGGACCCTGACTCGTGTATAAGTCGAGGAGAGCTTTTTCAGCAAGAAAAATGTGCTGAAAAAGTCGGCTTATACTCATATATACTGTATATATATATATATATATATATATATATATATATATATGGTAAGCAAGAGAAATACATTTTAAAAAATGTTTAAATAATATTAGAACAAAAATGATGTATGAAAGATTTTAGAGGAGGGGCGACACAGTGGCTCAGTGGTTAGCACTGCAGCCTTGCAGCGCTGGGGTCCTGGTGTTAAAATTCCGCCAAGGGCAAAAAACCATCTGCAAGGAGTTTGTATGTTATCCCCGTGTTTGCATGGATTTCCATCCCATATTCCAAAAAAAAGACATACTGATAGGGGAAAAAAAATGTACATTGTGAGCTCTATGTGGGGCTCACAATCTACATTTAAAGTAAAAAAAAAAAAAAAAAAAAAAAAAAAAGATTTTTCACTAGTAGGACTGACTTTTTCAGTTTAAACAATGTAAAACTCTCTGGAAAGTCATAGATCTGAACACTCTGTACAATCTCAGATTGGCAGATTGATACATGCTAAGAGACAGTGTAAGTAGTGCTACTAACACTTTCTTTCTTTCTCACACAATTTCGTTCTATAATACAATACTTTCCAGTAAAGCTGTGTTCACAAGATGTGATCTTATTAGAAAACTGTATGTGATTTATGAAACCAAAAATGTACATTTTGCATGATGCTGATGATCAAACAATCACATTTATTGCAGGGGAGAGGAACACATGTTGCGCGTTTCCTTTACTCTCCCTATACATCTACCGTGCTTCCAGCCCATCATTGTCCATAAAATCTTACCCACAGTCACGGAAGAATGCCTGTCCAATAGAGACAAGGAGAGGTTTGAAGAGTCCAGAAAAAACAAATAAAAATGTGTTTTTCTGCCGGTCCCTGTTGCTGCTTCTGATCACTGATGTGATCATCTAGATGTATGATGCACAAGATGGCTTCTCAGGTGATCAGGACCAGCCCGCACATCTTCATGGCTGGTCTGGCAGTCAATAAAGTTTTGACAAATGCTGCAATCATGAGTAATGACATCACATTTATAGTGGCCATGGGTAATGGTAATGGCCATTGTTATGACCAGTAAAGAAGTGATTGTAATAAGGATTGTGTTGCTCACACGATTTTATGTGGAGTCAATGAGAAAAATTAATTTCAGCTAATTTTCTTGTCTATTTGTCAAAAAAAGTCTCGAAAACACGTTTAGGCTAAAAGTCCTCACATTGTGGAAGTGCAGTGTTTTACACTACCAGCATAATGAATGAGAGTTTGGATAATCACATAATGTGAAAAAAAAAATTAGCAGAAAAGCTGGGGGTTTAAAAAAAAAACCATGTGCATGGTAATTTTAGGTGCAGAATCGCAAGCATTTTCTTTATGGATTTCAAAGGGGAAGGAAAAAATAAGAGTAAGAAATGCAGCAAAAACTCAATAAGAAACATTGGGGGGAAAAGGCAACTTTTTTTTAGTATGTTCTGATTTGTGGGGCCTTATCTTTCAGAAATACATCATCTGACAGCATTTGCCACCCTGAGTATTTGGTTTATCCAAATTCTTTCAGCCATTCTAAAGTTATAAGCCCCATTGGTGTTTATGCAAATTAGGGTCTGTTGAAATACGGCACACAGAAACAATACCCTGATAGTAACCACAGTGTTGCCGCCCACTTTGCTAATAGATCCTACTTTGCATAAGCACTATCAGGGATTACATGTTTGGAACGGATGAACGATCTGGATAAACAAAACTCCAAAATGCTCAGGGTGACAGCTGATGACAGGTTCTCATTAAACAACAAATTATTTTCTCATGACATATTGCATTAAAGAATGATATGTAATATATTAGGCCAGCTCACTTTAGGCAAAACACAATGGTGGAATTTATTAAACCCTGCACATTAGAGCTTACTGAGCAAATTTGAGCCAAAATTTATGACATTTTGGAGTTTTATACCATTCACTTCATTTTTGAAAAGCGGGTGAGAAAGTCGGTGTGGTTAGTCAAGTTATTCTGGACGTCTCTACACCAGACTTATGAAATTACTTTTTAAAACATCGCAAAAATGATCACAATGTTACTGCAGTGAGCGGGTGGTATAGAAAACGGAGTCACAATTCAGAACATTAGTGTATTCACATGACAGTGATGTGTTCACTCGGTAGTTATAAATTGGCCATTTTACATCCATTCTATTTTTGATAGCCGAGTGTCATCCATTTTGCATCCATTTTATTAAAAAAAAAAAAAAAAAAACAGCATAAGAATTTCATGGGTCTTTTTTTTCTCTCAACTCTGTAATCTGTTTTTAACGGAAGCGAAACTGACATAATTCTATTTTACCTTCATTGAAAAGGGATCCATTGTATCCATAATAAAAATTACAGTAAAAAAAAAAAGGAGAGGGGTTCTCCCTGTCAACCCGATCATGGTATTCTAAGGGGCTGCCATGACAGCCAGAGGTCTCAGCTTATCTTCCAGCTCTTCCATGTACAGAAGCCTATTATCACGAGCCAGAGATTGGATATCAGAGTAAAACTGACATGTACATTACTCTAAAACATAGAAGTACTGCAGAGTATTACAAAAGCGATCAAGTGATCATATGTTGTAGTGGCACCGGTAAAAAAAATGTATAAAAATTTCTAATAAGATGTTTATAAATATTAAAAAAGCGGAAAAAAAATCAAGTAATAAATTGCCCTTTTTCCAGAACACAGTTTTTTATGTTATAAATAAAATACTAAACAATATTAAACAAAGCTATACATGAATTTATATTACTGTATCAGAAATCACCCAAACTAAAAAGTTATCATGTTAATCAAGCTGTCATATAGAAAAATCAAAAGAGAGGGATGAAAAAGCAAAACAGTATCCCCCATCTTGAAGGACTAAATATAATGTGTTATTATTTATATCCTGAAAAGTTGTACTATTTTAATATATGTTTTTTGTATCATTGCCTCACAATTTCTAGATCTCTATTTGTTGTTATTAATCGTTTACTTCCAGTGGACAAAATTAATCCATAGTCATGTAATGAACAGTGCATGGTCATGTGATGGACTGCCCATGGTTATGTCATGGACTCTCCATGGTCATGTGGTGGACTCTCCATGGTCATGTGGTGGACTCTCCATGGTTATGTGATGGACTGTCCATGGTCATGTGATGGACTGTCCATGGTTATGTGATGGACTGTCCATGGTCATGTGATGGACTGTCCATGTTTATGTGATGGACTGTCCATGGTCATGTGATGGACTGTCCATGGTCATGTGGTGGACTGTCCATGGTCATGTGATAGACTGTCCATGGTTATGTGATGGACTGTCCATGGTCATGTGATGGACTGTCCATGGTCATGTGGTGGACTGTCCATGGTCATGTGATGGACTGTCCATGGTCATGGACACAGGTACCCATCTGACATGACTAGACAGAGCTCTTATTACTATGATGAGACTGTAATACCTGTGTGTCTAAGATATGACCATGGACTGATATTTATTACACTGATAGTACAGACTGAATGACAGCAAACAGAAATCTAGAAAACCAGAAGGAATTTATACAGAAAGTATATTGGAAAATTGTAGAACTTTCCATTATACAAATAATAACATGTATATGCTTAAACTGGACAACCACTCTAAGCTTTATTCATTCCATGAGACCTGGTATTTCTCATACATTCTTGCAAATATGGCTGATGGATGCTGTATGTGTATTTGGATGAACCATGTTGCTCTACTTATATATATGTCATGAACTGGACATTTATTTCAGGGTGTTTTCACATGCTCTTTCTTGACTACAATGGGATTTCAGTCACTTGCCTTGTGAATACAGTGGTTTCTCTCCCACGCTACTATGTGTTCGTGATCAATTCAAGACCATCTCAAAAAGCCTGAAAACCTACAGACAAAGAACCGGTGGGGATAAGGAGTGATGATGGGCAGAAGGATTGTCAGTCTTAATTAGTCTAAGTAGGGGATGGGAATAGAAGTGGTGGTTACTAGAGGCAGACACAGCAGTTTTATTACATCAGCCAACATAGATTCTAATCCAATACTGAATACAATACTTTACTAATGTTCACCAACTACAGCTATTAGTATGTAGTCTTCATTCTACAAGACATAGGTATACAAAAACGTAGGGAAAAAGTAGAAAATGCTGAATAAAATGCATGATTTGTTTATTTTTGTTCTCCTGGTTAATTTGGTCTTTTTCTTTTTTACAAACCGTTCACCCATTGAAAAGATGTGGTCCCTGGAAAGTTATATGTAAATTAGCTCTGATTCTCCATGTAGGTGGGAACATTATGTTTATCTATGAAAAAATAAAAGTGGTGGCGGCCATGGTAGTGGTGGTGGTGGCGATGGAGGAAGCCGTGGTGGTGGTTGTGGTGGCGGCAGCGGTGATGTTGATGGTGGTGGTCGCGGTGGTGGTGGAGGAAGCTGTGGTGGTGGCGGTGGTGGTAGTGGTCCCGGTGGTGGTGGAGGAAGCCGCGGTGGTGGAGGAAGCCATGGTGGTGGTGGTGGAGGAGGCCGTGGCGGTGGTGGTGGAGGAGGTCGTGGTGGTGGCCAGGGTCACGGGGGTAGGTGCAGGCCAGGATCGCCTGGGGAGGGGGGGGCGGTTGGCCAGGGGGTGAACGAGGGGGAGGGCAAAGAAGGGAGGCCTTGGTCCCTTTGGAGGGGCCCGCCGGGTTCATGCATGGAGGGAGAAGGGAGCCATGTGTCGCGGTGACCACAGGGCAATGGGGGGGGGGAGGGCTGGGGCTGCGCTGCAGGTGTGTCACGCACCAGGGGAAGGGGGCCGCGGACGAAGTCGTGGGTATTGCTAATATATATATATATATATATATATATATATATATATATATATATATATATATATATATACAGTCATATGAAAAAGTTTGGGCACCCCTATTAATCTTAATCATTTTTAGTTCTAAATATTTTGGTATTTGCAACAGCCATTTCAGTTTGATATATCTAATAACTGATGGACACAGTAATATTTCAGGATTGAAATGAGGTTTATTGTACTAACAGAAAATGCGCAATATGCATTAAACCAAAATTTGACCGGTGCAAAAGTATGGGCACCTCAACAGAAAAGTGACATTAATATTTAGTAGATCCTCCTTTTGCAAAGATAACAGCCTCTAGTCGCTTCCTGTAGCTTTTAATCAGTTCCTGGATCCTGGATAAAGGTATTTTGGACAAACAATTCAAGTTCAGTTAAGTTAGATGGTCGCCGAGCATGGACAGCCCGCTTCAAATCATCCCACAGATGTTCAATGATATTCAGGTCTGGGGACTGGGATGGCCATTCCAGAACATTGTAATTGTTCCTCTGCATGAATGCCTGAGGATTTGGAGCGGTGTTTTGGATCATTGTCTTGCTGAAATATCCATCCCCGGCGTAACTTCAACTTCGTCACTGATTCTTGAACATTATTCTCAAGAATCTGCTGATACTGAGTGGAATCCATGCGACCCTCAACTTTAACAAGATTCCCGATGCCGGCATTGGCCACACAGCCCCAAAGCATGATGGAACCTCCACCAAATTTTACAGTGGGTAGCATGTGTTTTTCTTGGAATGCTGTTTCTTTTTGGACGCCATGCATAACGCCTTTTTTTATAACCAAACAACTCAATTTTTGTTTCCAAAATGAAGCTGCCTTGTCCAAATGTGCTTTTTCATACCTCAGGCAACTCTATTTGTGGCGTACGTGCAGAAACGGCTTCTTTCTCATCACTCTCCCATACAGCTTCTGTTTGTGCAAAGTGCGCTGTATAGTTGACCGATGCACAGTGACACCATCTGCAGCAAGATGATGCTGCAGCTCTTTGGAGGTGGTCTGTGGATTGTCCTTGACTGTTCTCACCATTCTTCTTCTCTGCCTTTCTGATATTTTTCTTGGCCTGCCACTTCTGGGCTTAACAAGAACTGTCCCTGTGGTCTTCCATTTCCTTACTATGTTCCTCACAGTGGAAACTGACAGGTTAAATCTCTGAGACAACGTTTTGTATCCTTCCCCTGAACAACTATGTTGAACAATCTTTGTTTTCAGATCATTTGAGAGCGGGCTGTCCATGTTCGGCGACCATCAAACTTAACTGAACTTGAATTGTTTTGTAGAAAGAAATGGTCCAAAATACCTTCATCCAGGATCCAGGAACTGATTAAAAGCTACAGGAAGCGACTAGAGGCTGTTATCTTTGCAAAAGGAGGATCTACTAAATATTAATGTCACTTTTCTGTTGAGGTGCCCATATTTTTGCACCGGTCAAATTTTGGTTTAATGCATATTGCGCATTTTCTGTTAGTACAATAAACCTCATTTCAATCCTGAAATATTACTGTGTCCATCAGTTATTAGATATATCAAACTGAAATGGCTGTTGCAAACACCAAAATATTTAGAACTAAAAATGATTAAGATTAATAGGGGTGCCCAAACTTTTTCATAGGACTGTATATATATATATATATATATATATATATATATATATATATATATATAAAAAATTTTCTGAAAAACAGCTAGCTTTCTATGGAGATATCCCATTGAGAAACTTTATGTCCACTGCTGCAATGCCTGCTACTGACACCTATACACAATAATATGTTCTGCTAGGATATGGATCAGCTGCACATCACCAATAACTATGTAATAGTCTGGAATACATCTGCTCTTCCACCTTTGGCCAGTTTCTTGACCACCTCACTAACAGTGTGGAGGCATTTGCAGCAAACCAAACAATTGCAGTTTGTTTATATTAGAGTCGACATAAGCCATATGGCTGAATATAAAGCAAGCATTGTGTTAGACACAGCTAAGTAAGTGTTAATCGATGTCAAGTTTATTTTATATAGCAAATATTAACTCTGATAGTTTGAGATGTTCCAAATTGTAATATTTCTAATAGTCACGCCATAGCCAATAAACTGCCTCTGATGATCCATCTTTGCCTGAAAAAGACTGCAAAGCATCAAGATACCAAGCGAGTCAAGCATTTTTTTTTCCCTATATCTGACTTGTAGACAAGAAAGTGGGATGACTGCATGCTGGGAGTAAAAGGGTGATGTAAGGAGACAGAGGGAGAGAAAATATAATGGATTTAGTGTCTCACCACAGCTGACCTTAAAAGTCTTTGAAGGCTAACAAGCCTGAAAGACACTTCAGGAAAGAAAAGCTCTTCTCGCAGACTAAGAAAAGTTACCTGGTCAAAAACCTATTAATCATCCCAACAACACTTGTGTTAAATATTCTACAAAGAGGCCATGGCATGAAATTCTGTGTTCTGAATTAGACATTCTACATCTTACTAGTAAAGCCACATGCCATGCTTCCGCATATGTTTCTAG
This sequence comes from Leptodactylus fuscus, assembly GCF_031893055.1. Lineage (NCBI taxonomy): Eukaryota > Metazoa > Chordata > Amphibia > Anura > Leptodactylidae > Leptodactylus > Leptodactylus fuscus. The sequence goes on from NC_134265.1 coordinate 265,646,568, forward strand.
CAAATTACTAAGAGCCTTGGATAAGCAGCATGTGTTCATATAGGAGAAATCCATAAGCTTTGTTTACCCAGTGCTGACATAAACAAGGCTTGAAAGCAATGGAGAGTGGTCACATGAAAAATGTTATCTTATTAAACGAAAACAGGGACCACGTGTTGCTTGGGTCTGAAAACTATTATAAATGTCTTTCTGATATGAATCGCACAGTTAATGGGGAATAATAGCCACATCTTTAACATCTTTCATCAGATGCCAGTGAGAAGAGATATGGTAACTCAATAGTTATGTGTTCCCTGTGATAAGCCTTTGCTTTGATCACCTTACATACACCCCTGGTCCCTCCACGGCTATAGTCAAGGAGAACTTTTCGCGGACGTTACTCAACAACTCAACATACATTCTCATAAGCAAACAAACGCTATGTTTCCAGTCAACTGCAATAGATATAAATGTCATATAGGATAACATAAATATAAATGTCATATAATCTAGTCTAGTAGCTAAATGTTTATCACAGGAATTAATAAGGTAAGGTCAGGATGGAAAATACTATTTTTGTTTTGAATGCCTAGCGATAGAATAGGCCGATTAGTTTACTACCAAAACATGGCATAGACTTAGTTTCCTTTACTTGTGTAATATATAAGTTACAGTAAGCAGAATTATTAACATTTATATAACTATGTAATTCAAAGGATGTCTGTCACCAGAACCTAGCATATCAACCCAGTATATCAGATATATGATGTCACAGTAATGGTGGGCTGTGATACATGGTCACACTCCTGCTGTCAGGACTGGAGATAGCACCGAGACAGTTTAGCCCTGTTTGTTTCAATTGTCAATAGCACTAAGGGCTTACACTGACAGTTAAATATGGGGATACCGTCACTCCCTAGGGAGAGATCACGTTGTAGGTGTGTTGCCAAGTCAGTATCCCAACTGTGGACAGCACCGTTTCGATCTGATTAGATCTCATCAACACAACCTAGGGAGAACTGACTTGGCAGAGGTGAGAACTCTAGAAGTCTCTCACCTCTGCCAAGTCAGTTCTCCCTAGACTGTGCTGATTAGATCCAATCAGATCGAAACGGCACTGTCCACAGCTGGGATGCTGACTTGGCAAAATCCCGCATCATTGCAGCAAAGGCTTGTTGGAAAGTTGGGCATGATGTTCAAGGGAGCTTCCCATAGAGGGCAGCATACAGAGGCATGGTTTTCCTATTTACATCTTGGGAAACACATTTGCATATTCTTCCCATGACAATTAAATAGTAATTTAGACTATTATCCAAGCCGTTGACTCATATAAACAATCAATCACATCTATTTCCCTAGTACAATTAAATAAAAAGTAAAATTAAAGCAATGAAATGCAATAAATCACCGTCCCAAAAAATAAAAAAAATTCAAACCTCATAACAACCAAACATATTGTGTACCAATTGTGCATATATCAATGAGCTAGTTAGTCTATTGTGAACTGTATTGGGTGATGTCTACTGTACTGAACACTGTCTATCATACAGCTTGTGCTGATGCATTGTGTACTAACTATGGTAGAATTGGAAACATACCAAAATTCATACAACAAAGAAATTAAAGAAAAATTAGAGAAATGGAGAAATGGTAATGTATCACTTGTTCTATAAGAATATAGTTAGAACTTAATATTGCACTATAAGACATAACACTGTGGTACAAGCTACTACTAATAGTCATAAGAATAATACTAATTTCTAGATAACATAATAAATATGTATGTAACAGCAATATGTCAGAGAGTCTGTGTGGTACTGTCTCTAACAAGTCTTTGGCATGACACATTTGGCACAATGTGGTTTTAAGTATTTAGAGATATTTGATTTCATAGATACCTGCATATAAATGCGCACATAGTAGATAACATCTTGGAAATGTATAGTCCCAGACAAGTGTATAATGTCAATTTAGCACACTATCTGTGTTGACATAGCACTGACATAAATTAAGTATGAAGTGTTGAGGTGGATTCGTGAATGAAATATGAGCAACAGCCCCAAAGAGCAATACCTCTGGTGATAACATATCATCATATGACTTACAACTTGTCATCACTACGTACAGTATACATATGGTACACAACAGTATACACCCAAAGGATTGAAAACATTATGTATAAGGTTTCTTATCACAGCTTGAAATCTTCATGAAAGCAAATGAATAACATATATATTTTGTTTTTTAAAAAGTCATAAAGTGTTACAATGGGATTTATTCACCTATGTGAAACCTGAAGGATCTGACTTCACAGTTTGGTCTGTAACATATTACCCATGCTGTGATATTTACTATACAGTATGTTGCACGCTGAACTTCTTCTCTGTTGTTTTATACGCGAAAAAAAACACATGTAGGCAACGCTCACATAAATAAATCATACAGACATCAGATGAAGATGCAGAATTGAAAACAAGAGTTTTTCTCTTTAGAAGAATACCTTTTACTCTTTACCATGTGTATAGCATGCTACAATATATTTCCCAAATATTCATGTACTAATATGATTTTACAGAGATTGCATTGGGGTGGTGCTAAATATTTCTTGTATATTACATGATGTGAGCTCATTCTATGTTCCTTAAAGGGGTTTTCAAGATATACAGTAACAAAATTCAGCTAACAGTATGAAAGTGAATCATAGAAAAATAATACTCGGCTGTTCAATCTCTTGCCACTCCAATACTGCCACTCTGGTGCCCATGCTGGTTTTTATATGCGCCCCTCCATACTTCCATGTGGCTTCAGTAGTCAATCATTGACCTCAGAGGTTTATTCTATACATGCTATCTGGCCTATGTCATCATCTACATGGTGATGGACCCCAGGAGGGGTGTTCTTTGTTAACTTTTTAAAATCCCAGGCAACTCCTGTGATTGTGAGGAATCTGAAATGATCACTCTTTCCAGCCTTCACACTATATTTTGAAAGGGCCTGAACAGCCACAGAGATTGTTTTTGTGATTTTCTTTGGCATGCCATCATTAAGAATCCAGAGATTTTTACAAACCCAATTAAGATGTAAGGAACTATGCCACATATGACTATACCCATAGAAATGTTCTAAAACACAGAACTGGATAATAAGAGCCTATTTACTGTGCAAACAATGGCCTAGCTCCCAGGATAGCAGACATAGCAGCTGCTATGGGCCCAACAACTAAGTGGCTCCAGTTCTACTGAGACCACGGCTATAATTTGTGATAACTTAGAGGGAGACAACGCAAACTGAATGTATGTCCATCATGTTACTAGGATGCCCTAATACCTGCGTGTTTCATATGGTGTGATATTGCAATGTACATAGTGATCTTTTTGTGTGTGCTATGATGTCAGAGGGCATAGTGGTGACATTCAGATTACGAAGAGAAGATTTTCTAACACTTTGCATTTTGATAGAGTTTTACTGCTGCTTGAAAAACCCGGATAGCACACTAAACTTGTACACAGTCATCTGCAAGGGACCTAACCCCCAACATGTTGGGAATTGTAATTCTGGATCCAGTGATGGACAAAAAAGTCTGTTAGGCCTCATCCACATGGCCATACTTTACAGGCGAAATATAGACGCATTGATTTTAATGTAATTATTCACATGCCCATTTTTATTTACCTTGCCATGAATGTATCATGATAAAAACAGAGACATACTTCATTTGGGTCCATTTTACAGCTAACCCGTGAGACTAATAAAGTCTATAGGTACATGAAAGAAACTGACGGCATGTACTGAAGACGTCATCTATGTTCTATACCTGTTTCACAGATCAAACTCAGTTCAAAGCATTGCATTTTTTTTTTTCTAAAAATGGTTTATCCATTTATCACTGGTGTCACTACCTGACCGTAAAGTCAATACCTTTGTGTGCTGTCAATGGGGAAAAAAAAACAAAACAACAGTCCAGAAGTGTGAATAAGACCTAAAGCTATATTCCCAGCTACACAGGACTATATCAGTGGTCAGATTTGATGGCAACAGTATCAATGTATGTAGCAATAAAACAATGCAAGTCTGTGGAACTATTATCACCACCTTATAATATGATGAGACCTGAGGTTTCAGATAGATGCTACATGTAGATCTTCTTGGAAGTATGTACTTTCAGACATGCCTGGTTTCATCTACACAATTTATCAAAGCATTGACATTAAAAGAGTCTCCAGCCTGTTAACATTTGTATCTCTTTAACTCATTTCTATATATTTGCATTCATATAACTGATTTACAAAGAGTTTCTTGAAGAGTTGAATCCAATTACCATTTTTGCAGAGCAGAAAATCCCTAGATATAATCAAAGCTGATGAATGACATGCATCCATACGTACATATACACACATACAGTTTTCATTATTTGCTATCTAAACTAAGGACAGGGACAAAAGTGACTTCATAATACAGGCTGATTATACAGGATATCAGCACATAAACAGCACGCTTTCCTAAAATACACAGTCAATTACAAAATCCATACGTTTACATTTCTTTCTTTCTACTGACCATCTCTCAAATCTGCGACTGCAGAGAACATCAGGAAATAATCACTCAAGTCCTCACCTCTATGTTAACCACATCTGTGTACACGACATCGTATCGAACACTGAATGAGCCTAGACGATATTCACGAGAGACTTGCCTGTTTGTGAAACTTCACATTAATACATTGATGATTAATGGAAATACACAAGTTTGTCCTGAATAAGCCGAGACACCCTTCAATGTAAACTATACTGGAAAGTCAAATTCCTTATAAAAACTTAGCTGCCAAAAAGAGGCATATGTCATATCCTAACAAAGAAAACCTAGACTGCCATTAATCTTGTGTCTAGTTACTTCATACATGATAACAATGCTACTCTATGATTTCAAGTGCTAGAGCCAGGCACTCCAACACCGCTCCGCAGCCTTAGGCGAGAAATGTACTACTATGTCATGTGGCAATAAACTGAAGATATAGTAATAAATCCCTCGCACTACTGGGTGATGACAGAACTGGTCCTTAATCGTCTCATTTGTCAAGATGCGTTAAAGAAACCCGTCTCATTCCAAGTAGCAAGTTTCTTAAACTTTAATCTTCAATTCAGACCATTCCTTTAATAACTGCAATATTAGCCATGACAAATAAATGTAAAGGGGTTTATGAAAAATGAGGTTTTCTTTCCCAGAAACATCTCCACTCTCCTCCATGGGCTGTGGCCATGTATTACTCAATTCCATTCAAGTGAATATGAGACATGATCCAGTGATATGATTTATGGTGGATAAAGTGACACTTTTTTCTATTCTCACACATCTCCTTTAAACTAAACAGTATAGGGGTAATATGGACTAATAAATCTATGCTACAAGAAATGATCACAGCGTAATATAAAATGTCCTGCACCAGGTTCTGGAGCCCGAAAGGACCTGAAAAGGTCCCTCTGTTCTATATGAGAAGACTATTAATCAAATGACATATTATATTTGGTACTGTAGCCCAGTCAGAGATTTGACATTGAGGTCTTGAAGCTTCTAGTTACACTTTGATGGCATTGTCTTAGACCATGTGCGTTACATTAATGTTGGCTGAACACGCTAACTTCAATGGGACTAGTTGATCATCTAATCGGGTTGGATCATGTGGCCTCAACATGCATGACCCATTTATAACACTTGCATGCCTGGTCAAGTTTGTATGTGTATGGGGTGAATATAATTCCCTGCAGTTGTCATGGCATCTACTGGCAAATACTCATTGCTACTCATAGATATCTAGAATTTACATATGGATTGTAGAATAGACACTGGAGAGTAGTTTGGTTAGCAATAGCCTGCAGGGAATGTGTAAAAAAAAATAAAAATCAAAGTTTTCCTATGGCTGTTGTAGATGTGACTTTGATCTTTAGTTATAAGTGTTCCTTATTAGAAATGTCATGTTATACTAATTCTGGTTTCAGAGGCATAGCTATAGGGAATGCAGTACTAGGAGTCAATACTGGGCCCTGGACTCTGAGGAGACTCAAGACATCGCTCTGCTACATATAATATTCCACTATTCTAAATGGCACAATGTACGAAGGGGCCTCAATTCTAAATCTGTGATGGAGCTTCAAGTTTTGCCTCTGTCTCTTGTATTCAGGACATCTAAACTGACATCTGACATCTAAACTGACTATCTAAATAGTGACACTCATAATAATGAGTGCACCGAATAGACGTGTGAATAGACAGTGTATTAAACTGTTACGAAGCCAAATTTACCCAAACCACATTCACAGCAATGTATTAATATGTGCAGAAAGTATTAATAATAATAAAAAAAAATCCATACTGATAATTCTGTGAAAATAGCAATGAAGGAAATAATAAATTGCAGCATCAAAAATTCACAAAATAAGTCTTTTGGCTTTATGTATGAAAAGATTTGGTGTCTACTTATCCTCTGTGGTTTATGTAAACCAAATGCTACCTGGAGCTTCAACATTTCAATAATACATGAGAATATAAATAAATAAGATATAATCCTTTAATAGCCCCACCATGGGGTAATTCAGTAAACGTATCATGTCCCACTAAGAATATAACAGAGACTGTTAAAGATCGTATCCACGAAAGCCAAAGCACTCCATATCTCCATATGTAATAAAAGTTCCCCAGAAGACCACCCTTTGGTGGCTAATCTTTATAGCATTAACATATTCCATAGACTTTTATAATTCATGGGAGGAGCAATCTAAACAACTGAAACAATGACAGTGAAAGCCATAATGGCAAGAACATACAATCTTTAAAGAAATAGGGGTGACACAAAAGCTAAAAGGACCATGAGTAGGGACATAAATAAAAGGGGCAGCTATGCTGGGGAACAAAATTTAGAGGGTGGTTATCCATAATTATAGGGATACAACCTGGAGACCAGGAATGAAGGAGTCATCTTGATCTAGGAGTTGGAGGGGTCAAAGACTGAGACAGAGAGGGGCCACCTATTGTTATGTGTGTGGGCTTTGGTGTCCCGTGTACAGTACCATGGCTATTCTATTAGTTTCTGGACACATTTGAGTTGTTTCTTCTAAGAGGTTTAATCGTATTTCTAATTGAATAAAATTGTTTGTAGCTCAATTTCCCACAAGAAAATCCATCTCTAAAACAAATTACTTCAATTAGAAGACATCCTCAACCAGTTTGCTGCTAATGTGCTTTTGCTTATAAAGCTAGTTTTCCTCCTATTACTTAGAAGAATCCAATTATCATAAAGTATTTCCCACAGAGACATCACATTATAAATGCAATTGTTTATTAAAGCCGCCTCTAATAAATGGAAACCAATATTTCTAAATTAAACAAATAAAACATTGTCTGAGAAAAAGTCATTCCTAGTATTTACTTATCTAGAACTGCAACGGTTGGCAGTAGACTTTTACCGAGATTGCATATTACAAAAAGGTGGAAAAACACTAATAATTATAGAACCGCTTTACTAATCTCTGACATCTATTTTGGGAATAGGCTTTGCCAAATTCATTCAGGCCGATGGATAATTCAAGTTGTTCTGAAGAGATAGACCAATTGAAAAAAATGTTTTCACCCTGCAAGTGTTCACATGATGGACGCGATGCTAGATCTAGTATTAAGACCCTGCCGTAACATGAGGCACACAAAAGTGCTGATAGTATATTTTCAGATAATAGAGATGAAAGGCTTGTGGGGAATAAGTGAGGGTGAGAATAAGCAGGAAACCATGTGTAGTCCACAAAAGCTGACAACTCTCATGAATGATCTCTGTAATTTGGCTCCGTGGTGATCGTAATACTTTATGATAATACAATTGTACACTGACTGTATTGGGGAGGGCCCCTAATACATAGATATTTGTGTCTATGTGTATATTGATTCAAAAATAATCTTTACTAAAGTAAGTAAAGACTTAATATTTTTGCAACATCTCTGCCTGTTCGGGTCTCTGCGCCACCCTCCGCTCGCATGCTGCAGCGCAGGAGGCGTGCTCAGTTTGATTCTTTGCTTAGTGTTTTTCACAGTGTGAACACTGCTCTATCTCAGTAATTGGATTTCCACCACACCCATCTCCATCATCTTGTTTGCCTCTGTTCATGAAATGGTTAATTCTATTCTGGCCTGTGTGATTGACAGCCTGTCTACCAATCAAGCCTAGGATGGGTCTTTGGCTTCCTATATACAAACCAATAGCCCACATAGCCATGCTGGCTATTGAGACTCTGTCCTTAGACGTTGTCCCTGCTAGCTCCTTTTCTGCTATTTTATTGCTAACTTCTGACCTCTGGCTTACCCTATTGACTATTCTATTGGATTTTGATTCTGTACCGTGTTGCTCGACTGTTACTGGACCCTTGGCTAGCTGACCTTCCTTTGTTGTTGTTTTTCTTATCTTCGTTCTGTGTTGTCACTTATATAGGAAGGACCCATCAACAAGTTGTCACCTATTACATAGGATAGGACCGGCAAGCAGGAAGCGGTGGGTTTCAGCTTAGGGCTCACTGTCTCTTGTGCCCCTCCCCCCAGGGTTCATCAGCAGCTACTGGGAATTGCTTCCAGTTTGCATGTCAAGATTACGAAGATTATGTACATTTTCAAAAAAGTTGAAAAAAGTTTTTATATTCATTAAATATTAGTTCTTTCAGAAATACTGAGGAATAATGTTATATATTAAAAGGAATCTGTATTCTGGAAGTATTGAATGTTTCAAGATACCGGTGATGCTGTGGTCTATTGTCAGTTAAGAAAAGTGTGGACACTTTTATAGGTAAAGTTACTAGGGCTGGGGAAATAGGAATGTATCCAGAAGCACATGAAAGGAAGCAGCAGATGCCTAGCAGACATTACATGACCCTTATTAATCAAGTTCAGAAACACAGAACCAGGCAGAACAAATTGTCCAGTTGTATAGTCTCAGTAGTAAATATGCTCATTCTATAAATTAGGTCACCTAATAAATAAAGCATAAAAAATAATTATTTTGCCCCTTATGAATATTTATTGTATGTCCTAGACAGAACAGATGCTCGTACCTGTATGGCTTCTTATGTGAACTCTCAGTGTCCCATTGCTTGCAAACTTCTGACCACAATACGGGCAGATTTTCTCCTTTTCCCCTGTGTGAGTCTATGAGACAATAATATAATTGAAAAACACAATTTTTAAAAATCCTGAGCGTGACATCCTTGCTAATATTATAAATGTCCTTACTACTACTACTACTACTACTACTAATAATAATAATATAATATAATAATATATAATAATAAATAATTAATTAATTATTAAATGTGAAAGTTTGGATGTTTGTTCCTCAATCACTCTGAAATGGCCAAACGGATTAGAGTGAGATTTGCCACATACCTAGAATGGTGCCCGGAAGGAAACATAGGCGCCTTAAGATCCCCGTAGGTTGCCGTTTTACGCCACCGCAAGCCCCAAAATCCCAGTCAGCAGAGGCTGAAGGACCTGAGATGATGTAATCTCAGTCATTTGAGTTGCTCACCGATTGGACTCAAGCCGACCACAGAGCCTTTCCGCTGTTCTCTGATTTGAGTGTCCGAGATAGGGGGCGGAGCTATAGCATCTCAAAACAGCCGCCGGGCGACAGGAATACAATGGCGGTGAATATGCGAAGTTGGGGTTGCAGGGGTGGGGGTTGGTGGTGGTGGTTGTGGCGGTGGAGGCCATGGTGGTGGTGGTGGTGGTGGAAGAGGCCGTGTTGGTAGTGGTGGCGGTTGTGGCGGTGGAGGAGGCCATGGTAGTGGTGATGGTGGCGGTGGTGGTGGTGGAGGAGGCCCTGGTGGTGGTGGTCGTGGTGGTGGTTATGGCGGGGGTGGTGGAGGAGGCCGTGGTGGTGGTAGTGGCGGTGGTGGTAGTGGTGGCGGCGGTGATGGTGGTGGAGGAGGCCATGGTGGTGGTGGAGGAGGCCGTAGTAGTGGTGATGGTGGTGGTAGTATTACGTGGTGCTCAATTGCATAAAATGGGTAAATTTCTCGTTTTGTTTTTAGTTATTTTTGTTATTATTATTAACATATATCCTCAATCGAATACATTGGACAACGGAGCCTAATATCTGGTAAACTAATGTACTTCAAAGTAATATCTCATTTTTTAAGTATGAAATCTCTATAACATGAGAATTATAAGCAACAAATAATTTACCCATTTTATGCAATTGAGAACCACGTAATACTGTATTTCGCGGGCGACACCCACTCTCTCTCTCTAGCAATATCAGTCAGGGGATTCAAAAGAAAGACCCTGGGCCTTATCTCTGCTGAGTCTGTGAACCCTCCAACCTAAGTTGATCAATTTGGCATTATTTTAGCCACCCACAGGCTGTGTCGTGAATTGCAGCCGGTCAAGGATTTTGCTAGCATGTCGCTATATTGTATTAAATTCATTTCATGAGAAACTGGAGTCATTGGCCAATTTCAGGCTAACAGTGGACACATCTGTATATGTACACATTACAACGATATACAACAGGGGTAGGGAACGTACGGCTCTCCAGCTGTTGCAAAACTACAACTCCCAGCATGCATACTGGCTCTGCTGTTCTGGGAACTCCCATGGAAGTGAATGGAGCATGCTGGGAGTTGTAGTTTCACAGCAGCTGGAGAGCCAAAGGTTCCCTACCCCTGATATACAAGGATCGCAGACTTCGCTTATTTCTCCTGTGAAGAAAATAATTCACTTTTATTTTATAAGAAAACATTTTCATTTTTTTTTCTCATGTTTTTGTGTTTTATACTATACAAAGTCCCTTGTTAGATAATAATACAGGGAAATGTAAATCAACATGATCTTAACTTAACCAACATAAACTTATAGTTTATATTACTATGAAAAATGTTGTGGTCTTTTTAGCATTTATGAAACTATACCTCCTTAATGGTAACAAATGTTTACAACGTGTAACATGTGGGCAACAGCTGAGAGAAAACTTGTGTAAGATACTTTCTTCAAATTGAGACTGCAGTATATTGTCTAAGCTGATTTCCTTTAATGTTAAAGCAACCAAGGAAAGAAACCTAAAATATGTGAAATTTATTGACCATTAGATAACAGGAGAGATTGACCATCCTCCCCTTCATATTGTCAACCTGTGAGTTTGCACCCTAATTCCTAATGCCTGTTCAACAAGGAATAGTTACATAGTTACATAGTAGATGAGGTTGGATAAAGACATTAGTTCATCAAGTCCAACCTATAACCCTTCAATCCCTACAGTGTTGATCCAGGGGAAGGCAAAAAAATCCATGAGGCTCATGCCAACTTGTTCTTTACTTTAAAGGATTGTCCTTCCATTGAATTTCATATTTACATAAAGATCTTAAAGAAAATAACAATGTTTTCCATTGGCTACGGCTAAAAAAAATGCAGCAAAATCTGCAGAAAAAAAAATGCTTTTCCGCAACGTGGGTCTTTAGCCTTAATAAAGTTTATCTTAGCACTGCATATGTTCCCACTTTGTAATATCATATTTATGGCCACAGAAGAGGTATTATTTATCATAGCTAATTTTCAAGGTACTACTATTAAAATAATTCTTCTACAATATGTTGTTAAAATGTATTCATTACACCCACCATATATCTATTTTATATCTTTTACATACTTTGTAGTGACTATTTTGCATTGTTTTATTGTATGACGTATTCAACCAAATGAAAGTAAAACTGGAAAGTCATAAAATATGAAATATGAAAGTAGTAGTAGTAAAAAGCATATGGTCTTACATTGGACACTTTGCTTTATTGACACACTAGCAATACCCACGACTTCGTCCGCGTCCCCCTTCCCCTGGTGCGCGACACACCTGCAGCGCAGCCCCAGCCTTCCTCCCCACATTGACTTGTGGCCACCGCGACACCGGGCTTCCTTCTCCCTCCACGCATGGCCCCACCATTACCACGGCCTCCTCCACCACCACCACTGCCTCCTCCACCACCACCACCTCCTTCACCACCACCGCCATGGCCTCCTCCACCACCACAACCATGACCACCACTACCACCACCGCCACTACCACCACCGCCACCACCATGGCCTCCTCCACCACCACTACCGCCACCACCACCACGGCCTCCTCCACCACTACCACCGCTGCCACCACCGCCACCACCACGCCCTCCTCCACCACTACCATGGCCTCCACCACCACCGCCACAACCAACACCACCACCACCAACCCCCACCCCGGGAACCCCGACTTCGCATAATCACCGCCATTGTATTCCCGGCGGCTGGATTGAGACGTTATAGCTCCACTCCCTGTCTCGGCCGCTCAAATCAGAGAACAGCGGAAAGGATCTGCGGCTTGAGTCTGTACAATCGAAGAGCAGCACGAAGGACTGAGATGACATCATCTCATGTCCTTCAGCCTCCGCCGAACGGGATTTTGGGGCTTGCGACGGCAACCTATGGGGATCTTAAGGCGCCTATGTTTCCTTCCGGTAACATAGGCGTTCTAGGTATGTGGCAAATCTCACTCCAATCTGTTTGGCCGTTTCAGAGTGATTGAGGAACAAACATCCGAACTTTCACATAATAATAATATAATAAATAATAATAATAATAATACTACATACATTTATAATATTAGTATATATCTATCTATATATATATATATATATATATATATATATATATATATATAGTAATAATAATAATAATATTAGTAAACAAATAAATAAATTTGTAATAATAATATATAAGTAAGTATATTAGTAAGGAAAGGATAAGGATTCCAGAAAATAAAAGGCCGATGTTTAAAGCAGAGAAAATGACACTGTGGGATCACGTGTTATATGCTACAACACTTCATCACAATCATAATATGGGGATTGTCAGCTTTTTGCCCTAGTTCATGCTCCTTTTTTTCAATTTCCTCAGCTACAGTGTATACTATGCCTTTTTAGTTAATAGGCAATCTTATAGCACTTGGATATACCACTTGGTGTGCGCCTTCTTGTAACACTGTACAGCCATACAGTAAATTGTCAATGATTTAACAGCATATAGTTCCATTGTCTTGTACATCACATATACGCATACTATTTATTTGGTGTACTTACTTTTTTATGGCTCTTCAGTACTGATGGAGTCACAAAAGCTTTGTCACAAAGGTCACATTTATACTTCTTATGGCCGTCATGTACAACTTGTATATGGACATTTAATGTGTCTTTCCTTTTAAATGTAGCGTCACAGTGATCACACTTAAAAGTACGTTCACCTTGGACACAGAACAAAGAAATATAACATTAACTTCATAGCACTGAGAAAAATTTTTTTGTATTATTACATGGCTACATGGCACAAGAAAATATAAAAGGTAACGGATAAAAGGGGATAAAGACAATAAAGCCTGTACAGTGCACTTGTTAGCATGTAGTATATTTTACATTTTGCTGTTGACTGACCTGAGATTTCCAGTGATACACATGTGATAGGTGTCACCAGACTTTCTGGATAGCTGAATAACTGATAGCTATTTTTTCTGATTCCCCATAATTATGTATGATGAACTTCATAAAGAATGCATGTTAGGTCAATGGGACTGGAGGATAGGAGGCTGCTAGGCACTTTTGACAGTGGTCCCCGTAAAAGGATCTGGTATGTTAAAATCAATCATGCCAATTCCCTTTTTCTTCAATGTCCGCTCTCAGTAGATAGTTGGGTTTCTCAATGCCAACGGATAGGCAACCAATCCCTCCCAATTATCCTACTCTTGCTACTTCCCATCTACTGCGTTGTACTTTCAATATGACCAGTACTACTGTATTATCTGTCCATTTATCCATTCACGTTATCCTTCTGTCACATGATCACATGACATTCTTCTTCCTCTTGCTGCTCAGACTTTTTGATGTCTCTAAATTGTAAATTATCACAAAAACCTCTAGCAAATATCTCGATAACATGTCAGCAGAATGATAGCGCTTGGTATTCTTTAGCTTTGTGATCTAGCTAATAACTGATCTGTTTTGAAACAAAATGGGATAATTGCAATAATTTAACAGATCTATAGACTAGAAGAACTTGGGAAAGTAACCACATGTACCTTAATGGAGGACAGATGGATGATAGTGTCCAATTGGAAAAACATGTCTGTTCTCTGTTTGTGATGTGTCCTATAGTGGATTTGTTTTGTGTTGGAGATAGAAGACATCTTTGTTTCCTTCATCATCAGTGGAGCCAACATAATAAATGTGTGGTTTGCCTAGACTATATAGGACGTTTATAGGTCTATTCATCAAGACTTCTTCTTGATCTCACCAGGATATAAATAAGATGTCTTCCTGTGCTATTATTAGGAATCTATTGAATACTATAATATTTTACATGCTTTCTTCTTTCGGAGGCAACTCAACAAACAAATGCATTGCTCAATATGGACTGTGACTAAGATATAATATCTTTAATATTTATTATAATAAAAAATAGAGTTTGTCTGCAAGCTATCAGGACTACAAAGAAATCATTCAAAGGAAAACTGCTGAAATATTACCATCATACATTGTATAAGGTTTTCCTGTATATGCAGTGTACTAAAGAAACTGCCAAATTCTTTGAGAAATGGCATACTCAACCCAAGTTATTGATAAAATATTCAGTATGTCATATAACATTACTCTCTTTAAAACTCTCCTTCAGTTCTAAACTGAAACTTTCATTCAATCTATGCCAAGATAGCCCTCTTGCCAGGGACATATCAACTATGGTTGCAGGGAGTGCAACAGTGACAGGGCCCAAAGGAGTAGGGGGGCCCATGGTCAACTGAAGAAGGCCTGATATATACAATATATTTTCTAATATATATATATATATATATATATATATATATATATATATATATATATATCAACTTGTTCTGCAGTACTTTACAAATCAAATTATTGTGATAACTGAAGATTAACCCCCTCCCGCCGATGGTATATTTTGATTTTCGTTTTTGACTCCCCTCCTTCTAAACCCCATAACTTTTTTTATTTCTCCGCTCCCAGAGCCATATGAGGTCTTAATCTTTGCGGAACAAATTGTTCTTCTTGACGCCACCATTAATTATTCTGTATAATCTACTGGGAAGCTGGAAAAAAATTCAGAATGGGGTGGATTTGAAGAAAAAATGCATTTCTGCGACTTTCTTATGGGCTTCGGTTTTACGGCATTCACTGTGCAGCCAAATTGACACGTCACCTGTATTCTATGTTTCGGTATGATTCCGGGGATACCAAATGTATATGATTTAATTTACATTTTAACCCCTTAAAAAAAATCCAAAACTGTGTTAAACATTTTTTTTTCTAAAAGTCGCCATATTCTGACACCCGTAACTTTTTTATACGGGTATGTACGGGGATGCATAGGGCGTCTTTTTTTGTGGGGCCAGGTGTAGTTTTCATTTCTACCATTTTGCACAATTTGCACAATTGCATTTTGCTTTGATCACTTTTTATTCAAATTTTTATCAGAAGCAAAACAGTGAAAAAATGGCGGTTTGGCACTTTTGACTCTTTTTCCTGCTACAGCATTTACCATTCAGGAAAAATATTTATAAAACTTTGTAGAGCAGGCGATTTCGGACACAGGAATACCTAACATGTATGTCTTTCACAGTATTTAAGCGCTTTTATATGTGTTCTAGGGAAAGGGGGGTGATTTGAACTTTTAATATATATTTTTTTTAACCGGAAGGGTTAATGTCCCTGATTGGTCCGGGCACTGACCGGGGACATTACCACTGGTTGTCTGCTGTATAAAACTCCCGGGCGGCCGTCATAGTTAAACACCCGACATGCGCCGTACTACTCCGGCGGATGTTGGGTAGGGGTTAAAGAGGTCAAACCAAATGATCAAGATGACATATAAGACAATCAAGTTAGAACATTTACTATCACAGAGGGTGATAGGAGTACCAAAGAAAAAAGGCTAAACGTCAAAAATAATAAAATGTAATTTTTATTCCAATAAAAAACTAACCCAAGTAACGGGTGGTGTGAACACACAAAATAAATAAATGGATAGAAAAATCACTAGGATTGGGAGACCATACTTATAAATGCTAGTGCAGCTGACAAAATAACTATTTAATGTATTTTGCTGTACCTAATAATAGATGGTATCTAACCAAAGAATACTTGGCAAGAATACTTGCCATTGGAAAGGGTGTGTAGACAATGAATATATCCCAATTACAGCCCTGTGTTCAGTTGCTTAGAAGCCACACACCTCTCTCACTATATACTTTGTACCTAGCAAGAGTATGTATAAACCATGTGCTTTGGAATAACCCACATGGACCAAAATATCTAAAATCCCTGATCTCCTAGCCCTGTAAATACTCTACTGATAAAATATCTATCCCACAGGAGCATGGATATAAATTGAAACAGGAGATGTTAATACTCTCACAGCTAGGCAAGCATTTTAGCATCCAATATACAGCAAGATCGGCGATTTCAATATTCAATAGCTGCATGGCGCTGGTTAAACCCCAATGCTCAGATTAAACACCATCACTCCTGTACAAGACTCACTAAGAGCCACCCGTCTTGTACTACTCCTAGATAGAATAACTAATATTTCTCAATGAGTTCACTTGTATATAACAAGTTCATCAAGAGAACAATGCACAGATACACCTAACCAGATGAATTGCGGTAAAAAGCCCAGTTCCCCAGAGATTGGATGGTGAGCTCCGGTATTTAAGGCCTGTTCACACGACGGAAACCTTTTCTAGCAGCAGAGACGACGAAATTCCAGCATATACCAGGCATGTATGAATTAAAAACTTGAATCTTTATGCCATGAAGAAGGAACCATGTTCCGAAACACGTAGCTAATAGAGATGAGCGAACACTAAAATGTTCGAGGTTCGAAATTCGATTCGAACAGCCGCTCACTGTTCGAGTGTTCGAATGGGTTTCGAACCCCATTATAGTCTATGGCGAACATAAACTCGTTAAGGGGGAAACCCAAATTCGTGTCTGGAGGGTCACCAAGTCCACTATGACACCCCAGGAAATGATACCAACACCCTGGAATGACACTGGGACAGCAGGGGAAGCATGTCTGGGGGCATAAAAGTCACTTTATTTCATGGAAATCCCTGTCAGTTTGCGATTTTCGCAAGCTAACTTTTCCCCATAGAAATGCATTGGCCAGTGCTGATTGGCCAGAGTACGGAACTCGACCAATCAGCGCTGGCTCTGCTGGAGGAGGCGGAGTCTAAGATCGCTCCACACCAGTCTCCATTCAGGTCCGACCTTAGACTCCGCCTCCTCCGGCAGAGCCAGCGCTGATTGGCCGAAGGCTGGCCAATGCATTCCTATGCGAATGCAGAGACTTAGCAGTGCTGAGTCAGTTTTGCTCAACTACACATCTGATGCACACTCGGCACTGCTACATCAGATGTAGCAATCTGATGTAGCAGAGCCGAGGGTGCACTAGAACCCCTGTGCAAACTCAGTTCACGCTAATAGAATGCATTGGCCAGCGCTGATTGGCCAATGCATTCTATTAGCCCGATGAAGTAGAGCTGAATGTGTGTGCTAAGCACACGGAACTCGGAACTCGACCAATCAGTGCTGGCTCTGCTGGAGGAGGCGGAGTCTAAGATCGCTCCACACCAGTCTCCATTCAGGTCCGACCTTAGACTCCGCCTCCTCCAGCAGAGCCAGTGCTGATTGTCCGAATTCCGTACTCTGGCCAATCAGCACTGGCTAATGCATTGTATTGGCGTGATGAAGCAGTGCTGAATGTGTGTGCTTAGCACACACATTCAGCTCTACTTCATCGGGCTAATAGAATGCATTGGCCAATCAGCGCTGGCCAATGCATTCTATTAGCTTGATGAAGCAGAGTGTGCACAAGGGTTCAAGCGCACCCTCGGCTCTGATGTAGCAGAGCCGAGGGTGCACAAGGGTTCAAGTGCACCCTCGGCTCTGCTACATCAGAGCCGAGGGTGCGCTTGAACCCTTGTGCACACTCTGCTTCATCAAGCTAATAGAATGCATTGGCCAGCGCTGATTGGCCAATGCATTCTATTAGCCCGATGAAGTAGAGCTGAATGTGTGTGCTAAGCACACACATTCAGCACTGCTTCATCACGCCAATACAATGCATTAGCCAGTGCTGATTGGCCAGAGTACGGAATTCGGCCAATCAGCGCTGGCTCTGCTGGAGGAGGCGGAGTCTAAGGTCGGACCTGAATGGAGACTGGTGTGGAGCGATCTTAGACTCCGCCTCCTCCAGCAGAGCCAGCGCTGATTGGTCGAGTTCCGTACTCTGGCCAATCAGCGCTGGCCAATGCATCCCTATGGGAAAAAGTTTATCTCACAAAAATCACAATTACACACCCGATAGAGCCCCAAAAAGTTATTTTTAATAACATTCCCCCCTAAATAAAGGTTATCCCTAGCTATCCCTGCCTGTACAGCTATCCCTGTCTCATAGTCACAAAGTTCACATTCTCATATGACCCGGATTTGAAATCCACTATTCGTCTAAAATGGAGGTCACCTGATTTCGGCAGCCAATGACTTTTTCCAATTTTTTTCAATGCCCCCGGTGTCGTAGTTCCTGTCCCACCTCCCCTGCGCTGTTATTGGTGCAAAAAAGGCACCAGGGAAGGTGGGAGGGGAATCGAATTTTGGCGCACTTTACCACGCGGTGTTCGATTCGATTCGAACATGGCGAACACCCTGATATCCGATCGAACATGTGTTCGATAGAACACTGTTCGCTCATCTCTAGTAGCTAACGGTGATAAGCTTTATTACTCCCCGTGGACATGATGGTTTGTTGTTTTTTACGGATTGAAGAATAAAGATTCAAGTTTTTAATTCATCCATGCCTGGTATATGCTGGAATTTCGTCATCTCTTCTGCTAGTATTCAGCACCGGTTCAAGTTCCACCTTTTTCCGTGCATCCCAGCTATGTGATTTTTTTGTCTATCTAAGGGTGAGCTGGACTAAATATATATTTTTTCTATTTCTTAGGAAACCTTTTCTACCACGTGATTTCTCTGCACAGCTAGACGCAACTGGATGCTTATGCAATGCATCAGCATCCCATCACGGCCTCCCACTCCTGATTAGGCCCGAATGAATTGGCCTAATCGGAAGTGAGTTTAGCGCCATGGACGCCACGGCTGAGTCAGCTGCGGAATTCTCGGGATGATAGAGCATGTCGCTTTTTTTTCCGGAAAGCTGAAAAAAGGGTGCGGCTCCCATTGAAGTGAATTGCAGCCTTTTTTGCAGGTTGATTTTGAGTACATAGGGATTTTGCTGAGGATTCCTGATGGAAGTTAATCATCCTTGATTTTTTCTGATCAGAAATTGACATGCTGCAGAGTTTAGAAAGACAAACTACAGGTCACTACCATACATACATTTTCCACAGAACATGAACGAGATTTATTCTTTTTTTAAAATCTTATCCATGTGCCTGCTATCGTATTTCAATGGAGACTTATCATGTAATTCTCTACATTGAATATCTGCAACATTTCCATCCAATGAATCATACTCTTGTAGAATTACTGTTAGGCATCAAATAACACAATATTATACTTCTGCAAAACCCATGGCTACATAGGTCAAAGAAAATGCATTATAGGGAAACCAGTTAACGGCTGACCCTAAATGTATCGGTTACAGCTTATTTGTGATGTGTTTCCGCTATTGTTAAAGTGACACGGCTCACGATATTCAATGTGCATTCCCTGGCTAAAGGAAATGCCAGCATTAAGGGGAATAAGGCAGGAAGGTCTGTCCATTCTTCCTTCTGCAGTCATGTCTTCAGTGCTTTACACTGCATTGTTATTTTGTCATTATACTATGTAATTAATCTTTTTACTTTCACTAATATATGGGGTAATAGAAGAGGGCAATTCCTATCAGGTTAAAAGAAAAGGAGATATACACATGTAAATTAATGGTGTCCTTTTGCCCTTAAATTAGCACTTACTGTTGTGTATTAGCAGGTGCCTTTGCAGTGAGAAGGGAGTGCGGAACAAAGCCTTACATTCCTCGCACTGGAATGGTCTCTCCTCTGAATGTGTCTGTAAAGAGGGTAGAAAAGAGACAGGTCTGGGTAAAAAGATCACGCAAATTAATTAAGCCTATTTACAATGATAACAGTGGAAACAATTAAACCTTGCAAAATAGGATTTGGGGGAGACTATAGAAAGGTTCCGGAAACATTTCATAATATTCTAGATTCTCCTAAGGAATCTTAATGATTATGATAATTTGGTCATTCCCACAGAATGCTTCAGATGAAAGGGAAAAATAAATAGGACGTAAAATCATTAATGAATCTATAATAAATCAATAGTTTATATGTTTCTAGTACATAATAACAAGACTGTAAATTTGATAAGGTCAAACAGCAAGTAACAAGAGGAATATGCATTATATTATTTTTTTAAATATTTTTAATGGAGCATTTAAGCAATCACTTCTCTCTATATCATATTAAGAAATATACAGTATATATAATAAAGGGGATGCTCTCTCTTAAACTGTAGAGTGCCGCAAAGATTGCAATGGTTGCCATGTAATCCTCCATTCATCCTCAGTGTTGTGCACTATGATTCTCCTCCAGTTACTTACTGCAGAGAATTCTGAATAGTATTATAGCCTGAACAATTTGACAATATGATATTACAAGTCAGGTCAAATATACTGTAGAGTTGTGACTATACGTTGACAAATTCCTTACTTCAGTTCATCTGGACTGGAACACTTCAGATAGTTTGATACCCATAATACAGTGTTGGCCAAAAGTATTGGCACCCCTGCAATTCTGTCAGATAATACTCATGTTCGTCCAGAAAATGATTGCAAGCACAAACTCTTTGGTATTAATATCTTCATTTATTTTGCTTGCAATGAAATAACACAAAAGAGAATGAAAAAAAAAGTCAAATCATTGATCATTTTACACAAAGCTCCAAAAATGGTCCGGACAAAAGTATTGGCACCCTCAGCCTAAAACTTGGTAGCACAACCTTTAGACAAAATAACTACGAACAACCGCTTCCAGTAACCAGCAATGAGTTTCTTACAATGCTCTGCTGGAATTTTAGACCATTTTTCTTTAGAAAACTGCTCCAGGTCCCTGAGATGTGAAGGGGGCCTTCTCCAAACTGCCATTTTGAGATCTCTCCACAGGTGTTCTATGGGATTCAGGTCTGGACTCATTGCTGTCCACTTTAGAAGTCTCCAGTGTTTTCTCTCAAACCATTTTCTAGTGCTTTTTGAAGTGTGTTTTGGGTCATTGTCCTGCTGGAAGACCCATAACCTCTGAGGGAGATCCAGCTTTCTCACACTGGGCCCTACATTATGCTGCAAAATTTGTTGGTAGTCTTCAGACTTCATAATGCCATGCACACGGTCAAGCAGTCCAGTGCCAGAGGCAGCAAAGCAACCCCAAAACATCAGGGAACCTCCGCCATGTTTGACTGTAGGCACCGTGTTCTTTTCTTTGAAGGCTTTTTTTTTTTTCCCTGTAAACTCTATGTTGATGCCTTTTCCCAAAAAGCTTTACTTTTGTCTCATCTGACCAGAGAACATTCTTCCAAAATGTGTTTGTCTTTCTCAGGTAGGTTTTGGCAAACTCCAGCCTGGCTTTTTTATGTCTCTGGGAAAGAAGTGGGGTCTTCCTGGGTATCCTACCATACAGTCCCTTTTCATTCAGATGCCCTCGGACTGCAGGGCAGCTTGAACTTGTTTGAATGTTAGTCGAGGTTCTTTATCCACCATCCGCACAATCTTGCGTTGAAATCTCTTGTCAATTTTTCTTTTCCGTCCACATCTAGGGAGGTTAGCCACAGTGCCATGGGCTTTAAACTTCTTGATGACACTGTGCACGGTAGACACAGGAACATTAAGGTCTTTGGAGATGGACTTGTAGCCTTGAGATTGCTCATGCTTCCTCACAATTTTGCTTCTCAAGTCCTCAGACAGTTCTTTGGTCTTCTTTCTTTTCTCCATGCTCAATGTGGTACGCACAAGGACACAGGACAGAGGTTGAGTCAACTTTAATCCATTTCAACTGGCTGCAAGTGTGATTTAGTTATTGCCACCACCTGTTAGGTGCCTCAGGTAAGTAACAGGTGCTGTTAATTACACAAATTAGAGAAGCATCACATGATTTTTCAAACAGTGCCAATACTTTTATCCATCCCCTTTTTATGTTTGCTGTGGAATTATATCCAATTTGGTTTTTTGACAATTCTTTTTGTGGTTTTCCATTGAAGACAAATTAAATGAAGATAATAATACCAAAGAATTTGTGATTGCAATCATTTTCTGGAAGAAAATGAGTATTATCTGACAGAATTGCAGGAGTGACAATACTTTTGGCCAACACTGTAAATATCATAGACGTATGGATGGCTGGATAGATAGATTGATGGATAGATAGATGATAGATAGGTAGAGACATGAGGAAACAATATACATCTCTTCAAATGCACAAATCAGTCATAGTAATAGAGATATACATGATTAGTAGATAGATAGATAGATAGATAGATAGATAGATAGATAGATGTGGGATCAGATCACTATGTATAGATCTATATGGATATGGGATGGACATGTGACTGAAAAGATATGTAGATAGATAGACAGACAGTATATATCTCCTGAAATGCACATATCAGTCATAGTAATAGAGATAGATGTGGTTGATAGATAGATAGATAGATAGATAGATAGATAGATAGATAGATAGATAGATAGATAGATAGATAAACAATTTGTTACAGATATCTGTGTAGACCTTATCTGTAAAGTGCTGCAGAATATGATGGAGCTATACAAGTAAGCAAAATAAATAAATAACTAATAAGTAAATAGAGTGATAGTAGTAAATAGAGTGATAGATAGATAGATAGATAGATAGATAGATAGATAGATAGATCATCAAATGCAAACATCAGACATAGTAACAGTCAGAAAAATAAAGACATAAAGAATTCCTGCTGACACAGTTTTACATCTCTGAATATATGAATTACATATTTCTGTGTACATATCAATCACCATGTTATAGGACTGTATTCACTATAGGCAAACATAAATGTACCCTTTCCAGCAGGATAAAGCAGGTTTCCAGTCAATGAAACAGGGAAACAATACCAGCAGATCCATGATTTATGACTACTCCAATAAGAGAGGAAGAAATGACCCTGCGAGTCTTTTCCATATGGCATGCAGAGGTATCTGATGTATAAGAACCTTTTATGCCATAACATATCACAGACAAAGGTAAAATTTTACATACCAAGAAGGAAACTACCCACATCACTTTAGAGACCTCTCTTTGTACAGCTGTTGGATATGTAGCAAGTAGACCGCAAAAAGCAGTAGAGAGATAGAGACATAAAGGCTACAGAAGAAAACAATTATCATTAGCCATAAGCGCTTGGCTGAATTGACCCTCTGCAACGGTCCACTTATTAGAAAGCCTGGGAAGTTCTGCATTACTAGGTGTGGGAAACTCAGAAAAATGTTACGAGTAGGATCAAAGAATAATGAGAGCTGTATCAAAGTGTCAGCCAAAATGTGCCAGGAAAAACCAATGCCACTGCCATGATGCTTATTATTATACTAGTAGCAGATCCATTTATACTGTAAGTTAGCACCAATTTAACCACCACTTATTTCAACCACTTTTCCAACCCTAAGGACAAACTACTCATGTTTTTGGAACTTCAGGCCTTAAAGATGTGTTCACACGTAGGAATTCTGCCTTCCAAATCAGCCACAGATTTCGCCCATTTTCTGCTTCCCATTGTTTTCAATGGAAGGCATAGATCGCAGTAAAAATAAACATCCGGCTCGATCTTGCCAGAAGCTGAAGATTCTGTGGCTGATTTGGATGCAGAATCCGCAGTGCGAGACTCCCCACCGATTAGGCCCATTGATCGTAGCCTAATCAGCGCCAAAAAGCCGGGAGGTAGTGCCGATGCTCTGCGGAGCTGGAAAATGAAGAGGAATCCACCTTCATTTTCCACCATGTGAATGGTCCCTAATGGGGAGAATTACAGAAAAGAGTACAAATCATTTTTTTAAGTTGGATAACCCTTTTAACCCCTTCCCGCCGATGGCACTTTTTGACTTCCTGACCAAGCTTGATTTTTCAAAACTGACATGTGTCACTTTATATGGCAATAACTTTGGAACGCTTTAACTTACCAAAGTGATTTTAAGATTGTTTTTTCGTAACACATTGTACTTCATGTTAGTGGTAAATTTTGGTTGATATGTTTTGTGTTTGATTATGAAAAAATTTGAAATTTGGTGGAAATTTTGAAAAATATGCATTTTATAAAGTTTGAAATGATGTACATTACATACAGATAGTCAGACCGCCAAAATTATATCATAAATCTCATGTTCCAGATCTCTGCTTTATGTTGGCATCAAACTTTAGTCACCCTTTTAATTTTTATGGACATTATAAGATTTACAAGTGAAACAACAATATTCAAAATTTTCAAGAAATTTCCAAAACCCATTTTTTAAGGGACTAATCCAGTTATGAAGGGGTTTTGAAGACCCTTGTATTAAAGCCCCCCATAAATCACCCCATTTTCAAAACTGCACCCCTTAAATAAGCCAAAACAACATATACCTAGTAGTTTAACCCTATAAGTGCTTAACAGGAATTAATACAAAATGGAGGTGAAATTTTCAAATTTGAATTTATTTTACTAATATTTTCGTTTAGCCCTAGAATTTGCACATTCACAAGGGGTTAAAGGAGAAAACGCATCCCACAATTTGTTAGGCACGTTCTCCCGACTACGATAGTACCCCACTTGTGGGTGTAAACTAATATATGGACGCACAGTGAGACGCAGAAGGGAAGGCGCGCCAAAGAGCTTTTAGAAGGCAGATCTCGCTGTGATCAGTTTCAGGAGCCATGTCGCATTTACAAAGCCCTTGAGGTGTCAAAACAGTGGAAACCTCTAGAAAGTGACCCCATTTTGAAAACCGCACCCCTCAAAGAATTTATCAAGTGATGTAGTGAGCATTAGTAACCCCGAAGTGAATATGTAAGCTATGCGGAGTAAATTGGGCACACCAAATCCTATTTTATTTTCCCACTAGCTCCTATGACAC
This sequence comes from Leptodactylus fuscus, assembly GCF_031893055.1. Taxonomy (NCBI): domain Eukaryota; kingdom Metazoa; phylum Chordata; class Amphibia; order Anura; family Leptodactylidae; genus Leptodactylus; species Leptodactylus fuscus. The sequence continues at coordinate 265,671,747 of NC_134265.1, forward strand.
GGACAGGGAAGAGGAGCATTCTGGGGGGTCAGCGCTGGTGTATTATCCCTCATAAGCTCTAAATATGGGGGGTCCCCTGAAAACACTCGCACCGCTTACACATTTCCTTCTAGTCGCAGCCACTTATGTCCTAATGATTTGGCGACTTTTAGGGTTTTTGTCTTCACATTGTACAAGCTAGATTTTTATTTTTATTTTCTGGCAATGTGGCCATATGAGGGCTTGTTGTTTGCAGTATTAGATGTGCTTTTCAATGCCGCCATTTTGGGGCCTGTAACTTATTGACTACTTTTACATCCCACCCAGAAAGAGTTAATAAAATGTAAACATCAATTCTGACATTGCTTTTTAGCATTTATTTATTTTCCTGCGCAGCGTACAGCATAAGCAACATGTTACCTTTATTCTGTGGGTCGGTATGGTTACGGCGATACCTCATTTATATTATTTTTTTGCTATTTGTGCAGAATAAAATTCAATTTAGGGAAAAAAATCATTATTTTTGCATCGCCATCTTCTGAAAGGCATAACATTTTTATTTTTCGCTAGACAGAGCTGGTTGAGGGCTTATTTTTTGCGGGAACACCTCTTCTTTTTATTGGTACCATATTGGTTTTCATCTGACCATTTGATTACTTTTTATTGAGCATTTTGTAAGGGAAAGGTGGTGAATAATCATTATTTTGTGCGGTTTTCTACGTTTTTTTTTTTATGCCGTTCGCCGTTCGGGTTAAATAATGTTTTAATTTTATTGTTCAGGTTATTACGGACGCGGCGATACCAAATATGTAATGTTTTTTTCTATTTTTCTTTATTTTACATAATAAAACATTTTATATGGGGAAAATGGGATTTTTGGGGCTTTATTTATTTATAATTTATTTTAAACTTATTTAAACTTTTTTATTTTTACTTTTTTCGAACTTTTTTTTTCTGTCCCCATGGGGGATTGAAGCAGTGATCGGCTGATCACTGCTTCACTACATATACACTGCAATACACGTGTTACACGTGTATTGCAGTGTAGAGGAAGCTGTCAGCCTGTGTGGACGCACAGGCTGACAGCTTCATTTACGGCAGGATCAGCCACGTGCGCGGACGGGGTAAGTGATGGGGCAGACCCGGGGTCACTGATCAGACCCTGGGCTGCCCCCTACGAACACCGGCACCCCCCGAAACCGGCGCGGGGGGTGCGATCGGCACCATACTACACTGTAACCCCGGAGGTGACGGCGGTCATGTTGACCGCCGGCATATCAGGGGTTAACACCCGCGATCGGACCCGGTTCCGACCGCGGGTGTTACAGGGCATTGTCAGCCGTGTATTACGGCTGACACCCGCTGTGCATGGTGCGCACACAGTTTCTGTGTGCGCACCATGCATCCGCAGTAATAGTACGGCGGTTTGTGGGAAGCCCTTCCCTGCAGCGCCGTACTATTACGGCGAATGTCGGGAAGGGGTTAAAGAGAACCACACCTATTTGGTGCATTGCCTTGATGTTATCTATGGACTGTTGTTGAATTGTTTATCTCAGGGTAGTCATACACATTAGAAATATATCAGAATTCAAAAATATTGGTGGAACCAGCCAACCTTCTAAAGTGTGTTAGGACCTTTCCAGACAATAGATGTTGAGAGAGAAGAACCTGGCTTGTTTAATGACTAAAAAATACTCTGTGCTTTTGTTCTCAGGTAGATAACCATTATCAGAGAAGACTCTCTTCTCCTTATTTAGAACATATACATACTCAGCCGAACTGTATATGGGAGGTGGTTAGGAGGTATAATAAATGAGATTTTGGCCACAAGGCATCTCCTGTGTATACCAGTGTTAGAGAAAGGGTCCCCACACTGTGACTCTTCGACTGCCAGTTACAATTATATTAGTGTGTGTATTAACTGTATCTACTAATAGCTCCCCACAATGACAAAACAGAAAGTACGCCCATGGTCCATGTACATATGTTATATCAGAAAATCAGTTACATCAGACAGACCAATAGGCCCTTACTGTACTTATGTACAACTGAATCACACAGATACATGTCTGATTCTGAAAAAAGAATAATTGTTGCATGCTCCATTGGACGCATTGTGCAAAGGTCTTAGGCAGACGTATGTGTGTGTGGGGGGGAGTTCTACAAAGTAAGCATTCGTTCAGAAATAGAATTGTTAATAGTTTATTTCTGTCAATTAACTATATTTGTAGAGATCTAAATAGAATCAATTTTTGTTGTGACTACCTCTTGGAGGAGTCCTGGATAATATAGCCCCACAGAGCCTTGAGATTAACATTATTCAGTCTGTCTGGAATTACATGACGAAACAGAAGAATTTGAGCAAGCCTACATCTACAGAAAATCTGTGCTTAGTTCTCCAAGATGTTTGGAACAACTCCCCTGCTGACTTCCTTAAAAATGTGTGTGCAAGTGTAGCTAGAAGAATAGATGTGGTTTTGGAGTGGAGCGTTTAACTTAGGCCTGGTTCACACCTGGTTCACACCTGCGTTCAGCAGTTTCTTAGCTAACCGTCTTTTAATACGTTTGATATTCCGTTCAGGGGATCCTTAAGCGGACTCCCTGAACGGAATACCGAACACTGATGTTAACCGGGCTTTTTTTTTTTTTTTAAAGCATTCTTACTTTACAGCATTTTTTTTCACAACTGCTTAAAACTTGTGCAGGTTACTGTATATCTCTGTACTGATGGCTCCAGGTGGAACAATGTACAGCAGCACTTGTATGGCCTCTGTGCAGTGCTATATAGGGTCTGTGCATATGGTCTACTATGCTAAGTAACCCAAGAAAAATCTCTTGAATTTTGTGTTATAAATTAAAAATACTTCTGGGTTGCAGTTTAAGAACCAGTAAGATGTAATGTCACCAAGTGGCGTAAAGTGAAGGAATAGAGTTACAGCAGACAGAAAACATCTGACATTGTGTGCGTCAAAAACAGACCAAATGAGTCTTTATTGCAAACACCATAAATGCAAAACATATGCAAAACCGGCTTGTATTAATTTGGTTGTAAATATGCAAATCGATAAAGTAAGCAAAGATTTTTCTGAACTACACTTTTTCTGTAGTGCTAAATAAAGTCAACATCTGGACGTCAATAGCTACAAGAAAATTATCTGAAAATACAATGAAATTGAATATATAGACATGAACAATGCTGTTCATTTTGGGAGACCAGTTTGGGTTTAGGATGGGCGTTTTAGACTTCATGGTGCCTGCTGCACTTGACAGTTATCCAGACCAATAGAAGTATATCCGGCACTCTTCCAAAATAGGAATGAAAGGGAACCTCTCAGCTGGAATTCACACCAGAAACATCCCCACTATCTTATAAAGCATTTGGATCTCTTTTTTATGGGCCAGCATTACTGCAATGTGTGGAAGAAGTTTTATTGAGTATGCTAAGTACTTATATAAAATGAAGAGGATGTGCGTGATGGAGGTGTGGTCCTGAATCTAAAGAATGCACATTCCCCCACTTCTTTCTGTGCATACGCCAGGGGAATCAGGCACCAGGAAATCTGGATCGCACACATGTGCAGGAGTTCAGGAAGGCTGTGTAGTGATGTCTCTGTACTCAGTAAAATCACAGAGGACGTGGAGCGTTTGACTTTATCATTTGACTCTCCACCCCCTTGACTCTATAGAAGTATACTGAACGTCTTTTTTCACACATTGCAGCAATGCCGAACCATATAAAGGAACAGTTTTCACATTCTCCAGATACTTTATAAGGTACTGGGTTGGTTCGGGGTGTGAATTGCTGCTGATAGGCTCCCTTTACAGTATGCACTTCTTCATATTAAAGAGGACCTGTGACCAAGTACACAATGTTAAGTGGCATACAGAATTTGGTAGTTTCTGTGCCCGTGAGCAATTTGGCATTAAAAAAACAATAAAATAAAATCTGTCTATCCGTTCATATTTCCCTGAGAAAATAAATGGATCCGCTTAGAGAATCAGAGTTAGTTTACATACAACCTTCCATGGGCCATATATTTTACAGGTAGACAGATTTTAAAAAAAGGTAAAATTCAAATAATTCAGGGGCACAACAGTTACCAAATAGTGTACGAAATAATGTACGGCATATGGCATGTTGAGCATAGTGACAGGTCCTCTTTAAAATGTACAATATAAAACGTAGTCAAAAAAATAAAATAACTTGAGTAACAGACCCAATCCTTTAATTGAGGAATGCTTATCAATTTTATGGCTTCCATTCCTATAAATTTTTTAATAAATTCTGTTTAATGCTCATATGAATCTGTCTATCTGCAGTGATAACTAGTGATCTCCTACTCCTATATCTACTAACCATCATTGTCATGGGCTGCCCAAAATCTAAAAATAATATAAACCTGGCTGTCCTGAAGGAGATTCGTTTCTTATTAAGATAAAACAGATATAACCGGGTGCAAGAACAATGAATTTCAATGCAATGCAATGCGCTGAAATAAAACCTGTTTGGAGTGAATGGATGTACCAACAAACAACCCAGCTTTTTCCTCATATAGTAAAGCACATGTAAATGGTCACTTTGCAGCTTTTAGTTTGCAAAGTTCTATATATAAGCCTGATACTTACCATTCGTCTAACATAGGCTCTGTGCTGGATGATACACCCGATACATAATCTTCTATTAAACAGTTTTCATCATATTAACATACATCATAACAGACTATAATTTACCAATGATTTACCTTCTTGTGATTCTTGTAAACATTTCTATGCGCAAATCCTTTCCCGCAGAGTTTGCACTGGTAAGGTTTGTCCTCGCTGTGAATTATTTTGTGCGCGGTCACTTGATCAAGTCGTTTGAAGGACTTACAGCAAACCTCGCAGGTGTAGGGGCGCTTCTCTGCAGAAAATGATTGGGGACATTTAATCTGTTGTTCATTGAAGAGGAGGTAGAAGATGAAAGGCAAACAGAGTCCGCTCCAGAGAGACTGTTGCATTTAAGTCAGTCCAATTAAGATTAACCAATTAGAAAAGCATCTAATGCCCTTTTTAACATGATGGTTCATAGCGGATGGAATAGCGAGACACTGCCACATTCTTCACAATAATCTTCCCAAACCGACATCGCATTAACTAGCTTAAATCAAAAGAGAATGACTTCAAAGAAGCCTTACTACAAGATTAGAAGTTGGAAGATGTGCAATGCATTTTATGGTGAACACAATGAATCTCAAAAGTAATAATCTTCCAAAATATAAACTTCTCATCCACAAACGTACAATAATATATGTGTTCACTTCACGCTGTTACAAAGCAATATAACATAATATAAGAAAATATACATGCACAGGGAGACTGTCTTTACCTGAATGCGTTATCATATGCCGTCTAAGCTGGTTAGCCGATATAAATTTCTTGTCACAATCCTGACACTCATAGATCTCATGAACCTGCAAAATGAGTGGTAATGGTAATTAAAAATGTGACTCACATTACAAGTGCTGGAGATTCCCTTCAAGGTCTAAGGCCCCATGTAGCGGACCGTCGGAAAAAAGTGCTGCAATCACAGTGCTTTTCACAGAAAGTCCAGAGTTTTCCTCTGTAAAGTTTCTGCTTCCATTATACCTATAGGGATTTCCAAAACCATATAATACAAACAGTGACCGACTGGCACAGTGGGATAAAGGGCCCTCCCCGCATGGGCTTACAGATGGTGGTGTGGTGACAGTGCTGTTATTGGAGGTTGTAGGCCTTCCTGAATAGGTGAGTCTTCAGAGCCTTCCTGAAGCTTGAGATTGTGGGGGGTCAGTTTTATGTCTCTTGGTAAGGAGTTCCAGACTATGGGAGATGCACGTGAGTGGTTTTGGAGACAGAAGTGGGTAAGAGTAGGAGTAGGAGGTCTTGAGAGGATCAGAGGTTACATGTGGGTAGGTAGTAGGAAATTAGGTGAGAGATATATGAGGGGACGCTATTAACATTTTAAACTCTATTCGCTGGGCAATGGGTAGCCAGTGAAGAGATTGGCAGAGGGAAGTGGCCAATGAAAAACAGGGTAAGAGGTGTATTAAGCGAGCAGCAGAGTTTATGGTGGACTGGAGGGGTCGAGAGTATTTACTGGGAGGCTGTTACAGTAGTTTAAGCAGGAGATTATGAGGGCAGGCACTAGCATTTTGTGTAGTTTCAGGGGTGGGGAAGAAGTGGATTTGATAAATGTTCTTCAGTTGAAGGCAGTAAGAGGAATTGGAGACTTGGATGTGTGATTTGAAGAATATGTCAGAGTCAAGGGTTATCCCAAGGCAACAGACCCTTTGGATAGGGGTAAGTGTGGTACTATCATAGTTGACAGTGTCAGAGCACATAGGGACACACATTATTGACAGGGGGATGGTAACACCAAATCGTCAATTTATTCATGCATTTCCCAGGACACTTTGAAATTCGAACTGAAGATTATCCAATACTATTATTTAGATGTGACAGGTCCTCTTGTTTTTCAGCCCCACAAATCAACAAATTTCCTTTTTTGTATCAGTGCATTATGTGGAATTCTTACATATTATACACTTAATATCATCCTTAATTTCATACAATAAATAAAGTGGGCTGCACAGTATTACAGAATACAACTGCAGCAAAATCTGAAATAAGTTGTATGTTGCCCCTGTGTTTGCATGGATTTCCTCTTTGTACTCTGCAATATTACTTGAGAATCATATTGATACTGTAAGTTACTGGCTTCTGCTGAAATGTGAATATGTGTATTTGAAAGGGGCAACAGACTGCAAGCCTCTTTAGGGAGTGATGTGATTAGATACGCTCTATATAAGGCACTGCCGAATATGATGGAACTGTACGTATACATAACATAGCATATACAATACTAATTCACAACATATTAATAATACAGCTGGAAGCCCTCTCCGCCTCCTCCTTAGCCAATGGACCCAAGAACTGCTGATAGCAGCAAAATGTTGACAGTATTTATATGAGAACATGTAAGCATTATTGCCTTCACACTTTAACGCTATAGACACTTAACCCATTAAATTGTTCTAAACATAGCATCGCAATATCCAAGTGTATCACTGCAATGTTCCCACCTATTACATTTCCCATAATCTTTACATGGGATTCCTTATCTCCTGTTTCCAGAACTGAATAAAAAGTGAAGACTACAAATGTGAATTCCATTAAATTAGCACTAAAGGAAAACAAGATGGCATCCTTTTGTGTATTAGATACAACCAGCTTTATGGACACTGAACATTAATCAACTGATGACACCGACACATAAACCATTCTGGCTTTGCGCAGTTAATAAATACTAAAATGTATCGTTTTTTCTATCAAAGAGAAAGTAATTAAATCAATTGGGGAGCGAAGAGCCTTGTTTACTGCTCTGGATAACACTGTGAAGTGGGATGTTAAGGCAAAGTAAATAGTGTAAATTGGATAAAAAGAAATGTAACACTCTCGGGTACATCATTTACTAAAGCTCTGTTGCTACATCTGGCAGCGCCTGAAATAGGAAACTCAAGTGAAGGCCACAATTTGCTATGCACAATTTGTAGACACACAATAGTAATCATGGATCTCATTACAAATCTGAAAATGTGGCTGTTTGTGAGCTGATATGTTAGGTGGGTGATGTGAATATGACAACTAGAATAGCAGAGTAGCTTACAGTACAAATGTTCATGCACACAACTGCATTGGTTTGCTGCAAACTTCCAAGTTGTACAGAGTCATTATAAGACTCTCATAGAAGTCTAATGCTAAAGTGCCAAGTAGTAAAAGATAAAAAATATTATGGAAAAAATACAGCAAAAACACATATTTTTTTTGCAACATCTTTTATTTAGTCTTTACTATGTTTTTCTCTGTTTTTACTTCCCCTATTGAATCTATAGGGAATCTGTAGGAAAAATGCTTGTGATTCTACACCTAAAATTGACAAAAATTCCCAAAACACAAACAGATCTTTTTTTCCACAATATGTAGATTAACTCGAAATCTCATTCACTTTACTGGTACTGTAAAACGTTTCTGCAGCAACCAAAATGCTGTGTTTCTGCAATGTGGAGCTTTAGCCTAAAGCCAGGGCCCTATGTATCGTAAACGTCACAGCAAAACCGCAGCGTTTATAGTCTGGATAGGATTTTGGCTAATACCAGCTGCACATTGCAGAAAAGTATCTTCGGCTGACATGTTGTGATTTTAAAACCCTCATGTTGTTGTAAATCGCAGCATGTCTATTATATTCATGCAAATCCCATGCCCACTTTGCGTTAAAATTCTCAGCATGAACATGCTGCAATTTTCAAAATTGTGCCATGTTAATTATCTCTAAGAAAACGCCGGCAGCTTTCCCGTAGATATATATATATATTTTTTTTTTATTTTTTTTTTTTTAATGTAGATTGTGAGCTACATAGAGCTCACAATGTACATTTTTTCCTATCAGTATGTCTTTTTGGAATATGGGATGGAAATCCATGCAAACACGGGGAGAACATACAAACTCCATGCAGATGGTTTTATGCCCATGGCGGGATTTGAACACCAGGACTCCAGCGCTGCAAGGCAGCAGTGCTAACCACTGAGCCACCGTGTGGCCCCCAACAGCTTTCCCGTAGATATATTTGTAACAGAAAGTCCCCGGAGGAAAAGTCAGCAAACTTTCTGTTCAAAGAGCTGCAGGAAGAATTGTGATGCGTTCCCGCTGCCGTTTTTCCTGCAGCGCTTTAGCACTGCGTATCGTCCCATGGGGCCTTAACCTTAAATAGGATTTGCCACAAACCAAAATTTTACATTTTGCCTTTCAAATGGCTTGTAAACTGCTGTGGCCATGGAAATTAATTGAAGTTGTCTGAAAAAAGGTAGCTGAAATATTACAATTTGGTACAGTCAGGGGCTATAATATGGACATGGTTATTTTTGTTTAGTTATATTGAATTCTAACAAAATAAGCAATGTATATATAAACAAATGTGCCAGAGATTGCCCATATTGTATTTTTGGCTGAAAGGCAATGTATTCTGGCCAACTGGCTCCATTTTGTCAACTGATGTAATGGTGCATGCAACATAACGCTACAGGGACTTGAATGGGTAAGTAGCTAAAAGAAAAAAAATGAAATTATTTTTATAAACATGTACAGTAAACAAGTAAAGCTATTGAGGAATTTAGAAAAGTTTAGTTTGGTACTTTTGTTGGAGAGAAAATATATTTTAAAAAAATGGTGCAGAAGTCGGTGGATTTTAAATGAATGCATTTATTTCTTATATGACTTTTAGTTGTTAGTGTTATATCACGCCAAATTTGTATTTATTAAAAGTATAAACAAAATAAAATAAATATCCTCAATATATTTTATTTATATTCTCAAGTATTTTAATTCATTACAAAGATTCTAAACTTAAGTTAGTTTCCCAAAAAGAGTCATGACTTCTGGAAACAATTGCCCGTGCCTTGCATGTATACTCATTTAAGCAAGTAGGAAGTTCATTTGAAAGAGCAAGCCATTAAAAAAAAAAATCTGATAACCCCACATCTGCAACAGTGCAATAGAAAAACACTGCAGAGGGTTACTGATGTTTTCTACTATACAGTCATGGCCAAAAGTTTTGAGAATGACACAAATATTATATTTTCACATGATCTGCTGCCCTCTGGTTTACATGTGTGTTTGTCAGATGTTTTTATCACATACAGAAATATAATTGCAATCATATAATGAGTAACAAAAGCTTATATTGACAGTTAGAATGAGTTAATGCAGCAAGTCAATATTTGCAGTGTTGACCCTTCTTCTTCAGGACCTCTGCAATTCTCCCTGGCATGCTCTCAATCAACTTCTGGACCAAATCCTGATAGCAGTCCATTCTTGCACAATCAATGCTTGCATTTTGTCAGAATTTGTAGGTTTTTGTTTGTCCACCCGTCTCTTGATTGACCACAAGTTCTCAATGGGATTGAGATCTGGGGAGTTTCCAGGCCATGGACCCAAAATCTCTATGTTTTGTTCCCTGAGCCATTTAGTTATCACCTTTGCTTTATGGCAAGGTGCTCCATCATGCTGGAAAAGGCATTGTTGATCGCCAGACTGCTCTTGGACGGTTGGGAGAAGTTGATCTTGGAGGACATTCTGGTACCATTCTTTATTCATGGCTGTGTTTTTAGGCAAGACTGTGAGAGAGACGATTCCCTTGGCTGAGAAGCAACCCCACACATGAATGGTTTCAGGATGCTTTACAGTTGGCATGAGACAAGACTGGTGGTAGCGCTCACCTCATCTTCTCCGAATAAGCTGTTTTCCAGATGTCCCAAACAATCGAAAAGGGGATTTATCAGAGAAAATGACTTTACCCCAGTCCTCAGCAGTCCACTCCCTGTACCTTTTGCAGAATATCAGTCTGTCCCTGATGTTTTTTCTGGAGAGAAGTGGCTTCTTTGCTGCCCTCCTTGAGACCAGGCCTTGCTCCAAGAGTCTCCGCCTCACAGTGCGTGCAGATGCACTCATACCTGCCTGCTGCCATTCCTGAGCAAGTTCTGCACTGCTGGTAGCCAGATCCCGCAGCTGAAACACTTTTAAGAGACGGTCCTGGCGCTTGCTGGTCTTTCTTTGGCACCCTGGAGCCTTTTTGCCAACAATGGAACCTCTCTCCTTGAAGTTCTTGATGATGCGATAGATTGTTGACTGAAGTGCAATCTTTCTAGCTGCGATACTCTTCCCTGTTAGGCCATTTTTGTGCAGTGCAATGATGACTGCACGTGTTTCTTTAGAGATAACCATTGTTATGTCAGTCCTGGTAGCTGCAACGGGGCTAAGGGATAGCAGTAGGGAATCTCGCCCTGCACTACTCCCACTAGCTAACCCGGTCCCTGCCTCACGGGTGTAGGTCGGCTGTTCTCAGGCTAAGCCTGACCCCGACAGCTCCTCTCTCACTGACACCGTAGGCCTAGAGGGAAGGGGGAGAAGGAATGCCCTATAAGATCTCTAGGGACTGGAGACTAAAGGGGGTCACCCCTAACGAATAAGTGAAGCTGCTACTGACAGGGACTGACAAGGGTGTGCGCTGACTAACAACACAAGCAGCACACAGGAAACATGTAGGAAAGGAATTCCCCAAACCAATATGGGAAGGAACCATACACTAGGAAACAAACACAGGGAAACTGAGTAGAAATCAAAGGATAAGGCAATTCACTCACACAGTCAATTATACACAGAGGGAGGATTGGTGAACACAGAAGGGAAAACACACTAACCAACTCGTTCACCCAAACCTCCCAAAAATCAACCACGGAACTTCCTCTATCCAAGATAACCACCTACTCCTCCTGCTAAGGCCTAGCTCTGTAAAAGCGACACTCAGCACAGAACCATGGGAGGCATGGGTTTAAATACCGAGTAGAGACCACTCCTCCCAGGTGCAAATGGGAGGACAGACTAATCAACCAGGAAAGAAAGCAATGAACCTAAATACTCCTAACAGGATCCTCCCCTCAAGGAGAAGACTCCGGATTCTCTAGGAGCATCCTTCTTCGGGAACTCCTTGTGGAATTTCTCCACGAGTCTGGGGGCTGACATATCCGACTCCAGAACCCAAGAATTATCCTCAGGACCGTATCCCTTCCATGCCACCAGATACCGTAGCTTCCCCCGAACATATTTGCTATCCAGAACTCGGGATATCTCATACTCCCCGGACTCAGAAACTGGTGGAACCTTAACAGGAGACGTTCCCTTCTTGGCCTTCTTTAACAAGGAGACATGGAACACCCGGTTTATCTTCCACCTTTTAGGTAGTTGCAGCTGCGCCGCCACTTCATTTACCATCTTGATGATCTTAAAAGGACCCACAAACCTGGGACCCAGCTTCTTGCAAGGAACCTTCAACCTGATATTCTTGGTGGACAACCAAACCATCTCACCAGGGAAGAACTGCAACTCTCCTCTCTTCCGATCCGCCTGGACCTTAGCCTGGTGCGACGCCCGCACCAGATTCTCTCGGATACGGGACCATACCCCTTGCAGCTTTTTAGAAAATAGCTCCTCCTCCGGAACTGGGGAAGAAATGGAAGAAAATACTCCGAAAACAGGATGTCTACCACCGGAGCAAAAAAAAGGTGTGGTACCTGTGGCATTGGAATCATGGTTGTTTAGGGAAAATTCTGCCAGGGGGAGAAAGGCAGCCCAATTATTCTGGTTCTCTCGAACAAAACACCTCAAAAACTGTTCCACATCCTGATTCTTCCTCTCTGTTTGTCCGTTAGACTCTGGGTGAAACCCGGAGGAAAACGACAGTGTAACTCCCAACCTGCTGCAAAAAGCCCGCCAGAATTTAGCCACAAATTGCGGTCCCCTGTCCGAAACGATATCCTCAGGAAGACCATGCAACCTTACAATTTCTTTAATAAACGCCTCAGATAGTGTCTTGGCACATGGCAGCCTAGAAAACGGGATCAAATGGCACATTTTCGTGAAGCGGTCAACGACTACCCAAATGACCGTGAAACCCTTAGACACCGGAAGGCCCGTGATGAAATCCATAGACAGATGAGTCCAAGGTGCCTTAGGAGGTTCCAATGGATGTAGAAGACCGTGGGGACGGGTATGCGACGCCTTGGCTCTTGCACAGACCGAACAATTTTGAACAAACTGTAAGACATCCTTACTCCACCCTGGCCACCAAAAATTCCTAGACACCAATCTCATGGTCTCTGAAACCCCCGGGTGACCAGCAAGAACCGACTCGTGACACTCCCTCAGGAGACTTTGTCGGAGAGTAGTTGGAACAAAAAGCTTGTTTCTAGGTATCTTGGAAGGTGCAGCGTGTTGCGCTTCGATCAAGGCCTTCTCCAATTTCGCGCCCAATACTGCTACCACCACTCCATCCCCAAGAATAGTGGCAGGCGCCTCTCGTTCCTCCTCAGTCGACATATACCGGGATAAAGCATCAGCCTTAACATTCTTTGAACCCGGCACATAAGTCACGGTAAAATGGAACCGCGCAAAAAATAGAGCCCATCTGGCCTGCCGTGCATTTAATCTCTTCGCCGACCCAAGATAAACCAAATTCTTGTGGTCAGTAAATACCTGGACTGGCCTTCTGGCCCCCTCCAGGAAATGACGCCAATGTTCGAATGCTAGTTTTATTGCCAGTAGTTCCCGGTCTCCGATGTCATAATTCTGTTCAGAGGCAGAGAATTTCTTAGAAAAGAAGGCACAGGGATGCGTACCCTCCTCGAACTCCTGAGAAAGTACTGCTCCCACCCCCACCGAGGAGGCATCCACCTCCACTCGGAAGGCCAACCTCTCATCCGGCTGTCTCAAAATGGGAGCGGACGAGAATCGCTTCTTCAGTTCTTCAAACGCAGCTAGCGCCTCTGGCGACCACTTAGCACAGTCAGCCCCCTTCTTAGTCAAGTCCGAGATAGGTTTCACAACCTCAGAAAATCCCTTGATAAACTGGCGATAATAGTTGGAGAACCCCAAGAACCGTTGGACCGCCTTTAGGTTCTCGGGTCGCGGCCACTCCAAGACTGCCCTGACCTTCTCAGGGTCCATCTCAAACCCCTTGTCCGATAGGATATAGCCAAGGAAACATAATTTATTGACCGCGAACACACATTTCTCCAGCTTAGCACTTAATTGGTTAACCCTCAGGAGATCTAAAACCTCTCTCACTCTCTCCCAATGAGTCTCCAAATCCGGGGTGTAAATGAGTATATCGTCCAGATAGACCACAACCCCCCTCCCTATGACGGCACTTAGTACATCATTAATAAAATTCTGAAAAAACGCAGGCGCATTGGTTAGACCAAAAGGCATCACAAGATTCTCAAAGTGTCCTAGGGGTGTGTTAAACGCTGTTTCCCACTCATCCCCCTTCTTGATTCTCAGCAAGTTATATGCCCCACGTAAATCTATTTTACTAAACCAGCGGGCTCCCGTAATCTGGCTGAATAGATCCGAGATCAACGGAATGGGATAGGGATTCCGCACCGTGATTTTGTTAATCTCCCTAAAATCCAAACAAGGGCGCAACCCTCCATCTTTCTTCTTTACAAAGAAAAACCCCACTGCTACTGGGGACTTAGATGGGCGAATATGCCCCACCTCTAGACTCCCCTCAATATACTCTTTGAGCGCCTCCCTCTCCGGAATAGTGAGATTGTACAACCGTGTCTTGGGTAGCACTGCATTTGGTATGAATTTAATCGAGCAATCATAGGTGCGATGTGGTGGTAATGTCTTGGCTGCCCTTTCCTCAAAGACCTCCCTAAACTCACATATTTCTTGAGGCAAATTGTCTATAGACAAAGACATAACGGATATGGGCAGACATCGACCATTACACCCCTGCCCCCAAGAAACTACTGACTCGGTCTCCCAGTTGATAATAGGGTTATGCTGCTTCAGCCAGGGCCACCCCAACACTACTTGTGCTGGTAATTTAGACAACAAGAACAAGTCAATCTCTTCCCGGTGGCCACCCACAACAAACTCCAGACCCTCCACCTGTTTGGAGATGACAGCTTGCTGTAGAGGGGTCTTATCAATAGCCCACACCGGTATCTGAGACTTCAAGACCAAAGGACTCACCCTTAATTGCTCACAAAACTCTGAGTCAATAAGGTTGACTGCCGAACCACAATCAACCAAAATCCGGCACTTCTGCCCATTTACCCATCCTTCAAGGGTCAACCCGGCAGTCTGAGTACAGGAAATATGCACACCTCCCTCCTTAGTAGGTTTTCTCCCTTTACCCTCAATAGACCTGGGGTTATTACTCTCCTTGGCGAACCATTCTCTGGAGGGGCATACCCTTGCTACATGTCCCATCCCTCCACACACAAAACAGCGTACTGTGCGGGACCCTTCACTCTTGGGTCTAGCACTTCGCACAGTGGCCCCAATCTGCATGGGTTGGTCCCCCGGGTCCTCTCTAAAAACAGAGAATTGAGGAGGGTTAAGCCCCCCAGGACTCTTGTCTCCACGCTCCCGGAGGCGCCGTCCAACTCTAATTGCCAGCTGCATGGCCTCATCTAGATCTCCCGGAACAGGGTGAGAAACTAGATGGTCTTTAACCTGGTCTGAGAGCCCTGTCTCAAACTGACTAAGTAGAGCGGGGTCATTCCAGTGTACTTCTGCTGCCCACCTACGAAACTCTGTGCAATATTTCTCTATAGCGTGATCCCCTTGCACCACACGTCGTAGGTTATACTCAGCCGTGCGTACCCTGTCTGGGTCGTCATACAGTAACCCCATTGTGGAGAAAAACGCCTCTACAGTTAGTAAGCAAGCTGAGTCGGCTGGTAACGAATGTGCCCAGATGAGGGGATCATCTCTCAATAAAGTAATAATAATCCCAACTCTCTGTACCTCAGAACCGGAGGAAAACGGCCGTAGCCGGAAATACAAAAGACAGTCCTTTTGAAATCGGAAAAAATCTGACCTCTTACCTCGGAAGGGTTCAGGTAAGCTGACTTTTGGCTCCAGAGGCCGACCCACAGGGGCGCTACTCACCTGCCTCTGTATGCCCTCCACCTGAGAGGCTGTGTGTTGAGCCAACTGCTGTACTTGAGATACGCCAGAAGCTTGGATGGCATCCATTCGTAGCTTGATCCCCTCCATCTCAGTGGAGATCTGCTGCACCGCCTGGTACAACTGTTTCAGGTCCGTCATAATACAAACGAACCTTTTTTTTTTTTTTTTTACCGGCTGAGTGTACTGTTATGTCAGTCCTGGTAGCTGCAACGGGGCTAAGGGATAGCAGTAGGGAATCTCGCCCTGCACTACTCCCACTAGCTAACCCGGTCCCTGCCTCACGGGTGTAGGTCGGCTGTTCTCAGGCTAAGCCTGACCCCGACAGCTCCTCTCTCACTGACACCGTAGGCCTAGAGGGAAGGGGGAGAAGGAATGCCCTATAAGATCTCTAGGGACTGGAGACTAAAGGGGGTCACCCCTAACGAACAAGTGAAGCTGCTACTGACAGGGACTGACAAGGGTGTGCGCTGACTAACAACACAAGCAGCACACAGGAAACATGTAGGAAAGGAATTCCCCAAACCAATATGGGAAGGAACCATACACTAGGAAACAAACACAGGGAAACTGAGTAGAAATCAAAGGATAAGGCAATTCATTCACACAGTCAATTATACACAGAGGGAGGATTGGTGAACACAGAAGGGAAAACACACTAACCAACTCGTTCACCCAAACCTCCCAAAAATCAACCACGGAACTTCCTCTATCCAAGATAACCACCTACTCCTCCTGCTAAGGCCTAGCTCTGTAAAAGCGACACTCAGCACAGAACCATGGGAGGCATGGGTTTAAATACCGAGTAGAGACCACTCCTCCCAGGTGCAAATGGGAGGACAGACTAATCAACCAGGAAAGAAAGCAATGAACCTAAATACTCCTAACAACCATGGTTAACAGAACAGAAACAATGATGCCAAGCACCAGCCTCCTTTTAAAGTGTCCAGTGGTGTCATTCTTACTTAATCATGATAGATTGATCTCCAGCCCTGTCCTCATCAACACCCACACCTGAGTTAATGGAGCAATCACTGAAACGATGTTAGCTGGTCCTTTTAAGGCAGGGCTGCAATGATGTTGAAATGTGTTTTGGGGGATAAAGTTCATTTTCTAGGCAAATAATGACTTTGCAAGTAATTGCTGTTAAGCTGATCACTCTTTATAACATTCTGGAGTATATGCAAATTGCCATTAGAAAAACTGAAGCAGTAGACTTTGTAAAAATTAATATTTGTATCATTCTCAAAACTTTTGGCCATGACTGTACAGTGCCACTCATTTAGATTCATAATACTGCATTATCCAGTAGTATTACCATGACTGCACAGCTTGTTACACCCTAAAATAATCACTCAGGCCAGGGCCCCATGTGGCAGAGAGTTTGCAGAAAAAAATGCAGCGTTTTACAGTTTCTGAAAAGTGAATGGGATTCTAGTGAATCCCATTCCCACATTATGGGAAAATACGTGCAGTGGATACATTGTGATTTCCAAAATCGTTGCAATTATCGAAATCGTAGCATGTCAATTATACTTATAGCTATAATTGAAAAAGAAAGTCTGCAGAGGAAACCTCTATGGACTTTCTGTCAAAAGCACTGCGGGAAAAATTGCAATGCATTGTTGCTTCGGTTTTTCCCACAGTGCTTTTTTGCTGCGGTCGACTACGTGGGACATTGCCCTTAATGTGACTTTAAGGCTAAGTTCACATGGCGGATTTTGATCTGGAATTTGGCACGAATTCCAAATCAAATTCTGGATTAAAATACTGCCTCCCATTGAATTCAATGGGAGCCTGGCATTTTGTTTTTCCGTGAGTGGATTTCTTTCGTTCGCACAAAAAAGAAGTGACATGCCCTATCTTCTGCGGTACATCACTCCCTGCAGACTAGACCCTTTTATTTGGGCCTAATCCAGAGCGGAATTCCGTGACTGGATTCCAGTGCACGGTATGCACTGGACCGGCATCCAGTCGAGGATAACTGTTTTCTGGTCCGGAATCTGAGGCGGCATCTCGCCTCAAATTCCGGACCAAAATCCATCGTGTGAACTTATCCTTACACTTATATTCAATTGCTGATGTTGAAATCTTACTGATTGTTTTACTAACACATAATCTGAAAGCACACTACACTTGAACAAGAAGTAAATACCTTAGGACAAATGATACAAAATCAATCTAATTGTTCTATTTCAGACTGAATAAATAAGTATTACCTCTAAACTTATGGGAGGTATCATTTAGCTGTAATGGCAGAAATCTTTAAAGTGTACCCAAATTTTCATCAAAAGTTGAAATATCTGCAGGGTTTTGCTGGGCAGTCTGCTGCTAAATAAGCCTTTGTACTTGGTAACCTATCAGTTTTTCCTATTATAGCCTCTTTATAACTTTAGCACATTTTGCATTTCTCTCTGAGATAGGGGATGTGCACAATACAGATCCTGCCCCCACTACTGCTACTGGTTTCTTTACATGTACAATTGTACATATAATTGGAACTGTATAATAGCAAACAAATATAAGTTATACAAGCTCTTACACTCACTCTGAGCTTAGAGAAACTGCACACTCCACTCTGAGCAGGGGGGGAAAGCAATGTGGAAACATGCAGAGGCTAAAGAGAGAGACCTGCCCCTCCATTTCCTGTGATCCCTATTGTTGGTTGCTAAGGTTGGGCTTGCCTTAGTAAGCAGTATTATCCTAGTTCTGTGATATTATCTATACTGTAAAATCACTATTTGCGCTGTTACTGTGTGTAAAGGAGACCTAAATTATTGTACACCTTTCAAGTTCTGAACTTGCTACTTAAGGTGGTCCTGATAGAGTGGGGCTCAATAGTTACTTGCTACCCTCTTGAATTAATGTGTATACATTTTCTAACCCTAACTTTAACAAGCATTACATGCAATGTTTTTATTTCGCACATTGCCTATACCATATAAAAGAAATTAAAATAAAACACTAACATGAAACAAACTGCAGCCTAAAACTTTACGGCATTGTATACAACAAATGAATTGATAACTGACACAAGTGGAGTGTAACAAAAAGATATATGTTAAACATTTACAGTGCATTTATATGTAATATATATTTGTATGACATGTTCCAATGTCAGAGATGTTACACTACAGGCTCTCTTTTAAACAGAAAATCTCATGACCTCACTGGGATTTCCTTTTCTCCCACAGAACTCATTAAAATGCAGGGTAGAGGGGAAAAAACTGGTATATTGGAGCAAAGTTTCTAGCTGGCATTCTAAATGAAGAAGGGATAAAAAAAAATCTGTATTTTAGATACGCTCCCTGGCAATGAAAAGGTTAAAAAGCCTCTAAGTAGAAACTCATTGATTAGACCTCATGTACACTGTCATGCGATTGCCCAGGTAACTGCTTTGTAAAAACTGACAATGAAAGATGACAGTAAAGCTGGGGGAACATGTGGTATGATTTAGCAGCATCTCCAAGTCTAATCAGTATGTTCTCCATCTCGAGACCTTGATTTCTAAAGTGCACAAAGCTCTGAAGCCAAGTTCAGTAAATTAACATATTAAAGAATTTCGTTCTAAATGTCCTCTGCAGCAAAATTCAGAAACCAGTACAGTCATATTATTAAATTGTTGTATTGTTCGTCATATAACACTGCAAACTTAAAGGGATCCTATCATTTAAACTCAATTTTTTCTGCCTATCACGTAGGAATAGCCTTAAGGAAGGCTATTCTTCTCCTACCTTTAGATGTTTTCTCTGCACCGCCGTTCCGTAGAAATCTTGGTTTTCGCCGGTATGCAAATGAGTTCTATCGCAGCATTGGGGGCGGGCCCCAGCACTCAAACAGCACTGGGGGCGTCCACAATGTTATGAGAGAACTCTCCAGCGTCACCTCCATCTTCTTCAGGAACGGGTCTTCTTCGCGTCTTCTTCCGGGGGTTGGCTTCAAACTTCTTGGCCTCAGGCCTAGGGAAAAGCCGACTACACATGCCTGGTGGCCACAAGAAAATGGTCGCTTACAAAGTATAGCCTTTCTTAAGGCTATTCCCACGTAATAGGCAGAAAAAAATTGAGTTTAAATTATAGGATCCTTTTAAGAATGTGAATCCTATGATTCCTCAAGTCCCAAAATCTGCAACAAAAAAAGCTGCATTTCTGCAACATGGGGCCTCAGACTTAGGGTCCATTCACATGGAGGAAAATAGTGAGGAATTTGGTGTGGAATTTCTGTGCTGAAAAAAAAGCCTCCAATGCTAGCAGAAAAAGGAACCCATTGAAGTCAATGGGAGGCCTTTTTTTCAGCGCTGAAATTCCTTAGGCTGGGTTCACATGGAGTATTATTTTCAATGGGAGCCGGTACCGTATACGCGGCGCTATTTTGCGGCCGTGATTTTGCGACGGCCGCAAAATAGCGCCGCGTGTACGGTACCGGCTTCCATTGAAAACAATGGGAGCGTATACGGCCCGCATAAGATCCCGCGGTGTGTACATACCAAATGACGAGCCACAATACTCCATGTGAACCCGGCCTTAGCGAGGTTTTTGAGGAAGAAAAGCTCAAAAGCAATGCCAAAAGAAGCATTGTGAACTAAACTCACCATTATGGTGCCTATGCAAGTGTATTGCAAACATATTCCAAAGGAAGATACCATTATAATATAGTAACCTATAACATATGTCCAAGTCATACAATCGGGCTCCTTAGAAGACTAGGAACTAGGCATAACCCTAGCAAACCCCCAAAGGAAATGTACTAATACTATTACTGTATGTAAATTGATTGCTTGTTCAGGATCCTTTGGCACACACAATTGGCCATTAGCTGTACAGTGCTTAGCATTACAGTGTCCACCTCACAGCACCCAATACTCCAATATAGTGGCGGAATGGCATTGCTCACCTGCTAAATGGGGTTGTCATTTTTCCAGCCAGGTCTACAGTTGTAAGTTTTTAAGTGGAAAAAGGTAAGTGGAGCTGAGCCGAAGTACCTGAAAGGGCCTAGGGAAGACAAGTTGTGCTCTTCTAACTTCATACAAGCTCTCTAAAAATATCTTTCCTGTGTTTATGAATTTCTGTGACATTTATTACCCAACCATATGAAGTATATGACATCCGTTTCATTGAAGTGACCGGTATTTTAAAGCAAACTGTGAACTTTAAATAACTGTTCAGACCTTACGTATTCTAAGGCACTTTATATTTGCTACCTACTAAGTACAAACTTACTTACCTTTCGATGTTCTTGAAGGTTAACTGAAGATGAACATTTTTTGTTACAGACTGTGCACATCAACCTTTTCTTAGAATTTCCTGGAATGAAGATAAACAGCACAAGTGAGAGGAAAAGTATAATAAGACAACTTGAAAACAGCAAAAGAGCCCTTTATTACTATTAAGATAGAGTAACCTTTTTGGACACTGCTAGGCAATGTTCACAAAGAGGAATTTGGGGCTGGTTTTGACAAGAATATTGCCTAAAATCTACCTCTAATGTTATGTCAATGGGAACCTTTCTTCTTGGCTGGACAAGTTCATCTATGTGCTTTATAAGAGGTGTAGCTTTTCAAACCAACATTATTTGATGCCTACTTGTACAGCGCCATCATATTCCGCAGGACTTTACAGATATTGACAGTCATTGTCCCATTTAGGGAACCCAATCTACATTCCCTATCAGTATGTCTTTTGTAGTGTGGGAGGAAACCCAAGCAAACACAGGGAGAACATGCAAACTGCTTGCTGAGGTTGTCCTTGGTAAGATTCGATCCCAGAACTCCAGCGCTGTAATGCTAACCACTGAGCTACTGTGCTGCACATTGCTTTCTCACAAAAAATGTGTAACGCTCGGTTCACAATAGTGTTCAGCTTTCTGTTCTTCAGGTTGGCTCGGGGACCCAAACAACAGAAAGCTAATCCACTGTAAAAATGGTTACCTGCAAACCCCATACACTATAATGGGGTCCTCTGTATTTCTGCCAAAAAAATGTAGGGCTTCTCTCCGCATTTTTTAAGTGGGTTCAGAGAAACCTAGAATGTAGATCAGGTGCAGGTCTGAACCTAGTCTAAACTGTATATGTGATTACGTGCAGTGACTCAGTGGTTGTGTTGTGTATTGCAACCTATCAAAGGAATTGTGTGCATGCTACATATTTTATTGAATCGGTTTAATGAAAAATCACAGTCTTTAATCAAATTCAAGCTAACATAAGGATGGACACTTTTGTACACAGGACAGCACTATTGACCTGAATCAGTTATGTTGCAATACTGTTTAGTATCTACAATTAGGGGTGTATCTACCTGGGTAGCTGTGGTAGCAGCTGCCACAGGCCTGGAACATTAGGGGACCCAGTTTTTTTTTAATAGGGTCCTATTTAGTTACCAATGCTTTCTCTTGCTCACAGACACCTGCACTTCCCCTTCTGCAGTTACAGCTGTGAACAAGGACTGGAGATTGGTAAGTATAATAATTGCTCATGGATGGTCCACAATGGGGGATAATACTGTGTGCAGGGGCCACTATGGAGCATAATAGTGTGTGCAGGGGCCACTATAGAGCATAATACTGTGTGAAGGGGCCACTATGGGGCATAATACTGTGTGCAGGGGCCACTATGGGGCATAATAGTGTGTGCAGGGGCCACTATAGAGCATAATACTGTGTGAAGGGGCCACTATGGGGCATAATAGTGTGTGCAGGGGCCACTATAGAGCATAATACTGTGTGAAGGGGCCACTATGGGGCATAATAGTGTGTGAAGGGGCCACTATGGGGCATAATACTGTGTGCAGGGGCCACTATGGGGCATAATACTGTGTGCAGGAATGCGGTTTGTACAGGAAAGGGGGAATCAGAGGGCCCCCGTGTTAAATGTTCACATTGGGGCTCCGCCATTCCTAGTTACGCCCCTGTCTACAGTGCCTGGAACAGGGATACTGATCAAAGTTGAGGGAAAGCTGAAATGAGCAAAGTACAGAAATATTCTTAATGAAATTCTGATCCAGACATGGCTTGAACCTCACACTGGGATGAAAGTTGAATTTCCAACAAGACAACAACGCTAAAGCATACAGTCAAGACAAAACAGGAGTGGCTGAAAATGGCTGTTCACTGATGGTCCCCATACAGTTTGACAGAGCCAAAGAGGATTTGCAAAGACGAATGGCAGAAAGTCCCCAAATCAAAGGCTGCATACCTTGTGTCACCAAACCCAAGAAAATTGGAGGTTGCAATCACTGCCAAAGCTGATTCAATTAAGTATTGAGTAACATGCACCTATGGCAATGCAAGATTTTAGCTTTTACTTTTCAATAAATTAGAAAAGATTTCTATTATTCTCTTTTCACTTTGTCTATAAGGGGGATTGAGTGCAGAATGATGGGAAAACTTTATTTTTTTATTTTAGCAAAAGGTCACAACATAACAAAATGTGAAAAAGGTGAAAGGCCTGAAGTTGTTTTGAATACATTGTATATTTGGATTGTATGTTTGTGTAACAATCATTGTATGGATTATTCTAAGACACAATACATTGAAGACTATGACCTAGATTTGAGAGGTGAGATGTGATGCGTCTTGGAGCATCCAATTTGGGTTATAATTTGGTAGTGGCTGGGCTGAGTTACTGCCGTGCCTGTATATGAGCTGAGCTGCAGTAACTCAGCATAGTCACAACACAGAGAACATAGCAGCCTGTTACTGGATCTGGTCTCCATATAGCATCCTAAGGATAAGGATATGTCAAGAATATCAGCTGTCCAGAAAACTCTTTGAGAATAAGGCTCCACATAGGGGCCAAAAACTAAGACTTTGGAGACTAAGGCTAAATCACGCTGTGGACAAGACCGTGTCGAAAACATGTCACCTAAAACGTGTATTATGCTCACCATTTATTTGATCTGTAGTTTCCTGATGAAAGTTAAAAGGTCAGCACAGACAGCATAAAATAATGAAAGCTCCCATATTACTAATAACTAGAGATGAGCGAACACTAAAATGTTCGAGGTTCGAAATTCGATTCGAACAGCCGCTCACTGTTCGAGTGTTCGAATGGGTTTCGAACCCCATTATAGTCTATGGGGAACATAAACTCGTTAAGGGGGAAACCCAAATTCGTGTCTGGAGGGTCACCAAGTCCACTATGACACCCCAGGAAATGATACCAACACCCTGGAATGACACTGGGACAGCAGGGGAAGCATGTCTGGGGGCATAAAAGTCACTTTATTTCATGGAAATCCCTGTCAGTTTGCGATTTTCGCAAGCTAACTTTTCCCCATAGAAATGCATTGGCCAGTGCTGATTGGCCAGAGTACGGAACTCGACCAATCAGCGCTGGCTCTGCTGGAGGAGGCGGAGTCTAAGATCGCTCCACACCAGTCTCCATTCAGGTCCGACCTTAGACTCCGCCTCCTCCGGCAGAGCCAGCGCTGATTGGCCGAAGGCTGGCCAATGCATTCCTATGCGAATGCAGAGACTTAGCAGTGCTGAGTCAGTTTTGCTCAACTACACATCTGATGCACACTCGGCACTGCTACATCAGATGTAGCAATCTGATGTAGCAGAGCCGAGGGTGCACTAGAACCCCTGTGCAAACTCAGTTCACGCTAATAGAATGCATTGGCCAGCGCTGATTGGCCAATGCATTCTATTAGCCCGATGAAGTAGAGCTGAATGTGTGTGTTAAGCACACACATTCAGCACTGCTTCATCACGCCAATACAATGCATTAGCCAGTGCTGATTGGCCAGAGTACGGAATTCGGTCAATCAGCGCTGGCTCTGCTGGAGGAGGCGGAGTCTAAGGTCGGACCTGAATGGAGACTGGTGTGGAGCGATCTTAGACTCCGCCTCCTCCAGCAGAGCCAGCGCTGATTGGCCGAATTCCGTACTCTGGCCAATCAGCGCTGGCCAATGCATTCTATTAGCCCGATGAAGTAGAGCTGAATGTGTGTGCTAAGCACACACATTCAGCACTGCTTCATCACGCCAATACAATGCATTAGCCAGTGCTGATTGGCCAGAGTACGGAATTCGGCCAATCAGCGCTGGCTCTGCTGGAGGAGGCGGAGTCTAAGGTCGGACCTGAATGGAGACTGGTGTGGAGCGATCTTAGACTCCGCCTCCTCCAGCAGAGCCAGCGCTGATTGGCCGAATTCCGTACTCTGGCCAATCAGCGCTGGCCAATGCATTCTATTAGCCCGATGAAGTAGAGCTGAATGTGTGTGCTAAGCACACACATTCAGCACTGCTTCATCACGCCAATACAATGCATTAGCCAGTGCTGATTGGCCAGAGTACGGAATTCGGCCAATCAGCGCTGGCTCTGCTGGAGGAGGCGGAGTCTAAGGTCGGACCTGAATGGAGACTGGTGTGGAGCGATCTTAGACTCCGCCTCCTCCAGCAGAGCCAGCGCTGATTGGCCGAATTCCGTACTCTGGCCAATCAGCGCTGGCCAATGCATTCTATTAGCCCGATGAAGTAGAGCTGAATGTGTGTGCTTAGCACACACATTCAGCTCTACTTCATCGGGCTAATAGAATGCATTGGCCAATCAGCGCTGGCCAATGCATTCTATTAGCTTGATGAAGCAGAGTGTGCACAAGGGTTCAAGCGCACCCTCGGCTCTGATGTAGCAGAGCCGAGGGTGCACAAGGGTTCAAGTCACAAAAATCACAATTACACACCCGATAGAGCCCCAAAAAGTTATTTTTAATAACATTCCCCCCTAAATAAAGGTTATCCCTAGCTATCCCTGCCTGTACAGCTATCCCTGTCTCATAGTCACAAAGTTCACATTCTCATATGACCCGGATTTGAAATCCACTATTCGTCTAAAATGGAGGTCACCTGATTTCGGCAGCCAATGACTTTTTCCAATTTTTTTCAATGCCCCCAGTGTCGTAGTTCCTGTCCCACCTCCCCTGCGCTGTTATTGGTGCAAAAAAGGCGCCAGGGAAGGTGGGAGGGGAATCGAATTTTGGCGCACTTTACCACGCGGTGTTCGATTCGATTCGAACATGGCGAACACCCTGATATCCGATCGAACATGTGTTCGATAGAACACTGTTCTCTCATCTCTACTAATAACTATGTTTTACTTTGAATTGCTGCAACTTGTCGTTTGGCTGTGTAGGCAGAATAGACGTTAACTATTGTATGGCTTTGCTACATAAGTAATCATTCTCATCTTATGTTAGTTTTAACAAAAATCTTTTAATCTATATGATAGTTACACCCTAAATACAGAGGTCAGAATTCAGACAGTTTTAGGCCAGAAACACAAGGGGAAATGAGTGATAGATCGCAGACCGGTGTATGTGTTCTAGCGATCCACCTGTTTACTTTACCTGGCCACTTTAGGACTCTTACTGACATAACAAGATGGTTTATTTTACTTTTTCTCAAAATCCTCTGTTTATGTAACTGGATAAGAAAGGGAATTGAAGAGAGTGTGTGATTTTTACACATAATTGGTTTGACAATTAAATACATCTTGTGCATCCTTGTCATCCTTGTATCATGTCATGTGACATGTATAATAAATGAATGTATTATATAAAGAGTTAAAATGAAATCTTTTATATTGAAAACTGAGGAATGAATATATTATGTACTGTATCTCTATCTATTTTAATTATCTATTTATTTATCTAATAATAAACATTTACTTAGATTATTACCAATGTGAGAGAGTGAAGGTTGTTGTCTGGGAAGACAGGTATGTCCCAGCCAGGCACCTAAAGGGTGTATGGTAAAGATTCACACCAGGGAGGTCAGCTGACTAATCAGGCCCTAATAACAGTCTGTGTGTAGGACTAGCAGTGTGGCACCACACTGACAGAGCGAACCTGTCCAGACCGGACCTCCAAAGCAGGTACTGTGCCACCCGTTGTTATTGCCAAGGTGGGAGACTGGTAGCCAATCTCATGTTTAAGTGAGTTCTCAGCCGAGAAGGATTTTGTTTTGTTTATCCTGTGGCTTTGCAACAGCAGTGTAAGCGCTACATGTGAATAAAGCCTGAACTTGTGTGCAATCCAGTGTCTGTGTCCCTGTTTCCTGCACTGCTACAAGCATCTACCTGAGTGATTCCCCACACCAAGTAGTAAGAATTTTCTAGGTAATTTCACACAAACATTTCTCTACTAAATGGTACATTCTGTATAAGGGGGAATTCACACGGAGTAAAGTGGAGCGCGATCTGGCACGTATACGCGTGTCAGCAGTTTGCGCGCTCAAAAAGATCCCATTGATTTCAATGGGAGTTATGAGTGCATACGCCGCGTAATTTTGCGCCCGCATATACACTCGTAACTCCCATTGAAATAAATGCGATCTTTTTGAGCGCGCAAACTCTGACATGCCGTATACGTGCCACATCGCGCTCCACTTTACTCCGTGTGAATTCTCCCTAACTGGAAGTTTGGTGGCTAATTAAACTACAAATTAAAATGATATTGCCTAAAATAAAAAACACACACAACTTGTCCATTCCTCAAACTTCCATCGTATATGTAAAAAAAAATCTATATTCTATGCACAACAAAATTAAAAAAAAAAAAAAAAAAAAGTATAATGTGAGGTGGAAAAGACAGCATTAGTAAAGTGTCACTAGGATGCCCAGGAATGTGTAATGTCCCTCTGTTTCCGGTGGCCATTGTCCTCTTTTAACTACGGTCCCATTGGTGTTAGTGATTATATTTCACTTTGTCAAATGGTGCTTAAAAGCTTTACAAATAAAAAAAATGACCAGACATGGATCAAGTGTAACCAAAGCATCTTACTTTCAAAACATTTGCAGATGTCATAGCATGATCAGTTCACAAAGCGCTATTTTTCTGCAGGAGAGCAGACATATGCTGTAGGATTCAGAGGAACATCTGATTATTTTTCTTAGCTGAGCTGCTTTGCAGTTAGCAGAACTGGTTGATTAGCTGATTTTCCGGTTTCAAGCTTGCAAAGATTTTTAGAGAGTATCAAATGTCACCTCTCCTTTCTGATCCTCTGGCTACTGAAACCAAATGAACCACATACAATACTATATCTAACAAAAAAAAATACCACTCAAGGTATATCAATGGATACAAAATATCAACGGACTTCTAATGTAAAACTTTTGGGAATAAACTGGCAGTAATAATGAGATCTGGATTAGTCTCTTACTTAGGGTTGATATTGTCAAATATGACCAAGGACAACAAAGAAACTTACTTTAGAATTTAAAGTAATAAGTTGTGCACTACGTTTCTTATTTTCTTTACTTATACTAAGTAATATAGTAAAGGGGCTTCATCATTTGGAAATCGTGTTTTTAGATAGCGATATGCCTGAATAGCCTTTAAAAAGGCTATTCAGGTGCTGCTAGTAGATTTTGAAAATACACCCACCCCATTTTTTTTACATATTGGTAAAGCCGATATGCAAATGAACCTTTCCGTGCACCCTGGGCGTTCCCCAAGCCATCGTGCACCCCCCGCGTCATACCTTTGTAACGCCCTCTCTTTTGCTTGTGCTCCAAGATGCCCTCCTCCTCACTTGCAGTAACCTCCTCCATTCTCTGTAGTCTAGATCCCTGCGTTTTGAAATCTCGGGCATGCACAGTAACGCTCCCTTCTGAGCACTACTGCACATGCCCAAGCGCCATTTTCTTGTGCGCTTTCTTCTATTGTCCACCTTTTTAAAGGCTATTCAGGCATATCACTATCTAAATCACGATTTCCAAATGATAGAGCCCCTTTAAATATTTCCAAAGACATTACCAATAAATTGACTATAGAATAGAAAAGTGGGATATAAAAGGCACAAATGAACATTTTGTGTGCATATTAAAAATGGTAGAGAAGTGTAGATATTATATTAAATATATTTTTCCAAGTCATAAATCCCCTAATATAAAATTTAAGACTTAGACATTCTTATAAAAGACAAAGAATATGAACTGTAAGAGATAAGAAAGAGAAACTGTTTGCAAAATGTAACTGAACTTGGTCAAATATCAGAATAAAAATCTATTTTCCAGAAACAGTGCGACCCTTGTTTAAAGTCTATATCTGATACTGCATGTCGATTGCATTCAAGTCTTAGTTTTAGACAATGTCACACGTCAACTAAGTAGAGTACTACAAATCCAATTGAATTATGAAATGTCATTGAAGACTTTTGACAAACTGGTATCCTGGACAGGTAAATATCAGGTGAAATGTCATGTAAATAAGTGTAAAGCAACGTATCTAAGTTGCCATAATAGTATGGGTGTATATACACATATAGTACATATCTAGCATATATGCGTTGGGTGGGATAAAGTAAAATGAAATGTAACTGATGTGGACGACAGTGATTGGGTTTCCAGTAAACACTAACACTCAATGCCAAGTGAAGCCGCTAAAGCAAATAAAATTAGGGGCCATAAAAGAATGATAAAAACCTATGTCCCAAATTAAATATTCTAGTACAGTATATTCACTATATAGATGTACACCACAAAAAAGTTCCCACTGAATAACCCCTGCTGGGGGTTACATCGACACATTAAGCATACCCTGTTTTAAAGAGGAGAAGATTTTCCTAAACCCTTGTAAATTGTTACAATAAAGATGAAGGATTTCTCTTGAGGTCTAGAATCTTATCACACTGGCATATATAAAAAATATGCTCTTAAATTTACTAGTGCTGTTTCTATCTTCAGAAAGCACAGAAAATAATAAATTGCAAGAAGCCAGAAAAAGAGAAGTTTTCATAGTCTTAAAGGGAGTCAACCACCTCTGTAAAGCATATGTAGCTGCCACCGCCATGTTATAGAACAAATTACACCGACACGTTATAGAGCACATTATGTTAAACAACATACCACTATTATGCAAATCACTTTTGTACATTGGGAAAAACTACTTTGAAGTCTTATGAGGCAGTTGGTGCACTGGGGGCGGGCCTTCAGCTTTCTGAAGCAATGCTGTTGCCACTCAGGCTCTTACTATGTGCTGCTTGTATCACCCCAGGAGGTGTGAGTTGATCCTCCCACTGCTATGACATCACCTATCCTACTTAAGCAGCAAAAATAGTGAAGGCCCGCCTCCAGTGCACCATCTTCCTCATATATACAAGACTTCAAAGTGATTTTGTCTTTAAATCTGCAAAAGTGATATACATAGTAAAGATATATTGTTTATCACTCTTATGTGCTTTGTAATGCAGTGGTAGTAGTTGAATACGCTTCTGGGTCGTGATAGACTCCTTTAAGACACCATTATTTTCACAACCAATAAATCATAGAACTCTCAGCATATCATGATCATATTAATAAGAAAAGTGAAAATAACACACCAATGTGTCCATGAAGAGAAGGTCCTTGTAAATTAATATTTGATCTTAAATAAAAGATGTATTAGGGCTCATTCACACTACGTATACGGCAGCTTATTCTGAACGTAAAACACGTTCAGAATCAGCGGCGTATAAAGCAGTTCCATTCATTTCTATGGGAGCTGGCATACGAGCGCTCCCCATAGAAATGAATGGGCTGCTTTTTTCACTACGAGCAGTCCCATTGAAGTGAATGGGAAGTGCTTGTGTGTACCGCTCGGCATGAGCAGAGCTAGCCGTACATGCAGGCACTTCCCATTCACTTCAATGGGACTGCTCGCAGTGAAAAAAGCAGCCCATTCCTTTCTATGGGGAGCGCTCGTATGCCGGCTCCCATAGAAATGAATGGAACTGCTTTATACGCCGCTGATTCTGAACGTGTTTTACTTTCAGAATAAGCTGCTGTATACGTAGTGTGAATGAGCCCAAAGTGTGTCATTAAAAATTGAAAGGTATTTATACCTATACATATACAGTAGATGTCCAGTTATTAGATACCAGACACAAGAAACCTGGACAATTTAAAAGACTAGAAAATGGAGCAAAACCATTGTTCCCTCTACGCCAGATGCTTTTGCGTAAGGTTCTTTCTTGTGCCGAACGCGTGCCTCAAGGCCTGATGGGTGGTGCACACCTTGGTTGGACAGATTTATTATAACTCACATCAATTTTCTGCCATGAGTTACAGTGGAAATCTGCACAAGCTCCTAACTGGCATAGATTTCTATTTTGGGGCAAGGACAGCAGACATATTTATAAAGAGGCCAGCCTTAATAAATTTTCCCTAATGTGGTCAGTAAAACAGTGAGAAAAAGTACCATCCGAGTACGTGCAAAATAGGGATCTCTTATAAATGACTTAACAGTTATATAATGGCCCCCACAGTGACCCCACATGTAACATGACCACCACAGTGTCCCTACACCCATAGATGTCTATATGGCATGCTATACTGCATGCAGGTCGACACCGTACTTTTAAGGTACATAAATAAACTTCAGGACAGTTTGTGTATAATACTAGAAAAAAACACATTCACATACCGCCAAATAAACTTACGATTTCATAATAATGCTCCATATAGATAGAATAACAACATATTGGTGCCTGAATAAGGTGTAATATCATGTAATTACAGTATATCTGAATTCTAATTTTATTCATTAGATTATAAAACATACCGTGCACATTTTCTTTGTGCTTTTTTAGGGCATCTTTGCTTCTAAATTTCTTCCCACAACTATCAGACTTGCATATAAATCTCACATCGCCTTTACAAGCCTCTTTGTGCTGGTCAAAGCTGTAATAAAGAAAATGACAGATTAACAATAAATAAGGGAAGGATCTCGTGAATCTGCACAGTTACAATCGAGCATGCCATATAGCAGTTATCTTCAAGCTGTGGATTCCACTTGCAGCATAACCACAATTCCCAGCATGCTGAGAGTGGTAGGATTACAACAGCTATAGAGACCACTGCCTTATAGTATGAACACAAGCTAACACGTGCATTACCTAAATAGGAGGTAAGGAGGAACTTCTTTTTCTTGGTTAGATGTCAAAAAAGAAGAAGAAGGAGCTTGAAAGCAGGCATGCAAAAAGGGAAGCCAGAAATTAGACAGTGGTTCAGTAATTCAAAAACAAAACCTCAACGCTGAGCCGAAGAAGGTATTGCAAACGGAACACTGATAACTCCCTGAAGTGTCTCCGGAGATGATACTTTCTGAGCACTGAAGTACACTAAAGAAAAGAGAAGAGTTTAGAGTCTAAAACACAAAAGCTGTAAATTGATCCTACTATCAACTGACACAAAAATATTATTAAAAAGTTCACCCTCGGAAATATTCTAAGGTGTTTTCCCATCATAAAAAGTGCTAGAATATCCCTAGGATATGCAGTCACTTAGCATAATGGTGGCAACTACACCAGAGGAGCGATGCCTGGAGTCCCAGCCAAATAGTGATAGCATATCCTGGGGATCCTATGATGGGAAAGATCATTTTAACACTGGAAACTATATATACAAGGTAGGTGCCAATTATTTTCAGATGTGGTCATGTATGTATCAATTGCTGACCATGATCTAGAAAGAAAAAAAATTGTATTGTATTTTCTTTCTTAAGTTGATATCAATCAGCAGTTAAAGAGAGCCTATCATTAAAAATGTTCATTTTAAACTGTGGACTCTGTAATGTGGCCTTTATAAAGGATATTCAAGCCATTCCTTTGTTTTTAAGATCCTCCTAATAGTTTTCTAATAATTTGGCTTTTTAGCTTTAATTTAATTAGGTCGAGGGAGCAACGGGGGTGTTAGCGTTGGTTTGGGAACACAGCCGTATATTTTCATATATGTGCCATCCCCAGCTCCTCCTCCTAGCTGCATCACTAGAGCTCTGATGTCCGTCCGTGTCTGAAATCTTGCCTGTGTACAATACGCTTGGCTACTTCCGGTCGTGGCCGAGCATACTGCTAATGCTCAGTATGCCATCTTGGTTCTCACAATGATCAATAGTCCGCATTGCTAGAACCAAGATGGTATACTGAGCATGTTCAGTACTCTAAGCCACGACCACATGCGCAAGATTTCAGACATGGACGGACATTACAGCTATAAGTGATGGCGTGAATAAAGAGCGGCTGCCCAGGGTGGGGATGCCTGGGTCCGACATTCAGTATAACTCACACAAGTTTTCTAGCATGAGTTATAATAGAAATTTAGGCCAGTTCCTAACTGCTATATATTTCCATTCTGGCACAGGAACCTCAGACTGATTTTTGAAGAGGAAGCAACCAGTCTATACCTTTTTTAAGAGAACACTGACTGGTGACGGGTCATACAACTTTACTTTCCGATATCCGCATTAAGAAAACGGAGGATGTCGGGTAATTAAATATGAGGGTTTTCCACTGCCGCTTGCTCTCTACTGTATTATACA
The DNA here is from genome assembly GCF_031893055.1 of Leptodactylus fuscus. Lineage (NCBI taxonomy): Eukaryota > Metazoa > Chordata > Amphibia > Anura > Leptodactylidae > Leptodactylus > Leptodactylus fuscus. The sequence continues at coordinate 265,704,569 of NC_134265.1, forward strand.
GTGGAGACTCGGTGGCAATACCTGCGATCAGTGATTGATTGCTAGCATTAACTTTCCTGTTGCCTCGGTCAAAGCTGACTGTGGCGCCACTGTCCCAGGGGTGCATTTTGTGCCATCATTTTGGGGTGGATGAGATCCACCCCCTTTCTCTAGCTCACTAATAAAAACAAACAAAGTGAAACACATACGCGTTACTTATCCTTGTGTCAAAAAAGGCCCGGTATACAAATACCATAAAAACAGTGAACACCGTAAAACAAAGCCTGTAAGAAAATTACACCCCATTCTGGATTTGTTTTACGGTTCACAGTGGATTGTAGAGAATATTGAATGGTACCACTACCATGTCCTACAAAAATAAAAAAAGTTCTGGCTTTTGAAAGGTGGGGAGTCAAAAATAGAAATTGAAAAATGCCTATGGAAGGAAGAGGTTAAAGTAACCTTAATCATAAAAGTGGCTGGTCCACTGTATAAGAACTTCTACTTTTTATATTACCCCCTTCTACCTCATAGATTGTAAGCTCTTGTGAGCAGGGTCCTCACTTCTATTGTGTGAATTGATTTCTTACATTGTAATGTCTCATTTTGTCTGCACATGAACCCTATGATTTGTAAAGTGCTGTAGAATATACTAGAGATATAGAATCAAATGTTTTATGATTACTAGTATCAGGGCCGGCGTTGGGGGGGGGCAAACTGGGCAATTGCAGGGTCCCCCTGGCGGTGGAATACTTTCCCTATTAATATAGGGAAAGTATATGTCTCAAGGACACCATGTGCAGCTGAAGCGAATAATATATTGCAGCCACTGCAGGAGCTATAGGTGTTGAGAGAGGAAGCTCCACTCAGCACTCTCAGGACGCTTCCCCCTCTCCCTCCCCCTTTCTCTGGCTGCCCTCTGCCCCCCAATGAGAGGGGTGAGGAGAGCCCAGGAGGTGGGGCTTATCTCTATACAGAAGATGGACCCTGCCGAGCTCCTGCCATTGCATCCTGCACAGTAGAGAAGGAGCAGTGGAAAGGTCAGCAAAGTGAAAGTAAAAAATTACATGTACAGGTTGGGGTTACTATGTCTATTAATATCAGGCATTTGAGGTGATTAATATAGTATTAGTAACTCCTTGTGCCTCATATTAATAGCAATTAACCCCTGTGTACCTCACATAAGCGTTACTAATATGTGAGATATATGGGGGTACTAATAATGAAGATACTTAATTACTACCTCCATATGTCTCACATATCAGTAACTCTTATGTAAAGCACACAGGGGTTAATGTGAGGGACATGATGGGGTTAACAGTTATTAATATGAGACACATGGAGTTACTAAATCATAATGCACATGACCAGACTTTTTATCCATAATTGTCCTGGTATAGAGGTCAGTGGATGACGTGACAGTATTTAGTCCTGATATAGCAGTCAGTGGGTGATGTGACAGTATTTAGTCCTGGTATAGTGGTCAGCGGGTGACGTGACAGTATTTAGTCCTGGTATAGCGGTAAGTGTGTGGCGTGACAGTATTTAGTTCTGTTATAGCGGTCAACAGGTGACGTGACAGTATTTAGTCCTGTTATAGCAGTCAGCAGGTGACACGACAGCATTCAGTCTTGGTATAGCAGTCAGCAGGTGACGTGACAGTATTTAGTCCTGGTATAGCAGTCAGCAGGTGACGTGACAGTATTTAGTCCTGGTATAGTGGTCAGCGGGTGACGTGACAGTATTTAGTCCTGTTATAGCGGTCAGCGGGTGACGTGACAGTATTTAGTCCTGGTGTAGCGGTCAGCAGGTGACGTGACAGTATTTAGTCCTGGTATAGTGGTCAGCGGGTGACGTGACAGTATTTAGTCCTGGTATAGCGGTAAGTGTGTGGCGTGACAGTATTTAGTCCTGTTATAGCAGTCAGCAGGTGACACGACAGCATTCAGTCCTGGTATAGCAGTCAGCAGGTGACGTGACAGTATTTAGTCCTGGTATAGCGGTCAGCGGGTGACGTGACAGTATTTAGTCCTGTTATAGCGGTCAGCGGGTGACGTGACAGTATTTAGTCCTGGTGTAGCGGTCAGCAGGTGACGTGACAGTATTTAGTCCTGTTATAGCGGTCAGTGGGTGAAGTGACAGTATTTAGTCCTGTTATAGCGGTCAGCGGGTGAAATGACAGTATTTAGTCCTGGTATAGCGGTCAGCGGGTAACGTGACAGTATTTAGCCCTGGTATAGTGGTCAGTGGATGACGTGACGGTATTTAGTCCTGTTATAGCGGTCAGTGGGTGAAGTGACAGTATTTAGTCCTGTTATAGCGGTCAGCGGGTGAAGTGACAGTATTTAGTCCTGGTATAGTGGTCAGCGGGTAACATGACAGTATTTAGTCCTGGTGTAGCGGTCTTATTTGATAACTCTGTATGTATATAAATATTTTTTAGTGTGGGGAAGGGTACGTGCCTTGTTGCTTTTGCACCTGATCTTTAAAGATAAGGCACAGAAGCTACTAGTTTGCCTAGGCAAAAAAAAACCTTACAAATTTACAAACAACCACTTAAAAGACATTAAGAACACCCCTGTAAGGGTAAGTTCACACAGAGTTTTTTGGTCAGGATTTTGAGGCCGTATCCGCCTCAAAATCCTAACCAAAAAGACGTCTCCCACTGAAACCAATGGCAGCTGGTCCGTTCTTTCATCCGCGAGATGCTCATTCTTCAGGCCGAGCCGCCTTGCGATTGGGCCTGAAGACACTCCCTCCTCCCGACTAGGCCTATTCATTGGCATAATCCGGAGTGGAGTGTGCGGCTGGATGCCGTTGCAGTGCACCAGCTGTCAGTCGTGGCTACCCGGTTTTTGGTCTGGAACCTGAGGTGGCCTCCACCTCAGGTTCCAGACCAAAAAACCCAGTGTGAACTTACCCTAAGTATCAGTGATAGGCACTGTGGCACATTGAATTAACAGAATGTAAATATGTTGTATGTACAAGTTGGGCCCCTCTTTTAATTTTGCCCAGGGCCCCATTTTGTCTAAAACCGGCTCTGACTATTACTGTATATAAGAATGGGTACACAGACAACAGTCCAAGTCCAACTGTGTTGATATACCAATGATAGACAGCATAAATTATATCTGGTTAGAAAGTCAGAAACCCCAATAAGCTTAATCTGATGTCATAAATACGAGTACAAGGAATATGTAAAATTAACAAGGAACCTGCATAAATCTCGATAAATGGCATATTTAGTGCAGACAGGAGCAAAATCACTCTAAACACATCTGAGGTCTCTACAAAACAATACTATAGTAATATTGTATTCCATTTGACAGTGCCATATAGAAAATACTGTATAAGCACATTTCTTTTACGGCTTTTGTGAATACTTCTGCTACCATTTTGGCTCATTTTGCTAGAAAACTGGCCTACAGGAGGAATAAATAAAGGCAACTATCTCCCAACTCTTGGTCTCCATTTGTTTTCATTATTTATCAGTTACCTTATTTATTGCTTTTCCTAACTAAGGAGGACTTTACTCTCCATATTTTCCACCTTTTTCGGATGAAAACCGGTCGGACCCCATTGCAGTCTATGGTGTCCGTGGGTTTCTGCAGGTAACTAGGGGTTTCTCCAGGTAATTAGGTTTTCATTTGTGGGGTCCCCAAGCAGACACCACAAACGTAAACCCGAATGCAGGTGTGAACCTTACATAACCAATATTGCTTAGTTTCTATAAATGGATATAGTAATGTAATGCTATTTATTTATTTATTTATTTTATTTTTTTACATGAAAAGCTATTTTAATACATGTCTGCCCCAGAAGGAAAACTAAGAACAAAACTGATCTCATAGCTTCCTATTTAATATGATGTTGGGAATCTAAAGCGCTATATAGAAAAAACATTACATGCATTTTCCTCTATAGCTATGTATAACCTTGTCATTATTTGTGTCAGGTTCAGGAGTAGGACAAATTGTCAGAACTAAGTATGATATTGCTTGCCTATATATGTGAGTTCAGGCTTTGGGCGGGTTCACATCTGCGCCTGGTTTCTCGTTTTAGCCAATACGGCCGGTTTCCATCTTCTGCCCCGCAAAACTGGACAGGGGACGGAAACTCGGCGGTCAGTTTTCAAACCCATTCCATTGAATGGGTTTGTAAAGGTGACAGCCCATTTGCATCTTCTGCCTGTCCGCGGGGAAACCGCTTTTTTAACCCGGCACATACTCCTGCATGTCCGACTTTGGGTCCGGCTAAAAAAAATGGTTTCCCCACGGACAGGCAGAAGACGCACACAGGCGAGTGAATGGGTTTGAAAACTGAACACCCAGTTTCCATCCCTGGTTCAGTTTCGTGGGGCAGAAGACGGAAACCGGCCGCATTGGCTAAATCAGAGACCGGGCACAGATGTGAACCCACCCTTAGGGATACTTGGGTACTCTAAATCTAAGAATACCAGGCAACAAAAGAAATAGAAAAGATAGAAAAAGGTCAGTATTATACATTGTACACTTTGAGGTTACGGGGCAGTGCAAAAAACATTGAAATGCTGCCAAAACGACCAATTAGGTGGCTGCTTGTGTCTTATAACTTGCACTAAAAAGTGACAACTGCAACCTAATGGGTTACTATAGGCAACAGTTCTCTTTTTATTTGCACTCATTGTTATAGATGGTCAGTTTCTGTTCACACTGAAAGTCTTCTCTTTCACCGTCACCGCTTAAGATAAGATGTTTCTAGGACAGCCAAAGCAGATTACATTTAAAGGGGTTGTCCAAGAGTAGATGCTTATAGTTTAGATGGAACGACCACTACACAGTGACTACTTCTGGATCTGTAGACCGTCCACATCCGGCAGCCACAGCAGCTGATCCACTCTTGGACAACTCTTTCAATGATAACAACAAATTTCATGTACATACTGTCTTTGAAGTGCTTGTTTTACAGGAAACTTCTTCCCACAGTTTCTACACTTGAACTCCTTCTCTTCACTTGGCTTCTGATGCAAAGCTTGAAGATGTTCTGCTAATATTTCCTGACTTGGAAAACTAGACTCACAAAGTGGGCAGTCATGATCATCTTTACAATTGTTGTGCTCTAAAAAGTTGAAAGGAAGGGCACACAACAAAACTATACACTTAGTATACAGCTATATACATAGGCCTTAAACATTAGTGGTTAGTCGCTCATATAGTAAATACTGATATAATAGATCAATGATAGAAAGGTTTTACTTAAAGGGAATGTGTCACCAGACAATGACCTATTTTTTTTTAACCCCGTTTTTATATTAAGTATATTTTTTTAAAGAATATTTGATGATTTTTTAAACATTTTCCATGCCACAGTTGCTAGGGATTACATTCATTCATTACAACAATCACCTCATTTACATTTCAGACAAGACAGATAGACGGTGACAACAAACATAACACCGCTATAGATAACACTACTAACCCATCATTGCATACACTATTGACAATATATGATGTCACAGCTTATATACTCCCACTCCCTGAACAGAGCATGTCAAGAAATGAATTGGCCCCAGTCTATTGCAGCCTATGGCCATAACTAGGCTATAAAGCATGTCACTATTGGCTGTTAACAGTGCGGAGCTGGTAAGATGGCAGCCAATCAGAACATTAAAACAGATTAGATATGGTGATATGTTTATAAGTATCTGGTTGTAATAAATAAATAATAGTGATACATTCCCTTTAAGTTTTTATATATATTTTATAGCTGCATGACTGTTTATTCCTAAATATCCCTGCTATATAATGCTTGTCACCATGTTGCATTTCTTTAACCATTTGTCTGAAAGGATTTTATGTAACTTCTACACACAGAGCATTAATCCTGACTTCTGCTTCTGTGTGCCTGTATGACACTGCCATAGACAGTCAAGCACGGTTCACTTTGGAGGTCTGATAGACTCTGAATAGAGAAGCAACTATTGCTATGTTAAAACAGGGGACTTAAGACCCAATTGTCATAAAGGGTTGGGGTTCCAGCGGACAGATCAGACACTTATCACCTAATATCAATTTTGATATACTATACTATGTCTGTCCTGTTTAGTGTGTTTTGATATCTCGCTTCTCACCTCAAAATAAATAAGATCATACAATAAAGATACAGATAACATTTACATACTACAAACCACAAGACATTAACCTGGTTCACTTTTCTCCTCAGTTTGCTTGACTTCTTTCACACTTTCTTCCTCTTCTTTAGTGACCACATTTACAATTTCTTTGGTCTCTTCTTCAGCTTCTTCCATATCACTGTCTAGATATCCAATAAGCAGTTCAGAGTCTGTGTCTATGTCATCGACAGCCAAATAGAATATGTTCTCTCCTTCCTGAAACAGCCATGTACCAAAGAAGCAATCAAACATATAGTAAAGGTACAGAACATGCAAGTTTTCCTTTATTTCTAAAATTGGGGTTTATAGCTATAAAGCAGCAAATGTGTTCACTTAGTAGAGATGAGCGAATATACTGGATCGAATACCTCTGCCACATAGCTCCCAGTGCAAAAACACTTCCGGGGCATCAAATTTTTACTGCCCTTTTCACTTTCCCTGCCGCCGGGAACTATGCGACGGAGGTATTCAATCCAGTATATTCGCTCATCTCTATCACTTAGTAATTTACCTTAATTACCTATTTGCCCCTTTATTGTTCTTTAATTGTTGGGTGTACATGATACAGGTGTACAAAATATTGTAGCAGGCAAACCATCAACAGCAGCAATTTGCTGAATATAGGTAGATCATCGACGCCAACAACCCGCAGACAAAGTCGCAGGCAGAGGCTAATGAATATAATAAAGTTTGCAATATACTGTATCTTATTAAGGAAATGTTTCCTTCTCCACTTCTTATGCTGCTCTCCTTCCTTATCTCCTTATCACCCTGTTTTTTCACATAGAGTCACTCACATTCATGACATAGATCAATGCACCCTGAGGAATCTGTTTTTATCTCCTGTTGTATGCAGGATTTTTTCAGCTGTGATTTTAGAAGACTCTTCAACATGTAAACAAGTAAAAAATTACAAAAATGGGTCATATATGGATGTGTTAGTTCATTATTTGGCACTATGATTTGTGAAATATATGTGAAAAGTATTATTTCGAGTGACATTAATTAGATATATTAAATAATTTATTACAGATGTGCTTTTATATAAAGTCACTATCTATATGTGGCCATTGCTGTAATATTTTGTTTTTGTGTATGCATATTCAAGTCCTAAAACCACCCACTTGACAAATTTCTATATATGCATTTCACTGCGTGTGGCCTTAGCCTTAGAAAAAAAAAAAATTAAGATTGTTTGGTAAAAATCTGCCATTCCCGCGCTGTTCGCAGCGCTTTTCTCTCCACATTTTTCATGCGGAGAGGGGAACAGGAAGGCATGGACGCGGATGTGAAGCAGGCAATAGGATTACAAAATAAAATTTGAGTGTCATCATCAATTTATATTAACTGATTTTATCTTGACAGGAAGCCCTTTAATCTTTGCGTAAAGGTAATATGTCACCAGAAAATGATCAGTTGTCTAAATCATGTTTTTATGTTAAACATATCTCTATCAATGACTATCACCCAATTATGGTATATCTTGTGGATATGCCATAGATCTCCTCTGCATGCAAGCCCCTTTAAGTAGAATACATCATTAACATTTAAAGAAACATCAGACATCATAAAATATTCATGACATGACATATTATATACTTGGTATTTGCCATAGTTGCCTCTGATCCAACAAAATTGATGCTTTATATATTCAATATACAAAACAATGTAAAATTCATGCCCAGCAGCAACAAATTATGCGTCCGGCACAGCACAGTGAAAATCTGCTGTTTTACAAAAGCTTTTGTTAAATGTGTTAAACAGCATGGAAGTCATCAATATGTTTGTACTTAACTTCCTATGTGGAGCTTCACAACATTCATCAATCATACTTCTGGTTAGCACATCACCAACGTAGAGTGAAAGACGAATTTCATGCATGCCAAGCATTGATGGCCCATAGAGCTCAAAGTATGTCATGGATATTATACGCTGAGTCTGCATCGCTCTCTATTGCTTATGTATAAAGTATTATTCTTGCTTTGTTAGAACTGCACAAGCATTTGGTCTGTTCACACTTTAGTAAATATGGGCTTTTTTGTATCTGGGAAAATATAAACAAAGAGGGAACACATGTCTGATTTTTACATTTAATTATTATTTTTTTTATTTAATAGCGCAAAGTGCTACAAAAAGGATTTTAAAATAGTTTTTACTCTCTGTTATGGTGATTTTTTATTTTATATGGTGTTGACCGGGGTGGGGCTAGAACCTGTAATAAGGGCGTGTTATGGACATATTACTTTATTTATTTTTAAAATTATTTTATTTTATTTTTTTTTTACTATTTTACTACTTTTTCTATTTTCTTTTACATTGTGTCCCTATAACACAGCAAATTAATCTTAATACTGTATCGATCCACAATTGCAGACAGTTACAGTAGTGTGAATGGGGCTTTACACAGCTTTCAATGATACAAAACAACTTTTTTTTTTTTTAAGTAGATTGTGAGCCCCACATAGAGCTCACAATGTACATTTTTCCCTATCATTATGTCTTTTTTGGAATATGGGATGGAAATCCATGCAATCACGGGGAGAACATACAAACTCCTTGCAGATGGCTTTATGCCCTTGGCGGGATTTGAACACCAGGACTCCAGTGTTGCAAGGCTGCAGTGCTAACCACTGAGCCACCGTATGGCCCCTGATACAAAACAACTTTGTACTGAAAGGTAATAGTTTACCTTTTGTATTTTTGAACAATTAATGTTCACTATTTACATTGCACAAGATCTGTTTTATAGTGACCATGCAATGTTATTACAGCCTGTACTAATATCACTATAAAACAGATACTGTGTGATATAAATATTGAAGGGCCCCCAAGTGGTACATTGTGGTCCACAGTGGTCCCCACACAGTATTATATACTTTACAGTGAGCCCACACACAAAATTATATGCTCCACAGTGGCCCCCACACAGTATTATACGCTCCACAGTGATCCCCCACACAGTATTGTCTACTTCACAGTGGGTCCAACACAGTATTATATACTCCGCAGTGGCTCCCAAACAGGCAGTATTATATTCTCCACAGTGGGCCCCCACCAAGTATTATATGCTCCACGGTAGCCCACACGCAGCAATATATGCTCCACAATGGGCCACCACAAAGTATTATCTGCTCCACAGGAGCCCCCACACAGTATTATATGCTCCACAATGGACACCCCATATAGTTATATATGCTCCACAGTGGGCCTTCACACTGTATTATATGGTCCACAGTGGGCCCCCACGCAGTATTATATGCTGCCTACCTTACCTATCACAAAGAGCCAATGAAGGGTCCTACTTCTGCTATCACCGCTGGCAATGATGAATTACATCATTGCACCTGCTTTGGGGCAGGGGTCACACTCTGCTATCAGTGCAAGCCATGGTACTGCGGCCTACACTAACAGTTTTCATCTGTATGTGCATTTGCACATACAGATGACAGAAGCACCCGCTCACTAATGGGGAATCCTGTACCGCATTCCCCATTAGTGAGCAATCGGGGAGTCTGGATAGGGTGACGGTGTGCGTGCCAACAGAGAGGGCTATGAATGCCCCTTCTGGCATGCGTGCCATGGGTTCACCAGCATGGATCAACAGTATGCTGAGGACAAATCATCAATATCAGATCATTAGAGGTCCCAATCCTGGCAATCCTATCCACTACATAGTGAATGGTGCTGCATATTTCTGGCTATATGCGCTGTGTTACTCCAAGCTTTACATGCTATCAGTCGATCAGTGGTGATTCTGGGTGTCAGGCACCCAATGGTTTCAGTGAATAATGAATATTAAAGTGTTTCTTTTCAGACTATTGGTATCTAAACATTCTGAACCCTGTAATTACAGGCAGCGATGTCATATTTTCCTTGTCTGACCACCAGTTAAGAGCTTGCTCTTCTGTGTAGACACGATGACAATTTTACCAGTGTGATTGACTTCCTGTAACTACTGGATTACTTTAGCATATATTGAATCCCTCCTGTGAGCTCTCAGATACAATAACTCACCTTTCTACCAAGCTCCGCTCTCCTTGTACCTGTATCTAATTATAAATGTCACAAAAATAGGTACACACAAGACACATAAGGAAAACATTTGTATTACAAATCATATTGACTTAGTTAGATCTTGCAGCTTCTATACAACATTGTGCATTGAACAAGGCCTCTTGGGATTCTGCTCATTGCATCCCACATCAGACAGGCAGAGGCTGTCCACACAATCCATCCAACACCGCATACTATAATCTGCCGACACAACACAGGTAAGACAAACTGGCACCCACTGCCTTATAATAATGCACCAGGACTCTCCTCTTGAACAATGGACACACCACAGCTGAGAATCTGTACGGTCTAACCTCCATGGCACAAGTAAGAGAACTCTGACTCTCCGTGTACTCCCTGTGCCACATGATAGGACTGAATGAAGTTGATACTCTTTGCTTGTGAGCACGCATACTTGGCAGAATAAGACATACTGTATTAAGACAGGTTTAGGCTGCACTTCACTTGCTTCAAGTGATGTCAGGCCACTAAGGGCAGAAATGAAGTATGGCATGCATTGAATTAGGAAGCAAAGGTCATTCAATAAGTGGGGTGACTGCCTAGCTTTTGATATAGAGAACACTAGATCCTACTTTTCCCAATGGTGATGCTGTCCACCAAGATGGCTAATAGTTTACTGTGTCCTAGCTCCATTTGAGTCCTGGTACAAGATGTGCATAGGAGAAGAAGGAGTAGAAAGTAGAGTCAGAGACACAGCCTTCCATGACTTTTTTCACCACTTGGCCCTATGTTACTTGCTCGTACAGAGATCTTTAAAAAAAAGTCAGGATGTCGGGGGCTGGGATCATAGAGCGTTTGACTGGATGAGGGAACTTGTAAACCCAGTCTTGGACTGGCCCCTGGAAAACCAGACTCTAAAACACTACTTTAACACCATTTCTCAATCTCAGTAAAATGCCCTCTACAATGGCCTGCGACTGGTTTAACATCCAGTTTCCAGGTGACATACCCCCTTAAAATAACCCCATATAATGTTCACAAGTAGTGTTATTTTTACTTTATATTTTCAATGGATGTCTAGTCACCCAAAGTTTAACTGAAGTTAATACTATCAAACAACGCACCAAGAAAGAAATGTTTCCTGTATGTATGATAACCTTAAAAAGCTGGATTTTACCATCCTTTAAAAGAAAAACACATCAAGCAGACAGCCTAATTCTGTCCTCAGTGTATCCTTGACACAAATTCTATCTCCAATTTACAATTTGTGTTCTTTTACAATTTAATCTTCCCTTTGTAGTTACAAGGATTTTAATAGATTTGCTGTGTTCACCAAACAGTTCAGTAATATGTAAATTCTAATAAGTAGCTTATCTAGTGCCCTCTCAATTTATAAGAGTTCTTCCATTTCTGCCTGGTGTTCTGTGATAGTCTGGTTATATAACATTAGGGTAACTGGATGTTTTAAACATGGAAGGAAACTGAATGTGTATTATTAGCTAGTTTGTTGTTATGTTCATTAAAGGAAATCTCAGTTTTTCCAGAACCTAGTAATCATTTTTTACATTTAAATTATATATATTATAATATAATTGAGTTATCAGCTGCTAAAATGTGTATAAATTTTTTGTGACACCCTGTATAGATATATATATATTTGTAAATACATTACCCATCATTTACTAAAATAAAGATAAATGCTGTTACCCATGATGCGCTGAGCCTGCTGTACCCGCTCAATAGCTGCTAACTCAGGCTGAAGGAATCTGCCAAGTTCAACCTCACCACCAGGGGTTCTGGTGAATACACCCAGAGGCTGGACTTGGCTCTATTGTGAGATACAGGGTGCTTGGATGTGTTAGACCATAGTTTCTAGTAGAACCTGGTTTCTGGAATTAACATTGTCTATCCGAGTTTTGAACTGTATTTGCTCATAACTTCAATAATACCTATGTAAACGCTAGCTGTGTTTTTTTCTCGCATCACTTTCTGTGGCCTGCTATGAGAGGCCTTAGCCAAAATGCTGTTTGAAAATGGGTTCCTCTTCCAGTTGATGGAGATTTTCTGGATTGGCTTTATTCCCAGATTATACTCCTAGGTTTCAGGCAGACCTCTATCTATATACATAAATACCTTAAAAAGATGCTGCTAGTGCTTGTTTCCCTTTTCCATCAAGGAGAATTTATTAGCACATTCCTTTCCAAGACCTTAACAAAGGTAATAGATACAGGAGTCAGGTGACATCACCTGATGTACTATCAGGACATACTCAGTTATGTTACATTTCCCAGCAGACCTCACTAGAGCTAAACTTGTAAGTTGGTGTAGGAATACTGTATAATATATCACAAGTTACTGAAAGAATGGTTTGTGGAGTTGCAAGTTGTTTTTAAGTTATACACACAATTGTTTCAACGCAGTTAAGAAACGTAACCTGAATAGCTGCCAAGTTCTTTTGCTCCTGGGACGGTGCCTCATGGACAAAGCGTAACCAATTGGAGTGGCGTGGATTTGTGGCATCTAAGATATACAGTACTTCCCCTTTGTTCCCCCGGACCTGAAGAGTAAAAAAGAGTATGCCTTTAGAAAAGAAAAATGGAGAACCACTGACAAAACAAACTATGTACACAACTCCTAAAAGACCTATTAACAATTTTCATGGCATTTGGATACACCGTGAGAATATTTGGTCATTTAAGAAATGAGGTCTTATCTTCTTTCTCAATAAAACAAGGAAGGCAAACAAAACTACTTAGTATTGAAAAGAAGTTAAATAAAACTTTTACAAACATATGCCAGGCACATCTACATGAACCGGCCCCACTATTCATACTTCATCTGTTTCAGACTGCAAAACAAAAGAGGCGCTTAAGTCTGTATTTAGTCACCCACTGGATCTGAATATATCCATATATCCATGATTTCCTATCATAAGGTCTTCTGTGATGTTTCATGGCCAATTTCCTATATAGGGGATAAGTGTCAGATTGCTGGAGATCCAATCGCAAGGACCCACAGCAGTCAGGAGAATCGAAGTCTCCTTGTGATAAAGTCTCCTTATGAATGAAGCACCATTGCACTTGTGTGGACGATGCTCCATTCACTTCAATGTGGCTGCAATTTCCAGCAGCCACATTTAAGTGAATGTAATGTCGGTATTCAATCGCATCGGCGCTTCAGTCATAAAGGGGCTTCAGGGGAATTTATGGACCCCCATTTTCAATGCTCTGAAACTTATCCCCTATCCTGTGGATAGGGAATAAGCAACTGTAATGGCAGAATTTGTTAAACATGTCCATACAGATTAGACTAAAGTTTATGAAAATGAACCAGTAAACAACAAATGATTATTTTAATTGAACAATGACATGCTATCACCGATGACACGCCATGTTTGAAACTTGAATTCCATTTTTTTAATGAAAGGACATTACATTCACTTTTTTAATGAAAGGTCTTTCATCCACAAATGTTATCTTCCAGAAAGATATTTTTTTCCGTGTCATTACTAATGTATAGCTAGTTTTAATTAAAGTGGCCAAAGGCTGTTAAAATTTACAAATATACAAAAAAAAAAAAAAAAAAAAGGCAATCGTCCACCAGACAGCTATTCATTTAATGGGTATGACCACCATTATTGATGATGTGCCCTGCAAGTACATTGACAACAAAGTTGAAGATATAATTGGCACCCCCTACTCCATTCCTAGACTTGAAAGGGATACAAATATAGTGCCCACTATAGTGAAGCTGCTATCAAGTGATGCAGTGAGAGAACAGTGCAGCATGCAACATGTACACAATGCTGCATGCTCTGGGATACAGCTGAACTGCGGGAGTCCTAACTAGAGATGAGCGAACACTATTCGAAACAGCCTTTTCGAATAGCACGCTCCCATACAAATGAATGGAAGTGGCCGGCACGGAGACTTTGCCGGCGGCCGGCCGCTTAACCCCCCAGCGTGCTGGCTACGTCCATTCATTTCTATGGGAGCATGCTATTCAAAACGGCTGTTTCGAATAGTGTTCTCTCATCTCTAGTCCTAATAGTCAGACACCCCCTGATGGCTTATTTTAAAGACAGATCATCAGTTTTTAAAAGGTGGATAACGCCTTTAATTGGGTATTTCAGTTCATGTGTATTGATAATCTATTCTCAAGTTAGGCCATCAATAAGCGATTAGTGGGGATACATATTTCAAGGGACCATGGAACTGGTGCAAACGCCAAGACCCGTTCGCTATTTACATCACACTCTGTCTGTTTTATAAGGAGCCTGCAATGTAACAGCAAGCTATAATAACATCACTTGGCTGCTATAATACAGATGTGTAATGTAAATAGTGAAGGAGTCATGGTGGTTGCACAAGGACCACAGTTGCTTCCAACAGATAATTAGTAGTGATCGCAAGTGACAGGCCTTGATGACAGACCTATCACAATTCCTAATGTAAACCCTTTCATACTGTGATTAGAATCCCTAAAAAAAACCTCCTCTGTTCCCGCTCCCACATTACCCCACATGATATGATGCCGTTTCAGGCTAACTTTATATGTGCAGGCACCATCTGCACGTTGACTGGTGACAGCTCATACAGTTATATGTTTGTGTAATGACAGTAACTTCTATTACAACATTGTCTGACCACTGTATAAGCAATGCTACCGCCAATGCCGCCCCTGCTACCTCTTGTATCACCCCCTCTACCTCATAGATGGTAAGCTCTTGCGAGCAGGGCCCTCAGTCCCATTGTGTGAAGTGACTATTTCTTTTTAATGTATCTTTTTATCTGTACTTGAACTCTAGAAATTATACAGTTGTGCGGAATATGTTGGCGCTACATAAATAAAATGTATTATTATTATTATTATTATTATTAATAATGACCTATCCTTAGGATAGATCCTTACTAAAAGGTAACTGGAATAACCCCTATGAGGTCTCCACTCCAGCCTCATGACAGCAGTTGGGGAAAGACTGATTCCCCAAATACTGTCTCCCATATAAAAGTAATACACTTCCGTCAGCAGAGATCTGCACTCATCTCTGCTGCCTGGAGTGTTCAGTACAGTGACCTCAACAGGCAGCATAGATGAGTACAGATCTCTGCTGATGGAGGTGTATAACGGGAACTCCCTGACTGCTCTCATGATGGTGCCAAAGGCTACTTACCCCTCCATGTTCAGTTGCCCCTGTCTGTTATCTTATTTGTCCTGAATCTCCTGGGCCACAGAGCAAAATCTACAGGTCTCCCCATCTATCCCATACTATTTCTAACAAAAATATCTCCCCTTATGGCCTTCGTTGATCTTGGGCCTTCCACCTATGCAAACTCTTTAGCTATGTCCCTGAGTGACACACCATATAAGCTTTTCTTTTTTTATATTAAGATTCCAACATAAAAAGTTGGAATCCCAAGAACTTTTTTATGCCACAAAAGTTGTATAGGGACTTGATAAATCTGCTCTGTAGATTTTTTTTCTTTATTAGAAAATATTTTTACTTATGAATTATACTATATTTGTACTAACCATATTAACAGATCACAAGTTTCAATGTCCCTGTGTTTAGTGGATTTTATTTATTAAAAAGCCATGTATTGTTTGAGGGCATACCCCATAACACTTCCTATAACCGTGGTGCAGTATTAAAGGGAGTAACTGTAATAATAATCATATAAACCACAAAATAAAAGGATAATTACGCAGATGGCTACATTTCGGCTTCAGTTAGGATTTTCAGTGCATCTGGCAAACATCAAAGAGAGACGAGTAACCGAGCGTTGAACCATCTTACAATATCAAATATTTGCCTTAAACAACAGACTATATCAACATTACAGATACAAGTAACAATCAGGTGCCGGCCTGAGTCATGTATTGCTCCTCATATGTCCTTTGATCTTCTGCAGGATACATAATTTGTTTATGTAAACTATATTAACATATAAGACATTAACATAATGGTCCTCTGTACTAAAGTTAAAAGGCAACCTCTTCAGGCCCTACGCAAACTATCCTAAAATGATAGGCTTTGTACACTTTTTCGTAAAGCCATAATTCATAAGGCTTGAAATAGCAATATAACAAACTGGAAGATATAGTTCTGTACATATAGACTGTATGTGTGTTACATGTGTACTGTACACCAGGAAAGACTGGATGTATCACTTGCTACAGGGACATAAACAAAAACTTTGTGTATATGGGAAATTGGGTGGTAAGGCACGGGCATGACAATGTTTTCGCTGGTAAAATAAATAAATAAATAAATAATGTTATAGAGGTCCTCATGTTATGAAAGGACCTTTCACTACCTCCACCAACTACAGGTCTTAGCATCGGTTAATAGGTGCTGCTACACTGACTCTTGTGCAGTTTAGGCTCTGCACAGTCAGATGGGAAGTGTCGGACAAGGAGGCATGCTTTCAGAGCCTAGATAAGAGGTGAATAGGGTCAGAACTTAGAATCACACCCCCTGCCTACTCCAGGCTACAACCACCCTCCTGACAGTACAGAACCTAAATAGAATATGAAGCAGAAAACACAAGAGCCCTTATTGCTGGGGAGCTACAGAAAATCTTTCAATTATTAAATGATGAAAAGAGTTGGGCTTGGCAGAGGTGGTGAAAAATGAGCTGACAACTTTGTTTTGGTGGTGAAAGACAGTGAGTGACAATATTCATTGCATATACTTTGACTATGTAAGTTATACACTATTTGTATTTTACTTGTAGTGTGATGAAGGTGAAGGTTTCACATAATCGACATAAACCTCACATTCTGTACCATTCTATTTCTATTTCTACTAATAAATATCACATTGAACATCAATCTACACCTGAATGCTGAGCTTATGATAAAAGATTTATTACGTGGAGGAACTCTGCTTAAAGGGGTTGCCCCATCTTAAGGATCCTATCTATACTGGTAGTTTATGTAAATTGAAGACTTTTACTAAATATATTGCTTTAGAAATTCTGCTTTGTTTGCCTGATATGTGAACTTATTCCTCCCATTGCTTTCACAGCGTTGCTATAACCACGGACCTGTGAGATAGAACAAGTGATATCACTCACTGCTCTTGCTGGCAGGACAATCAGTTCAGCTAATTGCAGTTTACTGATAAAACCCAGTCTGTTATCTCTCTATGTAAACACACAAATAACACATACAATTCTTCTCTACAAGCATCTGCATATTATCTGATCTGCATAAGTATTTTGATACTTCTCAGGTCCGTCCAGCAAGAGGAGGGGGGCAGAGAAATATAAGAAGTGAGAAGAAGACACAGCAGGCAAAGCTGAAACACTGAGGTGGGGAAACCCCGTTAAGCACTACAATATAAGTGGAGTGACTTGCAGTCTTATCTTAAATGGATTCTACAATTAAAACCTTTTTTTGTGGATAAGAAGTCGGAATAGCCTTTAGAAAGGCTATTCGTCTCTTACCTTTAGACGTGGTCTCCGCCGCGCCGTTCCTTAGAAATACCGGTTTTCACCGGTATGCAAATGAGTTCTCCCGCAGCGATGGGGGCAGGCCCCAGCGCTCAAACAGCGAAAGGGGCGTTCCCACCGCTGCCAGAGAAGTGTCTCCAAGCGCCGCCTCCTTCTTCGTCCGCAGTGTCATCTTCAATGTCTTCTTCCAGTGCAGGCTCGTAACTTCTAGGCCTTGGGCCTTGAGCAGAGCAGAGCAGACTGCACAGGCGCACAGGCCACGGGAAAATGGCCACTTGCACAGTATTGTTAGCGGCCATTTTCCCGTGGCCTGTGTGCCTGCACAGTTTGCTCTGCTCTGCTAGAAGTTACGAGCCTGCGGCGGAAGAAGAGATTGAAGATGACGCGGCGGATAAAGAAGGAGGCAGAGCTTGGACACACTTCTCTGGCAGCGGTGGGGACGCCCCCATTGCTGTTTGAGCGCTGGGGCCCGCCCCCATCGCTGTGGGAAGACCCCCACTAATATGATACTTATGACCTATCCTAGGGATAGTGTCAGGCTGCCTTTTATCTCACTCCTCCAAACATACTGAAATTTCCCCACTGTGGGACTATTAAAGGATTATCTTATCTTATCTTATATCAATACCTATGTGGTTAGGTTCTTCATTTTACATGATGGAGTTTCACAAGAAAGCTGAAGAAACAACCAATATATATCTACACTACATACAAGCTCAGACCCAGTGGTAGTTTCATCCCTGACCTTACAGAAAGCCTTGTATTCATGTGCTGAGCATTATACTGTACATGAGAATATGTATGTTTCCTTCCCAACAGTCTTTACACAGTGTAAGACTGGAAATGATTGCTTGTATGAACAGAGCTTCCATGAAATTAGCCTAAGTAGGTCTTAATGCTGGCAGAGAATATAGATTCCCTGAGAGGAAGAAAATCTCATTATCTCTGGTATAATTTAACAAAATCAATATTATTAGAGATTAAGTGAAAACTGACCATGTTATATCTCATTTTCTCCTGTAATCATATCTGTTCTGCTCACAATGTCAAAGTTCCATCCTAAAATGTTTACATATCATCCTAGAATTATAGAAAAAGAATACGATAACTATGATAATCCCTACTGACGTCAGAAACAACTAAATCATTTCAGTAATGTTGTCAGGGAATAGAAAAGTAGGAGAATAATAATAAAGGTAGAAGAAGGAGGTTGGGTGTAAAATCAAAGGGGCTGGACATTTAGGTTAGACATGATGGACTCATCTACTATGTAACTATTACTTGTAATGCAGTCATGCAGTCTGTATAAAGGAAGTGACATCTTCTCATAGCACTTTTAATTATATACATATATTTAAAGGGGTTGTCCAGAAATTGGCTAGGGGAGGTGTAAAATAAAAAAATAAAGCCTGTCACCTCTCCCTAGAGCTCCGATGTCTGCCTTTGGTGTTCATCTAGTCTCAGTGGTGCCTGGATGCCTCATGTGACTGCTGCCAACAATCAGCGGCCTCAGCTGTCATTGACCTTTTACCTGTCCCTTTTATTTTACACCCAGCCTCCCTCCATACAGATTGATGTAAATACTGGACAACACCTTTAACACATAGCCCCAAAATATGCCATAAATCCAGTTAAAACATAACAATACACCATGAATAATATTGAGCCATGGCTGGATGCTGGCAAATCTTTCTTTTCTGGATCCTAATATAACAAAACATAAAATGGAACAGATATGTTGCTACCTCCCACATTAATCTGTTGTCCATTATTTGATCCACTTCACTTGGAATCTTCTTTTCTCCAGCAAATGGACCGAACTTCTCACCCTAATCCCAAAAGAGAAACAGCAAAATTACAATACAAAAAAGTCAAAAATAAATGTCAGAGTATATATTTGTGAAAATCTCATTGCAAGATGAGAACTGCAGTGTGATGGAGAGTTCTAGTTTTTGCCACAATTCTACAAAACCACATGCTTTATTCAATCACAGGATTGGGGAGAGGTTTGAGCAGTTTATCGCTGCCCCCTACTATACAGCAGCCCAGTGCTGCCACGTTTGGAATACATACATGTGAATACCTTAAAGGGGTATTCCCATGAACATTATCATATCTATATTTGTAGACATGGTTTTGCAGTACTAAAGCATAAGGATTGCCAGTCAGACTGTGTGCACAGGTCTGTCATGTGTATGCAGCCTAAAACAAATGCTGGATTCCTCCACTCAAGACCAGAATGAAATCTTGGATGCCCAACAGAGTCTTCTACGGTAAAACCAAAGGAGGAAAGGGAAAGGGGCACAGAGCTCTGCTGAGCAAACCCTTTGTTCTAACTAATCTTTGTTTTTTAATTAATGGGATATAATTTTTTAGACCCCATCCAATACCATCTTTATTAACACATCAAGATTTTGTCACAAAACTGCTCAGTTACAAGGTAATTCCAAACAGGACAAATGTTATTACTACTTTTTTTTACTACTTTCATATATTATAGGCCTCAAAGTCCTTTTTTTGTAAGGTTTAGTATTGACTAGAGATGAGCAAACCTCTCAAGATTAGTTTTGTTTCGGGTTTGGGTGGCTCAGGTATAAAACACTGTTACGGATCCTAGGAATCTATCCTATCTCTAGCTCTCGAACGCAAACACAGATAAAAGTTATGTCAAAGTGTCAGTGAAATGTATGTCTATGAAAAAACAAATGGTAAGCAGCGGATACAAACTCCAGGTTTAACTATACACTGCTATACCACTCGCTTTTACACATTTTAACATTTAAAACGCTCTAAATATTACCCTTTCTGGGGAAAGAAAGGTGTTTGCCCATGGTTTTCTAGACAGACGGGGTGGTTATACGACAAAAAGCAATGGTTATATACAGTGGCATAACTAGAAATGGCGGGGCCCCGTGGTGAACTTTTGACATGGCCCCCCCCAACCGACCCCCCTACGCATTCCTGGACGCTCTATTATGCCCTTCAGTGGCCCCTTCACACAGTATTATCCCCCATAGTGGGCCCTGCACACAGTATTATCGCCCATAGTGGCCCCTGCATACAGTATTATCCCCCATAGTGGCCCCTGCACACAGTATTATCCCCCATAGTGGCCCCTGCACACAGTATTATGTCCCTCAGTGGCCCTTACACACAGTATTATCCCCAAAAGTGGCCCCTGCACACAGTATTATGCCCCATAGTGGCCCCTGCACACAGTATTATATCCCACTGTGGATACCCATAAACAATTATTATACTCTGGGGTCTTTTCAGACCCCAGAGTATAATAATTGGAGATCCAAGGGAATAAAAACATAAAAAACAACTGTTCCTTACCTGAACCCCGGCTCCTACGCTGTCGGCCTCTGCTGCCGTTCTTCTTCAATGACGTCGGACATCACATGACCCGGGATGCACGCCAGGTTCATGTGATGTCAGAGATGTCAGACAGTTAGGAAGGAGGCCTGGCCAGGATCGTGGAGAGGTAAGTAACAGTGTTTTTTTATATTTCTTACCTCTCCCGGTCTGCCAATCATTATACTCAGGGGTCCGAAAAGACCCCCGAGTATAATGATAGCAGCGGTAGCAGCTGTCACCAGGCCCCTAATGTCCCGGGCCCTGTGGCAGCTGCCTCTGCTGCTATAGCGGTAGTTACACCACTGGTTTTGTAGAAAAATTAGCCCTTTTTAATTATTTGTGTTACAGGCTTGTTGTTATTTTGGAGAAAAGTGATGAAGAACTGGCTTTTCTATAAAAAAAAAATATATATATTATTTATGGGAGCAGTTGTAAATTCAAAATTGTTTCCTTCTTTTGATGCCAACACTGTGGCACCAACAATGTGATAGTGAAACGTGATGGACCAGGCCACAAGACGTGTGGTTGAGTGGTGACAGTGGTGGTAGCTGTGGCAAAAAAGTGGCAGTGTGACATGGAATTGTATGATAGACCAAGTCCTTAAAAAAAGATTTTTCAATAACAAGACTGACTGTCAGTAAAAACTAATGTTTAAACACTCTGCAGACAGATGAAACTGCTCTAGTGCACAACAGACTTAGACAAAATTAAATTATTTGGCAATTAAAGGGTTAACTGTCCTTTGTCTGTATTACTGCAGGCTACTGCTGTCACACAACAGCACAGATATGTTCCCTCACTTACTATCACATATCTGCCTGTAATTGCTTAAATCTGAATAAACTGTCCTATTCCTAAGATTCTCTAGCTCTATTGCTATTTGTAAGGTTTTCGTCTCTCTGTGTCATGCATCATTGCAATGCCTCATGTTCATGCTTACAGCACCTTATATAGTGTATATGATGTCAGCTCAGCTCTACAGAGTGTCCACCTTCCACTGACTGCTGTTTGAGAGGCTGTCGGCTAATGTCAGGTGGCGTCAGAATGATATAGTGATGCACAAGACGTGTCTTTTCTGTATTTTTCATGCGCAATACATGTGGTGGCAGCCATTTTAGTTAATCTGAGATGAATCAGCATTAGGGTGCATGCACACTACGTAACGCCGGGCGTGTATGAGAGCCGTACACGCCGGCATTACAGCAGACTGCCGAACACTTCCCATTCACTTCAATGGGAGCGCTCGTAAACGCCGCTGTTACGAGCGCTCCCATTGAAGTGAATGGGAAGTGTTCGGCAGCCCTGCTGTAACGCCGGCGTGTACGGCTCTCATACACGCCCGGCGTTACGTAGTGTGCATGCACCCTTAGTCTGGTTTCATTAAAAACTGAACAATATGGAATATTCAGGTCGAATCCTGCTTGTGACAAAGCAGTTCGCCCATCTCTGGTATGCTTATTTGTTGGCTCTCCCCTATATTTTACACTTTAGATGCAGGAATTCCATAGGATTTGTTCCCTCTGTGTTGACACTGGAGCTAGTATTCTTACTTTGGGGTTTACAGCTATCATGAATATATGGAAACTTGAAAGAGTTTTTCATTCAAGTGACATTTATCACCTTTCTACAATATATGTCTGATCACTGGAGTTCCAGCACTGGAACCCAAAATTGATCACTCCAAAAGGGATCCTACTGGAGGTGGTTTAGTATACCTCTACTTTTAAATTCAATATCCATGAGGTTGACTGACATAGCAGAGTTTTTTGTTTTCATTAATGCCAAACATATTGAATGGAGCGGCAGGGTACATAGTCAGGAACCAGTCCATTCAAACTTCCCATTACTATGGTGAGAGGGAACAAGTAGTGCAGGACCCGGCTGCAGTGAACACTAGAGGTTGCAGTGGTAGACATTAAAGAGGAACGGTTTTTGGGTCTAAAAATCCCAGTGACATACCTCATCTGATAGATGTTGTTACGCTGAGCATTTTGGTATTTTGTTTATCCAAATCTGTTCAGCCATTATGTATGTCATTGGGCTTTTCAGATCTGGTGACAATTCATCCTTATGCACCTGTCCTGTGGACAGGTAATAAATGTCCATTGTGGGAAAACCCTTTTAAGCTAAAGCCCCACATAGCAGGCTGCAGCAATAAAGCACTGCAGGAAAAAACACAGCGGCAACGCATTAGGGCCTGTTCCCATGAAGTAACGCGCCGCTCATTCTGACACGTAAACACGTGTCAGAGTGAGGCGATTCAAAACAGATCCCATTGACTTCAATGGGTGCCGGCTTACGTGCGTTACACATTGAAATCAATGGGAGGCTTTTTAACCCATTGATTTCAATGTGTAGCACACGTAAGCCAGCACCTATTGAAGTCAATGGGATCTGTTTTGAAGCGCCTCACTCTGACACGTGTTTATGTGTCAGAATGAGCGGCGCGTTACTCCGTGGGAACAGGGCCTTAAGTTTTTTCCTGCAGCGCTTTTCACAGAAAACCCTATTATACCTATAGGGAAACTGCTGGTCTTTCTGTAGGTGTAATTGGCATGCTGTGATTTCCAAAACCAAAACAGTTTTAGGAATTGCAGTATGTCAGTTGTGCCTATTTCTCCGCAGTGTGGATGGGATGTGTTAGACTGTAGTGACTGTAAAGTTACCACATCTTTTTCTGCAACGTTTCGCAGTGGACAAACCGCAGCATTTACGCCACATGGGGCCCTTGCCTTAAGATAATGCAGAGTTTAGACTTCTGAATGGTTTTCTGTGGTTTAAATATGAATAGCCTTTTCTTATCATATGTCATCCATGTTTTGTACAGTGTGTATCAAACCCCTGCTAGTTACCACCACCACTTGAATTCGTTTAAAGTGGACCGAGCTTCAGTACCAGGCGCTGCAGCTCATATAGATGAGCCGATGTACCTTCACAAGCAATAAAGAGGATTCAGGACTCTCAGAAAACTGTGAGTGTTGAGGTAAGATCATTTTAAAAAGAGTTTTAGGTAAATGTTCCGAGATCTGATTCTATACAAAAAAAATGACAATTGATTTTTTTGTGTGCAGTTTTTCTGTGGGTTTTCTATATTGACCGTACTCTAGAGAAAACCACCTCAAAACTGCAACCAATCCACAACTAATAGCATATGCTAATATACATGTAAAATGTGCGGTATAGTTTGAATGGTATCTTCTGTTCCCATTCACTACAATGTAATAAGTAGAAGCTGCAGCTAGAACATCTGCACCCAAAGCTACACTCTATGCAGCGAGAATATTTGCCTGATAGGTGTATGAAGAGCAGGGCTGAGCCTTTACAGTACTGAGCTTGTGTGTTCTTCATGTGTAGATGTGGCAGCGTAACCCTGTTCTCAGGGCTAAGGAACTACTAACTCTGTACGACTCTCCAAGGATTTAATGCATAAGGACACAAACCTTTTTCACTCTCCTGCTTGTGTATATCCCCATCCCGTCTTGGACTTGGGAAGACTTCAGAGAAAATCTGTCTGGAACATACATGCCCAGCATCTTTATGGCTCTGCTATTTAAATAAGAATTCAGGGCACCAGTAAATAAGTAAATAATAGAACATCTTAGGCAGGTCCTCACTAGTAACTATATAAAAGTGTGTTTGTCTGCATTTTATTACTTATCTGTGGCTGTGTAGTTCCTTTCTCATTCTGGATTTCATGCCTGCATTCCTGGGCTGTGGGAGGGCTTGCAGTCTGTAGTGACGTGGGCTTTTCCCCCCTCCTTACTCCCAGCAAACTACAACTCCCGGCATTCCTCTAAAATGTTTAGCAGGGGAAGGAACATCCCCCACAACCGAATACAGGCCTTCTGAAGAGAAATTCTCTACCAGCATAGAGAAACACTTCACTCGCTATCACTATATGGGCAGGATATTACTGTACATGGTGTTTGTATATTGAAGCTGTCATTATTATAGTTTTATACTGTCTTGGCTGTTTTATTAAGGAGTCTTAGAAGTTTCCAATGAATGTGCCACATGTCTCTGGCGCTTGGTATCATGTGCCCTCCATGTTTTTCAATGACATATACACTTGTATGAATGGACTGAGCCACAAAATTGGACAGCTATAGGCAGAGTTGGACTGAAGTGCTGAATGCCCACCAAAGGAACTTGTTCTAGGGGTCCACCCAACACCTTCCTAATAGATGACATCATGGCTCTTCACTGAAATCCTATCCTATCCTACTAATCCTATCCTACTAATATTATAAATCCTACTAATCCTATCCTACTAATCCTACTAATGTGAAAGTCTGGATGTTTGTGTGTTTGGATGTTTGTTCCTCAATCACGCAAAAACGGCTGAACGGATTTGAATGAAATTCGGCATATAGATCGATTGTAACCTCGATTAAAATATAGGCTACTTTTTATCCCGGTAAATGACATGGCTTCACGACTGTTATGAATTTATGTTCACATACTATATTACGCTGCTCCTGCAGCAGCCTTATCTCATGTCCCAGGGCTGTTATCTCTCTGTGTAAACACACGCTCACCCTCAGTGTACATTTGCATATTATCTGATCTGCTCCAGGCACTGCTGACACACTGATATGGGCAATCACCTTTAATCCAAATTGGCAGTTTGTCAATTTTAAACATGGAAAAAGAGAATCTAATTTGTCGCAAACAATGAGAGCTATGAAGGAAGCCAGAAGTCACAGACTCCTCAAGTGGAGCTGAGGGAGATCATCGATGCCAACAGCTGTCGAAAAGCCGGAGCAGGCGGATCATCAACACCAACAATATGCTCATTATATGGCGTCCCAGCGAGCTGCTGAGATGCCAGAACAATCACAAGCATGCTCAGAGGAACAAGTTCAGCAGCAGGACAGCTTAAGAGCTGCCAAAACACTGGAGCAGGAAAAGCAATGACGGCAGCAATTTGCTAAATATAGGCAGGTCAGCCACTCCAACAACCCGCAGATGAAGTCGCGGGCAGAGGCTAGTATTATATAATCTGCACTTCGATTATACCCTGGCTCTAGAAGGATGTCATTTAAGCTATGCACAGACATACCTGGGAGCCTCTGATGTCATGTTATGGCATTCTACAGTAGTGATTAATCCAAATATGAAGGTGCAGATGCGCCATAATGCCTTAAATGCCACAGTTGCAATTGACTCCAGTATGTAAGTGGTTAACAGCTGGGTAGGTCCTGTCACCACTCGTGGCTGTTAGTGTCAAGCAAAGGTGGCAATAACACCTATAAAAGCATTTTTGCGCACTGAAAAAAGTCTTATGTATATTAATTAACATGAGACTTTTCTTGGCATTTCGATATCTAAGCTCTGCCCCTGTGCACTGAGCCTGCTCACAGTAGCACAGTCTGAGAACAGAGGAGACTTATCTTGCAAAAAAGGTATACACTGCATTGTCAGGGCCTGAATATATTGCATTGTCAGGGCCATTGTGAACAGACTTTTGGATACTACTGCAGCTAGGGGGTGTTTTTAAAGGGGTTAAATGATTACAGCATCTGTTAACCTGCTCTCTGCCATTGGATAACAGATGCTGGGATCCATTAAAGTCATTTAACAAAGGCATGCAGCAGTTCTGTCTCTCGTCTGGGTCATTACTGCTGCACATCGGTGCCAAATTACTTTAATCTATTGCAGCATCTATTAACCTGTTCTCTGCCATTGGCAAGTAACAGATTAAAACATGAAGTAATCAACCCTTGCTGACATCTACTATACTACTAGGCCAAATTATGGCACATTAAATGTGGGGTCCATCTGATCAGAAGCAGAGCAGGCCCATAACTGTAGGGTCTCTGCTGTTTTACACAATGGAGACCCAGTGATAATGCCTGCGATCAGAGTCTTCTATGATTGTAGGCATTTGATACATCTTAGGGTCTCCGAAACTTCCGTCCGACACTTGCTGATATATCATTATGTTGCTGGTATGACTCCCAGATAACAGGATCACAGGGGCTGTCCAGTGTCTATGGTAGCTGGGAGTCTTCTGGCTCTCAGGCCTATGGGTCCATTTACACGGAGTAACGTGCTGCGTGATGTGGCATGTATACGGTGTGTGAGACTTTGCGTGCCATAAAAGCTCCCATTGATTTCAATGGGAGCCTGGATCGTATACGCCGCGTTATTTTGCGGCCGTGATTTTGTGGCTGCACGTTACTCCGTGTGAATGGACCCTATGATAGGAAAATAACTTTTGCGGCTTTCCTGTGGCAGGCCAAAATAGTTATACAGTGATCCGACTATAGTCATAATATAGTTGTATTGTGGACTAGGGGACAGGCGATCTAACAGCACTTTAAACCCCTTGTGAGGGTTAAAACAAAATTGTTGAAAACATGAAAAAAGTTTTAAAAAATATTTTAGAAATCTAAAACTTCAAATCACCCTTACCCCTTCCCTAGATCACGAGTATACAAAAACAAACATAAAACAAATTAGGCATCCCCATATCCAAACCATAAAAACGTAGAAATATGTATTCCATACTGTGATTATACTGGGTTAATATTTTGTTTGCTTTTGTACAGTTACACCTGGCAGAATTAAATGTAAAAAACCCTACTTTTCATAAAAACTCAGGCACCCTCTAAGGCCAGTGTTCATGATTTCATCATAATTGAGAGACTAGGCAAAAAAGGTATCAATGAGAGTTACCAAGGTGTATACAAATGCTGACCATTAATAATACAAAGACCCGTCTCATATTTCCCACAAAGAATCTTGATAATCGCCAAGACTTTTTTTGACTGACAAGATAAAAGTGGAAAAACAAAAAAAGGGGATAGCTTTTTTCCCAATATAAATTAAATCATCATTGATAAACTGCATTTTGTATTCACTCAGGTTATCTTTGTCTAATATTGAAAGTTATTTCATCTGAAAAAAAAAGTATGACATATCTCCATCAAATATTATAATGTATATGTACATCATATATGAGGAAGGGGTATGTGCAGCTTAAAAAATAGCAAATTATAATTTTAAATCAGTTGATAGGATTTTCTTTTATCTTCAGTTTGTTAGACTTGCTTTGTTCAGAAAAAAAGTTCATTTTGAATTGTGGAGGCCAAAAAGACGACATTGTAATGTACCATTGTGGACAGTTTTGAGATGTCCATTAAGTTGAAAATAACTCTTTCCCAGAACCCAGAAGTCTAATCTTTCTACTTCTTGCAGAATGTCAGTGTAATAATAGCCTCTGTGAACAAAGCATTAACATTTTGGGTCCATGACCAGGAATCTCCCCAGATCTCAGTCCCATTGAGAATCTGTTTTCAGTCCTCAAAAAGTGGATGGACATACTTTTTGGGATACAATCCAAGCACTGATTAGGCAAGAATGGGTTGATATCAGTCAGGATTTGGCCCAGAAGCTGAGATTCAGCATATTGGGGAGAATTATAGAAGTCTTGAAAAATAAAAGTCAACACTTTAAATAATGGGGATAAATAAAGTAAAGCTTATTCATCAGAATTCTATGTAAAACTGTGCCAGAATTAAAACTCTGGTACATAACCTAAAGGTTTGTGCCTATATTAATACAGAAATGTGACGGTCTGGCCAGTTCGTAAAATACATCCGAAAAAGGGTTATAGTTAAAACTGTCTAAGAATACACCACAAGAACTGAAAAGAGAATCTGATTTTTAGTTGTAAAATTCCACTGCTATATTATCCAAATTAACCACTAAATTAACCGAATTAACCACTAAATTAGCCACTTCTAAACATTTTTCTTGCTGCATGAAACAATATAAAATCTGGTGCGGTTTAGGATATTGTTGACATATTTAAAAGTGTCTAATCCTTACACAGTTTATTTCCCCATTGAGTCTTTCCATAAGCTTGATCTATTTGTCAGTGTAAAAAGTGTAAAAACTTATGAAACGCTTATAATTGTGTCTTCCGGAAGCATTGAAAAAATTAAAAGTTTATAACTTCGTCAAAACAGTAAGAAACAAAATCCTGCTCGTCTTAGCAACTAACTAAACAGTAATAGTAAACTAACTATACGTGTGGCCTACTCACACCACATGCACAAACCAATAAGCATGATACTGTCTCACTGGACTCAGAGTAACAGGACAAACCCAGAAACCTCCTCTCGCTCCCTGGATCTGCCCTGAACTGCAGGATCTGCAACCTAGGGCTGAGGCCTAGTCAAGACCCGCACTGAATCACACATAAGTTAAAAATCTGGCAGAGATATAGCATGATTCCAGCACTCTGCCTCTCACCTTATTACTATCTATCTATCTATCTATCTATCTATCTATCTATCTACTAGCCTCTACCCGCGACTTCGTCTGTGGGTTGTTTGAGTGGATGATCTACCTATATTCAGAAATTGCTTCCGTCGATTGATTGTTTGCGCCAACGTTTTGGCAGCTCTTAAGCTGTCCTGCTGCTGAACTTGGTCCTCGCAGCATGTCTGTAATTGTGCTGGCATCTCAGCAGCTCGCTGGGACGCCATATAATGAGAGTGTTGTTGGGGTTGATGATCCGCCTGCTCTGGCGTTTCGACAGCTGTCAGCATCGAAGAACTCCCTCAGCTCCACTTGAGGAGAAGTCTGTGACTTCTGGCTTCCTTCATAGCTTTCGTTGTTTGCAACAAATTAGATCTCTTTTTCCATGTTTAAAATTGACAAACTGCCAATTTGGATTAAAGGTGATTGCCCATATCAGAGTGTCAGCAGTGCCTGGAGCAGATCAGATAATATGCAAATGAATGTACACTGAGGGTTAGCGTGTGTTTAAAAAGAGAGATAACAGCCCTGGGACCTGAGATAAGGCCGCTGCAGGAGCAGCGTAATATAGTATGTGAACATAAATTCATAACAGCCGTGAAGTCATGTCATTTACCGAGATAAAAATTTCATTCAAGTCCGTTCAGCCATTTTTGAATGATTGAGGAAAAAACATCAAACACACAAACATCCAAACACACAAACATCCAAACTTTCACATTTATAATATTAGTAGGATAGGATATATATAGGGTAAAGGTTATGGAAGAAAGATATATCGCATTGAGATGGCTCCTCTCCACTAGGTAATGACTGATTCCAATTTCAGGTATTGGGTGTAATCATAGGCCCGGGTTCAAAGCTCTGGCCCTAAGTTTGGTTACAAGAGTAGTGGAGCCTTAACCCTGTCCCGACAGTTGGGTGGGGCTCACTTTACTTGCTGCTGCTGCTATTGAGAGCTGAGGACCCAAACACTCTGGTTGTGTGGAGGACTACAAGTGCCAGCCTGCTGAGCTGATGGACTTTACTGCCTTGTGGCTGAAGTAAGCCGTTTGTTTTACGTTTCCTTTTGCTGGAGAAAGCTATTTGTGTTGAACTTTGTGAACTGCACCTAATAAAAAGGCACCAGTGTAAACTTGAAGAGCACTCTCCACATGTGTTTACTTGCCTGATAACCAGCCCCAAGGTCCCGCAGTTACAATATATATACACAAAACCCTGTCCGCTTAAGAAGTGGTTACACGCGGAAAAGCACAGACCCCATAGACATTAGACATAGGTTTTATATTGGAACCACCGATTTTAGGCGGATTTGGCAGTGTAGTCTCCTATGGATCCTTAGCAATGTGTGACATATCTAAGATTTAGAACTTTTTTATGGTAAACTCTAATTCTATCAAACTAAACTTGAAGATCATGGGGGCTTTCTGAAATGTATCCTGCAGTGAGAACTTACCAAACCACCTGACTGATTAAAGACATATACAGATACAAACCATATGAAAATGGGGTATGTAAGAGGTAGAGCAGAACGCTGCCAATCACATCTAAAGATCTCTCTGATTAATCAGTGGATATTACAGCGCTACTATACAGGATTTCATCACTGCTCTTCTTTCAACTTGGAGAAGCCACAACCAAAAATATTGCTAAATAAATGGAGGTATATACATTTTTTTGAAAGACTAAACACGAAACAACATTTTCAGAATTTTTCTGATTTCTTTAGGATTTCTGACTTTTATTAGCTCTTGTATTTTTGTTTTTTTTCATTGAAATTTATTTAGACTAATATATGAGCTAAAACTGATATTGAATAGTAGAGAATTGCATATCATATTAACAGTATTTCTTTAGGATGTAGAAATTACCTATTAAAGTACAGTATATAATGTAACATCTACAAAGCTATACTTTCATCTTGATTATATTTACATAGCTGAATCCAAGTATGATACAAAAGGAAAGCCGCTTTCTACCATCATTCCAAACCTACTGGCACAGCTACCAGAGTCACTTCCCAGGGACCCCTCCATTTCTCTCAACCTAAACGCTTTGACACCTGCAACCACCTGATGAAGGGCATACAGTTAATACGACGTTGGTCGTTAGATATCCCAGTTTTCATTGTTATGCTAATGAGTCTCCAGATAAACCAAGAAACAGAATTGAAAATGCTCAAAATATAAAATTGAATTTATTAAATACACATAGATGACAATACAGGTTTAATTATAAAAGGTGGCAGACCATGACCATACCATCAGGCAGGTAAATGAGGACTATACAACAAGGTAAGTATATACCAAAGTAGGTAGAGTGTATATAAATGACATCACAAAGTAGAGGGGCAGGTTATAGTAGTCTATGCCTAAGTTTCCCCAAGTAACAAAGCATGAAGTAAAATCCAACTGTCAGTAATCTGCATAGGTGGCCTAGTGACTAGATATAAGTAGTCCCTCATATAACATGTCAAGTGACATATATATAGAGACCAACAGGGTCAAAGAGGGGTAACCACAAAGAGTCAGAGAAGCATAAAGACAGGCAACATGCCGGGGGAAGAAAAAGGCCATACAACCAAATAATTAAAGATGAAACATATTCCCCGGAAGAAGGCACAAAACGCCTAAACGCGCGTTGGGGACAGGTGTGGGTACTGTCCAGCGAGGTTTACCTCTATCTTCATCACTGATGGGTATGTTATTTTCAGTTTGATATGTTTCATCTTTAATTATAAATTAATACGTATGGGGTTTGGGTCCTGGTCCCTCTCTAGCCATGGATGCATAGTTATCTTTGTGGATGATTGTGATTTAATATTTTGTTACCAAATAATTTTTGATCTGTGGATCATTGTATTCCATATCTAGGATTATTGGTTGTGAATAGGGACCAGTGATGAGTATGATCCATATTGAAGGGGCTACCCAAGAGATTTTTATATAGCATGTTTATGCTTTTTAAGTATTTTTATTATGGTGTTTTTTCTAAACAAACTCATTCTGTATATATTATGTGCTGGTAGACAGTATGCAATTATTGGGCCTAGTAAATATACCAATTTTTATTGAATTGCCTCACTGAGTCTCTAAAACAAATGGCCCACCTTTCTATTGATATCAAAACTGTGCAAATAAACCTGAAATCTTGAATACATACAGTATACAGAAAAGGACTCAGCAAACTGTATTACATTTAGAGAAGATTAACCCAGAGTGTCTTTCTGAAAGACGTTTTGTAGGGGGAGAAAGAAGATAAAAAATGTTCAGTTGCGTCATTCGGTGCAGCCAAGGCAACATGTTGAAGTAAGAAATTAAAGAAAATGATGGTTGAAAAGGCAAAGTGCAATCCATACCGCTCTAGTTGCAAGCAGTAATATTATACTGGAAGAAAGACTGAAAGACCAAAGTTCTATTCACTATGATGACTGCACATTCACCATTGTGAGCATAAAATGGACTACTTGCCATTGTCCACGAATAACTAGGTAGCAAATTGATGTGAGAAACATGTTATCAAAACCACTCAGCAAAGTAATTTAAACAATTATGACCCTGCCATGTCTTTTCATGCAAGACAACTTATATGACAGTAAAGTGCTTAGAAAGATCCATACAAATAAGCTAAACACTAGAGATGAGCGAACACTAAAATGTTCGAGGTTCGAAATTCGATTCGAACAGCCGCTCAATGTTCGTGTGTTCGAACGGGTTTCGAACCCCATTATAGTCTATGGGGAACAGATACTCGTTAAGGGGGAAACCCAAATCCGTGTCTGGAGGGTCACCAAGTCCACTATGACACCCCAGGAAATGATGCCAACACCTCTGGAATGACACTGGGACAGCAGGGGAAGCATGTCTGGGGGCATCTAACACACCAAAGACCCTCTATTACCCCAACATCACAGCCTAACAACTACACACTTTACACACTCAATACCACCTCTCTGACAGTAGGAAAACACCTTGAAACATGTGTATTTGGCACTTGCAGTGAGGAGAGCTTGTCACCAGCAGTGAATTTGGCCCTTGTAGTAAGTTGAGGTTGGCACCAACATTTGTTTTGAAAATCAGGGTGGATTGAGCCTCTAACCAGCAGAGTTTGGGCAAATTCATGGTGGAGGGAGCCTCTAAAAACCCCAGTTTGGACCAATTCATGGTGGAGGGAGCCTCTAACCAGCCCAGTTTGGGCAAATTCATGGTGGAGGGAGCCTCTAAAAAACCCAGTTTGGACCAATTCATGGTGGAGGGAGCCTCTAACCAGCCCAGTTTG
Organism: Leptodactylus fuscus; assembly: GCF_031893055.1. NCBI lineage: Eukaryota > Metazoa > Chordata > Amphibia > Anura > Leptodactylidae > Leptodactylus > Leptodactylus fuscus. The sequence goes on from NC_134265.1 coordinate 265,738,079, forward strand.
GGCAAATTCATGGTGGAGGGAGCCTCTAACCAGCCCAGTTTGGACCAATTAATGGTGGAGGGAGCCTCTAACCAGCCCAGTTTGGACCAATTAATGGTGGAGGGAGCCTCTAACCACCCCAGTTTGGACCAATTCATGGTGGAGGGAGCCTCTAACCAGCCCAGTTTGGGCAAATTCATGGTGGAGGGAGCCTCTAACCAGCCCAGTTTGGACCAATTAATGGTGGAGGGAGCCTCTAAACAGCCCAGTTTGGGCAAATTCATGGTGGAGGGAGCCTCTAACCAGCCCAGTTTGGGCAAATTCATGGTGGAGGGAGCCTCTAACCAGCCCAGTTTGGACCAATTAATGGTGGAGGGAGCCTCTAACCAGCCCAGTTTGGACCAATTCATGGTGGAGGGAGCCTCTAAACAGCCAAGTTTTGGGAAATTCATGGTGGAGGGAGCCTCTAACCAGCCCAGTTTGGACCAATTCATGGTGGAGGGAGCCTCTAAAAAACCCAGTTTGGACCAATTCATGGTGGAGGGAGCCTCTAAACAGCCCAGTTTGGGCAAATTCATGGTGGAGGGAGCCTCTAAACAGCCCAGTTTGGGCAAATTCATGGTGGAGGGAGCCTCTAACCAGCCCAGTTTGGACCAATTAATGGTGGAGGGAGCCTCTAACCAGCCCAGTTTGGACCAATTCATGGTGGAGGGAGCCTCTAAACAGCCAAGTTTTGGGAAATTCATGGTGGAGGGAGCCTCTAACCAGCCCAGTTTGGACCAATTCATGGTGGAGGGAGCCTCTAAAAAACCCAGTTTGGACCAATTCATGGTGGAGGGAGCCTCTAAACAGCCCAGTTTGGGCAAATTCATGGTGGAGGGAGCCTCTAACCAGCCCAGTTTGGACCAATTAATGGTGGAGGGAGCCTCTAAACAGCCCAGTTTGGGCAAATTCATGGTGGAGGGAGCCTCTAACCAGCCCAGTTTGGGCAAATTCATGGTGGAGGGAGCCTCTAAACAGCCCAGTTTGGGCAAATTCATGGTGGAGGGAGCCTCTAACCAGCCCAGTTTGGACCAATTAATGGTGGAGGGAGCCTCTAACCACCCCAGTTTGGACCAATTCATGGTGGAGGGAGCCTCTAAACAGCCAAGTTTGGACCAATTCATGGTGAAGGGAGCCTCTAAAAACCCGTTTGGACCAATTCATGGTGGAGGGAGCCTCTAACCAGCCCAGTTTGGGCAAATTCATGGTGGAGGGAGCCTCTAAACAGCCCAGTTTGGGCAAATTCATGGTGGAGGGAGCCTCTAACCAGCCCAGTTTGGACCAATTAATGGTGGAGGGAGCCTCTAACCAGCCCAGTTTGGACCAATTCATGGTGGAGGGAGCCTCTAAACAGCCAAGTTTTGGGAAATTCATGGTGGAGGGAGCCTCTAACCAGCCCAGTTTGGACCAATTCATGGTGGAGGGAGCCTCTAAAAAACCCAGTTTGGACCAATTCATGGTGGAGGGAGCCTCTAAACAGCCCAGTTTGGGCAAATTCATGGTGGAGGGAGCCTCTAACCAGCCCAGTTTGGACCAATTAATGGTGGAGGGAGCCTCTAAACAGCCCAGTTTGGGCAAATTCATGGTGGAGGGAGCCTCTAAACAGCCCAGTTTGGGCAAATTCATGGTGGAGGGAGCCTCTAACCAGCCCAGTTTGGACCAATTAATGGTGGAGGGAGCCTCTAAACAGCCCAGTTTGGGCAAATTCATGGTGGAGGGAGCCTCTAACCAGCCCAGTTTGGGCAAATTCATGGTGGAGGGAGCCTCTAACCAGCCCAGTTTGGACCAATTAATGGTGGAGGGAGCCTCTAACCAGCCCAGTTTGGACCAATTCATGGTGGAGGGAGCCTCTAAACAGCCAAGTTTTGGGAAATTCATGGTGGAGGGAGCCTCTAACCAGCCCAGTTTGGACCAATTCATGGTGGAGGGAGCCTCTAAAAAACCCAGTTTGGACCAATTCATGGTGGAGGGAGCCTCTAAACAGCCCAGTTTGGGCAAATTCATGGTGGAGGGAGCCTCTAAACAGCCCAGTTTGGGCAAATTCATGGTGGAGGGAGCCTCTAACCAGCCCAGTTTGGACCAATTAATGGTGGAGGGAGCCTCTAACCAGCCCAGTTTGGACCAATTCATGGTGGAGGGAGCCTCTAAACAGCCAAGTTTTGGGAAATTCATGGTGGAGGGAGCCTCTAACCAGCCCAGTTTGGACCAATTCATGGTGGAGGGAGCCTCTAAAAAACCCAGTTTGGACCAATTCATGGTGGAGGGAGCCTCTAAACAGCCCAGTTTGGGCAAATTCATGGTGGAGGGAGCCTCTAACCAGCCCAGTTTGGACCAATTAATGGTGGAGGGAGCCTCTAAACAGCCCAGTTTGGGCAAATTCATGGTGGAGGGAGCCTCTAAACAGCCCAGTTTGGGCAAATTCATGGTGGAGGGAGCCTCTAACCAGCCCAGTTTGGACCAATTAATGGTGGAGGGAGCCTCTAAACAGCCCAGTTTGGGCAAATTCATGGTGGAGGGAGCCTCTAACCAGCCCAGTTTGGGCAAATTCATGGTGGAGGGAGCCTCTAACCAGCCCAGTTTGGACCAATTAATGGTGGAGGGAGCCTCTAACCAGCCCAGTTTGGACCAATTCATGGTGGAGGGAGCCTCTAAACAGCCAAGTTTTGGGAAATTCATGGTGGAGGGAGCCTCTAACCAGCCCAGTTTGGACCAATTCATGGTGGAGGGAGCCTCTAAAAAACCCAGTTTGGACCAATTCATGGTGGAGGGAGCCTCTAAACAGCCCAGTTTGGGCAAATTCATGGTGGAGGGAGCCTCTAAACAGCCCAGTTTGGGCAAATTCATGGTGGAGGGAGCCTCTAACCAGCCCAGTTTGGACCAATTAATGGTGGAGGGAGCCTCTAAACAGCCCAGTTTGGGCAAATTCATGGTGGAGGGAGCCTCTAAACAGCCCAGTTTGGGCAAATTCATGGTGGAGGGAGCCTCTAACCAGCCCAGTTTGGGCAAATTCATGGTGGAGGGAGCCTCTAACCAGCCCAGTTTGGACCAATTAATGGTGGAGGGAGCCTCTAACCAGCCCAGTTTGGACCAATTCATGGTGGAGGGAGCCTCTAACCAGCCCAGTTTGGACCAATTAATGGTGGAGGGAGCCTCTAAACAGCCAAGTTTTGGGAAATTCATGGTGGAGGGAGCCTCTAACCAGCCCAGTTTGGACCAATTCATGGTGGAGGGAGCCTCTAAAAAACCCAGTTTGGACCAATTCATGGTGGAGGGAGCCTCTAAACAGCCCAGTTTGGGCAAATTCATGGTGGAGGGAGCCTCTAACCAGCCCAGTTTGGACCAATTAATGGTGGAGGGAGCCTCTAAACAGCCCAGTTTGGGCAAATTCATGGTGGAGGGAGCCTCTAAACAGCCAAGTTTTGGGAAATTCATGGTGGAGGGAGCCTCTAACCAGCCCAGTTTGGACCAATTCATGGTGGAGGGAGCCTCTAAACAGCCCAGTTTGGGCAAATTCATGGTGGAGGGAGCCTCTAAAAAACCCAGTTTGGACCAATTCATGGTGGAGGGAGCCTCTAATTAGCCCAGTTTGGACCAATTAATTGTGGAGGGAGCCTCTAACCAGCCCAGTTTGGACCAATTAATGGTGGAGGGAGCCTCTAACCAGCCCAGTTTGGACCAATTCATGGTGGAGGGAGCCTCTAAAAAACCCAGTTTGGACCAATTCATGGTGGAGGGAGCCTCTAATTAGCCCAGTTTGGACCAATTAATTGTGGAGGGAGCCTCTAACCAGCCCAGTTTGGACCAATTAATGGTGGAGGGAGCCTCTAACCAGCCCAGTTTGGACCAATTCATGGTGGAGGGAGCCTCTAAACAGCCCAGTTTGGGCAAATTCATGGTGGAAGGAGCCTCTAACCAGCAGAGTTGTGGGAAAGCAGGGTGGAGGGAGCCTCTAACCAGCAGAGTTGGTGGAAATCAGGGTGGAGGGAGCCTCTAACTAGCAGAGTTGGGGGAAATCATGTTGGAGGGAGCCTAGTATTAGCAGAATTGTGCAACGCTTATGGTGGATGAGTATGAGGATGCGGAGGAATTGGAGAGGTTGAGTACAGACATGGAGTTTCATGTTGGGGTGCTTTACACAGGTGGGCACAAAAATGACGGCTCTACCCAGTGGTGGTTCATTTTTATCAAAGTGAGCCGGTCGGCACTCTCAGCTGACAGACGGGTGCGCTTGTCAGTGATGATGCCACCGGCTGCACTGAACACCCTCTCAGATAGGACGCTGGCGGCAGGACAGGACAGCACCTCCAAGGCATATAGGGCAAGTTCAAGCCACAGGTCCAACTTCGACACCCAATACGTGTAGGGCGCAGAGGGGTCGGAGAGGACAGGGCTGTGGTCGGAAAGGTATTCCCGCAACATGCGCCTATACTTCTCACGCCTGGTGACACTAGGACCCTCCGTGGCGGCACTTTGGCGAGGGGGTGCCATCAAGGTGTCCCAGACCTTAGACAGTGTGCCCCTCGTTTGTGTGGACCGGTGAGAACTTGGTTGCCTACTGGAGGAACTGCCCTCCCTGCCGCCACTGTCACATGCTGGAAACATCTCCATCATATTCTGCACCAATTGCCTGTGGCAAGCATTGATGCGATTGGCCCTCCCCTCTACCGGAATAAAAGACGAGATGTTGTTTTTATACCGGGGGTCAAGGATAGCAAAGATCCAGTACTGGTTGTCCTCCATGATTTTGACAATACGCTTGTCGGTTGTAAAGCACCCCAACATGAACTCAGCCATGTCTGCCACAGTGTTAGTTGGCATGACTCCTCTGGCCCCACCGGAAAGTTCAATCTCCATTTCCTCCTCATCCTCCATGTCTACCCATCCGCGCTGCAACAATGGGACGATTCGAAGTTGCCCGGAAGCCTCCTGTATCACCATCACATCATCGGACAACTCTTCTTCCTCCTCCTCCTCCTCCTCCTCCTCCTCCATTAAACGCAGTGAAGCGGACAGATGTGTGGACCTACTCTCCAGCTGTGACGGATCGGATGCTATCCCTAACTCCTCTGTGTGATCTGAGTTATCCCTGATGTCAATCAGGGATTCTCTCAGAACACACAAGAGCGGGATTGTAAGGCTCACCATCGCATCCTCAGAGCTCACCCTCCTTGTGGACTCCTCAAAGACCCGTAGGATGTCACAAAGGTCTCTCATCCATGGCCACTCATGGATGTGAAACTGAGGCAGCTGACTTTGTGGCACCCTAGGGTTTTGTAGCTGGTATTCCATCAAAGGTCTCTGCTGCTCAACCACTCTATTCAACATCTGAAACGTTGAGTTCCAGCGTGTGGGGACGTCGCACAAAAGCCGGTGTTGTGGCACATGCAGGCGTTGCTGGAGAGATTTTAAGCTAGCAGCGGCTACTGTCGACTTGCGAAAGTGGGCGCACATGCGCCGCACTTTCACCAGTAGCTCTGGAACATTGGGGTAGCTCTTTAGGAAACGTTGCACCACTAGGTTGAAGACGTGGGCCAGGCATGGAACATGTTGGAGTCCGGCAAGCTCCAGAGCTGCTACCAGGTTCCGGCCGTTATCACAAACGACCATGCCTGGGCCCAGGTGCAGCGGCTCAAACCATATTGCCGTCTCATCGAGGAGGGCATCCCTCACCTCGGAGGCAGTGTGCTGTCTGTCCCCCAAGCTGATCAGCTTCAGCACAGCCTGCTGACGTCTACCAACGCCAGTGCTGCAACATTTCCAACTCGTAGCTGGGGTCAATCTAACAGCGGAGGAGGAGGCGGTGGCGGAGGAGGAGGCGGTGGCGGAGGAGGAGGCGGTAGAGGAGGAGGAGGAGGGGGGTGTTCTTCTCGTGTCCCTGCCAGGAATGTTAGGCGGGGAGACGAGGTACACCGGGCCAGTTTGGGAAGCAGTCCCAGCCTCAACTACATTCACCCAGTGTGCCGTCAGTGAAATGTAGCGTCCCTGTCCGCATGCACTTGTCCACGCGTCGGTGGTCAAGTGGACCTTTGTGCAAAGCGCGGAACTAAGGGCCCGCCTGATGTTGAGTGACACGTGCTGGTGCAAGGCGGGGACGGCACACCGGGAGAAGTAGTGACGGCTAGGGACGGCATAGCGAGGTGCCGCAGTTGCCATCAGGTCCAGGAAGGCGGGAGTTTCAACAAGCCGGAACGCCAACATCTCCTGGGCCAGCAGTTTAGCGATGTTGGCGTTCAAGGCTTGCGCGTGTGGGTGGTTAGCAGTGTATTTCTGCCGCCGCTCCAATGTCTGAGAGATGGTGGGTTGTTGTAAAGAAACGCCTGATGGTGCCTTTGATGGTGCAGGAGAAGGAGATAAGACAGGACCAGGGGAGGATGAGGTAGAAGTCAACAAAGTGGCGGAGGCAGATGAAGTGGTGTCCTGGCTCGTCCTCTGGAGTGCATCGCCAGCACAGTCAGCAGTGGCAGTGGCAGAGGCAGAGGCAGAGGCAGTGGCAGTGGCGTGAACGGCAGGCGGCCTTTGTCCTGCCGTTGCTGCCTGCCACTGATTCCAGTGCTTGGATTCCAAATGACGGCGCATTGAAGTGGTGGACAGGTTGCTCTTCTCAGAGCCCCTAATCAATTTCGAGAGGCAAATTGTGCAGACAACACTATATCTGTCCTCGGCGCATTCCTTGAAAAAACTCCACACCTTCGAGAAACGTGCCCTCGAGGTGGGAGTTTTTCGGGGCTGGGTACGAACTGGAACATCTTGGGAGATTCCGGGTGTGGCCTGGCTTCGCCTAAGCTGCTGACCTCTGCCTCTGCCTCTAGCTACCCTTTTTGGTGCTGCACCTGCCTCAACATCCACACTACTTTCCCCGCTTGACATCCCCCCTGTCCAGGTCGGGTCAGTGTCCTCATCATCCACCACTTCCTCTTCCAACTCCTGTCTCATCTCCTCCTCCCGCACAATGCGCCAGTCAACTGGATGCCCTGACGGCAACTGCGTCACATCATCGTCGATGAGGGTGGGTTGCTGGTCATCCACCACCAAATCGAACGGAGATGGAGGAGACTCTAGTGTTTGAGCATCTGGACACAGATGCTCCTCTGTTAGGTTCGTGGAATCGTGACGTGGAGAGGCAGGTTGAGGGACAATGAAAGGAGCGGAGAACAGCTCTGGGGAGCAGGGACAGTTTGGGTTATTGTTCTGTAAAGCTTCGGAATTTTGGGAGGAAGGAAGACAAGACTGTTGGGTAATAGGAGGAGAGGAGGCAGAGTCTGACTGGCTGCTGGACAATGTGCTGTAAGCGTTCTCTGACAGCCATTGCAAGACCTGTTCCTGGTTCTCGGGCCTACTAAGGTTTGTACCCTGCAGTTTAGTTAATGTGGCAAGCAACCCTGGCACTGTGGAGTGGCGCAATGCTTGCTGCCCCACAGGAGTAGGCACGGGACGCCCTGTGGCTTCACTGCTACCTTGCTCCCCAGAACCATTCCCCCGACCTCGCCCACGGCCTCGTCCACGTCCCTTTCCGGGAGCCTTGCGCATTTTGAATTCCTAGTTAGAAATTGGCACTGTATACCAGTAGTAAAAATTGTGGGTGCACGTAACCCCAATATATTCTTTGAATTCCCAGTCAGACACTGGCACTATATGGCAGTAGCAAGAAATGAGGGTATTTGTATTCCCAATATATTCTTTGAATTCCCAGTCAGACAATGGCACTGTATACCAGTAGTAAAAATTGTGGGTGCACGTAACCCCAATATATTCTTTGAATTACCAGTCAGAAACTGGCACTATATGGCAGTAGCAAGAAATGAGGGTATTTATAACCCCAATATATTCTTTGAATTCCCAGTCAGACAATGGCACTGTATACCAGTAGTAAAAATTGTGGGTGCACGTAACCCCAATATATTCTTTGAATTCCCAGTCAGACACTGGCACTATATGGCAGTAGCAAGAAATGAGGGTATTTGTATTCCCAATATATTCTTTGAATTCCCAGTCAGACAATGGCACTGTATACCAGTAGTAAAAATTGTGGGTGCACGTAACCCCAATATATTCTTTGAATTCCCAGTCAGACACTGGCACTATATGGCAGTAGCAAGAAATGAGGGTATTTGTATTCCCAATATATTCTTTGAATTCCCAGTCAGACAATGGCACTGTATACCAGTAGTAAAAATTGTGGGTGCACGTAACCCCAATATATTCTTTGAATTACCAGTCAGAAACTGGCACTATATGGCAGTAGCAAGAAATGAGGGTATTTGTATTCCCAATATACTCTTTGAATTCCCAGTCAGACAATGGCACTGTATACCAGTAGTAAAAATTGTGGGTGCACGTAACCCCAATATATTCTTTGAATTACCAGTCAGACACTGGCACTATATGGCAGTAGCAAGAAATGAGGGTATTTGTATTCCCAATATACTCTTTGAATTCCCAGTCAGACAATGGCACTGTATACCAGTAGTAAAAATTGTGGGTGCACGTAACCCCAATATATTCTTTGAATTACCAGTCAGAAACTGGCACTATATGGCAGTAGCAAGAAATGAGGGTATTTATAACCCCAATATATTCTTTGAATTCCCAGTCAGACAATGGCACTGTATACCAGTAGTAAAAATTGTGGGTGCACGTAACCCCAATATATTCTTTGAATTCCCAGTCAGACACTGGCACTATATGGCAGTAGCAAGAAATGAGGGTATTTGTATTCCCAATATATTCTTTGAATTCCCAGTCAGACACTGGCACTATATGGCAGTAGCAAGAAATGAGGGTATTTGTATTCCCAATATATTCTTTGAATTCCCAGTCAGACAATGGCACTGTATACCAGTAGTAAAAATTGTGGGTGCACGTAACCCCAATATATTCTTTGAATTCCCAGTCAGACACTGGCACTATATGGCAGTAGCAAGAAATGAGGGTATTTGTATTCCCAATATATTCTTTGAATTCCCAGTCAGACAATGGCACTGTATACCAGTAGTAAAAATTGTGGGTGCACGTAACCCCAATATATTCTTTGAATTCCCAGTCAGACACTGGCACTATATGGCAGTAGCAAGAAATGAGGGTATTTGTATTCCCAATATATTCTTTGAATTCCCAGTCAGACAATGGCACTGTATACCAGTAGTAAAAATTGTGGGTGCACGTAACCCCAATATATTCTTTGAATTCCCAGTCAGACACTGGCACTATATGGCAGTAGCAAGAAATGAGGGTATTTGTATTCCCAATATATTCTTTGAATTCCCAGTCAGACAATGGCACTGTATACCAGTAGTAAAAATTGTGGGTGCACGTAACCCCAATATATTCTTTGAATTCCCAGTCAGACACTGGCACTATATGGCAGTAGCAAGAAATGAGGGTATTTGTATTCCCAATATATTATTTGAATTCCCAGTCAGACAATGGCACTGTATACCAGTAGTAAAAATTGTGGGTGCACGTAACCCCAATATATTCTTTGAATTCCCAGTCAGACACTGGCACTATATGGCAGTAGCAAGAAATGAGGGTATTTGTATTCCCAATATATTCTTTGAATTCCCAGTCAGACAATGGCACTGTATACCAGTAGTAAAAATTGTGGGTGCACGTAACCCCAATATATTCTTTGAATTCCCAGTCAGACACTGGCACTATATGGCAGTAGCAAGAAATGAGGGTATTTGTATTCCCAATATATTCTTTGAATTCCCAGTCAGACAATGGCACTGTATACCAGTAGTAAAAATTGTGGGTGCACGTAACCCCAATATATTCTTTGAATTACCAGTCAGAAACTGGCACTATATGGCAGTAGCAAGAAATGAGGGTATTTGTATTCCCAATATACTCTTTGAATTCCCAGTCAGACAATGGCACTGTATACCAGTAGTAAAAATTGTGGGTGCACGTAACCCCAATATATTCTTTGAATTACCAGTCAGAAACTGGCACTATATGGCAGTAGCAAGAAATGAGGGTATTTGTATTCCCAATATATTCTTTGAATTCCCAGTCAGACAATGGCACTGTATACCAGTAGTAAAAATTGTGGGTGTATATAGCCCCAATTCTATTGCTAGGGGACTTGCAGGGTATTTCTGGGGTGAAGGTGGGGGGGCACACCGTTGGAACGGGTATCGGGGTATATATCGGGTATACGGGAATACACTGACAGTGTATTCCATTCAGGATCCTGGGAAAGCTGGGTTGCGGCGATTGAGCCCGTCAGTGCCACGTTACACTGACAAGCTTCTCCCTGGAATTTAGCTCTTACAAGAGCTGTTGGTTGTCTTCTCCTTCCTATCCTAGCCTGTCCCTGCCTACCCAGAATCTAAGCCCTAGCTAGCTGGACGGAAACCTCCGTCCTCGGTGAATTGCAAGCTCAGAATGACGCGAAGCTGGGCGTCGCTGTTCTTTTAAATTAGAGGTCACATGTTTTCGGCAGCCAATGGGTTTTGCCTACTTTTTTCAACGTCACCGGTGTCGTAGTTCCTGTCCCACCTACCCTGCGCTGTTATTGGAGCAAAAAAGGCGCCAGGGAAGGTGGGAGGGGAATCGAGTAATGGCGCACTTTACCACGCGGTGTTCGATTCGATTCGAACATGCCGAACAGCCTAATATCCGATCGAACATGAGTTCGATAGAACACTGTTCGCTCATCTCTACTAAACACCATTCTATAGATCTCTTAAGAGGACAGTCTATAATTCAACTAGTACATCTACCATTAAAGTAAACATCGATAAACCAATATTATATAACACTCAATCTATTCAGACATTCTTTTTCAATAGTACAAAACCCTAAAGCCTTAGGCATCCACTCCACATATAGCTGCCTTGGTTGCCAATGCTGAAAGCAGCTCTGACCATATGGCGAATATCCATATCTTGTTGGTCGCTGGTCTAAGCCCAGAAAAAGTAAGTCTGGCAGCAGTCTTTTACCCCTCCATACTGATAGTGATCAGTAAACCAGTTAAAAAATGCCTATGTAGATGGCCACATTGGTTCCATAAATGAAAAAAAAAACAAAAAGAAGTTTTTAGCTTTCTTACACTAAAATGCCAAGTCTGCGAAGGACATTCGCTAGAAGTTTAGTCGTTGATTCCCTGCCATAAATGATTTCCAACCTTTCCACTCTATTCTTGAGTAACGGCCATAGTGGTCTTCTTCAAGGACATTAGAGCTTAGGGAATGTTTTCTGCAAAGAGTCCATGACTCCAAGTCCTGTCTAGCACTGTCAAAACTAGAGGGGTGAATTTGCTGACAGACCCCCTTTAAAATTTTCATTAGTGTAGCTAAAACTACAGGAGAATTGCTCAACATACTATTATAGTGTCAGAGGCATAACTTGAAGCTCCTGGGCCCTAATGTAGAAAAGGTAATAGCGCCTCTACTTAATATGTTCTATCCATATTACTGGTCTCCTTATATTGTAGACAGACCTTTGGGTCCTCTGATGATCTTGAGTGGGCCGCCTCAAAATCCGCCTGCAAAAATGTCTCCCATTCATTTCAATTGGCGCCACTCGCTTTTTTTTCCCCACCAGCAATTTTTTTCAGCTAGCGGGAAAAAGAAGCAACATTCCCTGTCTTCCCGCAGATTCTGGCATCAGCATCCCGTTGCGGCTAGCTGCGCGGAAAAGTGACACGGCAGAAAAAGTTTCCGCCATGTGAACATACTCTTACTGATTTCTGTCATCACTACATGTTGCTCACATAGACAACATGGGACCGACTTCTCTATGCTGGGAACTTCTTTAAATCATGTGTGCAGTAATTCAGCGTTGAGGGAGGTCAGTGGCTAAATACAATTCCACAAGTGCATTTGAGGTACAATATGGATGTATACTAACACACACCTTCATAGAATCCTCTACATGCCACTATATATTAATTTTGTATTGATTTAAAATAATATTTAGAAAATGACTTTTAATTCTTGTAAGAAAAGCAATAATGTATTATGGCTGCTAGATCCAATTTTTTACAGCTTTATCAGGTCTATGGGAATTCATTGGAAATAATGCGCTAATAATATGGTTATCTACATTGACTTGGATGAAAAAAACAGGAAATCTGTAGCTTCTTATCAGGTCAAGACAACAATGAATGCATAAGAAACAGATGTGTCATAAATAAGATCAACATACTTGATTGATAGCCCTGAAGTATAGCTGTGTTTTCACAGTTTAAGATTAAAAGGGGACACAATTACTTAATACTAATAAAGATTGGCGTTTTCTTTTCTTTCCTGCTAATTTTTAATGATGGGGGACACTTGAAGGGGGTTTGTTTGTAAATGAATAAATAAATACTTATTTTACTTCAGGGAAGACTATCCTGTGCAGCACCTGTATGCTTCATACAAAGACTGCAACTAGAGATGAGCGAACACTAAAATGTTCGAGGTTCGAAATTCGATTCGAACAGCCGCTCACTGTTCGAGTGTTCGAATGGGTTTCGAACCCCATTATAGTCTATGGGGAACATAAACTCGTTAAGGGGGAAACCCAAATTCGTGTCTGGAGGGTCACCAAGTCCACTATGACACCCCAGGAAATGATACCAACACCCTGGAATGACACTGGGACAGCAGGGGAAGCATGTCTGGGGGCATAAAAGTCACTTTATTTCATGGAAATCCCTGTCAGTTTGCGATTTTCGCAAGCTAACTTTTCCCCATAGAAATGCATTGGCCAGTGCTGATTGGCCAGAGTACGGAACTCGACCAATCAGCGCTGGCTCTGCTGGAGGAGGCGGAGTCTAAGATAGCTCCACACCAGTCTCCATTCAGGTCCGACCTTAGACTCCGCCTCCTCCGGCAGAGCCAGCGCTGATTGGCCGAAGGCTGGCCAATGCATTCCTATGCGAATGCAGACTTAGCAGTGCTGAGTCAGTTTTGCTCAACTACACATCTGATGCACACTCGGCACTGCTACATCAGATGTAGCAATCTGATGTAGCAGAGCCGAGGGTGCACTAGAACCCCTGTGCAAACTCAGTTCACGCTAATAGAATGCATTGGCCAGCGCTGATTGGCCAATGCATTCTATTAGCCCGATGAAGTAGAGCTGAATGTGTGTGCTAAGCACACACATTCAGCACTGCTTCATCAAGCCAATACAATGCATTAGCCAGTGCTGATTGGCCAGAGTACGGAATTCGGCCAATCAGCGCTGGCTCTGCTGGAGGAGGCGGAGTCTAAGATTGCTCCACACCAGTCTCCATTCAGGTCCGACCTTAGACTCCGCCTCCTCCGGCAGAGCCAGCGCTGATTGGCCGAAGGCTGGCCAATGCATTCCTATGCGAATGCAGACTTAGCAGTGCTGAGTCAGTTTTGCTCAACTACACATCTGATGCACACTCGGCACTGCTACATCAGATGTAGCAATCTGATGTAGCAGAGCCGAGGGTGCACTAGAACCCCTGTGCAAACTCAGTTCACGCTAATAGAATGCATTGGCCAGCGCTGATTGGCCAATGCATTCTATTAGCCCGATGAAGTAGAGCTGAATGTGTGTGCTAAGCACACACATTCAGCACTGCTTCATCAAGCCAATACAATGCATTAGCCAGTGCTGATTGGCCAGAGTACGGAATTCGGCCAATCAGCGCTGGCCAATGCATTCTATTAGCCCGATGAAGTAGAGCTGAATGTGTGTGCTAAGCACACACATTCAGCACTGCTTCATCAAGCCAATACAATGCATTAGCCAGTGCTGATTGGCCAGAGTACGGAATTCGGCCAATCAGCGCTGGCTCTGCCGGAGGAGGCGGAGTCTAAGGTCGGACCTGAATGGAGACTGGTGTGGAGCGATCTTAGACTCCGCCTCCTCCAGCAGAGCCAGCGCTGATTGGTCGAGTTCCGTACTCTGGCCAATCAGCGCTGGCCAATGCATTCTATTAGCCCGATGAAGTAGAGCTGAATGTGTGTGCTTAGCACACACATTCAGCTCTACTTCATCAGGCTAATAGAATACATTGGCCAATCAGCGCTGGCCAATGCATTCTATTAGCTTGATGAAGCAGAGTGTGCACAAGGGTTCAAGCGCACCCTCGGCTCTGATGTAGCAGAGCTGAGGGTGCACAAGGGTTCAAGTGCACCCTCGGCTCTCCTACATCAGAGCCGAGGGTGCGCTTGAACCCTTGTGCAGCCTCGGCTCTGCTACATCAGAGCCGAGGGTGCGCTTGAACCCTTGTGCACACTCTGCTTCATCAAGCTAATAGAATGCATTGGCCAGCACTGATTGGCCAGAGTACGGAATTCGGCCAATCAGCGCTGGCCAATGCATCCCTATGGGAAAAAGTTTATCTCACAAAAATCACAATTACACACCCGATAGAGCCCCAAAAAGTTATTTTTAATAACATTCCCCCCTAAATAAAGGTTATCCCTAGCTATCCCTGCCTGTACAGCTATCCCTGTCTCATAGTCACAAAGTTCACATTCTCATATGACCCGGATTTGAAATCCACTATTCGTCTAAAATGGAGGTCACCTGATTTCGGCAGCCAATGACTTTTTCCAATTTTTTTCAATGCCCCCAGTGTCGTAGTTCCTGTCCCACCTCCCCTGCGCTGTTATTGGTGCAAAAAAGGCGCCAGGGAAGGTGGGAGGGGAATCGAATTTTGGCGCACTTTACCACGTGGTGTTCGATTCGATTCGAACATGGCGAACACCCTGATATCCGATCGAACATGTGTTCGATAGAACACTGTTCGCTCATCTCTAACTGCAACCAAATGTTATTTTTATTTATTTCTAACTTTTGTTTTTAAGTTCCTTTATCCCCTCATACTTAAAGGAACATTCCCATGACTATAACCAGATTTAAATTTTATAGACAATTAAAAGTTTTTGTTTTTTTTCCAAATGTAAATAATTAAAATTATATTATTTTTACCCTAGGTTGGGCTAGCACACTGAAGTACCAAAGGATCCATTACTGAGGTTCTGATACTATAATGGGTCCCAAAGGTCTAGCCGAAGGCAGTCTTATCTTGTGAACTCTAGTTTGTGTATGTTTCAATGTGTTTATCTTAATGTTTTGGTGTGTTGTTTTTGTATGTAATAAAATATGTATTACTTTTCATTATTTTATCTTGAATGTGTGTTTATTTTTAGATGTCAATATGTTTCCTTTACCCATATACAGAATTTCATTGTCACAATTAACCCTTCCACGGTGGTATGCCAAGTGGTATACGCAATCATGCACGTAGCATACACATATAACCATAGCCAGAAATTAAATGAAGTTTGTAGTATGTGTATCCAAATAGAGAAAAATACATGGCCTGCACATCCCAATCTTATATATCGATCTAGTGCTTCGCAGCAAATTCTACAATACTTTATATGAGGTTCTTAGTATACATATTGATCAAGGTGTATAAGCCCACCAGTCACTTCACGGCGACCTCTTTATAGTGGGTCCCTACTCTACTTGGTGCGGCACTGCACAACGACCACCACAACTGCAACATGGCGCCCATAGGGGGAGCGACCCAGTGGTCCGGCAACACCCCTGCCACCAGACCAAGCCCCCAGGCTCTGGGTCGCACCACCCTACAGGCACAGCACCACAGGAGCAGCAGACACTGTGAACAGATCTAAAAAAATCACCTTACCATGAAGTTATGAAGTTTGTAGTATGTCTCTCTATTATGAGCACTTACTTGGCTGTTTCTAGCTACTTTATGACTTTAATTTGATATATGGAAACAATGGAATGAGCTGTTTCTTTAAAGTCTCTAGGAATATCCTATTAATGTGAGTTTGTGGGTTTGTGTGTTTGGATGTTCGGATGTTTGTTCCTCAATCACGCAAAACCCACTCGACCGATTTGGCTGAAAGTTTCCACAAACATAGTTAATACACCCGATTGTGCAATAGGCTACTTTTCCTCACAATAGTGCACATACGTTTGTGCCAGGACCCCCACAAAACCCAAACTCACACCACCATCTCTGCAATCTCACACACTTTGGCCCATAGCAAGCCACAAAATTCATATTGCCCTCTACAGCCTAGCCCCTAACCGCACACAATCACATATACATATACTTTACAACTTTGTCCCTCACCTTAACGATATTCCAGGAGGCTCTCTTTAACGCTCCGGAGCAGCCATGTTTGCCGACCCCCACCGCTATGACAATCCGCGATACCGCCCACCCATGTCAATACCCCTAGGCAGTCTAATAAATGCAAAAACAAAAACAAAAAAAAGGAAAAAAAAATAAAATAAAAAATAAAAAGTATTACAAATTCAAATCCCCCCCTTTCCCTAGAACACATATAAAAGTAGTTAAATACTGTGAAACACATACATGTTAGGTATCCCTGTGTCCGAAATCACCCGCTCTACAAAGCTATACAAATATTTTGCCTGGACGCTTAACGCCGTAGCAGCAAACATACTGAAAAGTCCAAAACCGCTGTTTTTTCACTATTTTCATTATCATACAAATATCAATCAAAAGTGATCAATCCAATAGCATTTCCCAAAAATGCAACAACTAAAAACTACACCCGGCCCCGCAAAAAAACGCATCCGCCGACACAGACAAATAAAAAAATGACTGCTGTCTGAATATGGCAACTTTTAAAAACAAAAAAATGTCAACACACTACTGGCAAAAAATAACAAAGCATACAATGTCGTATATCGAAGTATATTAACCTGAAATACCTCTGTCCCAAAGACACTATGTACAGTTTCACACAACACCGTATAGCAGCTCAAATACAAATTACGTTCAACACAAAAGTCTCACGTATTCTCAGAATCACAGCAAAAACAAGATACACAGTTACATTTCATATCCCATACCTTATACACACTACTAAATCCTTACCCGCACCTGTATATACACACTTCTACAATCACCGCAGACGAAGTCACGGGTACCAGCTAGTGAGTATATATGTCAGGAAATACTTCAGAGATATATGTCAAACGCACACTAAAGACGTAATGTGAACATCGCCTTACATTGAGGTTACCTACTCACTAAGGACTCAACAGCAACAGAAAGTGCCAGGTTTGCAAATGAATATGGAAATGTATTAAAGTAAGATAACTTATTTTTTCTGTGTCATCGGATTAAATATTTCACCACAATTTCACCACTCTGTGACAAACAAGTAAAGACCCAGAACAAATCATCCTGACATGACCTCAACACAAACCACATGTCAGATGCCTAATGCTGAACTTTGAGGTCTCTTAATAAAATGAAAGCCATAATCTACTTTCTAAAACAATTATCCTTGCCTTTGGTCACTATAAAAATAGCTCTGTGACACAAAAGCAAGTACAATGTGTTGGTTTTGTCTATGTGACTTGCTTAGGTAGAAAATTCTATGTTATGCATTGCTGAGCATCTTTTATATATCATCATGACTTGTGTAAGATGTTTATTGGAATAGCTCAAAATGTTACTAATTCATATCTTACAATAGAAGAGTATTTTGTATTTTTTTTTGGTAGACATACAGACATATGTTGCACTGCTGAATGTGACATGTATAGTTTCGGCTAGGCTTACTGCAGCCTCATGTAAAACCACTGATAATACATTGTGATTTAACAGTGTGGTGTACAATTCACCTTCAACCAAATTCAAGAGGTTGTGCTTGACTTTGATAGTTGGATTAATAGTGGTGAGTGAAATCTTTTAGACATTATTATTTGCAGCAACATTACATCATATACAAATACTTGGTTAAAGAGGTTGTCTAGAATTTAGGTTTTTATGGCCTATCCTTAGTATAAATATCTGAATGGTGGGCGGCCGACTGGCTCTCCTGTGCCTATTGCATTGGCTGTAAAATACACAGCATAGGGCCAGAAGCACTTGATTCTGTGCCAAGCGGCAATACTACAGCTCAGCTCCTATTGACTGACTTATACTACCAGTACCCAACTACTACACATGGACCAGAGGTATCAGTTTTAGGCCTGGTGTTGTGTGTAGTACTGGCATCAGAAGTGGCCCTGTACAGCTGATTGGTGATAGGGCCTGCTGTCAACTCCTCACCTATCCGATTATATAGGCCATAATCTAACCAGGACCACGACTTTAATCCCGAACAGCAAGTTTACACCATCAGACATCATTTTACAGTTACAATAACAATTAATCTTCACAATCTACTGAATAACTTCTTAATTTTTTTTTTTAAGAACCTAGGTTTTCCTTCACCCAGGACAAAGGGTTAGTTTACTGCCCTTCATCTAAATCTAAATAAATAGAAGTGACTTGTTGCCCTCCTTCAGCAATCAGCACCTGGGGCACTTGCCCCGACTACCCCCTCAAGTTATGCCTCTGTATTATGACCCAACATCTATCCATATTTCTTTTAGATTCAGATGTGAGATCTCCCACCTCTCCTTGCTGAGTCTACACAAAACTTTATTTAAAGAGGACCTTTCATGGTCTGGGGCACAGGCAGTTCTATATACTGCTGGAAAGCCAACTGTGCGCTGAATTCAGCGCACTGTCGGCTTTCCCGATCTGTGCCCCGGGTAAAGCGCTATTGGTCCCGGTACCGTAGCTCTTTACAGTCAGAAGGGCTTTCCTGACAGTCTGTCAAGAACGTCCTTCTTCAAAGCAGCGCCTATCGTGCTGTACAGTGTGAGCGGGGAGGAAAGCCCCCTCCCTCTGCTCACAGTGCTCGTCCATAGATGAGTATTATCAGGAGGGGAGGGGGGAGTTCCTCCCCGCTCACACTGTACAGCGCTATAGGCCCTGCTTTGAAGAAGGACGTTCTTGACAGACTATCAGGAACGCCCTTCTGACTGTAAAGAGCTACGGTACAGAGACTGATAGCTCTTTCCCTGGGGCATAGATCGGGAAAGCCGACAGTGCGCTGCAATCAGCGCACTGTTGGCTTTCCAGCAGTATATAGGACTGCTTGTGCCCCGGACCATGAAAGGTCCTCTTTAATGATTTGAATTGTGACAAGTACAGTCTGTATACCAAGTACTACATCATGATCTGATGATGGAAAATAGAACTGATCTACTTTATTACAGAAGTTCAACTAAACTGTTAAGAGATATGTCTGACATCAAGCTTGTTGACTGTTTCCTAATTTCGTAATACAATTAATTATAATGCAACTGTGAGCTAAAATGCAGGCTGTATGATAATGCAAAGTCACTTCATTTCTTATGTAGAATCAATCTATATATACATTGAAAATTAACTTCAAGGACATGCACAGATCTGCAGCTACAGCCAGGACATAGGTTCAGTTCACTAACTCTCTATCTAAATGTATAAAAGTGTCCTGCAGGTGCCCCCCTGACAAACATTATCAAGGGTACATGCCCCGGTTACTCCACCACCCACGCCCCTGCTTTACTCAGCAAAATTATACTGTATGAGCCCCACATATGCCTGAATAGCCTTTAAAAAGGCTATTCAGGCACCGCTAATGTTATTTTAAACCCCCCCTTTTTAAAATAATACCCTAAAAACGATTATTCGCTGGGCGGTCCTGCACTGTCCGATGTCATCTTGCTATCACGCTTTCCTCTTCTTTCTTCTTCCAGCGACGTCCTCTTGTCCTGGCTCTTCTCCGCTTTGATCTTCTGTTCTTTCGGAGGATTGTGTTCAAATCCCATAAGTGTGCAGTAGCGCTCCCTCCAGAGCGCTACTGTGCACGTGCCATTTTTGTTGTAGTTCTAAGTACCTTTTAGAACTACACGAGCGAGCGTACTATGCATGCGCAGTATGCTCGCGAACTTCTTCATTCCGGAAGAAAAGAAGATGAAGGTGGAAGAGCCAGGTCAGGAGGGCATGGCTGGAAGAAGAAAGAAGAGGAAGGCGTGACAGTAAGAAATGAAGGGTTCTTCTGTCCGCTTGAGAAGTCGGACATCTTCACTTGCAGACAGGGAAGGACAGGCACGGAGTGCAAAAGAACGCACCCGATGCCCATTTAAGTGAATGACAAGTGTCACGGACACAGCTAGTGTCCACTCCTAATGTCCGTGCCAGATTTTGAGCGGACACTAGGAGCGGACACTACCTGTCGGACACCAACGGTAGTGTGAACGCCCCCTAAGGCCCAGTTCACATCTGTATTTGGTATTCCGTTTGGAGAGTCCGCTTGGGGACCCCCTGGAGGGAATACCAAACGCATTAAAATGCAGTTAGCTATGAAACCACACGGAGAGTGCTTGCTGTACTTTTTCTCTTCGCATGATTCATGCGGACACCACGCGGAAACCTCAAGCGGACTCCATTATAGTCTATTGTGTCCGTGTGGTTTCTTAGCTAAGTGCTATTTAATGCGTTCAGTATTACGTTTAAGGGGTCCCCAAGCAGACTCCCTGAACGGAATACCGAAGGCAGATATGAACCAGGCCTAAAGTTTCATTATGAGCCACTGTTTTCGAAGTTGTCTGTGCCTGCTCTTGAACCCTGATCTCAAAAACATTGGTGAAAGTTCTAAGGTTGTGATATTGTGATATGGTTTTAAATACTAATATGATCCTCACTCATTAAGGAATATAATGAATTTACATACAGAACAACACAATCTGCGTTATAACATTCTTAATTTACATGCCATTGTGTCAAGGTCTAGACATTATCTCTCATGAGAAAGTAGAAGGTCACCAAGTGTTTTTAATAATAACTGATGGTTTATCCACATAATTCAGGAGCAGTCTGAACGTTCAGAAGAATCAGTCTTATCATTCTGAGATGTAACATTGAACAGACCCAGGTGAGTCATATTTTCCTTAAATCGCTTTCACTGTCCATTGAACATCTTTGATATTATTAGAACAGTAAATTTCCTCCTTATGTCACGCAATGTGAAGCAATTATATTGGCCCTAAATTATATAGAAAACTGAGTTTAGAACATAGGAATGTATTTATTAGCCACTGCTAGATGTTATAAGAGATTGTTATAATTTCAGTGCCTTTCGTTATATGTTGCCACATGAATAAATAGCTAATTTTCCATGTTCTTATTATTGCTTTCTTGCCTCCTTTTCTGTGTCAAAATAGTTTCTTACCATTTCTATTGCTGAGTGACACCCGGAAAGCATCAGGTATCCGTATTGGATTGTCATGGATCTACAGTCCTATGAAAAAGTTTGGGCACCCCTATTAATCTTAATCATTTTTAGTTCTAAATATTTTGGTGTTCATAACAGCCATTTCAGTTTGATATATCTAATAACTGATGGACACAGTAATATTTCAGGATTGAAATGAGGTTTATTGTACTAACAGAAAATGTGCAATATGCATTAAACCAAAATTTGACCGGTGCAAAAGTATGGGCACCTCAACAGAAAAGTGACATTAATATTTAGTAGATCCTCCTTTTGCAAAGTTAACAGCCTCTAGTCGCTTCCTGTAGCTTTTAATCAGCTCCTGGATCCTGGATAAAGGTATTTTGGACAAACAATTCAAGTTCAGTTAAGTTAGATGGTCGCCGAGCATGGACAGCCCGCTTCAAATCATCCCACAGATGTTCAATGATATTCAGGTCTGGGGACTGGGATGGCCATTCCAGAACATTGTAATTGTTCCTCTGCATGAATGCCTGAGTTGATTTGGAGCGGTGTTTTGGATCATTGTCTTGCTGAAATATCCATCCCCGGCGTAACTTCAACTTCGTCACTGATTCTTGAACATTATTCTCAAGAATCTGCTGATACTGAGTGGAATCCATGCAACCCTCAACTTTTAACAAGATTCCCGGTGCCGGCATTGGCCACACAGCCCCAAAGCATGATGGAACCTCCACCAAATTTTACAGTGGGTAGCATGTGTTTTTCTTGGAATGCTGTTTCTTTTTGGACGCCATGCATAACGCCTTTTTTTATAACCAAACAACTCAATTTTTGTTTCCAAAATGAAGCTGCCTTGTCCAAATGTGCTTTTTCATACCTCAGGCAACTCTATTTGTGGCGTACGTGCAGAAACGGCTTCTTTCTCATCACTCTCCCATACAGCTTCTATTTGTGCAAAGTGCGCTGTATAGTTGACCGATGCACAGTGACACCATCTGCAGCAAGATGATGCTGCAGCTCTTTGGAGGTGGTCTGTGGATTGTCCTTGACTGTTCTCACCATTCTTCTTCTCTGCCTTTCTGATATTTTTCTTGGCCTGCCACTTCTGGGCTTAACAAGAACTGTCCCTGTGGTCTTCCATTTCCTTACTATGTTCCTCACAGTGGAAACTGACAGGTTAAATCTCTGAGACAACTTTTTGTATCCTTCCCCTGAACAACTATGTTGAACAATCTTTGTTTTCAGATCATTTGAGAGTTGTTTTGAGTAGCCCATGACGCCACTCTTCAGAGGAGATTCAAATAGGAGATCAACTTGCAATTGGCCACCTTAAATACCTTTTCTTATGATTGGATACATCTGGCTATGAAGTTCAAAGCTCACTGAGGTTACAAAACCAATTTTGTGCTTCAGTAAGTCAGTAAAAAGTAGTTAGGGGAATTCAAATCAATAAAATGATAAGGGTGCCCATACTTTTGCACCGGTCAAATTTTGGTTTAATGCATATTGCACATTTTCTGTTAGTACAATAAACCTCATTTCAATCCTGAAATATTACTGTGTCCATCAGTTATTAGATATATCAAACTGAAATGGCTGTTGCAAACACCAAAATATTTAGAACTAAAAATGATTAAGATTAATAGGGGTGCCCAAACTTTTTCATAGGACTGTATGTGGTGCCAATAAGTCCTCAATAAGTCCCCGCTTATCGTGTGCCATTTGAGGTTGATCTGTTTTTCAGGTCCATTAACAATGGCTGAACTTATTTTTTTAACCTTTATTATGCTTTTTTATTGTCTTTGGTTCTGTGCTTTTAATGAACCCATAGATGTTGATGGAACCTGGTAGTCTGCAAAATGGATCATGTCTCCATTCTTTTAACAGCGACAAAAATGTAGTTGACAAAAATGTCACTGTTGATACCTCTACATAAATGTATACACATGCAAGCCATGAATTTTACAGACATCAGTATTTTACATATATGTGAGTAAGGCCCTAGATAAGCTTCTACTAAACAGTATACATCTTACACCTCAAATTCCCCCTCTCTCATTATTGAACTATATATAAATTACATTTTGTGCCTATGTTTCCTCCTTATAATTTGTTTTAGTATCGGACAAATTAATTAACCCCTTCCCGACATTCGCCATAATAGTATGGCGCTGCCGGGAAGGGCTTCCCGCAAACCGCCGTACTATTACTGCGGATGCATGGTGCGCACACAGAAACTGTGTGCGCACCATGCACAGCGGGTGTCAGCCTTAATATACGGCTGACAATGCCCCGTGACACCCGCGGTCGGAACCGGGTCCGATCGCGGGTGTTAACCCTTGATATGCCGGCGGTCAACATGACCGCCAGCACCTCCGGGGTTTTGCTTCAAAATGGTGCCGATCGGCACCCCCCGGGGGGTGCCGGTGTTCGTAGGGGGCAGCCCGGGGTCTGATCAGTGACCCCGGGTCTGCCCCATCACTTACCCCGTCCTCGCACCTGGCTGATCCTGCCGTAAATGAAGCTGTCAGCCTGTGCATCTACACAGGCTGACAGCTTCCTATACAATGCAATACACGTGTAACACGTGTATTGCAGCGTATCTCTATTGAAGCAGTGATCAGCCGATCACTGCTTCAATCCCCCATGGGGACAGAAAAAAAGTTAGAAAAAAGTAAAAATAAAAAAGTTTAAATAAGTTTAAAATAAAATAGAAATAAATAAAGCCCCCAAAATCCCATTTTCCCCATATAAAATGTTTTATTATGTAAAATAAAGAAACATAGAAAAAAACATTACATATTTGGTATCGCCACATCCGTAATAACCTGAACAATAAAATTAAAACATTATTTAACCCGAACGGCGTAAAAAAAAAAAAAACGTAGAAAACAGCACAAAATAATGATTATTCACCACCTTTCCCTTACAAAATGTTCAATAAAAAGTAATCAAATGGTCAGATGAAAACCAAAATGGTACCAATAAAAAGAAGAGGTGTTCCCGCAAAAAATAAGCCCTCAACCAGCTCTGTCTAGCGAAAAATAAAAATGTTATGCCTTTCAGAAGATGGTGATGCAAAAATAATGATTTTTTTCCCTAAATTGAATTTTATTCTGCACAAATAGCAAAGCATTAAAAAATAATATAAATGAGATATCGCCGTAACCGTACCGACCCGCAGAATAAAGGTAACATGTTACTTATAGTGTACACTGGACGGGAAAAAAAAAAAATGCTAAAAAGCAATGACAGAATTGATGTTTCCTTTTACATCCCACCCAGAAAGAGTTAATAAAATGTAGTCAATAAGTTACAGGCCCCAAAATGGTGGCATTGAGAAGCTCATCTAATACCGCAAACACCAAGCCCTCATATGGCCACATTGCCAGAAGATAAAAATAAAAATCTAGCTTGTACAATGTGCAGATAAAAACCCTAAAAGTCGCCAAATCATTAGGACATAAGTGGCTGCGACTAGAAGGAAATGTGTAAGCGGTGCGAGTGTTTTCAGGGGACCCCCCATATTTAGAGCTTATGAGGGATAATACACCAGCGCTGATCCCCCAGAATGCCCCTCTTCCCCGTCCATGTCATAGGAGCTAGTGGGAAGATAGAATGGGATTTGGTGTGCCCAATTTACTCCGCACAGCTTACACATTCACTTCGGGGTTACTAATGCTCACTACATCACTTGATAAATTCTTTGAGGGGTGCAGTTTTCAAAATGGGGTCACTTCTAGAGGTTTCCACTGTTTTGACACCTCAAGGGCTTTGTAAATGCGACATGGTGCCTGAAACTGATCACAGCCAGATCTGCCCTCTAAAAGCTCTTTGGCGCGCCTTCCCTCCTGTGTCTCGCTGTGCGTCCATATATTAGTTTACACCCACAAGTGGGGTACTATGGTAGTCGGGAGAACTTGCCTAACAAATTGTGGGATGCGTTTTCTCCTTTAACCCCTTGTGAATGTGCAAATTCTAGAGCTAAACGAAAATATTAGTAAAATAAATTCAAATTTGAAAATTTCACCTCCATTTTGTATTAATTCCTGTTAAGCACTTATAGGGTTAAACTACTAGGTATATGTTGACTTGGCTTATTTAAGGGGTGCAGTTTTGAAAATGGGGTGATTTATGGGGGTTTCTAATACAGGGGTCCTTCAAAACCCCTTCATAACTGGATTAGTCCCTTAAAAAATGGGTTTTGGAAATTTCTTGAAAATTTTTAATATTGTTGTTTCACTTGTAAATCTTATAATGTCCGTAAAAATTAAAAGGGCACCTAAAGTTTGATGCCGACATAAAGCAGAGATCTGGAACATGAGATTTATGATATAATTTTGGCGGTCTGACTATCTGTATGTAATGTACATCATTTCAAACTTTATAAAATGCATATTTTTCAAAATTTCCACCAAATTTCCAATTTTTTCATAATTAAACACAAAACATATCAACCAAAATTTACCACTATCATGAAATACAATGTGTTACGAAAAAACAATCTTAAAATCACTTTGGTAAGTTAAAGCGTTCCAAAGTTATTGCCACATAAAGTGACACATGTCAGTTTTGAAAAATCGAGCTTGGTCAGGAAGTCAAAAAGTGCCATCGGCGGGAAGGGGTTAAAATGTTTTTAACTATTGAGATACAGCTGCGGTCTAAATTTATGCATGGAGTTATATGCAGTATTGTGCATAGTCCTCCCTAATGTAACCTACATTTCCCATCAAGATTCTGGCTCTTCTGTGGTAGAGTCTCTTCACATTGCACCACATGCTGTGCTCTGAATCCAATCTGACAAGTGATAGACTAGTAAAATAGATATAAGATATACGATTTCAGTCCCTTATCTCACATTGCAGAGTTAGTGTATTGTATGTGATGTAGCTTTAACCTGTGCCCTTCCTCCTGCTCTCCTGTGATAAGTTTCTCTCTGTCAATTCACATAAGCAGAAGACAGTGGAGCACAGTGTGAAGCCTCATTTCATAGATGTACATTGTAGGATCTGCAGAATTTACTCATAGATAGCAAAGAAATGCAATGATAGTCATAGGAGATTTATTATTATGCAGATAATCACTATATGGATTGAGTCAATTTCTCTCCTTTCTATCTGGTTTCAAGTGTGATTTTTATATTGCCCACACCTGTTACTTGCCACAGGTACATCTGAACGAGCATCACATGTTGGAAACAAAGTTATTCACCCACAATTTTGAGAAGGTGCCAACAACTTTGTCCAGCCCATTTTTGGAGTTTTGTGTGAAATTATGTCTAATTTACCTTTTTTTTTTTCTGTAGATTGTGAGCCCCACATAGAGCTCCCAATGTACATTTTTTCCCCTATCACTATGTCTTTGGAATATGGGATGGAAATCCATGCAAACACAGGGAGAACATACAAACTCCTTGCAGATGTTTTTTTTTCCTTGGCGGGATTTGAACACCAGGACTCCAGCACTGCAGGGCTGCAGTGCTAACCACTGAGCCACCGTTATTTAGTATCCTTGTAATCGGATCAACCCATACAATAACTTCAATCATATTAATTATAGTGATTGTTAAATTATACAAATAAAAATAGTGCCAATGATTCTGGCACCCCACCCTTGTTTTATAAAAATGATAGGAAAATATATTGATCTTACTTTTACAAAAAAAAAAAAAGAACACAATGTAAAAATCCTGTTCCATTACTGGTCTATATTAGGCTGGGACTACACAAAATTTTGCAGAGCTACCAGAGCTTGCTGTGACCACATCTCTCAGTCCCCTTAAAATGATCATTTAAGTCATCCATACAGGAAAGCTCTGGATTGGTGGTCAGACTGAGATCACGTGACACAGCTGCCCATAATAAGAGGGATTAAAATGCATGGAGTCAACTGAGCCAGAACCAAATAAATGACACTGCTAGAATATTACTGATTATAAGACCAAGTAAGTGAGAATGCTTTAAGCATAAGCAATACATTGAGAGATTAAGAGAGAGACATCTTCCATCACCCATACAATAACTAAAATAATTTGTGAATTCATAATGTTGAACAATGCTGAACAAGCCTGCAAAAGCTATGTAGAACACATATCGAAAATGTTTGTCATATGTAAAGACATAGGCCAGAGAAAGGACTCCATTGAAACTGGCAGGATTTTAGAGTGATCTGGATTGTGTTGTTGCCATCTATGACATTTCAGGCATAGTCATGACAGTCAAGGTAATAACAACCATTATTACAATCATGGCAACATTAAACAATATGAACACAGATGAAGATAAAACCCCATCAGCAGATAACTAAATAATGAGGCTTCAAAGGTGGACATTATGTTTGGGAAAATATTTTTTAGAACTGACCAATAAAGGTGCTATGTATTAGTAGAATGCTTGTACCTGTGCTGGAAATAGAAGATTCTTAGAGATTGAAGCTTCTGGATGTGCCTCTCTTTATACGACGCATCCATAAGGCAGTCTATATGGAAAAGCTGCATATACAGAGCTCAATGTTTGTTGATAGAAAGTTATCTATAATTTGGAGTTTAATGAAATATGTTCCTTTTAGATTGTCGCAGCTTCTGATACAGCAGGGCTGGAGTGATCACAGTCTTTGGCTGAATTCCAACATGTCAATATGGAAAGAAATAACAAACCATTCAATAACTAACACAGAGCGCTGACGGGTGGTCTTTTATATATAGACGTCAGTCAGGAAGTGATATACAACATGCCCTGGACTTAAATAACATGTTAATTTCACACATTATGTTTATTGTTCAATTATTATCTATTAACTGATATTTCATATCAGTCAATTGCTGTCAACATTGAATTTACTTAAAAACATTTTTTTAAAAGTTAACAATGGTACTATGATGCTATGCAAAACTGTTATTACGGGCATGATAGTGAGGGTGATTACCATAAAACGAATACATTGAAACATACACTAGAATAATTATAATAAATACACTGCATATTTTTTTTTTAATTTTCAATTGTTTTTACATAGTATTTCTTTATTTATTTATTTATTTATATTGCTGCTTAAAACAGAATTATTTTAGTATCTTGCCATTGAAGCTCATAATAGGTATGAATGAGTAACAAATTACTTTGGAAAATTTGGGTCTAGTATAGACTAGAATAGTAAGATAAGATAAGATAATCCTTTAATAGTCCCACAATGGGGAAATTTAGTGTATAACTAGCTGTAGTACTGTATAGATACTATAACCAAAGCGGCATTACAACATCAATTAGGGGACGTTACACCAGCGTCTGCTGTCCGCCATGGGGTTTCTGTCCTAATCCCTGGAGAAACTGGACAGAGGACAGCTTGCCAGTGGTTAGTTTAAAACCCATTCATTTGAATGAGTTTTTAAAGCAAACTGCCAGTGTCCATATGAGGCCTCTCCGTGGTGAAACCGTTATTTTTTGCATGGACACAAAGTTGGACATGCAGGACCTTGTGTCCATCCCAAAAAAAAAAAAAAAAAAACGGTTTCCCCTCTGCTATCTGTGAATGTATAGATACTAAATGCATGGAGTGAGGGCCATCAACATGTGAGTCAAGGTCTAAACCCAAAACATCCACAATCAGCATAACAAAAGCAGACATGGTGATTTCTGGATTGCCACTATATCTTATATAACTATTCAAACACAATGGCTCATCCACCAGTGTGACTGTGTCTTGAACTTGCCGCAAACCAGTAGAGAAAAGCAGTGAGGTTGGAAGTAATTGTTGATCATGCATAGGCTCATGATGGCTGCAGTCAACTCGACCAACCGTCCAGCACTCTTCAGGTCTAGTGCAGTAAAGAAGGGGTTGTGCGGTGTGGTAGAAGTAATATTCCCTGGGGCATTTTCATGTAGCAAGCCTCTATGACCCCTCCAGCAGATTGAGTGCCCTTGGGGCGGTCTCCATTTCAAAAAATGTGCTTCAAATGGAGTGCAGGTTCCACACAACATGTTCAACATGGTGGATCATAGGCTTGATTGTAGCTAGGAGGTCTGTCCAAAATTACCTTCACAATCATGTATAAAAAGTTGCATTAAAGTGTTCAAGGTGATGGCGCATCTCCTTACTGGAGACTGACATGTGAACAGGTTAGCAGCCTGACTACAACACTCCAACTTCCACTACCAGCGTCCTCTCTGTTCTTTACTCTTTACTCCACAGGGATGTTACATAATGCAACTTCATTTACTGTACTCGGACAGGGCAATGGCATATACAGGTATGTTGCTGTATCTGAATGAACATATTGGTTCACGGTGCTAGAGCAGACCCTTTGTGCTGATTATCGTGGGGACAGGGAAGGGGGGCCTCTCCTATCACAAACTAATGACTTATAATAATAAACCATTGGTATACACTCCACTTTCATGTACATAATGTATGTAATTTGCTGCAAATGGACAATGTACTGTAAATACTCGATATAAGCCGACCCGAACATAAGTCGAGACCCCTAATTTTACCACAAAAAAACTGGGAAAACGTATTAACTCGAGTATAAGCAAAGGGGAGGGGGGGGGAATCCACCATTGTAGATAAAAAGTCTGGTCATGTGCATTGCAGCTTAGTAACTCCATGGGGATCATAGTAATAGCAGTTAACCCCATCATGTCCATCACATTAACCCCCTGTGTGCCTCACATAAGAGTTACTGATATGTGGGACATATGGAGGTAATTATTAGGTATCTTCATAATTAAAGTCCTTCATTAGTACCCTCATGTGTCTCACATATTAGTAACCCTTATATGGGGCACACAGGGGTTAATATGAGGTACATGATGGGGTTAACTGTTATTAATGTGAGGCATATGGAGTTACTGAAACTAAATTAATAACCCCAAATGCCTGACATTAATAGGCAGAGTAACTAAAGGAAGGTCCCTGTGTGTGTCACTTTACTGTAGCTTCCTCTCCTCCATACGTCTCCGTACTGCCTATGTAGGCACACACTCTCCCTGATATGGACGAGTGTCCCCAAACCCTGGTCTATAGTCTCTCACTCTGCCTAATCAGTATCCCTACGCTATGCTGAGGATGGCCCAATAACCAAAACAGCGCTGTCAATAGCTGGGAATCTGTTCCTTTTGGGACAGAAATACTGATTTGGCAATTAAATCCATATCATGATTAAAAGACTTTATAACTGAGTCGTTCATGATGTTAAGGATGCTGCCCTCTATAGGGTGGTGTACAGAGTGCACTCTGTTCTCCTAATTACATCCTGGAGAATAGATTTGCATATTTTTTACCCACTCTCCTCCATACAACAGACATCTTCCATAAGACACAATGAATCCTGGCCACTCATCTGCAGGGTAGATGCTAAATCCTAGTGTGCTAAAGGACCTCTGATGATGTCATGACCATGTGATCGGACTCTGGTGTGGGCAGAGATACTAGGATTTAGACTCAACCTTATCTGCAGATGTTACATACCAGTGGCTACAGGACCTTTGATGACATCACAGTCACGTGACCTCATGACAAGCCAATTACAGAGCAGTAGCACTAAAGGACCTCCCCCTTCCAGGTCCTTCCAGTTTTCTGTGCTCCGTAGACCCTGACTTGTGTATAAGCCGAGGAGAGCTTTTTCAGCATGAAAAATGTGCTGGGAAAGTCGGCTTATACTCGAGTATATACGGTAAGTATAGTGTACACATGCACAATCTCATGTCTCGGCCAATATTACAAATATAGCAAACCATGTCAAGGCATTTCCCTGAAGCTTCTTCAACTTCATCTACTTTCCATATTTTTGAAAGGTAATATGCGATACATAGAAAGGATTCTTATATAACCTGTAACCTTTTTCAAAGCCCGCGACCAAAGTTGTGCACACTTTCTTTTCCGTATTGAGGTTAACACTTCATTTTATGCGCCAGCTCTTTCCTCTTGTGGTGGCCACTGTTAATCAAAGCAGATGCCTGCTGGCCAACATATTAAATATCCTACACAAAAGAGAACATTAAGGTCAAATTAAAGCAATAATGTTACCTTAGTAACCAGTAAAAAATGTTACTACTGAGAGGGGAAAAAATCTAATAACCAAATTATGTGAAAACCAATCTTCCTTTACGCTGCATGGGGGTTTTAATTTCAGGACAATCAGGAGCTGCTCTGAGAAGCTAAAAGACAGATAAAATAGTGTTGTATCTCATATGGCGTATAAGGCAAAATAAATCTGCAGGCCGAGGAAGACAAAACAATAACAGTCATATACATAATTCTGCTAAGTTCCTTCTCTCAAGGGAAATACTAATTATTTTCCTATTATTAACTGTAATAGAACTGAGAGCTTTCCTGTGTGAGAATGTTTTGATGTGCCATTAGTAATACTATGTCAGTACTGGTGTTTTATTAAATTGGGTTATATCAGTTTCATCAGTTAAGATGGTTAAGACCACCCGCTTTATGTTATTCAGACGAGTGGAGGCCCCATGAAGGCGGCTTTTAGAATGCTATGTTGTAAAAAATATCTCATACCACTTGAAATACTTGACAGGATTTTCTTTACCTAAGACATAGGCAGACTTGGGCTGGAGTGCTTAGAGGCTCAATAGTAAAAATGATTCTGAAGGCTCACTTTATGGCTACCGTATTTTTTGGACTATAAGACGCACCTAGGTTTTAGAGGAGGAAAATAGGGAAAAAATAATTTGAAGCAAAAAATTGTAAAATATTTAATATATGGGAGTTGTAGTTTTCAAATGCTGCAAGGCCACATTGACAGGTGACCCTGCAGCTGTACGGGGACTCATAGAGTGTTTTTTTTTTTTGTGGGGCCAGATGTACTTTTTAGTTATACCATTTTGGGGAATGTCTATTGCTTAGATCACTTTGTATTGAAAAAAAACCCGGCGGTTTAGCACTTGTGATTTTGACGTTCACCGTACAGGAAAACTATTAGTAGAACGGGCATTTTCGGACACAGGGATACCTATTGTGTATGTGTTTGACATATGATTTTCTACTTTTATTTGTATTCTAGGGAAAGGAGGTGATTTAGAACTTTTATTCATTTCATTTCATTGTTTTATTTATTTATATATTTTTAAAGTTGTTGTTTGTTTTTTTTTTTACTATTTTATTCCCACCCTGGGGCTTGAACCTGCAGTCACTTGATTGCAAGTCCCATAGACGGCAATACAACTGTATAGCCATCTATGGGACATTCTGTATATTACTATTACGGCTGGTCATAGACTAGTCACAATACTAATATAGCAGTGACAGGCCTGGGAGCCTTCATTAGGCTCCCGGCTGTCACCCGAACAGGTCGGCTCCTGCGATATCGCCGCGCAGGAGCCGGCCTGCAACTTTACAGATATGGGGCCGGTGGGGACCGGCCCCGGGGGAGAAGGGGCCGCCGATACTGACCCGGCATCCGCTGTAATAGAGAGGCGGATGCCGGCGAGGGATAGACACCGGCACGGGTGCCGGGGCCTGAGACATCGCTACGCTCCTCTGCCCTGCATGAAGCCAGCGGCGGGGGGACAGAGGAGCGGAATAGCATCGCCCCTGCCGCAGCTGGCTTCATGCAGGGCGGAGGAGCGTAGCGATGTCTCAGGCCCCAGCACCTGTGCCGGCGTCTATCCCTCACCGGCATCCGCCTCTCTATTACAGCGGATGCCGGGCGGCCACATTCGGACTATAAGACGCACCCTTCTTTTCCCCCAAAATTTTTTGGGGAAAAAGTGCGTCTTATAGTCCGAAAAATACGGTACATGCAAATATTACCTGGTCCTTACTTGCATATTACTCATATGCTTCAGTGAAAAGATTGCTGCATTTGTGTGGGAGATAACGGGAATTAATTTATTGGAAATACCTTGTAGGAGAGGGTTAACAATTTGTTGCTGCTAAGTCCTTGCCTTGTACTGTTTCTACCCTGAGGGCCCTCTCAGTACCATGTTGCCTGGTCCATGCCTTGTACTGTTTCTACCCTGAGGGCCCTCTCAGTAGCATGCTGCCTGGTCCTTGTCTTGTACTGTTTGTACCCTGAGGGCCCTCTCAGTAGCATGCTGCCTGGTCCTTGTCTTGTACTGTTTGTACCCTGAGGGCCCTCTCAGTAGCATGCTGCTTGGTCCTTGTCTTGTACTGTTTCTACCCTGAGGGCCCTCTCAGTAGCATGCTGTCTGGTCCTTGTCTTGTACTGTTTCTACCCTGAGGGCCCTCTCAGTAGCATGCTGCTAGGTCCTTGCCTTGTACTGTTTCTGTAATGTCCCGGTCCTGCTCGCCCAATTCCCTTTAATAGTCCTTGCAGACCGAGATGGTATGGACATTTGCATATAAGGTAAAGAGGATCCTCCCCCATTCCTTCTATATATTTACCAGTATTTCTATTTCACCATAGCCAGCACACCTGGGGGTCTATTAATGCGCCATCTTGTGGATGTTTTGTGAACTACGCCTGCCTATACTTCCCATTGTAATTTATGTTACCAATGTAAAGGAGTGTCCAGTATGATCAGGTGACCTTCAGGACCAATCAAGCTCCCTTGACTGGCCTGGAGGAGGAGGAGTTACAGCCTCTCTAGAGGGGGTTGGGAACCCTTTGTCTTGGTTTTTTGTGTGAAGAGGTCAAGACATGTGGAGCTGAAAATGGCAGCCAAGCATCAGGGGACTTCAAACAGAGATGTCTTTTCCTCTGTACTGAAGATCCTCCTCAGAGAGTGTTTTCCTCTGAAGTTCCAAGTCTACAATTAATAAAGGATACGGACCTGGTTATCCATACATCTGGGACCTCTACACATATCTCTCTATTCAAGTAAGTCTTTGGGACAAATCTATTTTTAAGAAGCCCACAGCTAGTCTGGCAGAATTTGAGGGTCTCCCGCTGTCGACACCACTATTTCCTCTCCTACATACGTGTACCCAGTTTGTTGAGGACTAACCCCCTGGATACAGGCCAGCTTTACAAGTATATACAAGTTTAACTACCCAAGCAACTACTAATTATACTATCCAAATCATTCCTGCTCCAAGCTCCATCACCTGCTTGCTTGGACGCTCCTACAGGCATCACTGTATTCAGGGCCGCCATCAGGAATTTTGGGGCCCCATACAGCCTAAGTGTCTGCCCCCCCCACCATTTTAAAACTACTTTATTTTGTGACATACCAATTATGTATTAAATTTACCTTTATTTAGCAGCATTACAAGGCTTAATCAGATTCTATTTGCAGGTAAAATCTACAACGTGTGAAAGCACCTATGGAGAGCCAACACCATTTATAAGAGCCCTCTTAATAAATCCTCAGGGCTTTTTCACATTGCGTTTTTGGCCTCCCTTGCCGGGATACGTTAGTAACCAGTCAGAATCAGCTGTCAACTTATCCCTGCACGAAGAACTGGCCATTAAAAAAAGGGGGGGGCCTGCAGTTCTCCGTGCAGGGATAAGTGGGTAGCTGATTGTGACTGGTTACCAACGTATCCGGGCAAGGGAGGCCAAAAACACAATGTGAACACTCCTTTAAAGTGAAAGTCCCACCCCCAAACAGGCTGCTATGCTAGTAGCATAGCAACCTACACATTATTAATACAAAGCACACATACCTTTGGAGGCATTGTGTGCTTTGTAGTTCTCCAGCTAAAAACTTATATATTATATATTATTGCCCCAGTTCCCTCTCTGCAGTGCCACACACCCGATGCCCCAACAATCCCCCCCCCCCCCCCCCCGTCCACCTTCTAACATATATTACCCGTGATACCAGCCCTGGCCCTACTGAGTGTTACATTTCTACCCTGAGGGCCCTCTCAGTAGCATGCTGCCTGGTCCTTGTCTTGTACTGTTTCTATCCTGAGGGCCCTCTCAGTAGCTTGCTGTCTTGTCCTTGCCTTGTATTGTTTCTACCCTGAGGGCCATCTCAGTAGCATGCTGCTAGGTCCTTGCCTTGTACTTTTTCTACCCTGAGGACCCTCTCAGTAGCATGCTGCCTGGTCCTTGCCTTGTACTGTTTCTACCCTGAGGGCCCTCTCAGTAGCATGCTGCTAAGCCCTTGCCTTGTACTTTTTCTACCCTGAGGACCCTCTCAGTAGCATGCTGCCTGGTCCTTGCCTTGTACTGTTTGTACCCTGAGGGCCCTCTCAGTAGCATGCTGCTAGGTCCTTGCCTTGTATTGTTTCTACCCTGAGGGCCCTCTCAGTAGCATGCTGTCTGGCCCTTGCCTTGTATTGTTTCTACGCTGAGGGCCCACTCAGTAGCATGCTGTCTGGCCCTTGCCTTGAGCTAGTGGCACTTTATACGCTAGTAATGCTTGTTCATACACATACATCAAGAGGCAAAAATACAAGATAATTGGTGGGGAAGCCCCATAGTAACAGGAAGGAGGAACTGTCAAGTTAAGAGGAATACTGCTGATGTAGATTTCAATCGCCCCATTCATCGATATAATAATAAACTGGTTAGTTTGTCAAATTAATCTACCAAGTTTATTATACAGATGAAGGTATATGCAGAAGAAGGCTTCACTCACCAGGTGTCAACAGTGTGGTAAGACTTCATTCACAGATCCTGTATGGTAGTTAACAGAGACCAAGGCACTCTGAATGTATGTCTCTATATGATGCCATATATTGCCTTGGAAATATTACTTCTAGCTGATAATGCCCCCATAATATGGCATAGAATACATGGTAAGGTGACTTCATAACAATTTTCACAATTTTTTTGACGGTAATGTAAAATAAATTTATAACATTTTGGCCATCTATAAGTGATGCAATCATGTCATTGATGATGCAATATTCTTTTTATGGCTACTTAACATGTAACTTGTGATTATTAAATGCTATTATTTGTAGACTTTTTCTTAGAAATTATAGCAGTTTATGACTAAGATATTGCTTTATTGTTGGATGGTAAAACAAATATCACCAGGATATGGACATGGATTGGAAAAACAATTCTAACTAATTAGGATGTCATAAAGGATATTCTTTACCATTATCCGCTGACACAATGATACTAGATTTACATCATGAGCTTAATGCAGAACTTGATCCCTCAGCTTTGCATATTAATGCTTGTGTCCTTGCCGTGTTGAAAGCTTCTTAATGATTTTCATTGTCTCTTATCAGACCGAAGCCTTCAGCAGTATTAAACATTGCAGCCCCCTCATCTTGTCTGAATGTATATGAGCAGTAGTTTTTATACACATATTTTCCTTGTATTTAATATTATTGTGCTATGTTTTATAGGCCCTGGTGAGCTTGTATTGTTTTTGTTTTTTAGAACAATGGCCTGTGGTTATTATGCAATTTTATGCTATGTTTTCCTATAAAGTAAGCTGGTAAGATGTTGAAAAAAATGGGCATGGACTCCAAAGAATGCAACACTAAGACATGCAACACTGGCCCTGGAATGAAAGCCCCTCACTGTATAATTGGATTGCATTTTTTATTTGTGTGTATATGTGGTCATTAAGACATATTCAAGAACAACACATTAACCCCTTCCCGCCAATGGCACTTTTTGACTTCCTGACCAAGCTCGATATTTCAAAACGGAAATGTGTCACTTTATGTGGCAATAACTTTGGAACGCTTTAACTTACCAAAGTGATTTTGAGATTGTTTTCTCGTAACACATTGTACTTCATGTTAGTAGTAAATTTTGGTTGATATGTTTTGTGTTTAATTATGAAAAAATAGGAAATTTGGTGGAAATTTTGAAAAATATGCATTTTATAAAGTTTGAAATGATGTGCATTGCATACAGATAGTCAGCCTGCCAAAATTATATCATAAATCTCATGTCCCAGATCTCCGCTTTATGTTGGCATCAAACTTTAGTCACCCTTTTATTTTTTACGGACATTATAAGGTTTACAAGTGAAACAACAATATTCAAAATTTTCAAGAAATTTCCAAAACCCATTTTTTAAGGGACTAATCCAGCTATGAAGGGGTTTTGAAGGACCCCTGTATTAGAAACCCCCATAAATCACCCCATTTTCAAAACTGCACCCCTTAAATAAGCCAAAGCAACATAAACCTAGTATTTTAACCCTATAAGTGCTTAACAGGAATTAATACAAAATGGAGGTGAAATTTTCAAATTTGATTTTATTTTACTAATATTTTCGTTTAGCCCTAGAATTTGCACATTCACAAGGGGTTAAAGGAGAAAATGCATCCCACAATTTGTTATGCAAGTTCTCCCGACTACCATAGTACCCCACTTGTGGGTGTAAACTAATATATGGACGCACCGCGAGACGCAGAAGGGAAGGCGCGCCAAAGAGCTTTTAGAGGGCAGATCCGGCTTTGAACAGTTTCAGGAACCATGTCGCATTTACAAAGCCCTTGAGGAGTCAAAAGAGTGGAAACCTCTAGAAAGTGACCACATTTTGAAAACCGCACCCCTCAAAGAATTTATCAAGTGATGTAGTGAGCATTAGTAACCCCGAAGTGAATATGTAAGCTGTGCGGAGTAAATTGGGTCACCAAATCCCATTCTATTTTCCCACTAGCTTCTATGACACGGACGGGGAAGAGGGGCATTCTGGGGGGTCAGCGCTGGTGTATTCTCTCTCATAAGCTCTAAATATGGGGGGTCCCCTGAAAACACTCGCACCGCTTACACATTTCCTTCTAGTTGCAGCCACTTACGTCCTAATGATTTGGCGACTTTTGGGGTTTTTGTCTTCACATTGTACAAGCAAGATTTTTATTTTTATCTTCTGGCAATCTGGCCATATGAGGGCTTGGTGTTTGCGGTATTAGATGTACTTCTCAATGCCACCATTTTGGGGCCTGTAACTTATTGACTACATTTTATTAACTCTTTCTGGGTGGGATGTAAAAGGAAACATCAATTCTAGCATTGCTTTTTAGCATTTATTTTTTTCCCCGCGCAGCGTACAGCATAAGTAACATGTTACCTTTATTCTGCGGGTCGGTACGGTTACGGCGATACCTCATTTATATTATTTTTTAATGCGTTGCTATTTGTGCAGAATAAAATTCAATTTAGGGAAAAAAATCTATTATTTTTGCATCACCATCTTCTGAAAGGCATAACATTTTTATTTTTCGGTAGACAGAGCTGGTTGACGGCTTATTTTTTGCGGGATGACCTCTGCTTTTTATTGGTATCATTTTGGTTTTCATCTGACCATTTGATTATTTTTTATTGAACATTTTGTAAGGGAAAGGTGGTGAATAATCATTATTTTGTGCAGTTTTCTACGGGGTTTTTTTTACGCCGTTCGCTGTTCGGGTTAAATAATGTTTTAATTGTATTGTTCAGGTTATTTCAGACAGTGATACCAAATATGTAATGTTTTTTTCTATTTTTCTTTATTTTACATAGTAAAACATTTTATATGGGGAAAAAGGGATTTTTGGGGCTTTATTTATTTCTAATTTATTTTAAACTTATTTAAACTTTTTTATTTTTACTTTTTTTTCACTTTTTTTTTCTGTCCCCATGGGGGATTGAAGCAGTGATTGGCTGATCACCGCTTCACTACATATACGCTACAATACACGTGTTACACGTGTATTGCAGTGTAGAGGAAGCTGTCAGCCTGTGTGGATGCACAGGCTGACAGCTTCCTTTACGGCAGGATCAACCAGGTATGAGGAGGGGGTAAGTGATGGGGCAGACCCGGGGTCACTGATCAGACCCCGGGCTGCTCCCTACGAACACCGGCACCCCCCGCGCGGGGGGTGCCGATCGGCAACATAATACACTGAAACCCCGGAGGTGCCGGCGGTCATGTTGACCACCGGCATCTCAGGGGTTAACACCCGCGATCGGACCCGGTTCCAACCGCGGGTGTTACGGGGCATTGACAGCCGTGTATTACGGCTGACACCCGCTGTGCATGGTGCGCACACAGGTTCTGTGTGCGCACCATGCATCCGCAGTAATAGTACGGCGGTTTGCGGGAAGCCCTTCCCGGCAGCGCCGTACTATTACTGACGATGTCGGGAAGGGGTTAATATTAATCCAGGCCTGACTCCTCCTATGTTAGCTCATTGCGTTCACTTTGGAGGATTCTTGTGTATGTCGGTCACCTCTGGTTTATAAATGGAATTCCTTTGAAGCCTCATCACATCACAGATAAGGGTTATGACAGAAGATGGCATAGACAAGCAAATCACCTTTTGGGGACTTCTTTGTCTACCACAGAGGTTGTGAGAACAGCATCAATTAAAGGCATTATGAAATGAAAGTAGCCTCCCCATGATATGTTAATGTATGAAGAAATTGCTGATTTTCATTATTTGAGGGCTCACGAAACATGAAGATTTGCCATGGTTTTTCTCTGCCTGCCCCATGTGAGTTCCTAAGGGAGAACAATTCTGTAAAATGTAGTTTGCTCACAGATTCATTGCATGTAAATAACAGTGATACAAGGAGTCTCAAGTAAAATAAAAACCAAGAAAAGGCTGCACAAGGAAACAGTGAGTATTTAGCTCTGCTGTGGATGTATTTGCAGATCATTCCTTAACAAACCAAAAAACTTGATAGTCTTCAGTACTTGATACCTTTTTAATGGCTAACTAATAATGATGACAGATTACAACGTTTCAGAACTGTAGGCTCCTTTCTCAAGTAAATTTAAAAACCATTTCTGAAGGATGCATATTTATGTACAAAAGGACGTATAGGGATAGAATTCTAGGAGGAAGGGGGAGAAGAGGGTTATTAGTAATTGGTAGAAACAATGTAAACAATTCCAGGTTCCTATGAGTTCTCAGGGTCTCAGGTCAGTGATTTCTGTAAGATGCAATAAACCCATGTGACAGATTTAACCCCACTCCAGTGTTTGAAGCAGGGTCATAAGTTTGCACTCCGTCGCTCTTTCCTTGATTTTAAATTCCGTCTTAAAACCAAAATTTTCATGTGATCGGTGATATGATCCTCATTGCAGAAATGTTTTGACACGGGAAGGTCCATTCTTCGTTCTCTAATTGTATGGCGATGTGAATTCATACGCATTCTAAGCTGCTGTCCGGTCTCTCCAACATATACATTTTCAGTGGGACATTTGGTGTACATTATTAAATACACTACATTAGGTGTGTTACAGATGAAGGTACCTCGGATTTGATATTCCCTGTTAGAGTTTGGTATCTCTATCCTGTCAGTGGTCAGTATGTGAGGGCATGTTTTGCGGAATACTGTGTATTGCCATCTACAATCATCCATTAAAGGTCGCTTTAACTAAAAACCCTTACCTTTTTACATCTGTGACTTCATGCCCAAGAGTTACATGGCCTTAACTTGTACACTCCCAGTGAAGTGAATGGGAGGGAGCTACAATACCAGACATATGTAATTTATGGTGCTCAGCCTGATAAACAAGGAAAAAGCTGGTTGTCCATTCACCATGACCCCTTCATGTCAGGAGATGGACCTCTACCAATCTGATAATTATAAACTATACTAAGAAAAAGTCATTAATATTAAAGTCTTGGAAACCTATTTAAAGATAGATAGATAGATAGATAGATAGATAAATAGATAGATAGATATGGATAGATAGATAGATAGATAGATAGATAGATATGGATGGATAGATAGATAGATAGATAGATAGATAGATAGATAGATAGATAGATAGATATGGATAGATAGATAGATAGATAGATAGATAGATAGATAGATAGATATGGATAGATAGATAGATAGATAGATAGATAGATATGGATAGATAGATAGATAGATAGATAGATAGATAGATAGATAGATAGATATGGATAGATAGATAGATAGATAGATAGATAGATAGATAGATAGATATGGATAGATAGGTTTAGTAGCTAGATGGGTAGAACTCATAGCACACTAAAGTCTTGGAAACCTATTTAAAGATAGATAGATAGATAGATAGATAGATAGATAGATAGATAGGTTTAGTAGCTAGATGGGTAGAACTCATAGCACACTAAAGTCTTAAATCAAACTAGATTTAATTCCAATAGAATAAAAGTTCAATTCAATTTCAAAAAGCAACATGTAGACTGGAATCATTTTATTGTACCTGGCTGGATACATTTACATATAATGGATGAAAGAGCAGATGCCCGGCTCCCATTAACCAGCATGCCCCAAAATGAATAAAGAATAAAACAAATGTCAGTATTGTAATATAAATATCTTTTCCTGCTGACTCTTTTACTGCACAGCCTCCATGTTGTGACTAGGGCATTAATGGATATGTTATAGAATAGTCCTGGTAACAAAATGCTAATTCACAGCTTAGAAGACATAACTGTTCTAATTATGATGCAGATTTCTGCTTTATCCTAAGCACATCCCGATCTCATATTCAATTTATTTTATTGCTTTATTTTATCTGCATGTGGCTACACAACGTCATTTATCATATAGGCCTGTACTGAACCGGGGTTGGACTGCTCCTTGCACAACATGAAGTTCTTTATTTATGGCTCACTGTGTCAATGTCAGCAGAGTACATGGAGATATTTAACAGGTTGAATGTGTATGGATATTGCCAGGGCCATTTTAACACATTGGTGGTCCCAGTGCAAAGGTTTCATAAGTGGCCTTCCCCTTAAGTACCAGTTAGAAATACCTGACCTGCACAAATTATAATGTTCCCGTCCATCTGTCCCCCACAGCATAATGTCCCCTTCAGGTACCCACACAGTTTAGTATCCCCCTCCAGCTAGCCCCACAGTTCAATGCCCCCATGTCAAAAAAGTTAGTTTGATATAGGGCACAAATGGACACAATTGGGGGCACATTGTAACTATTAATAGTGACCCAAGGTTGTATACATTCCAATAAATGAAAAGACATTGCAGTACACCAGCAAAGATTCAGTTAAAAACAAGTAAAGGTTTATTAACTTATTTCTGTGCAATGTTTCAGTTCCAGAGTGAAACTGTTTTCAAGCTGCAACTTCATTTATTTGGTGTATTAATATATTATATGTCTAGCACATCTTCCTTCATTCCAAACCCTTTTTCATTATTACCAGTTTTTCAGGGTTATAGCAACCACTAAAACACTGCTTCATGAACTTTTTTCAACCTCTCAGGTGGTCTCTGCAACGTAGTAGCTCGAAAAGAACTTATCAATGGTGACAACTTCTTTAGCAGTCACCTTGCAGTTTCTGTAGGCACCCAAAACACTGCCAACCTGCGCTAGGCCATGGCTACACAGTGCTGCTGTTCGGCAGTTTCATTCATGTGTGTTTCAGGCATGATGGTTTCTATGTGAACTGCTAGATTACCAGAATTTTTTTCATTCTCAAGCCTTTTGTGTATCTTAGGTGTCTTAGGGACCAGCACATTTCCACATATCTAGATCTAGCAAGAGCCACTACATTCCCTCCCTTATCCGCTGGTTTCAACACCAGTCCATGATCTTTTTCCAGACTCAGGAGGGCTTGTATTTCTTCTCTGTCTAGGTTGGACGGATACCATTTCTTGTACTTTTTCTCCATATTCCTCCTAGGGAACTGACGACATCCTGTTACCCCCTCCTTCTATTCCCTACCTAAGATACACAAAGGTCTTGACCCATTGAGGGGCAGACCCATCATGTCCCAGATAGAGAGCCTGACCCAGAATGCCAGTCGATACCTGGACATGGTATTAAGACATTTCGTGTTGGGTCTGGCTTCTTATACTAGGGACAGTATGGATGTTTTGAATAGGGTTGTTTTCATCTTGGAGGAGTTGGTATCATTCGCTTGCTTGGATGTCGAGGCGTTATATTCCTCCATCCCTCATCACATAGGGTATGAAGTGATAAAATATTACCTTAGGTCTCGGAGGGTCACGTTATAGGAGCATAATGCATTTATTATGCAACTGTTGACTTTTGTATTAGAGAGAAATATTTTCAGATTTGAGGAGCAGACCTTCCACCAGCTAAGGGGCACGGTGATGGGGAGCCCAGTAGCTCCCACGGACACCAATTTGTTCCTCAGCTGGTGGGAGGAAACCATTATCCACTCTGAAGAGAATGTGGAATTGGCTGGTCACATTGATTTATGGATCAGATATATAGACAATATGCTCCTTTTTTTGAGAGGAATGAAGTCAGAGTTTGATTCATTTGTGGAAAGCCTCAATAGGAATGACCTGGGCCTAAAGTTTACCTCATAATTTCAAACAGATTCAATCACGTTTTTAGACCTGAGACTAAGGAGACAAAGGGATGGAAGGATTAGTACAACAGTACATAGGAAAGCGACATCGACAAATAGCTTTCTGGAATTGCCTAGTTGTCATCCAGATCCTCTCAAAAAAGTCATACCAGTAGGACAGTTCTTGAGGGCTAGAAGGAACTGCTCATCATATGGTGATTTTTTGCAGGAATCTGAGGTTTTGGCAGAACGATTCTCTGATAAGGGGTTCCCAAGCTGTGTGATTAATAAGGCCTTTGAGAGAGCTAGGGACGTGGAAAGAAAATGTTGGTGTGGCGTTAGGCCAGTAGCCTCGGAGGGGTGGTGGAGTCTGCTGGGGAGCCATTATACGGATCCCGTTGGGGCATTGCTTTATGTATATGAACACTCTTGTATTATATCATTAGGGAGGTAGCCATAAGTGACAGATGGAATAGTTCCCTGTTAGGGCTTCTCCCCTCCACTATAAGTGGAGTGTGGTGGTGGATGTTTTTAACTTTTTTGGCATCCTTTTAATGAAGTAAACAATAAAAGTGAAGTTTTATTATAATAGTTTATCCCCATGGTGGACTGTCTATCCTCCTTCAGTGAAACTTATATGTGAAACTAAATTGACTCATGTTTGGATATGAAGTTACCTGTATATATTACAAAATTCTCCCAATGTATTCACCTAATTTGTCCATTGACTTCAATTAGCCTGAGATACAGTATTCCAAAAAATATGTCTTTGTCAGTCTTTTGGCCAGTATAATTCATTATATTTTTCAACTAAATCTGTACTAAATCTGCTTGACTACACTTGTCAATGTAACTGCATGTGGATATAATGTATACTTTTAATAATTTTTGGCGCACCCTACCTGAACAAAAAATGGATGACTTCTGCCTGTTCTCCTATATGTTACACCGCTTCAGTTTATAGTTGAAATCTACAACAGTTCCTGAATGGAACAGATTCTGTCCAAGGGACCTCCCAAGATGCGTCAACATTATTCAGGGGACAGAGCCTCTATATAATTCTGGCACATCTGATACAAGTTCAGAGAGCTAAGAAGACAAGTGAACAAGTACCAGTCTTAAAATATCAGCCCCAAAGTTATATTTTTACCATTCTATAAAACATCATTGCATAAAATGTGTATCTGTTAAAGATTAAGTTTGGAAATGCATGGGAAAGATTTATACATGTGTGAATTCTAGAGATTTTATTTCAGAAAAAACAATGTACAAATGTGCAATCCTCTGCAAATATGTTTTTCCAAGAACATGATCACAAAGACTTACATGCCCTTTGTAATGACCTTAGTCTTGACAAGACCATCTGGGCTTGTCTTAGTTGA
The DNA here is from genome assembly GCF_031893055.1 of Leptodactylus fuscus. NCBI lineage: Eukaryota > Metazoa > Chordata > Amphibia > Anura > Leptodactylidae > Leptodactylus > Leptodactylus fuscus. The sequence continues at coordinate 265,782,641 of NC_134265.1, forward strand.
AATCTCTCATTGTGGTCAATGGACAGACAAGGTTACAGAAAGAAGGATTGGCCAATCCTATGTATACTAAATTCTGCAATAAGTCAATATAAATATGTAACCTTTCACTTTAAGGTCTTCCAACAGTCTCAAAACACATATTCCGACCAGGTGTACTTCCCGAACCTTCGGCTATTTAATCCATTATAATAACAGGAGGGTCGTCCCCAATAGCAGAGATTACATAGTATTAGGGATTGACTCTGTAGGTCAGCACCGATATTTAGTAATAGAAAAGGCTAATGTTTTCGTCTCTTAGTACACGTCATTGAAATATGTGATAAACCTGATGAATTTGTAATTTTGTCCCATAAAAAAAACAATACTGACACAAGATATCTACTTCCTCTGTACACGCTTGTAATGCTTAGTGAGCATCCATTAATACCAACAGCAGACTCTTCAAAGGAAATGTTAAATCTTGCGTAATCAAAAGTCAGAAATTGCATTCTAAGCAGGGTCGAGTTTCTCACCAGCTATTTAAAGGGACCCTTAAAGGAAGCGTTTACTTAGCCTTACACTAGAGACACATCTGTGCTTCAGACTGGTAAAAATGAGACATGCCTCAAATACATGAAAAATGTGTGCAGCTGGCTAAATAGTGGATTATTAGACTCCAAATTATTAGGCCTGACACTGATCGAAACCAGGATGAAAATGCTGTAACATATTTTTTCATCTAGTATATTTAAAGGCTGAATTTATATTCAGTATATAGCTAGTGGTGAATTAAAGGCCACCGAGATGTAGGTTGACCCCTACTCGGTAATGATCTGGAACAAATGTACACTAGTTTGATGCCTTTACATGCAATAGATTGTTGCTATTTGTTTATGCTATATCAGAAGCACATTGCTCTCTGCTGCCAAAAAAAATGAAATATTTTTTAGGTTGCATAAAAGATGCAATAACTCAGTAGGCCAATGGTCCTAGGACAAGTTGTTCATGAAAATTGCAAATTGAGTAGCAAAACCAGAGGAAAGACACTAGTTATTGATTGAAAGAGCCAAGTGGACTGCTGGGAGGTCATGATCTCAACACCCAAACTGTGAGTGTGCTACTCTAATCATGGAGAATGGAAAGAGGAGAAGGGAACTGTCTGAGGACTTGACAACCAAAATTATGGAAAAATGTAAACAATCTCAAGGTTACAAGTCCATCTCCTGAGATCTTGATGTTCTTTGTCCACAGTGTGCATAATAATCTAGAAGTTTACAATCCATTGCACTGTAGCTAATCTCCCTGGACGTGGACAGGAGACAAAAATTGATAAAAGGTTGCAACGCAGAATAGTCTTGATGGTGGATTAGCAGCCCCAATCAAGATCCAAAGAAGCTCAAGCTCTCCTGCAGGCTCAGGGAGCATTGATGTCAGCGTGAACTATCTGTAGACCTTTGAATGAAGTGAAATACAATGGCAGGAGACCCAGGAAGACCCCACTGCTGATACAGAGACATAAATTATATATGGATATCAATGGGCACCTAAACAATGTTTTCAGACCAATAGTTCAATGTCAATGTTGTTATGCTATGAAATATTGTTTCTTTATCCTTCAGTAATATTGATTATTATATGTGTGATTTGTTTTTGCTGTTCCATTGTCAACTAATTTGAGACTGTCCATTGACCTTACACATCCGAGAGGTCCTTTCTCTAACAACACAAAGATGCATATATACACATTCTTGCAGAGTTGAGCAGCTGGACGAGATCGTGCAATGCAGAAACAGGTAGCTAGCTGTTATTAACAGCCAGACATCTCAGATAGAAGGCAGGAATGGTGTATTACCATCCCTATACAGCTGTGTATACACATATGTCAGCAGCCATGGCATGGCTTTTCTTTCCCTTTCCGGCCCAGCAGTCATGTGATCCGCTAGGAACTGCAGGAGCTGCTGAGTCCTAAGGAACCCAGATTAACTCTTTAGTGTAGTTCAGAAGGCTGCGTTCCTCCTGTAATTGAACTAATGTATCAGCTAAAAAGACCCCGAGAGTTTTAGTAAGAAAAAAATTATTATAAAAAAAGGTAAAAATTAAAAAAAATATCACTACCATGCCTACATCATAGGTTCTAACCCTGCCCCCTGTGACACAATTTTATGTCACCTACATAAAAAATGACCATAATGGAGAGGGAAAACTATTTTAGGCTGCGGCCCCACATTGCGAAAATGTTGAGTTTTGCATTATCTGCAAAGTGGATGAGATTCTGACTTATCCTATCAACACATTACAGGAAAAAAATGCTGTGGAAAATTAATTAACTTGTAATAAAAAACGCTGCAGAAAAAAACACAATGTGGGGACTTAGCCTTAGACTAAGGCCTCACTCACATCTGAGTCGGTAATCCGTTGGGGTGAGTCCGCATGGGGACCCCCTCAAATGGACTACCGAATGCATTGGTAAGCAGTATGCAGTGAAAGCACACAGACCCCAAAGACTATAACGGGGTCCGTCTGCTTTCAACACGGTCTCTGAACGTAAAAGTAGTTCATGATCTACTGTCCTGTCTGCATGACTCGTGTGGAAACCGTGTGGAAAGCACACGGACCCCATTATAGTCTATGGGGTCCATGTGCTTTCACTGCACACCGCTTGCCAGTGCTTTTGGTACTCCATTCGGGGGGTCCCCATGTGGACTCCCTGAACGGAATACCGAACGCAGATGTGAATGAGGTCTTAGACCTCACATAGTGAAATACAGCAATAAAAAACACAGTGGAAATTCATTGCATTTTTTCCCACATTACTTTTCATTGCTTTTTCACAGAGTTTTTCTCTGTTGAGTTTCTGCTCTTATTATACCTATATAGAAAACGCCAGCATTTCTACAGGTATAATTGTCATGGTGCGACTTTCAAAGCTGTGAACATTTTTGAAAACGCAGCTTTTCCACTGCAGATTGGCCAGAATCTCATTCTCCTTGCACTGGTACTGTGACACTCCACGGAACATTGCAGCATGTCAATTATACATACGGAAATGCCGATGGTTTCCCCATAGGTATGATTGTAACAGAAAGTCCGCAAAATAAAACTCTGCAATCTTTCTGTTTAAAGCGCTGTGGGAAGAACCGCAATGCGCTGCCACTGAGGTTTTTCCACTGAGGGCTTTATTACTGTGGGATGTCCCATGGGGCCTTAGCCTAAAACAGCGTTTATTGCCGCAGCCTTTTTTAGCCACCTTAAACATTTGTTAGTAGTCCACTGTGCTACCTTACAAAAACAAATTCACATGAAATTTGTGAAAAATAGACATTTTCCTTGATGTTTGGTTTATGTATTTCTGGAAATTAAGAAAATGAAAATAATGCAAAACATGAAGCAAAAATAAAGCCTTATGTATCACAAAAAAAGACACGAAAATGATTTCAATAATTTTATTTTATAGCTGTCAGAACCACATGTACACAAAAACCCTGAAAATGTTTCTGGTCATGAACCCGGAAAAATGAACTGGGCATAACTATAACTGGGCATAAACGATTAACATGAAAATGCAAAAATAAAAACTCCTAAAAAAAGTCTTATATCATTGCATTGAAAATACCATTACATAAGCAATAGCAGATGTTAAGCTCCAATATGTTGGCTACAAGATAGATCCCATTATATGCGTATAAATAGTAATATGAAGGAGACGTAACAGGTCTGTGCTCCTTAATATCAGGGGAAGTGTCATCGCTAATAAATGTATCTAGACACGAACAGAAAAAGGGAATAATAGAGTATAGAAAATAAATTGTTAGTATGCATCCATGTTGGTATAGTATCCACATGCTTCTTAGATTCCCAGAACTGTTCATTTTCGGGTTGTCGTCTTTTGGTCTAGAGCTAATTGTTTAATCAATTCGTAATCAGTTTAACCCAGAAATGGCCTCCCAACCTTGCTGACAGTCTCCATGAGGTATCCATACTGCAGATAAACCGTGTTCCTCATTCCTCTGCAATCAGTTTCTAAACAAAGTTGTTGGCTTGCGGAGTATAAGCTCGCAGGACTCTGTTTCCTTGTAGCCTCATGACACAGATAACACGACATAGCACCAAGATTTTAATAAATGTCATACAAAGGATGCTGCACAGAATTAGATTTGTCCAGTAACAAGGAACATGCCCTCTCCTTTTATCGGCCTTTCATTATGGCGTATGATGATAACGTTTGACCTTTCTTTTCCCCTCTTTCCAATTCCTGCTGGCATTTTTTTTTTGTTTTATTCCCACCCACACAAAGTTCAAAGCAAGAAGCTCACAGATGTACATTCTAAAATCTTCTACGGAGTGTAAATGAGCCAGTATAGGGGTATTGTTTCAGGATTGTAGCACCGACAGAAACATGATTTATACTGTTTGCATGGTGGAGAATAGGAGGCAGGGAATAAATGTGGTGAACTTTAAAGCAATTGACATGACAGGTACCGATTACTTATATCATGTTATTAGAATTATCAATGTAAAAGGAAAATGTCAATTTTTTCTGAGGATTTTTAGAGTATTACTTGGAGAGAAGGCAACAGCATTGTAATTGAAATAATTTGCTCAAGGTATAAAATACCCAAAAACATATGACAAATGCTGCAAACAAAACATGCCAATACATAGCTGTTCTTCCCTTCCAAACTCTCATTTGATAGTTGTCTCAAACCCAAATGCATTTTACCTTTGTACCAAAAAATAATAATATAATAATAATATAGGTAACATGATCAATAACGCATCTAGTTATAGGCGACAATTATAAACCTGCTGTCAAGTGTAAATCTGTAGGTACTGTATTTATACTATGATACCCCTACATACTATAGCAAAGAGTGGTCACACCAAATATTAATTTGATTTAATTCTCTTTTGTTCATTCACTTTGTGTTTTAGTTAATTGAATAAAATAAACTATTAACACTTTATTTATTATGCTTACTTATATAGCACCATCACATTCTGCAGCACTTTACAGATATCGTCAGGCACTGTCCCATATCGGGCTCACAATCTACATTCCCTATCAGTATGTCTTTGGTGTGTGGGAGGAAACAGGAGTACTCCTTGCAGATGTTGCCCTTGGCAGGATTTGAACCTAGGACTCCAGCGCTGCAGTGCTAACCACTGAGGCACCGTGCTGCCCACTTCTATTTCTCTATTTTTTCCACGCCTGCCTAAAACATTTGCATACTACTGCAGGACAAAATCAACAATTTGTACCATAAACTACATATGTTTTTGTGAAAAAAACAAACAAATGATAGCCCACATTTTCACATTAGCATCAGTGATGAGTGAATATGAGAAAGCAGTCACGTTTTATATATATATATATATATATATATATATATATATATATATATATATATATGATCAGATTTGTGTGTTAAAGAATCTAACCAATGTCTGTGCCAAGTGTCACCATTTTACCCTTCATTTTCCCGTCATCACTCACATCAGTCCTTGTCCACACTAGGGCTCAAAATCTGTATCAACTGGATTAACCACACAAGCAAAGGAAAACATACAAAATCTATGTAGATGTTGTCCTAGACCAGACTTCAACTCAGAACACTACAAGACACCAGAGCTAACTGAGATTCATTTCCTCTCTGCTTTTTCATAAGGGGTTGCTTTTGGCACGTCCATTGGTTTTGTGACATTAAAAACTGGAATTAATAACATGGAACCCTTTTTTCTAGAAATATTCAATACACTGAATGTGGAGTCTATTGCTGTCTTGGAGTCGAGTCATGGCAGCCACTTTTACTATAACAACATCACTGCTACCAATGGTCATAACTGCAGTAGTTCTAAAGAATAGCTATACAAGTTAGCAGCTCAGCGAAAGCAACATGCTCATACAGTAGATGAAGGCGCCTTTGCACACTTTGATATTGCATATCATTCAACAAATTATGTCAGCTCTTTGCAATATTTTCAGCATGTATATGCTCATATATGACTAAAGCTGTTTGAAATCATAGTCACGCTGATCATCGGGTATGTGAAAAGTTCTGATCGTAAGATCTGCTGTGTGTAAATGTGGATGGTCAGTGGTCTACAATGTAGACCACTGATTTGCATGTGATTTTTACCAAATATGTGTCACTTTCTTGTTTCTACATTTTTCTTGTTTTTTATGAAAGTGTTAGGCAGGCAGTAGAGTGGGCTTGGGATAACATGGCCAATTAGATTTATGCCGGAAAACTGGTGTGAATTATACTAAATATCTATGCCCGCCTCTGACTGTCAGTTTTAATTCTGGTGTGTCTTAATTCTTGAGAAGCGTCTGAATTATTAAGAGGCAAGAGTCTCATCTTGCCCCAGACTGACCTAGGAAAGAAGCAGGATTATAAATGGTGGTTCAACGACTACACAAGCTTACTAAGCACATAAACATATTATATCATGTATATAGATTGTCTCCAGCATTTCATGTAAAGTCATTGGTGGTTAGATGCAGGAACAATTGTACCTTTTGCAATGGGTTCAAGGACTTCTAAGCTTACTATTAAATGGCATATGAATAAAATATTAAACACTATAAATAAATGTATCATTTATTTTACATCTTTGAAATATGAGAATCTTGTAATCACACATTTTTACACAAGTAGCAAATACAAAAAGAAAAAAGACAACCATAAAAAAGAAACGAATGCAAAGAAAGAATCCAAGATTGCAAAACGCACGTGATCATAAACTGACTAGCACATAACGTGAAGCTATCTGAAGACCTTACACATTTGTCAAAAAATCCCACCTACAATATAATGACTATTGGAGTCACCAATATTTCAGATTGGTTGGAGATATAGATAGCACAGATTGTATCAATTATCTTGTATAAATATCTTTATTGGGACTTAGCCTTCTTAGGCTAGGTTCACATCTGCACTCGGGTTTCCCCCGCTTGGGGACGTCCGAATGGAAATCTAATTCGATTAAAAAAGCGGTTACCAGTGGAAACCTGCAGACCCCTTAGAGTATAATGGGGTCCGTGTGGTTTCCGCTCGGTTTCCGCCCAAACAAAGCGAAAATACATAGACAAAAGCGTTACTTGCAGCGCTATTGTCTCCTCACTTTTCATGTGGTGAAGGGAACAGTATCCCCAAACGTAGTACTAGCGCTGATGTGAACCCATCATTAGTTCACTTTTCATTTTCACACCTATGGTCATCTTTCTATTTTCAGTTGCGTATGTAATGTTGTTACTGGGGGCATAGCTGGGAGGGAAGGCTGGCAAGAGCCAACATGTCACACTGCCTTGGTCAGTGTATACAGATTGGGCAGTAAACTGGATCTTTGCCACCTGTAAAGGAAGATCTATATATGCTTGTGGTTTATTCAATGTTAAAGCCATTTCTATATTACCTATCACTCATCTGCTTCCTATTATCTGGTGCAATTATGTGATGTGGGTTCTCAATGCTGCATCATGTGTTCTGTTTATATAGTGTATTACTAAATACTACTGTTGAGTGATACAATGTAACACCAACATTCAGCCAGTTTCTATACAGCCTATTGAAAGAAATACAATGCCTCTCATTAATAACATCTTGTCATCATAACACCACCTTGAAAAGGTTGAACTGCTTAGTTTTGTGGATTAGACTACAAAGTGCTGTCAGCTACCATGTGTTTTATCTCTTTGTATGCTACTCTTTATACTGGGTGGCCCTTTCTTTTAGCCAACCACAATACAAATGTCTGCCTTGTACTTTGTTTGATCCATAGTCTATTTTCTTCCTGCTATGTGATTTCTTTTACTCTTTTACTGTATATATCTGTTTAATATAACTATATCATATATTTATATATTTTGCACACAAACTGGCATACGACAATAAAACGTGAACAGAAAGTTGACATACAAAGTTCAATCTTGATTTAGTACGTCCGATACTGGGTAAACAAAAGAAATATATAATCTTGTACTTTTAATTATTTTTTTTATGTACATGAATATATGTTTGACAACTTTATACATACAATACATATTTAAAAAATAAACCTGTCTAGTAGGAATGTACAATAGTCAAGGATTTAACAAGAAAAGGAAAGCTCCAGTTAATACTTAGGATCAATCTGTAGTTATCAGGGAATGATTTTTGCAGTTTACAGTCATAAAACATAAACATTTCAGACAAGACTTTATAAAATAATTTACAGATAGTCTATCATCTCTAGATTGGATTTATGCGAGTATGAATAAAGCCAGAGGACTCGCCTTGGCCGTGTATTTAGTAAAATAATTTAGAAGCAGTTCATGCACTGTGTGATGCAACTGAAATCGTCTCTTCTTTTATTCTCCGTTATCTACTATTATTACTTCATCTACCGAGAGTCTGATATTGTGCCTTAGACATGATAGTTGTCTCTCCAAAAATTCCAGAGAAGCAGCAGGATAACCACTTACAAGCAACCACTTCAATATGTAAACAGGAGTATACAAGTTGATACCATTCTACACCACTTTAAGTATTGTGTACTTGACAGGTCACAAGCTCTCTACTACACAAGTAGTCAGTCAGTATGGCCATCATAGGATACTTTTCCCATACAAGTTCACATGGATTCTAACAGAACTTTCTTGTTTTTACGACTTTGCTTTGATATTTGACTGAATGGCCTCCATGACCCATGACATAGACATCCAACATGTAAGACTTCCCAGCCTCGAGGCCTTTTATTGTCTCTGTGGTGACTGCTTTATGTAGGTTCTGACTGTAGAAGTATTTGCAAAGGACTTTCTCTGACTTCTTTCTGGTGTCAGGACCCAAACACTGGTTTTGTTCTCTTTTCTTTTGCTCTTCGCTGTATTCATCATCCACCTCTTTTTTATATACACAATACTTATTTCTTTCCTGTGTTCCCAACCACGCTACAGTGACTGAGGAACATGTACGTAATTTGTCAAAAGCTTTGATTCTTGTATCTTCAGGCAGAGAAGGAAAGGGTTGTTTGTTGAACTTTGACGTTGCCAAGATCTTTAGCATAGAAGCTCCTTTTTTGCTACCTTTAAGTCTGATCAGATATTTCGCTTTAGGTTTTCCTCTTAGTTGAAACTGGCGTACCCCTTCCACACTCTGTGATAACAGCAGTTTCCCATCCCTTCTGACCTGAATTTGGATAGCATCTAAACATGAGTGAACTGAAAAGGTGACTTTTTGGTGAGATGAAACTGGAGCAAATCTTAGGAACTTAGCACCCTTCCTCTTGATGAACACATCAGTAACTTTGCCGTCCTTTAGTTCCACTGTTTTTTGCTTGGCCTCTTCCTTGGTTCGGGCAAATGTACCAACGTAAGCAGTGCTCATATTTGTAGCAGAGTTAACTGCAAACACATCAAAGTAGTACTGGGTGTCAGGTTTAAGATCAGAGACTGTAAATATATTTTTGTTTCCAATGCAGACCTTTTGGAGATCATCCTTTGATTTTGCAGTCATCTGGCGGACCATCTTTGTAGATAAAGTCTTTGATATGAAATTTCGATCCCTGCTAGCGTCGTTTTCTGATGAAAACCCAAAATGGGCAAAGTCAAAGGGACTAAAGTCTAATCCGGGTTTAGGGGCCATCATAAAAGCATCATCTGCATTGATTTTAGCTTCAACGGCACAAAGACTTTTGAAGTTGTGTTCCTTGTTTATTACAACACAGTACTGGATAGGCTGCTTTAATACGGATGATGTAGGTGTTGGTTTCCATGCCAGGGTGACAGTGGTCCTTCCAAGTGATGTTACATCGACTCTTGGATCATAGGGTAGTTCTGGGTATGGCTGATCAGATTCTGGCGTAGTTGTGGCATAAACTTTAAAATGAGTGTCCTTTTCTGTTGAAATTAATTCCAGTTGATACAAACCAGATGGTGAATTTGTAGATACAAAGTATTCCACGTCATTGCCTTTATAAGAGAACAGCTCGGTGCCTTCTTCATTCATAATCTGCTGCTTTTGCTGCTCCAGAGGTTCAGGCTCACCTGCAAAGTCAGACATAGGAAAATAGATCAGGGTACGTGTTATTACAGAGAAATGCAAGTCTGCAATTTGAATACCTGACCTTGCGTAATTGTCATCACTTCTGAACTCAACATCTGCTTGGAGACATGAATCAGCAATGCAAAAAAATCAAACTGTGCTCACAGGGAAAAAAAGCTGAAAGTACATGCAAAACTAATGGGTTCTTGTCTACAAAAGGATTTAGAAATCACATTTTATGCTGATAGTAGCTCTGAGAAACCAAAAAGTTACTTAAAAAAACAGAATAAATGGTGTATATTATTACCTGATCCTTCCCCGCTAGCTTCCTCAGGTAGTTCCTGTAGAGTAAGCTTCCACTCTAGAGGTGCGTCACATGGAGTGACAATGACTGACAGAGGGGTGTTATCTTCTTCTACCACAAAAAAATACCTGCAATAAAAATAGGTCATTTCATTTTGACATTACTGGAAAAATCTACGTAAAAGACAATTCCTCTGTTTGCTCAATGTTTTTCCAGAATATACTATATACAAATATTAGTGTCCTATAGCAATCACAATCAGATGTCTTAAAGGGGCTTTTTAGTTGTATCCATGGGTTGCCCAACCACTTGTCAAAACAAGGGACTTTTAATACTTGGGTGGCTTTCCAGTGGGACCCCTACTTCCTTGTCAAACTTCAATGTTTATGCTAGTTTTCCTGCAGCTGGGAAAACAATAGCAGTCTGTCATGAATTAACACAATGGTATTCTGGTGGTATTGACAAACTAAACAAAAGATTACATAGGGAACGATTAGATAGATAGATAGATAGATAGATAGATAGATAGATAGATAGATAATAAATGGATAGATAGATAAATAGATAGATAGATAGATAGGAGATAGAGAGAGAGATAGATAGATAGATAGATAGATAGATAGATAGGAGATAGAGAGATAGATAGATAGATAGATAGATAGATAGATAGATAATAAATGGATGGATAGATAGATAGATAGATAGATAGATAATAAATGGATGGATAGATAGATAGATAGATAGATAGATATGCAGATAGATAGATAGATAGATTAGATAGATAGAAAATAAATGGATGGATAGATAGATAGATAGATAGATAGATAATAAATGGATAGATAGATAAATAGATAGATAGATAGATAGATAGATAGGAGATAGAGAGAGAGAGAGAGAGAGAGAGATAGATAGATAGATAGATAGATAGATAGATAGATAGATAGATAGATAGATAATAAATGGATGGATAGATAGATAGATAGATAGATAGATAATAAATGGATGGATAGATAGATAGATAGATAGATAGATAGATAGATATGCAGATAGATAGATAGATAGATAGATAGATAGATAGATAGATAGATAGAAAGATAGATACTGAAAATCAAAAATAGAAGTAGAAAAGCTCTATGGGAGGTCTGAAAAGATACTAAATGAGTAAATAAAGTAGACCAATTTTTTGCTCTTATCTTCCAATGTGCTCACTGATCTTAGATTTTGTAGAAAGATAGATAGATGTCCAAACAAAGACAAGCACTCCACAGATGAATGTTTAAAAAGTGAGGTTTTGTTGACGCAAACAAGCAATGTTGAGACAATAAAACCTCACGTTTCACTATTCATGTGTGGAGCAACAGTTAATTTCTTTGGATGGATGGATGGATGGATGGATAGATAGATAGATAGATAGATAGATAGACAGACACAAGACAAATTAATAGATAATGAAACATGAGATAGATAGATAGATAGATAGATAGATAGATAGATAGATATGACATAGGTGGTCAGTTCATAGCTATATTGATAGATTTATTAGTGAACTGGTCTTTAAGGTTTTGTTATTCATTTCATAAAATACATTACCTTTTAGGGTTATCTCTAAATAGATAACCGCTGATCTCAGCTCCATCTGGAATTACAGATGAATCATGGAACAGGGCTTTATCTTTGATCTGCATCTGAAACAATTCTTCATCTCTTGTTGGCAATTTTTGCCCTTTCAAACAAACCGGCAATAGGACTAATGTGATGTACCAGTGAGACAGCAACATCCTGAGGAAACAATAGAATAACATCAGGATCTTTCATATTTTTGTATAACATTCCGTACAAAATCTAGTCAAACAAAAAAAAAAAAAATTCTGCAATGTGGGGCCTTAGCCTAAAAGTTAGACAGACAAGACAATCTTAATCTGTGGCAAGTTTATCTGGCACATCTCATAACTGTAATTTAACTTCACTTATTTATTGGCTTAATTTTCATGAAAATATGTGCCAAAATTTTGGCACTTTTTTTGGTCCATCCTATTGTCTTCTAGACCTTGCCCCTTTTCTGCTAGTCTCTACCCTCTGGTCGCACAATTTGTAAAAGGCTGAGGTCCTACATTGTGGAAGTGCAGTGTTTTTGACAGCCTTTTTTTTAGCTGTGTTTTGCTACGTGAGGCCTTAGCCTAAAACACATAGTAAATGTGGTGCAAGACATTTTTGGTGAAAATTACACCCGAATTGTGGTCCATTTTTATTAGTAAATGATTCCCATTGCATGAACTCAGTGGTAGCCGTATTGTTATCTTGTCCTCACATGGGATGCATGAAATGCCACTGATGATACAAACAACACAATACTCTGTCACCAGTAGCACTCAACTCCATAGTGTAGACACTTCAAGCACTGACAAGTATAATAAAGAAGGAAGCAGGCCATGCACAACCTGGATGTAACTCAAGAATCACTTGACTGAAGCTGAGTACCAGCAGCTTCCTTGTACCCTTGAGCTATATAAAGTCTCACAATGTAATAACATGGATATATCGAACAGGGTCACTTTTTCTACTAAATATCATTGAAGAAGAAGAATCGATTTAAAGAAGAATATTTGGTTTAATGTGTGTGTATATTTGGACCAAGATATATATGTATATGCATGTTTATAAACCAACTTGGCGTATGTACAGTAGGTAAGGAAGCAAATACTGCTAAGGGCTCGTTCACATCTTTGCCCGGTCTCCGTTCATACAGGTTTCTGTTTCCTGCACAAAACAGTGTAAGTGACGGAAAGCTGCAGGACTCTTTCAAACCCATTCGTTTGAATGGGTTTGAAAGATGGCCGGCCGTGAGCGGCAGTGAGCATTTTATGCTCTCTGCGGCGAAACAGTTTTTTTTTTAAACCGGACACAGAGTCGGACATGCAGTACTCTTTGTCCGATTTTAAAAAAGCGGTTTCGCGGCGGAGAGCATAAAACGCTCACCTGCACTCACGGCTGGACCCCGTCTGACATGCGGTCTGACGTGAACACAGCGTCAGATGTAGGAATGTCAAATCATGATGGCATTATCCGTATGTGTGATCCTTTTATGTGGATTCTCCATTTTGCAGAAAATCAACCAGGGGGAAATCCCTTTCTTGACTCTGAGATTTGGTTATATAAATGCTATTTTGGCCTCCAGGGTAAATGATGACTAAAAATACGCACAATATACAGTTTATTCAGTATACATGGCGTTGCATTGTTGCATAATGACTGCAGGTCAAAATGATCATAACATTTCATTGCAACTTAATTACCAGACATGGGCAAACTTCACAAGATTGATTTCTGCAAATATTCATGAGGTTCACCCGTCCGCTTCATTTTTGTCCAACTTGTTTGGTATGAACCGGAAGTTCAAACCCCAGGGTAAAATAAGTTCAGACCCCAAAGTACATGGTTGAACTTAGCATTCTAGTTTCAATCCTTGGGGAACCTGAAAAACGGAAACCCTAACCACTTAAAAAGCAGTTATAAGTGGAAAACTTCGGACCCTATAGACTTTGATGGGGTCTTCCAAGTTACCGCCCGATTTCTGCCGGAAATGCAGAGAGAAAAGTCCTCTTTGTAGGGTTTTTCTCTCCTCTGATTTTAAGTGGAATGGGAGACGGAATCTCATACTGAGACTCTAACGCTAGTGTGAACCTAGCGTGAATTACCCAAACAACACCATGTCATGACATTCAAAATAAAGGTTTGCTGTCCCTAAAATGGACAGTGCTAATATCCCATACAGAAAAAAAAAAGAAGTAGATTTTTACTGTATAAATCCCCCTTATTTAATAGGCACAACTTTAATTATAGGATTACTCAGACCAAAGCCTCACTCCTTAAATTCTTTGGCTGAATAATCCACTTAAAAGACTCAAACCTCAATATGATGAAGAAACAATCTCTGCATCATTTTCACTCTGCTTTTTATCTATGTCATTTTTATGAGATTTGTAATTCCCATTTTTTTTAAATATATTACCTCCTCAAAATGGTATTTATACTTTAAAATTACCTTTGAAGCTTATATCTCGCAGCCATTCAGAAAAGTGGTGTTCACAGAAGAGATCTTTGACAGTTTAAGTCTAAGACTACATGGCCACTTTGACAATGAGGCATCACAAGAGCAAAGATTGTGCTGTAACCTTTATCATAGGCAATGAAAATTAAAGTGACCAACGTTCTGTGGCATTAGCTGTGATGAAGGCAATGCTAACCTACGATCACTGGCCACATCATGGGGCCAATGCAAGGCATAACAAGTTGAAAATTTTGTTGAGGCGCATTTGATTTTGCTCAAAAATTTTGACTTCCTCATCACTTTTCAAAAAAGTGGGTGGAATAGGGCAAGATTCTAGGCAGACCCATCAGATTTGCTAAAACTTATCCCAAGAGTGTGTCACACCAGAAATCTATGCCAGCCCCTGACTGGCAGAGATTTAATTTTGGACATGTGACAATCCTGTGGTTTGCCAAAATTATTAAGAGGTCGGAGCTTCAACTTTTGTGACTCTTGCACCGTTACGCAAATGGATTAAGACTGGCACAAAAAGCACCAGCACCCATCAGACTCAAAGTGTTTTCCTGCCAAAAACACTGTGTATCCCAAACCTTTAGGGGTAGTAAATCAACATTTAATGGTAGATCTGAAAAACTGACTACAGGTGTTTCCATGTTCACCCTTAAAAGGTGGATGCAGTGTTAAGTTGATGACACCTGTCCCTATTCCTGGCCACATCTTATCTCCTCTCTTCACTGTGGTTGACATATAATGGAGTCTTCTGTCAACTCTTCAAAGTGCATTTAGGTGCAGAACCCTGATAAAGTCTAGAACAGTGCCTTGATAAGTGCCTCTGTCATCCCTACATGTAAATCCAGAGATAACATTGTGCAGCTTAGTCTTCAAAGTACACAGCTGGCCTAAACTGTACATCACCCAAGCTCGCTCACTATCTTTTTACTGAAACCAAGAAGTGGAGGGCTGGTAAAACCATTACCGTGCAATCACAGAATCGAGTTTCACCTGTAAAACTCAGTCTACATGTTAGCCAGATTTACCCACCATGAGCATCATGTCGGGAAAGGGAGTCCTAGCATTGAAGTTATATATGCGCCTAGGAGTTTTTATCTCCCAGGGACATACTGTATCATACTGATTATAGTACAGTGACAGGATCTCACCGGGAGGCAGGGACTCCTAGCAATATAGATAATTGTATTGCTAAGAGATCCTCTTCCAGCCTCTGGATCTAATGTCACAAAAACTGGTCATCCCCAGCCAAGACAAAAGATAAAGCAGGACACCTCTTTATAATCAGTACACAGTAGAGATTACCCAACACATTCAAATTCGACCAAACCCTTAAATTTTAGACTGATTCATATATTGTAGATGTATGGGTAGATGCTTACTCATCATATGAAACTCATCTGTTGAAGGAAAGAAGGATGAGGTAAAGTATATTAAATTTCAATGCCTAATATTTCGGCTCTCAGGAGAGATATATTGTAATTTACCATCAGAAGTATCTGTCAATATTTTATATAGAGAGAACTCTTGACTAGTGTTGAGCCGATCTTGAGATTTCAAGATCGATTTTAAAATCCGATTTCCGATCATTTTCCAGCTGATCTCGATCCTGATCGCGATCGTGAAATTTGCTCGATCGCAGATCGGAATCCGATCTTTTCCGAACCCGATCCTCAACCCTAGTCAATGCTTCTCTATGGGAAAAGTCACTTTTAGGGTTGAGCCAATCTTGAGATAACCTCCGATCTCGATCCCGCTGGAAAAGATCGGGTCGGAATTCCGATCGCGATCGTGAAATTTACTCGATCGCCGATCGAAATCCGATCTTTTCCAATCCCGATCGCACAACCCTACTCTTGACCCATTGAAAGGGACCTTTAGCTCTAAAATGTGTATTGCCTTCCAATAGTAAGAAGATCCTTGTGCTGCTCCTCACAACTTTATGAATCACATTTAATTTGGTCAGTCTGTCATGGATGATAAATGTTGTGTTTACCAGCTATGTTAGAAATGTACAAAAAAATAGTGTAAACCACCTGAGGCACATTAAACTGAAGCTTCTAGACAGACTACCCACTCGGGAAAGTTAGGGGACCTTTTTTTGCAAGCTCCTGCATAATAACTTTGACATCTGTCAGCCATCGGATTGTTGGGATGAAGAGTAGACACTTCAAGAGGCTTGAGATGACAGCTGTGGATGAAAAGAAGCTCCAGTATACTCCTGCTTAATTCTTAACTTGATGCTTATTACTGAGATAAACCAGGTAAGTGTTAGCATTGAAAAAAACAAACTGCACCTTGTAAGGAGTTATAACTCTCCTTTAATGGACATTCATTAAATCATTGTGGGGCATTTACTAAGCAGAAAGCTCCAGAATCCTGGTGTAATATGCACCAAAAACTGCCTTGAACCACATTTCTCAAGTGTTTCAAAAAGGTGTCCATCTGGCTTAGATCCATCAGAAGTTATGTGATAAAGTTCTGCAAGCCCAACTTCTTTGTTTGCCAATTTCATCTGGTGATGAACATCAACAAACCCCTTTGTACTTAATGGGTCCTTTGGGATCCATTTGTGTATATCATTATTTTTGTCATGAAACAGACCATTTTTCCATTCTTTTGGTCCTTCTCAGAAGAATGATCTTCTCAGCACACATTTGATAGTAGTGAAAAAAGAGCCACATTCAAAGATAGGTGATAATGTCTGAAAGTATAACATTTAGATATGAACAAAGTCTACCTATTTCAGTTTTTATAAGCAGTAGTCATTATGTAGTCATATGACTAGGAGACCCTCTATTGTGTCTTTATGGTATTTGATATTATCATCATCCTGTCTGCAAAACCTCTCGAAGGGTATGTCCACACTGCATAGAAATTCAGATGAAAAAATGATCCATAAATGAGCATCAATATTTGCCCTATTTATATGCCCTATTTATATCCTGTGGCTTTCTCCCTGGCCAATGAAAGAGGTGAAAGCCGTGTCAATTTACACCGTGGAATTAAAATCCATACCACAGGTTAATTTTCCCTACAGGTTTACTTAATTTAGGATGGATGAGATTTCTTAAATTGCATATTACACTAAATGTTACTATAAAAATCAGTCTAGTACCAAACAATTACTAGAAGATAGTGAGGAGAGGAAGTAGGGGGATGAAGCTGCAGATTGTCACTCAGTGTTTATACATGATATATCTCATTGAAACACTTAATGAGAATTTGCAGCCTCATCTCATTGACAGATCACATATCAATGCTCTTATATCACACTAGAAATTTGCCCAAACCCGAATAGAGTGATATACAGAAAACTATGCAGACAATACTTAATGTTTTTGGCTGCACTATATCTACATCTGCCTAGAGCAAAGTGTCATGTTTCAGTAAGGCTATGAGATTACTGTCATTGGTGCAGAAGAGTAGATGTCAACATCTGTGAACCACATATAGTATTGTATAATAGTTCAGATTATATAACATATGGAACATTCTGTAGATATAAATATATGGAATTAGATACAAATATAAAAAGTTGTTTTATGTCATTGCTTTAAGTCTGACCTGTAAAAACCTTGAAGGCCACTTGTACTGTGGGAATATTTCATGAGATTGATAAAGCATAGCGGTGTTAATCCACTAATATTCCTTTAAACAATCAAAGACATATCTCAAGTAGTGAAGCAGAACTGCGTGACTGTGCTAAAGCTTTCCCCCCGTCATATTTCCTATATGAGCTTTAAAACTTCATTACAGGCTGTGATGTTCTTTGCACGGATTTCAGCGCCCTCAGATATGTCAGGTGTCCTTATATTTCCATCACACAGTCTATATGACAGAATTCTATAATCCTCTTTTATACCGGAGGTCTAATTAATAGAATGAAGAAAAAACATTCAGCGCCTGTCTGGTCATTGTGCATTAGGATTTTCCTCTCGTTTTTTTTAATCCTGATTAAAGACAAGGGGGAAAGATTTTAAATGGGTTTCATTTGCAAGACACAAAATGAATACTGATACTCTGCCTTTGTATAGTAAGATGTGCAGGGCAAACAAAATGCTGTATTTGAGTAATCTGAATCATTGAGTTTGTTGACCACATACTAAATGGGATTGAACCTTTAGGCAAATCCATTTTTCTAGAAGTTTCGCTAAATGATCGTAGGGTATCCAGCTATTGGGACCCCTAGCACTGAACTGTAATGTGTAGGGGAATCTGATGGCGAGTGTTTGATTCTCAGGCAGTACCATGTCAGGACAAATGGAGTGTGGCAAGGTACCAAATGACATCACTAGATGTTCCATATAATGTATAGACACGTTATCATTATGAGGGTTCATTAAAGAGGTATCCTCGTCTCAGTCTTTCATGGCTGTGATGAAAATACCTGGTTTCTTTCCACCCGAGGTGGAAACATAGTAGTTCGGCACTGCTTCTATATATCCCATATAGGTAAATAGGATTCACGTAATCATTGTAGCTTTCTGTGTACTGTTTTTCAATGGCAGTTATGGCAACTGTTGAATTTGGCTATTATGGCCCCATATTCCCATCTCATCCATCGCTGGCTGAGATGCGAATACCCCTTGAAGGGCGACAACATATGAAATATCTACATTTATGACTAACATTGTGGATGTTATGATTCTGTATATTTATATTTATTATACTTATTCTGGCCTCCATTAATGACCATGGAAGACCATTGATGACCATCAATTACATGGGAGAGACAATATAAAATTGGCAAAATATATGTGTATTTTATACAATATTTTCAGTAGTGATCATTTCGATGTTTGACAATATAACTTTATGTCCATCATTAACATTGTTCTGCAGTTTACATATATAATTTCTCTATGTGAAATGTTGAGAAACTTTACAAATACATTTCATTACTTTTCTTCAGACTTCAGAGCTGAAATCACCCAGCATTCCTTAAGTTAATGTCTCTAAAGAGTTTGTACCGTTAACTTGCCAAATTGGACGATAGCTAGGGGCATACTAGTGTGACCCCAAAAATCAAAGGTCATAAGTCCCTTATGAACCATATAGCCACATATATATATATATATATATATATATATATATATATATATATATATATATATATATATATATCAATAGATACACTTAATAAATACATTTTCTTGCTGGTTCTGTATCTATAGAGTATTCTAACTGGCAAGTTACTATCCTAATACCCAAATTGTCAGTCCATCCCTGGCACCAGCAGTGTCACTTATACCTATTTTTAGCATCAGTCGAAAATCGTTCTTAACTTGTCACCATGTCTGACATGTCTGTTTTAGTTTACTTGTATATTCCATATTATTATTATTATTAGTTCAGAAAAGCTATTCTTTGAACATTGTATTGTGCTGTTCCTCTGTTATACCTCCCAAAATATTGGGATATATTGACAAGTGGTTGGTATCATTGCCCTTATTAAAGGGGTGTGCCCCTTCGCAATCTGTCAGCACTGGATAGTATAATATTGTATAGGGAAGCCCCTGCCCCCAATTGGTATCTTAAAAGAGGAATAGGGGAATGCCACATAACAGAGATAAAAGATGTCCCATATTTGTTATTTCCTAAAGCCTTACCAGTATCTACTAACACCCTTCTTAAAAGCAAGACTGAACCATAGAAACCCATCGCTACTATACATATGTAGACTATATGAAAGTACTACAGCTACTATTATTTATGATGATGATAATCCCTACTTTATTTTCTTCCTTTTTATGTCACCAGCCTTTACATTCCAATATGTGTTTTCAAATTCAGGGGAGATTTTTAGTCATAGGGAAACAAGGTCTAATATAAGGATCAATTTACCTAATAAAAGAAACCCAAAGTACTATAATCTCTTTTATGGGAGCCCTGTACTGCTACATGAGTTTATGGGACGCAGCATTCAATGTTATATAGCCAGCCATGTGCGCACACACACAAAAAAAGAACGGCATCCTAACGTATGCCAAAGCCATTGTTACAATAATAAAATCTAATGAAATTAAACTTAACAAAATTACCCTTCCTGACTTGATCTGGATAAAACATTCACCACAGTACAACACTGTCATCAAGTTAAAGAGACGTGATTGTAATTTATGGCCTCCAATTCATCTGCTGAAGCTGAAACAATGCATCTGGAAGAAATAAAACCCTGCGCTTAATTACAGGGAGCAGAGCACCCATGATTGCAAGTTAGCAAGCCGAATCTTAAGGATCCACACTGGCACAAGGCAGAGGATGGGTGGTGCTTAAGAGTAGACTTTGTCAGAAGCATTACATTCTAATCCTCAAGATTTATATGCTGAGAAGCTTTTTCAAGTCGAATTTAAAAGCTGTTTTGCTGCCACCGCTGCAAGCAAATGGCAAAAGTGTTTATCATTCGTCAGCCAGACAATGAAGTCAGATGAATATAGTATGTCATATACAACCACAGCATCAGCTGACTTGTAACACTATGAAAATCTACACTGCATATCCACTCTAGGGTTGATCCTATACTTGGACCTAAGTCTAATCACTATTAATGTCATGCTGTGAAACATATCTACATGTGTATAGTATACAGAATTATAGAGTTACTGCATCTTTCTGCAATTGGTATAAAATATTGTGATAACTGGACTGTGCCTTCTTGTGCTGCAAATAATCCACAAACAGTATCAGCTCTTTTTTGTGCCAGAGTCTAGTACATTTTAAGCCAGAAGGGGGATGGATTGGGACTGGCATAGGAAACACCAATCTCAATAAATTCCCCACTCTGTGTCTAGACATAGATGGATGGCAACTATACTATAAATAGACAGCTATTACAAAGTCTGCGCCTGTACTCCTTGTGTAACGCTGTAAACCAAAATGATGCGGTAAGTTTTAAGATCTATGGAAAACCACAAAAAGTGAATAAACTGTATTAAATAACAAACTCAGATCTCTTGTTTGGATACGCTCAGTTCTGCTACATCTGGGTGTAAACATAATCTGATAATTCTCTAAATATTTCAGCCTGAGTAATGGCTCATACACAAGTGGTGAAGGTTTTGGAGGAATGTCGGCTCACATAGCTTTCATTGTACATAACCTTAGCTCTGTTTGCTATTGGTTTGCACCTACTTGGAGAACAATAGGCTGTTCTCAAAAAAGATTGTCAAGTGACCGATTGTACAAAACTCTATAGAAAGATGCAACACCCTTTCATGTCACAAAGGCAATGAATATGAAAGTCAATGGGAATTTCTTTAATGTAGGACTTAAAGATAAGATGTAATGTGTTAACATAAATTATGGTGGACCTTCTTTATGTAAACTGTATGGCTTCATACACATAACCAAGTGCTATCTTCTGTTGTTCTGTTGGTCATGTGCATGAAGCGCAATAGTATACTGTGCATTATATAATAGTAACACGCAGTGGCATAACTAGGATGGCGGGACCCCGTGGTGAAATTTTGACATGGGGCTTCCCCCCCACCGATGCTGAAAACCCCGACCGAGCCCCTCTCCCCCCTGAATACCTGCGCACTCTATTATGCACCATAGTGGCCCTTGCACACAGTATTATGTTCCATATTGGCCCCTGCACACAGTATTATGCTCCACTGAGAACACCCATGAACAATTATTATACTCTTTTCAGACTCCAGAGTATAATAATCAGAGGCCAAGATGGGATACCAACATAAAAAATACTGTTACTGACCTATCGATGGCTCAGCTGTACTCCTGGTGTCGGCCATCTTCAATGACGTCCGGGACGTTACATGACCCAGGACGCAGGCCCCGGTCATGTGACATCAGGGACGTCACAAAAGTAGGCCCGAAGCCCTGAGAGATAATAAATGTCCCAGGCCCTGTGGCAGCCACTACCGCTGCTACCCCGGTAGTTACGACCCTGGTAAGACACTGATACTATACTATCTGCTCTGTCTCTGTAAGTAGGGGGTACTTATAGCTTTATAAATGATATTGTATTACATGGTGTTAGTTCTTTCATGTTTGCTTATAAAGAGTTTGCACTTCATATACAGTATTGTATAGGGCTAGGTTCACATCTGTGCTTATACAATTATTTCCATTTAACTTCTCCATTATAGGATGAGAAGGACAGAAGTAATAGAGGTTTCTGGGCCTGTCATTTCATGGACACCCCTCATGCATAATGGACTTCATTGGCTATAATAAGGTTTATCGGATTTCTATCATGGTGTAATTTTACTGGAAAACATGGTGAAGAAACTGCAAATGTGATAATGGTAGGATTAAAGAAAGTTTTTTTTGTTTTTTTTTAATACGCCCACTGACTATTTGATGTACATTACTGACTCTCCCCCAAAGGCAGATACCAGTAAAGATAAGTGTTGAGCAGTTTTGTTATGATAAGCCTCTGCTAGAAGAGTATGAAATGGCTTTCTCCCCTCTCCCTGTTCAAGACACATGCACAGTATGGCCGAATGTGCCATTCTATGGGGGATTGGCTGAGATAATTATTTTAACAATGAGTTACATCAGAGGCCCATATAGCTTTAGCCATGTTTTGAGTGATTTCTTCATGTCTCTGGGAGCTCCTGGTATCTCTTGCATTTGTTTAGATTGTTCAGCTTCCTGCTATGTAACTTCCTCATTAACCCCTCTAACATTACTTTCCCCCTTTCCTCATTCCCTCCCTCCTCTCTCTCTCTCTCTCTCTCTCTCTCTCTCTCTCTCCCTCTCTCCCATACACCCCCACCCTGTCTTTCTAGCTATCCCATCCACTAATAGCCCTTCCCTACCTACTCAGCCCAGCCTCTGACCCCATTATATAGTTACCTTCCAGGCTTCTTCCTGTGGGATGGTCCCTCCTTTTTTACTGATTCCTCAGGCGCATGCTTTTCTTGAAGTACTGTTTTGTTGTTTGCAGTGATGATCCGCCTCTACTGTGTATACATGGGAGCAGTAGAGTAGACAGGGCCGGCGTCAGCGCACGGCATAGTCGGGCAAGTGCCGGGGCCCACAGAGCCTCTGGGGGCCCCCCGGCACTTGCCTGTCACGATTTCAGCTCATCGGCGTCCGTCCGCCGATGAGCTGGAATACATACGCGATTAAAGCAGGAGCTGTGAGTTCAGCTCCTACTTTAAAGCTCCGGCCCGGCTTGCGTGTGTAGGCGCGATGACGTCATCACGCCTACACACGCAAGCCGGGCTGCAGCTAAGCAGGAGCTGAACTCACAGCTCCTGCTTTAATCGCGTATGTGACTGGAGAGAGAAGCGTCGGGGGATCGATGGAAGGTGAGTGATGGAAGGTGAGTGTAAGTGTTTGTTTTGTATTAAATATAAAGGTGGAACATAATGAAGGGGACCCATGAAACTGGGGGGCAAATGAAGGGGAGGGGGGAACGGCATGACACTGGAGAACATGAAGGTGGTGGGGAGAGAACGGCATGAAACTGGGGACAAAGATGGAGGGGGCCCAATGAAACTGGGGGGCAAATGAAGGGGAGGGGGGAACAGCATGACACTGGGGCAGATGGGGGGTGGAACAGCATGACACTGGGGCAGATGGGGGGGTGGAACAGCATGACACTGGGGCAGAGACGGGGGACATGAAACTGTGGGCAGATGAAGGGGGAGAATGTGATGAAACTGGGGACAGAGATGGAGGGGGGACATGAAACTGGGAGCAAAGGAAGGGTGTATATGAAACTGGGGGAGAGATGGAGGGGGGCATATAATTTACGGGTGACTGTAGGAGGATTGTACTGTGTGGGAGCACATGATAAATGAATGAGAATGGGTGGAATCAACAAAAGTGGGTGGAGCCAAATTTGCCGCGGCGCGCAGAGCGCGCCACACATTTTACTCCTCTTTCTTCTCTTTAAAAATTGGGAGGTATGGCGTTGGTGACGCCACACTCCTGCATGACGTCATTTGCTTCATCTGCGACGCACAGTGTCTCGACTCCCCCCGCCTCCTTTACAAGGGGGCCCACTGAGGCTCTGTCGCCCAAGGGTCCATAAAAACCTGGAGCCGGCCCTGAGAGTAGAGGTGGATTATTGGCAGCAGTGCACAGAGCAGCACTTGGAAAACAGGGCGCACCTGCAGGAGGAGCTGTCCTGCAGGAAGAAGCCTGGAAGGTAAGTATGATGGGGTGGGTGAGGGGGAGTAGTAGTGACAATCCATTTCCAGAAATGGGGAAAATGGATCAGCTGAAAATGGACTGGATAAACAGAAAATGTCCCTGAGGCGGTCACATGACTGCTGCACAAATATGGGTATATATACATTTTGGATTGATTAATTAATTAATTTAGAAAGTTGGAAGTGGGAGGAGGTTTAGATTAGTGTAAGGATTTCCAGTTATCCCGGACAACCCCTTTAAACCCTACATTTTGCCTGTAATGGCAAAGGAAATGAGCAGAGGATGCCAACATCCAGCAGAAATAAGGTATTTGCCAAGGATCTAAGGAACCAGGGGTGAAGCAATCAGCTGATCGCCATGTTGCCCATAAGGATTGTCTGTGAGGAGACCACATGTTCTCCAAACTAAGCTGGGCAAAAGAAATGCCAGTTTTTCAATAATATGCAATTAGCCTTTTCTTCTTAGTTTACTCTGCAACATAGTGCATGAGTACTGTATATTCAGCTCCTATTCCCCAGCTTCTATACTGCCTGTACTGAAGTCTGACTATGACAGATCCCTGGCATCTTCTCAGTATGTAAACCATACACTAAGTATTGGTTGACCACTGCAAGGCGTTCTATCTCATTATGATTTTTATATAAAACAGGCAAAATTTTACAGCCTTAAATATATGTGTGATGTATAATTATACTATATATATATATATATATATATATATATATATATATATATATATATATATATATATATATATATATATATAGTGTTCCACAGTGAGATATAGGCAGTGGTTTTACTGCTTGTATTTAATGCAGCTGTTTCTAGCACAGACATTCCACGCGGAGCAAACAGGATGTGCATGAGCTCAGATCATTTCCTGTTGGTTGTATAAACTTTGTTTATTACATAAACTAATATTTAGCATTGTGATACTGTTATCAGTTTCAGCAGTTTATAATAATAATACACAGACAAGATTATGCTCTAGAAAATACTTGCACATTGCTGACAGTTGTGTGGTAATGACATTGGGGATTTACTAAAGTGATCTCTATAGGTCTAATGCACCATCTGAGATTTACTAATGCAATAATGTGTTGGCTATCTCATTTAATTCTACCCCCATATCCTATAGTATAACAAATGCCAAATTCATGCACAGATTAGAAAAATGTTGTACTCTGAGCCTTATCCAACCAACAGGATTATTTTGTTAAAAGGTTGACTTAAGAAGACATTGTTGTATATTTCCTATTGTACTGCATGCCCATAGTAAAGGGAAGTATTCTCTGTTCAAACCCTTTGTCCCCATTACTCAGATCAGACAGCAACCTATACAGAGTGGCTCTTGCTCTGGATGGCCGATCAGTCTATGACATACACATCGTTGGCCCTTTATTTCCCAATGTGTAAAACTGCATTTCACTTGCAATGGCTGCTGCAGAGAAAATGTATCACTGGCTGCTTGTTAAAATTCAAAACCTTGGGGCCACACGGTGGCTCAGTGGCTAGCACTGTAGCCCTGCAGTGCTGAAGTCCTGGTGTTCAAATCCCGCCAAGGGCAAAAAACCATCTGCTAAGAGTTTGTATGTTTGTATGGATTTCCATACCATGTTCCAAAAACATACTGATAGGGAAAAAAATGTACATTGTGAGGTCCCTACATTAAAAAAAAATCCAAAACCTTGTTTCCCCCAAATCTATTAGGGTAAGTTCATGCAGAGTTTTTTGTATCGGAACCTGAGGCGGAGACCGCCTCAGGTTCCGATCCAAAAATCGGGTCGCCGTAACTGAAAGCTGGTGCGCTGCATCGGCATCCAGCCGCACACTCCGCTCCAGATTAGGCCCAATGAATGGGCCTAGTCTGGAGGGTGGAGTTTCTTCAGGCAAAACCGCGAAGCAATTCGGCCCGAAGAATGAGCATCTCGCTTCTGAGCAGCTCCCATTGATTTCAATGGGAGCCGTCCTTTTGGTCAGGGTTTTGAGGCGATTACGGTCTCAAAACCCTGACCAAAAAACTCAGTGTGAACTTATCCTTATTATCTAGAGCTGTGACATCACCTCCGTACACATTAGGTCTTGCTAAACTTAAAGAGTTATGACAACATTCATCTAATGTGCATGGTCACCTTAACTTACCTGGACTATGTTTTTTTGTTCTTGATATTATCTCAAGTGTTATTGCAGGAATATTGTATGAAAAATGAATGTACATGCAAGTCAATGTATTTCAATAGATTACAATTGTTATGCTACAAGAAGTGTGTGTGTGTGTGTGTGTGTGTGTGTGTGTGTGTCTAGGTTTTTGCAACTTACAACATTATCCAAATAAAATGAATGGGTAAGTTGGCATCATCACGCTACATTCCCACTTGCGCTTTCTTTTACGTTCCTCTGGTCTGTCACAGAACCACAAAAAAGGAAAATGGACAAAATCAGATTCCAACAATGACAGACACAAATGGCGCCTGAGTGATCTCATACGATAATAGAAAATGCTGTATGCTGGATTTATTAAATGCAACTTTTTAAAGTTGGAAAAATTGTTACAATCTCTCTCCAGTACAATCGTAAAGTAACATCTTAGGGTAGAAGTGTTAGACTTAAAAGTAAGCCAAATTTATCAAACATCATGAAATGTTGCAATCAAAAATCTGACTTCAGAAAAACTGACTTTAAGGCTAGGGCCCCATATAGCGAAGTGCAGCATAAAAAAATAAAGCTGAATAAAAATCCACAGCGGAAACACAGTTATAATTGACATGCTGTGATTTTCAAAAACGGAAGCGTTTTTTGAAAACGCATTTTTTCCGCTGTGGATTTTTTTTGCAATATGTGGATAGGATTAGCCAGAATCCCATCCACGTTAGAGGTACTGTAAAATGATGCGATTCACATTGTGGGGCTTCAGTCTAAAAATCCTCTCTTGATAAATCTCCTTGAATGTGCAGCCCCAGAACTGGCGGTTTTGCCTTGCAATCCTTCTATTAACATGCTCCTAAAGTATGTATTGTTATTCTAGCGACAGCTCTCTAGTACTTGCTTGTAAATGTGTGAAGGCACATTGAGAACATAGACAGAAGTGGCTGTAAGTCAGTGTTCTGGAGAACAGCTATATCCTCGTCTTAGATTTGGCACTCCACAAATCAAATCAGGCTTTTGATGTCAGTTCATTTATGTAGCAGGCTGGAAATGAGCTGTACTCCATTAAAGACATAATTCTTCAGAATACGACAGCTGGAGAGGTTACCAAAAAGCAGAAGCATTGAGCCGTGGAGCTGTTTATTTACCGATTTCAGTATTACTTTGCAATTGATAATGTGCGGTATAAACTGTTAACAAAATAGGACTTCTGTATTATGTGCTTATGTCTAATATGTGGCCATTTTATAGTCATTTGCTTTGCATTTACAATAGTGACAGCTCTAGGACAAGTGCTGTGGATTCCTTATGGAGAATCATATATTGTACTCCTGTTTAGCTGAACCTCTTATGATCGGCTGACTTGAACTTGCAGGACCGTAGACCTTTATGATGTTATATGTCCGGTTCATTGCCTGATATAGTAGGTACAAGGTCTATTAGGTTGGTTAATGTTTGCACAGCACCTTCTGCTGCTACTTCTTGGTTGCCCATTGCACTTTAGCGTACCAGGCCCAGAATGTGTGGCAGAAGGGAACATGTAATGGGTTCATTTATCACTGATCATATCTAGCTCAGCAGCATTTCACAGCTGTTCTGAATATGTCTGAACGCAATAACCGTTGTCTGAAAATCATAATAGAGATAAGATCTAAAACTCTGCTTAGGGCTGTAGTGATCTGCACATCAGTGAGACTGTAGCCTGACGCGAACCTAGAAACTTTACCATCTCATATGTTAACCTGAAAAAAGGGTCTGTAATAGCTGTGGATAGACGCTACCTCCCACTTTTAATAGTGTTTGTTTAGGGTGCATGCGTTACTTGTTCTGCCAGTAATGTACCGTGTCTAATTGCAGGGTTTACATTTCCAATTGTATTAATGATGGAATTACATATAATAGTAATTACTTACATGTGTTAAATACAATTTTGTACACCAGAAAGACAAATAAGTGTAACTTTCGCTCACCTTATCTTTACACATATATCACACACCGTATATACTCTATGAACAAAATGATATTTTAGTACGATAATGTATTTGAAGGTTTTTGACTTTTGACTTTTCTAGTTTTACTGTCAACCACTGGCAGTAAAATGCAGGAATTTTAGCATTGCTCATCTAAAGAATTCCTTTTGCTAAATAATCCGCTTAAGAACAGCATTTTATGTAACCAACGCCTTTACATCCCTGCTCAGAATAATGCTCTAAACTGTGCAGAACACAGTCCCTAATGCCAGCATTCCTCACATGCATGTAGCAGAAGAGGACAAGTCCTGTATATGCAGAACACATGAATTAGGTAGATGATCCATAACCACATGTTATACCTTGACTTATTTGCCTTCCAACACAGTGCTAGACTACAAAGATGAAGAGAAATGAAAATACTTGCAAAAACAACTTAAATCTTCTTTTTGAAAACGACGTCCACACCTGTTATTATTGTATGAACTATAATCTTCTGAGAATTGTAAGCATTAATTGTCAGAGTTCATATTATCAACTTAGTGGTTGGAAACCTTCACTTAAGTCAGAATTATTCTCGATTTTGCGTGCCATTCTGGGTCCTTTTAGGATCTCCATCGTCTTTTATGATTTTCTTTAAGACAAGATCAGAACCACTATACCTGATGACGCAAGTCTAGGGTTGAGCGATCGGGATTGGAAAGATCGGATCCCGATCGGCAATCGAGTAAATTTCACGATCGCGATTGGGTTCCGATCCCGCCTAAAAAAGATCGGGAACGGAATTCCGATCCCGATCGCTCAACTTACCTGCACAGAAGTGCTGCTGCTCCTCGTTCTTCTCGCTCCTCTTCTTTTTCCTCCACATGCCTTCAGAGCACCGTGTGTGCCCCTACCTCCCTAGGCTAGTGTTAGAGATGATGGGAATAGGCGGGGCTTGTTGTGGCTTAAGAGAGTGTGGGCGGGTACTGGGAGGGGAGACGTGAGTGATGCACTCACATCTCCCCGCCCACCCTCTCCTAAGCAACAACAAGCCCCGCCTACTCCCATCATCTCTAACACTAGGCTAGGGAGGTGGGGGCATGCACGGCGCTCTGAAGGCATGTCAATGAGAGAGGACCGAACCGAGATGACCGGACTGAGAAGAACAGGGAGCGGCAACGGCAGAGGATCGTTTTAAAAATCCGATCTTCAATAATTAAAAAAAATCCCATTGACTTGCATTGGGATCGGAGTTGGGATTGGGATTGGGTTCGAATGCAAAATGATCAGAAATCGGATTTTAAAAATGATCCTGAAATTTCAAGATCGGCTCAACCCTACGTAAGTCAAGTTTTTATCTAAGCATAGTTTGCATCTATGCAGTGTCTAACAGGTGTGGGTAATCCAGTGCAAAATAAAGAATGTGTGACCCTTCCAGTCTGTGACCCTTGGCAGACTAATGTAAGGCCTCAATACACTTTATAGCAAAGAAATCAATTGAACCCAGGACTGGCAGATTATTTCATGTCTATAGGAGCCACCCAACTCCCTCTTGAGAAAAGATGTTGAGGAAAAGAAATATCTGACATGTTGTATTCCCATTCCTTTTTTACTTCAGACGATAAGCCACTACCAGAGGTGTCAGGCAGCAGCTTCCATTCAGAACACATGCATAATCTGACAAGCCAAGCATGCATGCGTTTAGGGGAAATTGTGAGGAACAGATCTATTGAAGGCATATGGGCACCTATGTTGGATTGATCCTCAGTCCACATCATTTGGTAATGTCTACCACATATACTACTGTGTTTCCCCAAAAATAAGACAGGGTCTTATATTAATTTTTGCTCCTAAGGACACACTAGGTCTTATTTTCAGGGGATGTCTTATTTTTCATGAACAATAATTCACATTTATTGTTGAACAAAAATATTGGCACCTGTTGCTGCCGCTGCACTGTCTGTATTGTCCCTGATGCTCTGGGATGAGCTAGGAGAAGCCCCTGCTGCCACCATTGTCAGTACTGATACAGTAGGGACAGCGGTGGCGGCAATGGCCTCTCCCAGCTCATCCCAGAGCAGCAGTGATAATAGAGACAGTGCAGTGGCAGCAGCAGGTACCGATATAGTAGGGACAGCGGTGGTGACAGGGGCCTCTCCCAGCTCATCCCAGAGCAGCAGGGACAATGGATGCAGTGCAGTGGCGGTAGTAGGCTCTCCTGTGCATACACAGAACATCATATGCGGCAGAGGTGGGCCTCTTCCAGCTGACCTGTGCACAACGGTCCCTGGAGGCAGCATTGGCTGCAATGCTCTCCTTTACATCTGCTTTGTGCAGCAAACACAACGTAAGAACTTTTTTTTATTTTATCAGATAACATTAATGTTTAGTGGCGGGGAAGGGGGAGGAGTCAGAGTGTAACAGCTGTAGCAATGACTACCACTAGGTTTTATTTTCATGGGAGGTGTTGTATTTCTAAGCTTGTTAAAAATTACACTAGGTCTTATATTTGGGGGATGGCTTACTTTTAGGGTAACAGGGTAATAGGAAACAGGGTTTAGGAAACAGGGTAATAAGTGTCACTTTGGCGAAGGGGGTAACTACAAGGGTAGCAGCGGTAGCGGCTGCCATAGGGCCCAGGACATTAGGGGACCTGGCGGCAGCTGCTACCGTTGTAGATTTTTCAGACCCCCGAGTATAATGATCGGAAGGGTTAGGGGAGATGAGGGTACATAAAAAAACACTGTTACTTATCTCCCCTGGCTCTGGAAGGCTTCAGGCGTCACGTGGGCCAGGTCTTGCATCCTTATACGTCGCATGGGCTTGGTCGGTCGGGGTCTTGAGGGGGGGTCCATGTAAATAGTTTGCCACGAGGCCCCGCCATTCCTAGTTACACCACTGCACTTTGGTACTTGAGAAAGTAGCATGTCAGTAATATACTATACTTGTGTCTCTTAAAGGGACTGTTTTCCTACCTTAGGCTAAGGCCCCACGGGCTGTAAATGCAGTGATAAAGCGTTGCGGGAAGAACCGCTGCATGATCACATCGCGGTTCTTTCCGCAGCACTTTGAAGAGAAAGTTCAAGGAGTTTTCCTCAGTGGATTTTCTCTTAACATTATATCTACGAGAAAGCTGCCAGCGTTTCCGTAGATATAAATGACATGCTGCGATTTGCAAAGCCGCAGCGGCTTTACAAATCGCAGCGTGTCCGCGCTGCGATTTCTTCCACAAAGTGGGGATGGGATTCGCATGAATCCCATCCACTTTGCCTGCAATGTACAATGCTGCAATTTTTCCTGCAGCGTCTCCGCAGTGGGCAAATCGCGGCGTTTACGTCCCGATTTTTGTACATATTTTGTTTTTGTTGCTCATTGCTCACTTAACTCTTCAGCCCAGCACAATACCAGCATATACTCAACCACATTATCATAGATGTGAATCTGACATGTAGAGAGGGCAGCTACATAAAAATTCTTTTAGTGCTAAAACTTTGGCTGAACTAGACTATACTTTACAAGCAAATTTTGTTCTAGGAACATATGTACATTCAATAAGAAAAACATCCTTGTAACTTCGTAGCTATTCCAACTCCTAGTTCATGAGAGGAGTCATATTTTTGTCTACCAAACACGCCAGGGCCTGACTCATCCCATCTAAGCACAATTATGTATACAACTGCAAATCTCATCTTCTGTGGTTGGAAACGATTGTGTCCATAGGTGTTACATTTTTAATATTTTTTTTATATAAATCATTTAATTTAATTCTAGCAAAACCTAGTATTACGTGGCAGCATATTGTAGTGTTTAGGTTCCGCGTTGACCTTTCATCATGACCACATATGACTAACTAAACAAAGCCCTGGCAAGGCATGCCAAGCACACATAGCAAACATAGATTTCCTGTGCATCCTGCAGGAAGGATCCTCCCAGCTCAACAAGACAAATAATAGAAAAGAGAGACAATACAGATACAAATGCAAATGAGTTTATTGTGACTAGACCAAACCTTGCCACTGGTGGATACGAGGGATAGTATACAATATTTAGAATGGCTTTTTTGTTCATTTTAAAATCAACAAGTGTGATTACTCCCCTAACCAATGACTAGATATAGTTTATTGCTGCAAAGCAAAATCACTGTAACACACAAGGTATTATTCATAAAGGTCTGTGAATTAGGTGGGCGCCATTTTTCATCTTAAATATCCATTAAATGATATGTCCTGCCCACTCACTTTCTATTACTATAACACTACCTATGCCCACTTCATTTACAGAGACACACAAAGATAGTACTTTCTGTATCTACATTATTTAAAGGGGGATGCTATATAGAAGATGGAATAGAAGACATTGATTACTAGTAATATTATTATCTGTGCCTATTTCACATATAGGGAGAGAAAGAAAAAAGTTTACATAGTTTCAAGGAAGCGATAGGTAGACTACTTAATTTATAGGTGGAAACCAGGAAGTATTATATGTGCAAGGTGACCACCATATTTCATTGGTATTGACATTTCCTGCCCCAGTGGACATTGGGCCTGATTTATGAAGAGATACACACTTTCTCATATATGAGGCGTTACCTAGGCCGGGTAATGCATCTGCACTGAAATCTACACCAGGTCACAGTTAGCATAGATTTCTGGCCTCATCTAAGGCAATTTTCTGACATAAATGATGATAAATTTGTCAGAGACTAATGGCCCAACCTCCAGCATGGCCTCGCCACAACCCCATTTCAGCAGAAAGTAGCATAAAAACACCAGTTGCGTCAATTTCTGTTGCAACTGGCATGTAAAAAGTCACAAACCTGATAGTTTATGTCAGAAAAGCGGCATAGGAAATTAATAAATCTTCCCCATGGGGTCTAAGAAAGCCCAATTTCTACACATAGTTGTCAATCAAGTGCTTGAAACTTGTACCTATTTCTTCTAATCTTTCCACACACGTTCATGCTCAACTTGGCGTTCTAAACTAGGGGATAGGATTAAGACACTTTGGGTTACAGTTTATCTCCCTAAGTACAAAAGGATTCAACATGCTTAAATCCAACTGCCCAATCATCTTTTACCCCATGACATCTCCTCTGAGATTTCAGAGGCCCCCCATACACATACACATTACATGGTTGGATAGTCCAGCAGAAATCGGTTGGTATGGCCAACATTATTTTAATATGTGTTAGGGAGCGTTCACACTACCGTCGGTGTCCGACATGTAGTGTCCGCTCAAAATCTGTCACGGACACTAGGAGCGGACACTAGATGTGTCCGTGACACCTGTCATTCACTTTAATGGGCATCGGGTGCATTCTTTTGCACTCCGTGCCCGTCCTTCCCTGTCCGCAAGAGAAGATGTCCGACTTCTCAAGCGGACAGAAAAACCCTGCATGCAGGGTTCCTCTGTCCGCTTGAGAAGTCGGACATCTTCTCTTGCGGACAGGGAAGGACGGGCACGGAGTGCAAAAGAACGCACCCGATGCCCATTAAAGTGAATGACAGGTGTCACGGACACATCTAGTGTCCGCTCCTAGTGTCCGTGACAGATTTTGAGCGGACACTAGGAGCGGACACTACATGTCGGACACCGACGGTAGTGTGAACGCCCCCTTAGAATCCGTGTTTTTGTAGAAAATAAAAAGATATGCTCATAAGAGAACACTGTCCAAATGCATGGGGGACACATTTCACTTGAAGTTTTATTAAAATATCATTTTTAGATTGTTAGGTTATGAAACGTTGCAGATGTTTTTTCAGTAACATTGACCCAATCAACTTTCCACGGATGTGAAAAGTATGTAGGTCACATTGAATTTATACACACAGAATATGGTCCCATTCTCAGAGATGTTCCAATAACTCATTGATTGGGCCTTATTTGGAGCTTTCCATACACACACACACACACACACACACACACACACACTCACACATACATACACACTTGCACATACACACACATACACACACACATAGATACATGCACACACTCCACATACACACACACACACACACGCGCACATGCACACACACATACACACATGCTCATACACACACACGCACATGCACACACACATATATACACGCACACACACATATACACGTACACACACACAAACACATACACACACATATTCACGCACACCCAGGAAAACACACACACGCACACACACAAATTTTGTCTGGATGTGAACTTATATAGAAAACCAAAATCCAGCAATTCTTCATACCGAACTTCTCTGTTTTACATACCAAACACATGGTAACACTAATTCAGAGAAACCACAATAAAAAGAGGTCAGTTACGGCACATGTGAGAATAAATGCACAATGACATGGATTGGCCTTGTATGTGCATATATATAGGGACAGAAAAGAATGAATAAGACAAGAAACCCAAAAACGTGTTCTGATCTTAAAATAAGCTGCATAAGCAAAAGCGTTTACAAAGAGGAAACTGAGAATTATGGAGAATATGGTAATATTTTAGGAAAATATGGCTTATCTGAGGAGTTCACCACATTATTCTGATTCATTCCTTCATGCCAGTCCCAGTCTCTTTCTTATCATTAGCTATGGAGCTGATGGTGAGAAGCGGAGCATCCTATATGCTATAATACACTGGCTGAATTCTTCGCTGCCAGGACACTGCACGATTTACCCCCTTTGCCATTGCATTACCATCTTAATGGCATGGTTTGGCACAGAAACAGTTTTTCAGAATAAATCATATACACTGTAGTTTGTGTAAAGTAAAGCATTCTTAGGATTTTAGAATTCCTCCCGAAAATAGACAAAGAAGTATTTTCACAGATTAAGTAATAGGAATGAAGTGCTAGCGTCCACACAAGGATTTCTAAAGGGCATGTCATCTTTCTTCATTCCTCGCAGTGTCTCCAGGACAAACAAGCTGCAGGCAAAGCTTAAAGGAAGCCCTTTTGCGTGCAGTTTTATTCTGAATGTTTTCAAAAGGAACTTGAGCGAGACAGTGAAAATGCCCATTGACATCTATTTCTAGTTGCCTGTGACATCATACCCTACGTCTGTGTAATGGACGTTATTTCAGAAATGCACCAAGCAAACAATGAAATCTAAAGCTTTTATTTATAGGCTGCTCTTTTCATCTTGAAGATAAATGCTACTTTAACTAGCTGCCACACACTGTACTCACAGGCTCTCAATGCAGATGTATTGTGTCAGATGTAGCAGAGCTGAGATTGTAACACATATCTACATATCTATGAGTGTGTCTATCTGTTTGATGGCGCAGAAGTATTTATGTTAGTGTAGCAGTGCTGAGTTTGCTAGTTGCCATCACTCTTGATATCACATTGCTATCTGTGGTTTTACACAGGACTACAGATCAGTGCAAAATGATCTAAAATTGTAAAACATAAGTAACATTTTTATCACCTTTTCCTCTACTATTATACAGATCAACAATCAACAAAAAATTTTTTGCTTTTAAATTTTTGTTGGATTTGATTCTATTTTGACATTTTGGTTGAATCTATACTACGTTCCTTTACAGACATACCTTCTTTAATATGTGATATGAATCGACCCAAATCTTTCTTAGGTGTCCCCAATACTAAAAGTTAGAAACCAGATAATAAATGATTCTATATGATACTGTGCCTTATATAAACTTAGAAAATAGGAAATGTGT
The DNA here is from genome assembly GCF_031893055.1 of Leptodactylus fuscus. Lineage (NCBI taxonomy): Eukaryota > Metazoa > Chordata > Amphibia > Anura > Leptodactylidae > Leptodactylus > Leptodactylus fuscus. Next base: position 265,818,911 of record NC_134265.1, read on the forward strand.
CACCTTACAGCTAGTGACATGTCTCCGATTAACCCATTTTTTACCAAAGGGTATTTAGTGCGTTTTTCTGCAGCCCCTTCCAAGAGAATGGGTTACATAATGGCTAGGATTATTCTATTCACTGTATTTAAGAGGCTTCAGCTAAACCACATTTTTCTGGCCAGTCTTCCAGTCTACACAAAAAACAGATAATACAAATTCTGAAAGTTGAAATGAGGTTTACATAAATATACTCTACTACTGTATACAGGATTTGCTTCTAGAGATCTTTAAGCCTTTCTGCTGATAATGTTATTTGGGTTATTAGCGCATTCACAGTTAAAGTATTTTTGGAGTTGCCCGACATCCCAGTACTTATTGACCCCTTCTAAACTTCAATGCTCCAGAGCGTGTGATTATAGAAAGTGTTCCATCTATTTCCCTAGAGTGACCCATAGTGGCGGTAGAAGGGCACAGCATGACATTGGCATGAGGTTACGACACATCAACCTCCACAACTCAGCTTCTATGTTTGACCTATTTAATGGCTTGCGGTGAGAACTAGAATTCTAGAAGACATTTGTCAATGAGAAAAAGAATATAAACGATCTAATACAGATCGTCTATCATAAAAAAAAATTTTTTGCTGTCAGCTAATTATATGTTTTAATCCCAAATCATTGAACTAACATATCAAATATTATAAATGAATGTTGTACATTTGCGGTAATACTTGGTAATGGCTTATCTTAAAGTATAATGGAGTATAATTATACAATATCCTAATGGGTATATTAAGATTTACAAGATTATCATAAGGAAGAACTTGTTGAAGTAAACCTTATTATAACTGCAATCATTTCATTAAAATGCTTATAGGCAATGCATTTAGTTGGGGTAAATTTAACGTAAACTATTATACTTGCTAAAGACCAACCAACATATGATCTGATAGGAGATGAGACAGCTACTTATATTAAGTATCTAAACTAGGAAACAGTTCTATATCCCACACCAACAAAGTGACTACAGCCAAAATATTAAGTGGGGTACACCTTTTATTTCGCCAAATCAGGCCCTAATATAGATTATTGTCTTTATATAGTGTATAATACATACATAGCGTATATACTTTGTAATATGTTTTTCATTGGGAGGGGTGCTCTTAAAACTAGTGTTATGACATGAAAGCCTGCAGCTCCCTGTGTATCAGGTTCATGATGTCCCTTATCTTCTTACTATCCAGTACTATCTTAGCCATGGCCGAAATGACCCCTGCATTGATTTGCCCCAGGATTACACCATGCCAACTCATAAGGTCATCGCTATATGTAAGGGATACACCATGAAAACAAGACAGCCATATGTTCCCTGCTCAGTGACATGTGTACTAAGAGATTATTTGTCTGCTAATCCATCTCTTTTGATCAAGCCCTACCTTTAGCATCCTGCTGATTCATCTCTAACAAACAAATCTGCTTAGAACAGGCAGCGAGGCTTAGCGTCAGTGTAAAGCTGAATTATTAAAACAAACAAGACACTAAATTCAAAGTCCACCACAACAATACAATAATATCAAGTGAAGATCTCTTCTGCCAAGTTTACCATACAAGTCAAATACCTCCTCCAGTTACAAGTCATGTCATAAAGCGGCTGTGATTGTGCACTGGCAGCAATATCAAAGCTGTAATTTCCTGGGTCTGCTCTGCTAGAAACTTTTCAAAGGTTTTGGAACTTAGAGAGACCAATTAACTCCTTCAAGTGATCGCCAGACAGTCGTTCCTTCACTCACATCCCCAGCCCCTGGGCTTCACTTGAGAGAAGGGATGCTTGCTTATACGTTGTTGATTTATAATGCTGTTTAGTTATTTGTATTGTTTTAGAAAGAAAAACAAAATCAGCAAAATCTCATAAATATTTCTAGCAAAACACTGATTATTTATTAATTTAACCTGCTCAGTATATAAAACTGATTTGTAGTTAGGGTGAAGAAAAATATGTACATTAGTAGCATAAAATATAGCAGAGCAGGTAACTTTTACATGTGTTGTATTGTTATAATATAATGTATGTTATTGCAAAAGTTTACATGTACTTCTATGTAAAATCAGAATTATCACCTTATATGATATAATGGTGAGTTAAGTCAAATGAGAAGTTCCTGGCACTTACCTTTCTTTTAGATGCTTCTGACGTCACTGTAAATGTCCCTGGGTTGTCGGATGTACCCCCTAAATATGCTTCAAGTCGGAAGATAGACACAGCCACAGTTAGTTCACTTTTTCAGTCCCACTGAAACTTTACATATAGGGAAAAGCTGTAAAGTGACAGATATAAAGACTGCTGATATCCAATATCCTCACTGGTAAGAGGGTGCAGGAGGTCTTGGCATAGATGCTCTGCTGAAAAGTTGCTGCGCCTCTGCACTGTGTATTAGGTATCTGCTCTGTCTCACTCTAATACTGGAGTGCATTGGTACTGAATGTCAATAGCAGAGCACAGAGCCTTCCCTCCCCTGTGAATAAATCCCATGCACCTAACCCACCAACCAAGAGAGGAGGGTACAGATGCCTGAACCAATCGCCGCCCCTTCTCCCTGCTCACTTTCTGAATGGTATGAAGCCCAGCCCAACTTCACTATAAAAACAAAGACAGGGGCACAGACAGGCACCACAGACTAAGAATGACAAAAGGATGGAGTAAAGGAGAGTAGTAAAAAACAAGGGGGAGAGGGGGATGCCTGTGAGGCTTGCAAAGGGTTACCAGGACTAGAATGCACTTAGAAGACTTGTTTCAGAAAATAACTCAACTTGCCAAACAAATTCCAACAATTCCATCTAGTTGCTTTGCATACGGTTTCTGTAGAATCTTTTACTAGTCATGTTTCACGTTGTATTTTGTATATGCAGCAGAGCAGAATTTGTCATATGTAACACAGCTGTGTTTGTCGCTTGGTTCTCTGTTCATACAACGGTTGAAAAGGACATATGTCCATCAAGTTCAGGCAAGGGATAGGAATTGATATGGTTAAAAGGAGGAGGTATGGGAAAAATGATATCTGAGGTTTTCCATAGAACTGCATTACTTTGAACGTTATCATCATGCACAGAAAATGCAGCCTCCACTGCAATAAATGACAAATTCTGCATCTCCATATACTGTATTCAGCAGGAGTGAAAGTTGTCACTTATATATGTACTGCATGCCGTATAGGTGAACATGAAAATATAATGTAGGTAATTCAGGCAGCTTGTTTTTCAGGGCAGTGTAGTTGAGGATGGAACATAGGTTATATTGAAAAAGAAGCCACCGCAAGGACGGGAAAGGAAAAGAAAACAAAGTTGTTTTTTGAATAAATAGTCTTTGCCGTGGAGTTTCCAGACACCATACCAAATGCAAAGCGTTTCATAAACCTTCTGCCAAGCCAAATCTGTGGTCACTGTGCGTTTATTAAAATATGCAGGCATGTATAAAATGCCAAAAGAAAAAAGCTGAAAATATAGGTTTGATCCAGCGTCTTATCTGGGATCACTAGGAACGAGGCTGTGAAATACAAGGATATCTCATGATATACATCTGTTGACCACTCGCGACACGTTTTGCAATCGGTGTATACAGCTATTTTCATTTTAATAAGACACAAATTAGCAAGTTTATTTTTACAGTGTAATTTATTGACTGTAAATGGGGTGCAGGGGAGGGGGGTATTTAACCTACTGCCATTTTTATTTCGAATCATAAACATAAATTTTAAGCCATCCATAATAGATTGTTTAAGTTTGGCAAATCGGATTATATTATTATAAAAGGAGATCAAAGATATATTGCTATACTGTAAAGTCTTGCAGCTTCGACTTGCATGTGTTGGATAATGAGAAACAGCTCCCCTCCGCACCGGCTTCTTAACACTGATCAATCACAAGGAAGCAAACGTGGAGCGATTCAAATCAGATGTAAGCACTTACTGCCTAATGGAAATTGCTACCTACTCCTTACACCTCCAGCATTTGTGTATTTAAGGCATGAGTTTCTTAATAGCAATAATACATGCCACCTGTATTCAGGACAATGACAGTGGAATGAGAAGAAAACACTCATTTATTACCGCTCACTGGTTCGGGGCATTGTACTGCACGATGTAAGGTCTCACGCACATGGCCATATTAGGGATCTGTACGCAAATTAAAGTATGTCTCGAGCATAGCCATATAAGGGTGCATTCACACGGAGTAAAATGGAGTGTAATTTGGAGCGTTAACGGAGCGTTTACGGAGCGTATACGGAGCGTTTACGTAAACGCTCCGTAAACGCTCCAAATTACACTCCATTTTACTCCGTGTGAACTTACCCTTAGAGGGAGAGAATTTTTTTCCTAGAAATCAGGACCAAGTTTATCCCACATATCCTAGAGACCAGTTAAAGTAAACTTTTTAAAAAAAAATACCTGAACTTGAAGGCCCATGTAGATCCACCATCTGCACAGTGCCTGGGACTTCCTGCACTTGCTAAATTCCTACACACCGTAATGTTGAAAGATTGCACTGGAGAAGGTTCTGTTGTTAAACTTATATTTATTGTGGTACACGTAGGATTGCAGAGTATAAATATGACGTTTCAGCTGTTTGCCTTCTTCAGACTAAAGCTGGTCTTACACGGCTGTAATGTAAGTCCACAAATTCAGGGTTTTCAATTGCGGACCATTTGCGGACACATTATATTCAATGTGGCCTCTTACATCACTGGATATTTTATCCGTGGTGTGGCTGGGCCGCAACCTTGGTCCGCAATTTATAGGACATGTCCGTAATGGCCGTGAATTGCGGCACTGCACGGACTCGCCCATAGAACTCTATGGGCGAGTGCAGCAGGACATGGACATCTGCAGAGTCTATGTTGACGATCAGCAAGTAGTTTTGCTTATCAGCAACTTGCGGACCGTACATTCAATACGGTCGTGTAAGACCAGCCTCAGTAGTATACTTTTTGAAGAAAAATTTCAACAATAGAGTTGTGTAGAATTAAAGGTTGTTCTTGTATTTCTCAAGGGTCAAAGTGTGAAAGCTCCGGAGAACACGATATTATTAGAACAGTAGGAACTCCTTGTACCTTTGTGTTAAATAGGTGGAATATCCTCCTGATGGGATGTAATATGGCAAGCCCTGAATGTCCGGTTCTTGCCTGAATGACGGGGCCCCTTAGTACCTTATTGCTGGTTATGGTGGACTGTCCTCCTGGTGGGCTGAATTGTCCAGTTCCCACCTTATTCTGCTGTTTTCTAGTAGCGTGGCCTGAACGGTGTCCGTTAATGGTGGTAGTGGAGAAGGGACTACATTTAAGCCTTAATATGCAGCATTTTACTACACCTCCCTGGTGCGTTTTGCTCTATGCGCTTCCTTACTACGGTACATGCATGGTAACTTAGCACTGATCTATCAAACAGCTATAGGAAGAAAAGAAAAACAGAGAATGCTTGACCTGGATGTAGGTGGACTGCAGGCTGTGTCCAGTGGAAACAGTGTTAAACAGTGGTAGGAAAAGGGAGATTTCATTGGGCTTTTTCTAATACCTTTAAATGGGTGAAAGTGATATTTTAACTACTTATCAATGTTGTTACAGGAATAGCCCTATAAGGATCAGCTCCTAGGGACGAGTGTGGAGAAGAAAATTATTCAGCTTTAATGCATGTTCCAGACACTGGGAAAGTAGATCTTAATCAATTACATAGTGGTAATATTTGTATACTCTATGGAGGTATTATTTTGAGCATTGTGTAGCAGTGTTATTTGTGTACTGGTTATGTGATCATTATATGGAAGTATTATATAGTAGTATTATTTCAAGGCAGTATTGCTTTGGAAATCACACATGGAAAGTCACGTGATATGATACACCATATGAATTTGTTGAGGACAGGAGTGAGGTGGATGAGAGTCAGTAGCTAGGCATGTGGGTTATAGCCAAAAATATGGCAAGGATAGAGAGAAATAAATATAAATGGTCATGATGAATAAATATTAGGCAAAAAACTATTTCTTCAACCTTGATAGCATGTGGCATGAAACATGATAATGACATTTGCTAGGTTCACACTAGTGTTCGGCTTTCTATTCTCTGGTTTCTGGTCCACTTGGGAACCTGTAAAACGGAAAGTTAATCCACTTAAAAACACTATAGACTATAATGGGGTCCACTAGGTTTCCACCCGAAAAATGCAGAAAAAATGTAGAGAGAAAAGTATTGCTTGCAGTACTTTTCTTTCTCCATTTTTCAAGCAGATTCAAAAACAGGAAACCCCAAACGGAGTTTGAACGCTGGTGTGAACCTAGCCTAAACAGGAAAAGGTGTATTAAAAATGAGAGAACAGTCCTATGATTGCATTCACATAGTGCAACTACTGCTTCACAGTGGTCTGATGTAGCCAGGTATGCAATATTTCTGTTTAGAGGCCATTTTAGGCTGGGACTACATGGTGATTGTAATGTTGTCTTTTGACATCTTTGCGTAATACAATAAAGTGAATGGGGTTGGATTGTGACCACAAGGTTCCATAACCGATATGGATCAATGCTCAATCTTTTCGTGATTCAGTGTTGCAGTTATAAGAGCCTTGAGTTTGCCACGCAACTCCATACCCTTGCATTACCTCAGGTGCCGCAAGCCAACATGAATATCTCTGGTCATGTCACATGAGTCACAGACAAAATCACCATGTAACCCTAGCCTAAAAAGTCAACTTGTCTTGTTGAATACACAGTATGATCATGGCAGGCAAGATGTTACAGAGTAGGATTTGTAAAGTAGATTGTGTTACATCTGGGCTTAGAAGTCCAGTAGGGGGTCTTACCATCCTTCTCTGTGTGAACTGATATACAGGAAAGGCCATATCAATCACAGTGTATGACCGCCTACTGGACTCCTAACTCCACAATGAGTTTAAATGAATAAAATCTTTTCTGAATGTTATAAAATATTATACTGAACTTCAGAAGTCAGGGTAGGTATAGCACATGATAAAATTACAAAGAAAGCTTGTCTTGCCCCACTCACAAGACAGAAAGATGGCAAGACTGGGCGTGAACAGGGCAAGACCCTGAAGCCACCACCAGAAAATAATTATACCTTTATCTAGGCCAGATCATAGCCAGCATAGATGTCAATTTCTGGCTCATATACAGCCCAAAATGTGGCCAATAAAAAGACATTAGCCATTTATAGCAGCTATTCATAAGTTACAAAACTGAAAAACAATGGCGGAAATTTATCAATCCCTCTATGCTAGTTTTCTGGTGCAGAGGGAAGGTATTGTGACGCAAAGTCCTTTCTTGCACCAAAAGTGCACAACTCCCCATTCTATACCTTGCTCACCACATTTTGCAAGTGGAGTGGGCAGGAATGTCTTTGCAAAACATATTGCTGATAAGTCACGCCGTTTTTTTGGCATAAGTTATAATGAAAATCTACAGCAGTTCCTAATTAACATAGATCTCTGTACTGGTGCACAGGAGTGTGTCTCTTTTATGAAGTGGCCGGGCCTCTTCATAAATCTGCTGTGCCCTGCACTGGTTGGGGTCTTTATTAATACTGGCATACAAAACGGTTGTCTTAATAAATATTCCCCATTTTGTTTTAGGCTGCAGACACATATTTCAGTACTTTTAGTTTCAAAAACTTTAATTGAGGGAATGCAAGAAATCAGAGAGCTTGATATTATATCACCAAAAGGATCCCAATGCAAGTAATGTTGCAAATTCTTCATTTAACAAACCATATAGAACTAATGTGGAATGAAATGAATAAAGAGAGGTAATGCACAGGTCGTGTACATAAGGCAAAAACGACAAAGAGCAGTGACAGAAAGACAAGGGGTAGACAATGACTTTAAATAAGTAAGATCTTCCAAACTTAGTCTTTTCTTTCAAGCCGGCTGGCTGCATAAGCTAGCTGAATATTGAGCGGCCGTGGTGTCCAGAGATTTCCCTTCCCCTCAAGGGCTTACCATTCATTGGTGGCTCGTGGAGGGGGGCGGGGCCGCCCACAGGCTTAACCAGGCAGCGCTGGGCGGGGAAGTTCTCTTGGATCCCTGCCTAAGTCATTTCTTCTCATTTATGATTGTACCCTTTCAAAGAGGGCCTGGATGCCTTTCTTGAAGAGAAAAATATAACAGGTTATGGACTCTAGATTTTAAGGACACGTTGATCCAGGGTTTTTATACTGACTGTCAGATTTGGAGTCGGAAGGAATTTTTACCCCTGAAATAGGGCAATTGGCATGAGCCTCATGGGTTTTTTTGCCTTCCTCTGGATCAACACTGTAGGGATTGTAGAGTTATAGGTTGGACTTCATGGACTAATGTCTTTATCCAACCTCATTAACTATGTAACTATGTACCGTGCAGATAACATTTTTGTTTCTTTCTTTCTGTTAGCTAATGACATGCTGTAAATATATATTTGCATTAAATTGTTGTCACAGCAGGCAGATTAGCAGGACCTTGGCCCCCTTTCTCAGAAATGAAGTGGCCCAGCGACGTGCCCCACCGGAGACAAATCCAACCCGTGCCCACCAGGAAGTGGGGCACTTGGGGGGCACACACCACAACGTTCGCTGAGGAGGAGGGTAACAGGGTCACTGCATATATTAGATATATATATATGTAATAAAGCTGTGGCCGACCCCATACATTTAAAGGTAACTTTGTTCGTATTTATGTGAACATCACACACAAAGGGGTTTTGGGGGAGGGGAAGGGGTTGTTTAGTCCAGGAAAGTGCTCAATACGGCCGGTCTTGCCCAAAACTAGGGGGAACATAACAGTTCTCCCAGCAGTACTGGGGAGGCACCAGACGTGCAAACATGGCTCCTAAATGCCCCTAAACCTTTCCATATAATCTGTCCAAACTGCCTCTCTTTTTTCACAAAGCAGTATTAGGTTTATGTGGTCTTTGACTGTTTAGATAGAGAGGTTATGGGGTGCCACTTGCCTGTAATATGTATCTTAGTAGCTTGGGTAATGTATTGATGTAGGCGGTAGGATATGTTAGTGAAGCACTGAGGCCTGTTATCTAAGACCATCACCAAGAGGGTTAGAGGAAATTGTTTAGGGAGGATAGTGGGCAATAATCTATGCACCTTCTACTATAGTGAGAGGACCATTGAGTACGTCCACCAGATGTGTTTCATATCACCTAATATGTCACATCCTCTAAAATACCTAACACCTGTGGAAATATTTAATGTAAATGACCTGGGATATGGTACACAGTATGAACTAGCTTAAGGCTGGTCTCTGTCAAAAATACTTGGTGACTGACCTTGAAGAGAACATCACAACAATGGGACCATCTTTAGACTATAAGGGTAGGACCCATATCTGCCTCCCACAATTCCATGTATTTAAGTCAGGTTGTGGAGTATTCATAATGGAATAAATATAGGAGATATTCCTCTATTCAAAAGGATTCATTTGACAAACATTCTCAAAAGATGTAGGGCGTGAGTATGTGCCAATACTCAGCAAGGAATCAACAAAATGCAAGCTCTGTTTATCCCTATAATGTTACCCTCCAGTCATATGTCTCCTGAAGCTTTCTCCAGGACATCACTCTCCTGTCCTGATGGAAACATCTAAGATGGGTAACACCTCTCTGGATCCCCCAATGGAATGGGCCTGGGAATGAGCTTTCAAGGCTTGACGTTGGAGAAGCCGTCAGAAATTGGTGGAGAGAAAAGTTCTGATTGACATATCTGCATAAAGCTTTATAGATTCTGATCAGGTTTTTAAGCAGTTTTTATATTTTATATCCAGTACAGACTAAGCCTTAACAGGTTTTGGTAAAGAATAAGAACTTATCTTAAAATTATTTTTTTTGCTCCATATTTTACAAGGCACTGTCGAAAAGAGTAGAACATTCTAATACATAACATGGTCATTTACAATGCCTAAGGCATCAACGACTCTAAATATGGGCTGTGTTGTTTGGAAGTGTTTAGAAAAGTTTTCATGGATATAAAGGTGCTTAGTCTCTTTAAGAATCTGTGTCCACTTGCCCTGTTGGTGACACAAAGTGATGACAGATCTGATCCAGACCTACAATCACAGAACAACCTGCTTGGAGCAGGAAAAAACATTTTTCTTGTACTGTCAACATCCCTTCAATAGAGGAATCTATTATATTGTTCTGCTAGTGACCATCATATCCATGTATAAAGGGTTTTCTTGTTGTTACCAATGGATGTTAAATTGAGATGGACATATTTGTTGACAGTTTGAGGTAAATAATGTGTAAATCAGGTAAAATATATACATTTTGATTCTAGAAGCAAGGAAAATAATGGGGAGGGGGCGTGGACTGATTACCAATTTATGCCACCTCGGGTTTGCAACTTTTTTTTAATTCGTCATGCTACAAAAACTGTCAAGTAATGTTTTTTCCCCATTCTCACTACTTTCTGAAAAAGGGGTATGAACAGGGCATGCTGTTGGAGGAGCAATTGGTCCCATCAGATTCATTATCATTTAGGCCAGGTTTTTAGTAAAGGATGCCTGAGATGCATTTCAATGTAGGAGAGGTGCACAGTCCAGCAGAAGATGTGTCTGCTTTATGACTAGGTGGCACATTATGTCCCAACACTAAATAATGTCCATCAAGACATTGTTCAGCGTTACTGTTAGGAGGGGCCGGGCCTCCACTGTGCTGCATGGAGGCTCCCAGCTCGCTCTGTGTCCAGCCGTTTTCCCATGGCTCCGGAGCCAGCACTTCCGGGGTCAGGGTTGTTCGTTTTGCCGCGGCATCAGCTCCCTAACTATACCTCCCTGCCTGTCTCCTGTCCCTGCTATTCCTGTACCTTCTGCATGTGTATGACCCAGCTTGCTTTACAGACCATCTTTCCGTGATTCCGATTTGACACCTTCCTAATCTTCTGTGTATGACCTTTTGGCTTTCTCTTGACCTCCCTTTTTGGATCCTGATTTGGCTACTCCGCTGACCTCCTGTGAATGACCCGACTCTCCTGACTTTGCTTCTGCCTCTTCCCTCTGCTATCTTGTGACCTCCAGTTGTGATGACTTGGCTTGCCTGACTACAAATTTGCTTCCTTGGCTTCTGCGTGTTTTCCTTGGATTACATTCCTACACTCCTGCCATCCTGAACCTTCCTGCTCTTCCGGACTTCACTCCAAGGTTAGTGTCTGAGTACTTCTGGGTCCTCCTCTTTGGGGTTTGCTGTGTGTGTATGTCGCTGGGCAGCTGGGGATCTGGGCCTCGGACTTTTACCAAGTCCATCTCCACCATCAGGAGCCCCGGTGAAGAACTTCGGGGCCTGGTTCCGCTCCGGTTAGGGGAGCATAGCACACCCAGGACAGTTTCTGCCTCAGTGCTTGGGGATTCTAGTTGCCCTAGACCTTACAGAGTTGTTTGTTGCATCAGGTTCCTAACAGTTATGATATAATATGGAGTAAGAGTGGAGGTGAGCATGGATAGTAGTGGGTATTAAAGTATGAGTATACATATAGACATTAAGAGGAAATATCAGCCATTGTCTGTTGGAATAATCCAATAGATAGCAGACTAATGTGTCACTGTTTGGGAGTCAATTAAGAGAGCAATATACTGTGTGGGGCCAATAAAGAGGGCAGTATACTGTGTGCGGACTAGGAAAGGAGGCAATATGCTATATGGGGGCCAATAAAGGGTGCAGTATACTTCGTGGGGACTAGTAAAGGGGGTAATATACCGTGCAGGGGCCAATAAAGAGGGCACTATACTGTGTGGGGACAAGGAAAGGGGGTAATATACCGTATAGGGGCCAATAAAAAGGGCAGTATACTGTGTGCAGACTAGTAAAGGGGACAATATACTGTATGGGGACCAATAAAGGGGGCAGTATACTGTGTAGGGACCAGTAAATAAGGTAATATAATGTGTGGAACAGTCGTTTGTAAAATATGAAGAGGACAAAATACTGGGGGGGGGGGAGTGAAGGCTGAAATATACTGTGGAGACCCATGAAGGGGACTGTATATTGTGTAGGGATCAGTAAATGGGGTAATATTCTGTGTGGAGACCCATGAAGGGGACTGTATATTGTGTAGGGATCAGTAAATGGGGTAATATTCTGTGTGGAGACCCATGAAGGGGATTATATATTGTGTAGGGATCAGTAAATGGGGTAATATTCTGTGTGGAGACCCATGAAGGGGATTATATATTGTGTAGGGATCAGTAAATGGGGTAATACTCTGTGTGGAGGCCACTAAAGGCTGCAATATACTTTCTCTAAAGAGGGAGTATCACCTAATATTTTAACAGGTTCACACATCTGTTATCTAGCACTGTGAACAGATTGAATGGTTCAAAACAACAGTCTCCCTTTAATGACAATTGTCCAACACATTTCTATATGGAAGGATAATTTTACTCCTTAGCCCACTGTCAAATTTGTAACAGGGTCTCTTACCTCCTATGTGCTATTTATAGTACTAGGGTCTTCTTAACAGAAGGACTTTGAGTCTCACCAGGCACAGGGGCCTACATAAAGCTAAATAATTTGCCCCCAAATAATCTCCTGATTTATGTAAATTTACATGACAGATAATTCTAGGACTATATAATTCTATTGAAATTGTGAGGCATTTATAAAATGTGATGCAGATTTCTATTAATATTACACTTATTAGATAAGATCTCCTGTTGTTTACAAAGTGTCCAGTCCTTGGCACACTTGCAGAAAAAAGCCATGACTAGAAAGACATTGATGCTACTCTTTGTTTTGGCCCATATCCTGAGTGGTATATGGACCGGAGTTGCGTTTCACTGTAGTTTGGAAGGCTCACCCCTTGTTCCCTTAGTGGCAGGTGTCCCATGGATCGTGATGATTAGGTGGGCACTGGGGCCTAGGGAAGATGTGGCAAGTGTAGATCCCCACATGTTCATTGTGGAAGTACACAGTTATATTGTTACTGGTGAAGAAGACAAAGAAGACAAAGGGGGTTGGTGCAGAACTGTCACAGTCTCATTCAATTGAGCGTAGAGTTTTGAAAGTGAAGTAACATTTATGACAGAAGTGTTAGGATCTTGCAACATTGGATATTTATGGATATAATGTATACACTAGCTAAACTGACATTAAATATTCCCCTTATGATAAATCTCCATTTGTGTATTTGTGTTATCACAAGATTTTGGGATCTAGTCCTCCAGTTGCTTGGACATTTCAGTCATTTCATGTCTACTGTATATTTGTCGTCAATGAAAAAACTCACTATACCCCTGGGACCATAATGTAGGGATTAAGATTCATGGTCCTGACAGTTTAATGCCTCTGCTGTACATAAAACACTAGTGGAGAACATTCTTTTTGCACTTAATGTTTGATAATGGCGCATGTGTGGTTGTCTGGAACACTGCACACAATACTCATCTGAATGAGAAACAGCTCATCATCACATTCTAAATACACCTATAAAAGTGCGGTATATTTTACAGCCTGAAAGAATGTAAAAATGACACTGTACAATATTATAGACTGAGTAGTAAGCCTGGAAGTTTGCCCCATCTATGGAGCTCAGCCAAAGTGATCATTGGGCTGTTGGTCACCTCTTCTTAATTTGGTGGAGGGGTGGTCAGGTCTAGGAAGAGTCCTGTTAGTTTCAAACTTCTTTTATGCTAGAATTATGGAGACCACTGTGTTTTGGGAACTTATATACCCTTCTCTGAGTCTCTGCCTCCATACAATCCTGTCTCTGAGCTCTACAGGCAGTTCCTTTCCTCCATGTGGCTTGTTTTTTTCTCTGCTTTGTATTGTCAGCTGGGAGACCTTATATAAGCAGAGGTATGTCTACCAAAATCATGTCCAGTCAACTGAATTTACCACGGGTGGCCTAAAAGTGTAGAAACATCTCAAGGATGATCACGAGAAATGGAAAGGCCCCAGAGCTGAATTCCAAGTGTCATAGCAAAGGGCTTACGTCTATGTGAAGTTTTTACTTTTTAATAAATTTTTTTAAAAAAACGAAAATTCTGTTTTCACATTCTAATTATGGGGTACTGAGTGCAGAATGATGAGGGAACTCAACACAACAAAATACACCCTCTTTGAATTCTTTGGTTTACTTATCAGGACATAATAAAAAGCATATGGTGCTTAATCAATACTTGTAGAACCACTTTTAGCAGCAATAAATTGAAGTAATCATTCTCTGTATGACTGTATCAGTCTCTCACATCATTCTTTAGGAATTTTGGCCCACTCTTCTATACAGTTGAGGTTTGTGAGCATATGTTTATACACAGATCTCTTACGGTTCCATCACAGCATTTCAATTGGGTTGAGATATGGACTTTGACTGGCCCTCAGTAGTACTCTGGAGCCACTAGCATCATATTTTACTAGACTGAAAGAGACCCAAAGAAGTTGGGGACCAACACCAGACACCATGACGGAGCCTAAGAAAGGTACATAAGACTGTTAAGTTACCGCACCTCCCATGTGTCTCCACTTATTATAATCTGTGTTCTGTATAAAAATAGTGATTCATAGCTAGCGGACCCCAAAAAGTTAGAGGTCAGCCAAACATGAAATTTTTGCAAAATTCATAATGAATCTGTCTTGTTACGTATCTCTATAGCTATACATTTTGAGTTGCAGCTCTTGAATTTTTTAAACTTTCTGTGAGAATTAAACAGTCTGACTTTGGGGAAAATTTGTGGGACACTCCTGGAAAGATTGTCAATGTTTTTCACTTGTGAATAATTTTTCTCACTGTAGAATGATTGACTTCAAATTATTTGTAAATGACCTTAAAACGCTACCCAGATTGATGGCAGCAACATTTGCTTCTCTAAGATCATTGCTGATGTCTTTCCTCCTTCATTTTGTGTTAGCATATGCCTCAACGCATAAGAACAGTAAACAGCCAAAACTTCAGCTTTTATAGAGGTCATCATAGTTGCTGATGATCAGTTTGGTTAGTAGCGCCTGGCTCCTACTTAACCAATTATATATTGTAGAAGAAGTAAGGGTATACTTCATTTTTCATACCCTGCTTTTGTATTTTTGGCATAGGTTTAGTTAAAGGGATTCTATCATTAGACTGTGCATGTCTGTCGGCCAATCGTGTAAGAGGCCACAGGATAATGGCTGACGGACATGTGTAGTCAGCACATTGGGATGAAGACACGGCGAAGAGGCTGTCTCGAGAAGAAGATGGAGGGTGTCGCTGGAGAGTCTAATGATAGAATTCCTGTTCACCTGAGGATCTTTACCTAATTTTAAGACCGTTTTAGTTTGCAGAGTGTATTTTTGCACCAGTTCTTTTCAATGGCTGCTTGAAGCATGTCTGGGTTTTACATTGGCTGCCTGATAGGTATATGATGTGAGATAACCTTGCTTGGTGAAGCTCACAATTAACTGATATAGATATATTACCCAACTAAGAGTTCTCCATGTCTAAGAGTTCAGTAGGTTTCCTCTATTTTCTTTAGTCATCTGGATATTCCAGGACAGAAAGTCTGTATGGAATAGGGTCATATTTTATTTTAAAATTAGGGGGAAAAAAAAAAAATCTAACCCTAATGCCTAACTCAACTGCACATAGAAAACCTGTCAAATAAACCTGAAGCCTAAATCTAATATCTCCATACAGAAGCAGGCATTTGTAGATTTCATCTTTGTAGATCCTACTAGGCCAACTAAGAGGGTTGAGGTGCAAGAATGCCACATACCACCCATGTTGAAAACTGAGTTCATTTCAACTCCTGTGGTGTCTAATAAACATGGCCCTGACTCCTTAAGTGAATAAACTCCATATCTGTTTGATGTCTCTGATGAGAGCTGGGCTTCCACAAACACCTGGTCACGTCACCCTCAGAGCAGGGAGTGCAGACAGCGCAGAGTGATGTGCAGCACACACAGGCCGACAGCGCCTGCACAGCAGACTCCGCCACCTCATCTATGTTGTCTTTGCCACATGTGATGATTTTATTAGCTCTTCTCTAGGACACAGAGGGTTTAGTTTGCCACTATCACTTCTCCCTTTCAGAGGCATTAACCTGTTCCCCAGGCGCCATTCTGTCTTGTTTGCAACAGTTAAACACATTTGTTTTTCTATAATTTAGGAGCTGACAGTGTGAAATCGCGGACTGTATAATATTGCAGAAGAGCACACCCTATTCTCCATAAAACATTAAATCTGGATGTGTAAAACTACTCTTTCTACACAGAAGAGGTTCTTCCTACTGTTACGATTCAGGAAACACTCTATAGTATATACAGGAGAGGATTGTTTTTAGATATGAGGATCTAGCGGCATCTACTGGCTCAAATGGTGAATTGCAGCTACTAATATTTAGAACAGTCAGATATATGGGGGCACACCGCAAACCCTAGGAGTCTGATAGTTGCTAGTTTTCCTAGTTCTTTCATGCCCTTGTAAAATTAAAGACTTTGTTCTTTTTTATCATATTTTATCTTTGTGAAATGATACATTAAGACACTATTTACTGCGGCATTTTTTCTGCTGCTAAGCTTTTATTTTCAGTAAAAAAAACTTTTCATATGTTACATGTGAAAACAGTTATAAAATTCAATTTCAATTTTTTCAGTATCTTCTGTTTTCCAGTTATTTTAAGTCAAACTATACATGATAATGCAATGAAACTGAAAGTCTGAAGATTTGCATTTGGGCTCAAAATGGAAAAATAATTTTAAAAAAAAGGTGCAATACTGTATACTTATCTTATCAATTCAACTCTAGTTCTTCATTGCTAATCTCAAGTGCTCTTCAACACTATAGTTCTCCAGATTGATGATATATAGAGTTATTACAGAAGTCAGCCAATGAACATAGGGTCAATGTACTTTGAGCATTTGTTAGTATTCTCATGAATGACTCTTTTAAAACATTTTGCTCTATATCCACAATGCTACAGTCACATCTGCGTTGCCTAACTGTTCGGGGATTTTGCCCCCATTCCTCTTGTAAAATGCGCAGAGAAATGTCCTACAAGCAGAATGTTTCTCTCTGCATTTTTCCGGTGGAAACCTTATGAACCCCATTATAGTCTAGGGGGCTGCGGGTTTCCCTGGATACCCTCTTTTTAAGCACATTTCAGTTTCCATTTTTTGGGTTCCGAAGCAGACCTGAAGATTAGAAACCCCATCGCTGGCATGAACCTAGCAAAAATCGGTGTCTTTCATAGACTTCAACAAATCTTGGATCATCCTTCAGTAAAAAGATGATCCTAAAATAAATCCAAATGGCGGTGTGGAAAAATACAATTGAGATTCTGCAGCCTTGAAGGGAGTCTATCAACAGAACAGTCACTAATAAACAATAAACACAGTTAGATAGCCAGGGTTCACATTAATACAATTCTTTTTTTCTGCCTCACATATTGAGCTATTTGCGTTTTCCCTGATATGCTAATGGATGTTTGATGTAACAAGGGTGTCACCATCGCTCTCATCACACCAAAGAGCTATTCTTTCCAAATTCCAGTCCCTCTATCCCTCCCTCCCTCTTTGCTCTTATTGACATATACACTGCCTGCCCCTGTCAGTTATAGCAGGGAGGTAGCTCTTGGTGCAATAAGAGCAATAATGACTCCCTCATTGCGCCAAACAGCTCATCAGAAAAAGTTAATATCTCAGTAATGGAGGCAATGATGAGAAAACAGGAAAAGCATGGACCCTTCTGCACCTTATTTTCTCCTTCTAGACTTACATATTATTTTTCATGCACCATAAGATTTGACTCACTGCTAGACACTCTACTTGAACTTCCTAATGCTATATCTGTGCTTTGATATTGCACTGACAGACTCCCTTTAGCATGGAAACGTGACTTAAACAATAGATTATTTTTTAACACTATAGATTTTATGTAAGGGGTTAGTCTAGGTTTTAATATATTCTCTATCCACAGAATGAGAGTGGCTTACTCCTGTCCGAAAGGAGCTGAAGACCAAGCCTGTGCACTGCTTCTTCAGTCATTGCCTATGGAGCTGCCTGAGATACTTATCAGTGTCAGTGCTATGAATGAAGCAGCAGAGCATGTCCAACCTGCAGCACCATTCAGACAGGGGATCAAGTCTGTTTAGGATAGGCCAGAACATTAAAACTTAGGCCAAGCTCTTTAAAACTAAGATTAAAAGAGATATTGAACTAGTCAGCTAACATTTAGGGTAAGTTCACACGGAGGAAAGTGGAGCGCAATCTGGCACGTATACACGTGCCTGTAGATGACGTGCTCAAAATGCTCCCATTCATTTCAAAGGGAGTTAGGAGCATATACGCCGCGTTATTTTGCGGCCGTGATTTTGCGCATTTTGAGCGCGTCATCTGCCGGCACGTGCATACGTGCCAGATTGCGCTCCACTTTCCTCCGTGTGAACTTACCCTAATACACCAACACAGAAAGTGTGCTCCAACCGTCTATTCTTACTGTACATGGAACAGAGAACAACCACACAGGCAAAAGAATGTAAAAGTATCTTTCCGAAATAATATTGGGAATAAGCGGAAGCGTGAAATAAGATATGTTTATAGTTTATTTCATCTGTTTTCAGGTTGCCATAAGATGATGTATGGGCTGGAGAACCCTGCTGTAAATGAGACACCAGACCACACAGAACCCCGCTATAGAAAGCTACACTAATACCAAACTCTCCCCTTTAGTTTACAATAGCGCTGGAAGTTCATCAATCTGGAACGTAGATGACAACGTTGTCATGCATCACCATGTCTCCATCTCCGGCAACACAAAACTGCAGCCTTCGCCTGTCATGTTTGCTGAGAAAACATGTAACATATGCACATTATTCTGTAATTACAACCGTCATACAATGACAAATATGACATGTTCATTTGCATTTCCACAGTTCATAACTTCGATTCTGTGCTCTGTCTGTTGTGTGTCAGCTTTGTGTCTGAGACATGTTTAGGCAGCCGTAGTTACAATATAGAGGTTTAGGTTTACGATACGTTCCATGCCATGCGTACTGATAATGATACTGTATGATGATATTTAACCATAATGCAATATATCACATTTTAAAGACTAAAGTCATTTTTGTAACCATATAAAGAACTACTTTATATTAAGTAAAGGGTAAACTATTTTCTACTACCGGTAGTGTAACAAAAGTAAAGGTAACCCAAACCCAGACAGAACAATGTTTTTTTTATTGTAAAAGCGATATTCACAGCACACATTCTATTGCTTCTAGAAACTCTGTATTGCAATTTGGGGCAAATCCCTATACACTTTATGGTAGGGAACTGATGGGTAGGACTTGCCGTGGGTTAGTCAATGTGAACTTGTCAGTTGTTAATCCACTGTCGTGTACAGTAGTAACATCGTGCATGAGTTCTGTACAAATCTCATCCATATACTGACACTAAAATACACTGCATAATGTGCTTTAAAATGTGTTTTTAGGGGGCATATGGCCTTGTCTTTTCAGTGCTAATAGCATCATGCTTGCAGTATGAACAGCATTCACAAGGGGTATAGTAACACCCAGTTGTCAAATTATTGAGGAACAATGACACACTGTAGAAGTATATAGTAAAGTAGGTATAGGCTAAGGCCCCCCCCCCCCCCCCCGTTGCGGATACTCAGCTTTTTCTGTTGCAGATTTTGCAGCTTTTTTTTAGCCAAAGCCAGGAATGGGTTGAGCAGAAAAGACAAATATATAATCTTCCTTTATATTTTCCATTCCTTTTGTAGCCACTCCTAGGTTTGGCTCAAAAAAATCACAGCAAAATCTGCTACAAAAAAAAGCAGCTTTTCCGCAACGGGGGGCCTTAGCCTAAAAGCAGAATTAAAAAGACATCTCAGGAAACAGACTCCCTTTGACCTTATGTATAGGAGTAGGATTTAATGTTCTGTATCAGAAACATGAGGCTCCAACCACTATGTACAAAGTTGGACATTCTATTTCAGTAGAAAAAGTATGTGAAAGATTATTACCGTATTTTTCGGACTATAAGACGCACTTTTTTCCCCAAAATTTTTGGGGAAAAGAAGGGTGCGTCTTATAGTCTGAAGGTGGCGCCTGGCATCCGCTGTAATAGAGAGACGGAAGCCGGCAAGTGATAGACGCCATTACAGGTGCCGGGGCCTGAGACATCGCTGCGCTCCTCTGCCCTGCTTGAAGCCAGCAGCGGCAGGGGCTCCTCCGTGCCCCCGCCGCTGGCTTCATGCAGGGCAGAGGATCGTAGCGATGTCTCAGGCCCCAGCGTCTATCCCTCCCCGGCATCCGCCTCTCTAGTACAGCGGATGCCGGGTCAGTATCGGTGGCCTCTTCTCCCCCGGGGCCGGTCCCCACCGGCCCCGTACCTGTGACGTTGCAGGCCGGCTCCTGCGCGGCGATATCGCAGGAGCCGACCTGTTCGGGTGACAGCCGGGAGCCTAATGAGGCTCCCCGGCCTGTCACGGCTATATTAGTATTGCGGCTGGTCTCTATGACCAGCCGCCGTAATACTAATATACAGAATGTCCCATAGACGGCAATACAGTTGTATTGCCGTCTATGGGACTTGCGATCAAGTGACCGCAGGTTCAAGCCCCCGGGGGGGGAATAAAATAGTTAAAAAAAAAAAAAAAGCTTTAAAAATATGAAATAAATAAAAGTTCTAAATCACCTTTTCAATACAAGGTGATCTAAGCAATAGATATCCCCCAAAATGGTATAACTAAAAATTACAGCTGGCCCCGCAAAAAAAAACGCCCTATACATCCCCGTACAGCTGCAGGGTCACCTGTCAATGTGGCCTTGCAGCTGTTGCAAAACTACAACTCCCATATATTAAATATTTTACCAGTTTTTGCTTCAAAATGTTTTTTCCCTATTTTCCTCCTCTAAAACCTGCGTCTTATAGACCAGTGCGTCTTATAGTCCGAAAAATACGATAAATATTGCTGTAAAGCAGTCATGTCACGAACAATTACTTATTATTTGCTTATTACTACAGGACTTGTCTACTGGTTACTTCAGTACTTGTACTGGTACCTGTGTTACAAATGTGATAAACTGAACTATCAGGAAGTCTCCTTTAGGTGGAATACTCTCTATTAATGTGGCATTTTTTCTGTAGAAAAAAATTAAAAGCACTTGTATTACTTGACTATTTTCTTGTCTTTGTGATTTATGACATTTATAAAGACTGACATTAACACTGCCTTAAAGGGGTATTCCCAAGTACATATTTTTAATTTGTAGATAATTAAAAGTTAAACATTTTTACAAATATAAATAATTAAACAATTTGCAGAGTTTTAAAGATTTTCTCTAAATATCTTGTGGTCACAGTTTGTTGTCTTGATCGGTTGCCAGTGGATCCGACCATGAACGCAAGATCTTTCTAAGGTCAGAAAATCAGTCATGATTTCCTTATTGTGTCCAGGATATCTTCTAATACATGTAGTGTCCCTGCCCGATAATGTGTCCGCAATAAAGTAATCATAGCTGGGTTCCTGACAAGTCCCAGACCATAGAAAGTTTCTGCATTTGTGGTCGTATCCATTAGCAACCGATCAAGACAGCAGACTGTCACCATGAAGATGGTTAGAGAAAATCTTTAAAACTCTGTAGAATTTTTAGCTACTTATATTTGCAAAAATGTTTAACTTTAACTATCTACAAATATAGATATGATTATGTACATGGGAATACCCCTTTAAGCGGTCCGTACACCTGCAGCAAAATGCACACTAGCTCAAATTGGGAAAATGGATCAGGGGGTTGGGTAAAAAAAAAAGACCAAGAAAATGTATCAATTTTTTTTAATGTGCTGTTAAAAACAGATGCAAAACAAATGACAAATGTCCATCAAAAATGGTCAAATGGACTAAGAATGAATGCAAAAAGGATACAAAGTATCAGTTAAAAATGGACCAATTTGTCAATTTTTCATGCCCAAGAAATGGACGATATATGAGCTTTTTTTCCACAGTCAGGGAGTCTTCACACGGAGTTTATACTCCGCTCATTCTGAACGTAAAACTCGTTCAGAGTGAGCGATGTAAAAAACAGATCCCATTGACTTGAATGGGTGCCGGCATACACGCGAATCACATTGAAAGCAATAGGTAAAAAAGCCTCCCCTTTGATTTCAATGGGTAGCGCGCGTATGCCATCACGCATAGAAATCAATGAGATCTGTTTTAACGCCGCTCACTCTGAATGAGTTTACATTCAGAATGAGTGGAGCGTAAACTCCGTTTGAAAGGCTCCCTCATATGTAAAAGTTTTAACAAATAACTAATAGTTGTATTTACCGACTATCCCATATCTGTATAACTTTCATGTCTTCACAATATTTGTTTGTGGCAGCACAATTTGGCACTGTAGACCATAGAAATATAGGCAGGTAATGAGAACCTCAATAGGTGACAGATTTTATTCCAACTTAGCATATGGATAAAGATTGCAAATGGTCTAAAAACAGAAAAAGTACTAAATGTCATAAAACACATTCTTTATCCCTTTGCATTATTACACTATTAAAATGTACAACATGTTATTCGTCTCCCAATCTAATTTAAATTTGCTAACTGTCTGAAAAGACAATGAAATATAAATTTATTTATTACTATTCTATTAATAAATATATAACTACTAAATAGAATACAAATAAAGAAATTTATATTTTAATTGTTTGTTCAGGCCTTTGTGTTATTAGAATACTGTCATAGAGGTATATAAGGTAGAACTGGAATCACCTTAGGAGATTCCCCCGAACTGGAAAATACTCAAACTAACCTGTTTCATTTGCAAAAACATTTGTCTTCATTATTAGAGATGAGCGAGGAGTGAAATATTCGATATTCGATATTCGTTTAGAGTAGAGCCTCAATATTCGACTACTCGATCAAATATCAAATCCCATTATAGTCTATGGGAAAAAATGCTTGTTTCAGGGGAAACCACTATTTGACTAAGGAGAGTCACCAAGTCCACGAATAGCAGGAGGAGAGTGTTTAGGAGGAGCGCTGTGCAGTTAAAGCGCATGGACCCCATGTTTGTTCCTCAATCACGCAAAACCCGCTCAACCGATTTGGCTGAAAGTTTCCACAAACATAGTTAATACACCCGATTGCGCAATAGGCTACTTTTCGTCACAATAGCGCACATACGTTTGTGCCAGGACCCCCACAAAACCCAAACTCACACCATCATCTCTGCAATCTCATACACTTTGGACCATAGCAAGCCCCAAAATTCATATTGCCCTCTACAGCCTAGCCCCTAACCCCACACAATCACATATACATATACCTTACCACTTTGCCCCTCACCTTAACGATACTTCAGGAGGCTCTCTTTAACGCTCCGGAGCAGCCATGTTTGCCTACCCCCATCGCTCTGACAATCTGCGGCACCGCCCACCCATGTCAATACCCCTAGGCGGTCTAATAAATGCAAAAACAAAAACAAAAAAAAGGGAAAAAAAATAAAATGAAAAATAAAAAGTATTACAAATTCAAATCACCCCCCTTTCCCTAGAACACATATAAAAGTAGTTAAATACTGTGAAACACATACATGTTAGGTATCCCTGTGTCCAAAATCGCCCGCTCTACAAAGCTGTACAAATATTTTGCCTGGATGCTTAACGCCGTAGCGGCAAACATACTGAAAAGTCCAAAACCGCTGTTTTTTCACTATTTTCATTATCATACAAATATCAATCAAAAGTGATCAAACCAATAGCATTTCCTGAAAATATAACAACTACAAACTACACCCGGCCCCGCAAAAAAACACATCCCCCAACACAGACAAATAAAAAAGTGACTGCTGTCAGAATATGGCAACTTTTACACACAAAAAAATGTCAACACACCACTGGCAGAAAATACCAAATCATACAATGTCGTATATCGAGGTATATTAACTTCAAATACCTCTGTCCCAAAGACACTATGTACAGTTTCTCACAACACCGTATAGCAGCTCAAATACAAATTAGCTTCAACACAAAAGTCTCACGTATTCTCTGAATTACAGCAACAACAAGATACAAACTTACATTTCATATTCCATACCTTATACACAGTACGAAAACCTTACCCGCGCCTGTATTTACACACTTCTACAATCACCGCAGACGAAGTCACGGGTACCAGCTAGTAGACTATAATGGGTCCGTACGCTTTAACTACACAGCACTTGCAGTTGCGCTGATATAAAGTAAGCTCCCTTGTAACCGCAAGCTGCCAGCTCTCCCGACTAACAAGGACGAGCCTGCGGCAAATCAATGCTGGTTCTGCAGCAGGCTCTGAATTGAATATTTACTGCGAATAGCGAGTAGTATTCAATCGAGTACGAATATTTCGAATACTGTAGTATTCAATCGAATACCTACTCCATCGAATACTACTTGCTCATCCCTATTCATTATCCATTTCAGGCAAAGAAAAAAAAACAGAAATAAGGCACATGTGAAATGAATTGGACTTCCAAGAATATTTTATTATGAAAAACACAATCACAAAAACTAAACAGTACACATGCAAAAAACAATTAAAACCAACTACAACACAGCACACGAAAGGACTAAAACCAACTATGGTTTTCTCTTACTCTATAAAGACACGCTGAAATAAACCTTATATTCACAGTAAAAATTGTATGCATAATGGCCCAATTAATTTTACTGTCTGTGAATGTGGGCTAGTCACATGACCAATATTTTGATGGTTCATTGTAATGGATCATCAAAAGTCATGCTCTATTTATGTCCATTTACACAAATCTCTCCATACACTGTAGTGTATGAGGCGTCCGTGAAAACAGGTGCCCTTGGATGCAGAACAGTTGTGAAAAATTTCCAATTTTCACAGCCATATTTACCCATGGTCATATGAATGTAGGATTTGATCATGGGCTCTACTTTACACTTTTAATGTCTGTAAAGTGCTGCAGAATCTGTTGCTGTTATGTAAGTAAAACAATATGTCTTACTGTTTTCAGTCTACTATACAGAGTCATAAGATCAGTACATAATGTGAGTTTATGGCTCCTATAGAGAATTTCTTTGTATAAATACACCAGCTATGCCACAGTGCATGTGTTATAGATACAGAAGCTGGACAACATGGAAAGTATCCATAGCGGTAAATCTTCCAAACCTATACCTTCAGCTCCAATAGTGATGTCAAGCAGAAATACCTTCTTTTCTGTGATACGAGATTGTCTTTCTAATCATTTTCCTGCCGGAGTAATCTGGTTGATTCCGTTTCTCATACATGTTTCATGCGAGTTTATTTACGTGTCCATAGCAACAGATATCGTAGCTTGTGAAGTTATTGGAAGAATTGTTGTCAGTTTTCCCAGGCTGTTCCACAGGGAGCTGATATAGCTGGTATTTCCTCCCTAACAGTGATATATGACAAATATTTAAGTCTTTATTTCTATTTTGTAGTTTTTACTCCTTTTCGCCTTGTTATTGGTGAAGATGAAGCAGTTGTATCATTTACAAGGAACCTGTTAGGGAGATTTGGGACACAGAACCACCTACAGGACCTTATGGACTGAGAGTTTAGTATTCCAAATAGCCATTCACGGCCATGTTAAAAATAATAAAGCTTTTCCTCTCCAGTTGACTGTACTCCATAATCCAGCGTAGTTCTTTAATGAAGCCAGGGTGTACATCTCCGACTTCACTGAAGACCGGCACAGGCATCAGGAGCACCAGAGATGAGTCTGATGACACTCATTGGACTCATCTCTAGTTAAATATAGCAGTTAACAATTCTACTTAGGACACTAACACATCCCAAATGACCCTGACAGGTTTCTTTTAAGGAGGACCAGTCAACAAGTCTGAGTTACAAATACACACGTGGACAAAATTGTTGGTCGCCCTCGTTTAATGAAAGAAAAACCCACAATGGTCACAGAAATAACTTGAATCTGATAAAAGTAATTTGCCAAACTACATATTGACAAGCCACAAAGCTTCTGGGAGAATGTCCTATGGACAGTTGAGACAAAAATCGAACTTTTTGGCAAGGCACATCAGCTCACAGACGGAAAAATGAAGACTGTCCCTACTGTGAAACATGGAGGAGGCTCTGTTATATTCTGGGGCTGCTTTGCAGCATGTGGCACAGGGTCCCTTGAATTTGTGCAGGGTACAATGAAATCTCAAGACTATCAAGGGATTCTACAGAGAAATGTGCTTCCCAGTGTCAGAAAGCTTGTCTCAGTGGCAAGTCATGGGTCTTTATTCAGGAAATGACCCAAAACACACAGATAAAAACACCCAAGAATAGCTAAGAGGAAAACATTGGACTATTCTGAAGTGGCCTTCTATGAGCCCTGACCTAAATCCTACTGAGCATCTTTGGAAGTAGCTGAAAAATGCCATCTGGAAAAGGCATCCTTCAAACCCAAGACAACTCGAGCAGTTTTCTCATGAGGAGTGGGACAGAATACCTGCTGAGAGGTGCAGAAGTCTCATTGACAGTTACAGGAATTGTTTGATTGCCTCAAAAGTTTGTACAACAAAATATTAAGTTAAAGGAACTGTCATTTCTGTCCAGGCCTGTTTCATGAGTTTTTTTTTTTTTTTAAATTCTGTTGAAGCAAAAAGCAATGTCTGATTTTCATTTGTTCATTTTCATAGAATTTTTATGTATTATTACTTTTGTCAGATTCGAGTTATTTCTGTGACCATTGTGGGTTTTTCTTTCGTTAAACGAGGGGTACCAACAACTTTGTCCTCATGTGCACAATTAGCAATGCAAAGTAATGGTGAACTTAGAGCATCAATGCCACAACTGTCCAGTTGTCTGTGTAGTATTGCAACGCAGCAGAATTCATACCACTCCGATAGACCTACAGTGCCAAACATTGCCCAAAAAAAGGTGTGGGGCTATTTCTGAAATAAAGCAGAATTGTTTATCTCATACTGTACTGTACAACCTCTTTAAGACTCATTTACCAGCATAAGTCATTATACATATCATATACATAACATTCTGACTTGGGGAAATGTCTTTCTTGACTTAAATCCTAATCTACTAAAATTACATAGCAGCGAGCAACAACATCTACATAACATAAGTATAGTATATTTAAGGCTTAGGCAGTTATGTGCAATTTTGTGGTCTCCATATGCAATGTGGATCGGGTGTCCAAACCACAATCTATACAATTTTTTACTTTTTTTTTGTAAATGAAACTTAACACGCAGAAATAAGTATAACATTTATACATTTACAAAGTAAATTGCTTTGCCCCTCACAATAAATGGTTTATGGATCATACTTAGAAAGTACATTTAGTATACACAACCTTCCTTCCAATTTTAACTGAAGGAAAGCTTCCTTTTTTTTCACGGCTGTAGTCACTGATTTATGGTTTCCTACTTACATAGGTGATTCATTGTGTGAGCTTTTTCATTTAGAATTTCCTTTATATGTAAAATATATAAAAAGGGGAGACTACGTTGCACAAGTATTTGCCTATACTATAGCTTAAACGTGCTTCTCTACATCAAAAATGAAAGGGGTTATGCGAGGATAAAAGTCTGCCCTTTTTCCCCATAAAAACTGCACTTCTTCTGTCACTGAGGCTAAGGCCACGAGTTGCAGATATGCAA
This sequence comes from Leptodactylus fuscus, assembly GCF_031893055.1. Taxonomy (NCBI): domain Eukaryota; kingdom Metazoa; phylum Chordata; class Amphibia; order Anura; family Leptodactylidae; genus Leptodactylus; species Leptodactylus fuscus. Next base: position 265,846,504 of record NC_134265.1, read on the forward strand.
TGTATTTCTGGCTGATGGGGAAATGCTTCCAAAAAAACAGCAAAGTGAATGAGATTTTCATTGCAGTAAAAAATGACAAGAGACACTGCTTTTTTCAAACATATTTCCACAGGTAAAATGAACATGCTTGTCGTGGAATAACTAAAGTCTTGTGGGCCTGGGTGCAAACTTTTGTCCAGAGCCCTCTACCCACTTCATAGATTGAATTCTTGATAGTGGCGGTTACAGGCGCTAAAACTATATCTCAGATATTTGAACCACAACTGCAGTTTTCAAGAATACGGTGAGTGAGCAGCGCAGCACACAGCATATAAACAAAACTGGGACAGATTACATGCTCCACAGTGAATCCCACACAATATTACATGCTCCACAGTGAACCCCACACAGTATTATGTGCTCCACAGTGGACCCCATACAGTATTACGTGATCCACAGTGAACCCCATACAGTATTACGTGCTCCACAGTGGACCACACACAGTATTACGTGCTCCACAGTGGACCCCACATAGTATTATGTACTCCATAGTGGCCCCCAAACAGAATCACATGCTCCACAGTGGACCCAACACAGTATTACGTGCTCCACAGTAAACCCCACACAGTATTACGTGCTCCACAGTGGACCCCACACAGTATTATGTACTCCATAGTGGCCCCCAAACAGAATCACATGCTCCACAGTGAATCCCACACAGTATTACATGCTCCACAGTGAACCCCACACAGTATTATGTGCTCCACAGTGGACCCCACACAGTATTACATGCTCCACAGTGGACCCCACACAGTATTACGTGATCCACAGTGAACCCCATACAGTATTACGTGCTCCACAGTGGACCCCACACAGTATTATGTACTCCATAGTGGCCCCCAAACAGAATCACATGCTCCACAGTGGACCCAACACAGTATTACGTGCTCCACAGTAAACCCCACACAGTATTACGTGCTCAGCAGTGGACCACACACAGTATTACGTGCTCCACAGTGGACCCCACACAGTATTATGTACTCCATAGTGGCCCCCAAACAGAATCACATGCTCCACAGTGGACCCCACACAGTATTACGTGCTCCACAGTGAACCCCACACAGTATTACATGCTCCACAGTAAACCCCACACAGTATTATGTGCTCTACTCTGGTCACCAAACAGTATTACGTGCTCCACAGTGGACCCCACACAGTATTATGTGCTCTACTCTGGTCACCAAACAGTATTACGTGCTCCACAGTGCAGGAGGGAGCCAAAAGAGAGGTATGCTTTACCATATACGTCTAATCCTCTCTCTTTGGCATAAAAAAGACACCATATACTGCATCAAAACTGCATGTGTGAATCCAGATAACAGATGACACTGGTAACAGATTACATTGTTTAATATATGTATCTCTTACATATTTTTTTTTTTTACTGTAAACGTGTATTGTGCATGGGCTCAATTTGTATTTTGTGTGTCCTACATTTCCCACTCAAATGTGTGATCATTGATGAGTTTTGCTAAATGACACACAGCCCTACCACACAAGTTCAGCTCTGCTACATCTGTAGTGGGTGGAAATTATAAAGCAGTTTCAGTACATGACTAATACCTATCCAAATACAGCAGACAGCAAATAAAAGAGTATTTCATTATGATCAAGCTCAGATTAGGGAAACCCATTGTGCAAATTCTATTAAGCTACTGGCAACCCCCAATGATATGCCATACCAATTGCTGACTACTTCAGCGGAAATGCAGCACTGACTCAATACAACAGACTAGGGAAGTGAAGGGGTTAATATGATGGTAACTTAGGTTTCCTTCTCCAACAATAATTCTATGGGCTATTTTTTTTTTTTTTTATACTTTTTGGATAATTTGGTGGCTTGCAAATACGTTTTGCAAACAGGAAATCTGTAGTCATCCAAGTGGGATTTTCTCTGAACCCACTGATCTCATAAGGAGCTTTGGCAAAACTCCATAAAGAATGATACATTCCCAATGCTATTGGGTTTGCTTATAATTCTGGCATTTCTGTTGGCAAATGTGGAAGAATTATTGTCTCTGTCTGTAATATTGTTTATTGGCTTAGCATAACATATAACACTAACTAATCGTATTTCTTCTCATGTACAAATCCTAAATTGCATATATACAAGCTTACGAAAATATATTTTATTCCCGTTGTATATATATACTTAGACATGTGACATATACTTATATTTATCTATACTTATTATGCTAATGATGGCAGATATGTTGAAAACAATTATACTTTATTCGTATGCTTTATTGCACTTCATTGCATTGAGACATTAGTAAATTTTACTGGATACAGAATATAAACACTGGGCCAGATATACTATTTATGGTCCCTGAAAGTGGATGGGATTCTAGCAAATCCCATCCACACATTGCAGAAAAATCACAGGCGTCAGTGTTCCGCAACGTTATTCAGGGGGCCAGAAGAGACGCATAAAGTGTACTCTTGTACATTATACTGTATGGAGGCGCCACAATGGGACATTATACTTTATTGAGGCCACAAAGGGACATTATAATGTGATGAGGGGCCACTATTGGACATCACACTGGGTAGACACCACTGTGGGACATTATACTACATGGAGGGATGCTATGGTGTTTTATTCTATAAAAGAGAACTTTGGCATGAGTGGGGCGGGCCACAATTTTTGAGCATCCTGGAGTCTATGGTACCTTTAATCCACCCTAGCCAATTGAGCTTGGCATGTAGCATCTGACCCACTATAATGCTTCTGACAATATTCAAGGGATGACAAGAAGAAACATCTGTAATTGTGTTCTTTGTGGTTTCCCTGCAGTAAGACCCATTAACTACCTATTTTGTTCCACCAAATAAGGTCAGATCAAGAAAAGTGATATGTGATACATCAGAGAAGAGACTGAACTTTAATTCCATGGTGTTATTAAAATATCCCCTAAATTCTTCCATAGTTACTCCACTGCTGGCTCAGGGAATAGGAATAAGGAAGTCATCTATGGTGTAAAGATTAGTTCATCATATAGCGGATGGGAGGTGGGAGTGATGCAGCTAGTGATGGGAATTTCAGCTCAATTAGTGAGCTGGATCATTTGAATGTGCTTATTAAAACGAATTGGCTCTTTTGGTTCGTGAATTGCCCTTTAGAAAATACTGCTGCTGTAGAAAATGCCTTGTCTAGACCGTCAGCAATTCCACTTCACCTTTAAACCTAATGTTATGACACCCTGGCTGATTATGTCATGACATTAGGTTTAAAGGAAAAGGGTGACCCGTTTGTGGGTGGGATTAACTAGGTAGGGGACAGAGTTATCCATATAAGGGGTGGAATTAACTATGTAGGGGTGTGTGGTTAGCAGTATAAGGAATGGCTTTAACTATGTAGGGGGTGTAGTTAGCAGAACAAGGGGTGGAGTCAACTATGTAGGGGGTGTGGTTAAGTGAGCTGTCGACTTTTTTTTGAACAACACATCATTCCTAATTTTGGAAAAGCAAATTGGAACACAGAGAATCTGTGAGCTTCATGCAACCTACCTGATTTTGTGAAAAACCATCATTTAGTTAGTCCTGAGGTCCAGTCTACTCTGTGCTAAATATGCTTCATGCTGCTGCTCTGCTTTATGTCTCTGTCATACATGCTCAGCATGAGTTTGTACCTTGAGGCCCTACAATGTGGAAACAGCTTTTTTTAGTTGTAGATTTGGCTGCAGATTTTTTAGCCAAAGCTAGGTGTGGATTGAGCAGAGGGCAGAAGTATAAGTACTTACTATATATTTCCAAAATTTTTTGTAGTCACTCTTGGCTCAAAAAATGGCAGCAAAATCTGCAACAAAAAAACTGCATTCCCGTAACATGGGGTCTCAGCCTTAAACTACAATTGGTGCTCAGCCATTTACATATATCTGAGCTAGACTTATAGTTCAGTTATATCATAAATCACGATACATTCCCTATCAGCCTCCTTAAGCCACAGTGCTGAGTGCTGCATGGCCTGCTACGGGCTATATTGTAGATCTGTTTACTTCAGCAGATACTTTCCCTTTTTTCTTGTTAAAATCTCATGGTGTTACTATACTGTCTGTCATCAAACTGGTAGACAGTAATTCCAAGTTATAAGGTTGACTATGAAAATCCTATTAACTTTGCAGAGTTCAACATTATGCTACTAGTTTATAGTATTGTCTTTTAATACATTAGTAATGTTCAGACATATTAAATACATCTGATCATATCAACTAATCCAAAGACTTTGTAAGATAGGCCAGATCTATGTTATTATGTGATTGCTGGTACTGTAGATGATAAAACTGGAATATTTTCAGACAATATAATCTACATTTCTAACTTCTTTTAGTTGACTTATTTTGAGACAGAATTTTATTTCCCAGGTTTTTGGAACATATTAGCAAATTTTGGCGTCTTTCTCTTCCATTTTTCCTTAGCTGCTATGGACTCCTAGTATATCTTCTCTTCTCAGCATATGCGTGTCCTGTAATATATTACTTATCCTGTATCTGTATTACTATGCTGCTGTAACATACTGAAATTTCCCCAATGTGGGACTATTAAAGGATTATCTTATCCTATCTATTATCTTATAACTCCCACCCCATATGTAGCAAGTCAGAAAAATTTTAGCTCAATGTACATGTGCCTTGTGAGATGCACTATGGATGTGGCACATTTACATTAATGCATAATCGTAATCACAATAGTAAATCTGAACCACTAACTTTCAGGTGCGATTTATAGATTCTGTATGGTATAGCCTGAAACCACTATGCAGATTAGAATCAGAGGTATGTCTGTTTCTGGGAAAGCTGAGATACAACAGACAGTGTCTAATCATATAGTAGTGGTGCTCATTTTGGTTATCACGCAACTGTGCGAAAACATAGAACTGGAAACTGGTTGAATAATATGTTTAACAGTGACCCCTGGTTTACATTAGCATATGTATTCCGTCCAGGGAAATCCGCATGAGGACCCCCCTGAATGGAATGCCAACGCAACTGTAAGCGCTGTGAAGTTAAAGTGCATGGACCCCATTATAGTCTATGGGGTCCATGTGCTTTAACTGCACAGCGCTTGCAATTGCGATTGTATTCCGTCCGGGGGTAATGTGTACCAACCCTAAGACAGTTAAGGATTAGAGATGAGCGAACAGTGTTCTATCGAACACATGTTCGATCGGATATCAGGCTGTTCGATGTGTTCGATTCGAATCGAACATCACGTGGCAAACTCCAAAAAAATTTGATTCCCCTCCCACCTTCCCTGGCGCTTTTTTTGCACCAATAACAGCGCAGGGGAGGTGGGACAGGAACTACGACAACGGGGGCATTGAAAAAAATCGGAAAAAGTCATTGGCTGCCGAAATCAGGTGACCTCCATTTTAGACGAATAGTGGATTTCAAATCCGGGTCATATGAGAATGTGAACTTTGTGACTATGAGACAGGGATAGCTGTACAGGCAGGGATAGCTAGGGATAACCTTTATTTAGGTAGGAATGTTATTAAAAATAACATTTTGGGGCTCTATCGGGTGTGTAATTGTGTTTTTTGTGAGATAAACTTTTTCCCATAGGAATGCATTGGACAGTGCTGATTGGCCAGAGTATGGAATTCGACCAATCAGCACTGGCTCTGCTGGAGGCGGAGTCTAAGATCGCTCCACACCAGTCTCCATTCTGGTCCGACCTTAGACTCCACCTCCTCCAGCAGAGCCAGCGCTGATTGGTCGAATTCCGTACTCTGGCCAATCAGCGCTGGCCAATGCATTCTATTAGCATGATAAAGTAGAGCTGAATGTGTGTGCTTAGCTCAACTACGCCGGTGGAGTAATTGAGCTAAGCACACACATTCAGCTCTGCTTCATCAGGCTAATAGAATGCATTGGCCAATCAGCGCTGGCCAATGCATTCTATTAGCGTGAGCTGAGTGCGCACAAGGGTTCCAATGCACCCTCGGCTCTGATGTAGCAGAGCCGAGTGTGCACAAGGGTTCTGATGGGCTGACTGGCACACAGTGTAGTTGAGCAGAACTGGCTCAACACTGCTGAGTCTCTGCATACCCATAGGAATGCATTGGCCAGCCTTTGGCCAATCAGCGCTGGCTCTGCCGGAGGAGGCGGAGTCTAAGGTCGGACCTGAATGGAGACTGGTGTGGAGCGATCGTAGACTCCGCCTCCTCCAGCAGAGCCAGCGCTGATTGGTCGAATTCCGTACTCTGGCCAATCAGCGCTGGCCAATGCATTCTATTAGCGTGAGCTGAGTGTACACAAGGGTTCCAGTGCACCCTCGGCTCTGATGTAGCAGAGCCGAGTGTGCACAAGGGTTCCAGTGCACCCTCGGCTCTGATGTAGCAGAGCTGAGTGTGCACAAGGGTTCTAGTGCACCCTCGACTCTGATGTAGCAGAGTCGAGTGTGCACAAGGGTTCTAGTGCACCCTCGGCTCTGATGTAGCAGAGCTGAGTGTGCACAAGGGTTCTAGTGCACCCTCGGCTCTGATGTAGCAGAGCCGAGTGTGCACAAGGGTTCCAGTGCACCCTTGGCTCTGATGTAGCAGAGCCGAGTGTGCACAAGGGTTCTAGTGCACCCTCGGCTCTGCTACATCTGATGTAGCAGAGCCGAGTGTGCACAAGGGTTCTAGTGCACCCTCGGCTCTGATGTAGCAGAGCCGAGTGTGCACAAGGGTTCTAGTGCACCCTCGGCTCTGCTACATCTGATGGGCTGACCGGCACACGGTGTAGTTGAGCAGAACTGGCTCAACACTGCTGAGTCTCTGCATACCCATATCAGCGCTGGCTCTGCCGGAGGAGGCGGAGTCTAAGCTCGAACCTGAATGGAGACTGGTTTGGAGCGATCTTAGACTCCGCCTCCTCCAGCAGAGCCAGCGCTGATTGGTCGAATTCCGTACTCTGGCCAATCAGCGCTGTCCAATGCATTCCTATGGGAAAAAGTTAGCTTGCGAAAATCGCAAGCTGACAGGGATTTCCATGAAATAAAGGGACTTTTATGCCCCCAGACATGCTTCCCCTGCTGTCCCAGTGTCATTTCAGGGTGTTGGTATAATTTCCTGGGGTGTCATAGTGGACTAGGTGACCCTCCTGAGACGGATTTGGGTTTCCCCCTTAACGAGTATATGTTCCCCATAGACTATAATGGGGTTCGAAACCCGTTCGAACACTCGAACAGTGAGCGGCTGTTCGAATCAGATTTCGAACCTCGAACATTTTAGTGTTCGCTCATCTCTATTAAGGATCAGTCAGTGATCTTACATTTTTTTTACATAATTGTCATTTTTATTTGAGCTTTAGCAACATGTACAAGTCGAAGGTACATTAACATGTGAGAACAAAGGATTGTCAAGAAAATGCAGTAAATCTTGGTGCATACTATACAGAGGCATATCAGATACAAAGATTCTGTTTATATGCTTGCCAAAATGGCTTAATAAAGGAGCATTACCACCAGATACGAGAGAGCAGCAGACAGGTGGTACTAGGTGATGCAACAAGTAGGTCATTTTTTTTATTTTGAGCCAGAATTTGGTCAGATAACAGACAATCCCTTAAACAATGTAGGATGTATAGATGTGCAATAAGACTTGCATTTCAAAACCGAATATAACTAAGAATATTTGATCAGAATGACATGTGAGGTTTGCTGTAAATCCCAGGGTTTGATAGCATGGTGAATAAATTAATTTAAAAGAATTAAATCATAGACATGAGAAAACTTTATAATGAATATACTGTTGCAATGTGGTGCGATCTTGGACATAGACTTGCTTTCTATATTCTGGACTTGTTTCTATAGTCTTTGCTGCATGTATTGTATATAATGCCTCGCAGTAAAGGTAATCCTGCTTACTGTGCCTGCTTAGCTGTGATTAGGAATCTCATTTCCCTACACTTCTGCATCCTTCTTATCTATGGAGCTAGTCTATAGAACAGGGGATTATAACATTGTTTCATAAAACTCCTTATAATGTTATTCCCTTCGCTTATAATATTATTCTAGATGCCTTGTGCAGTGACATTGTTCTACTCTTCTCATGAAATAGGCCCATTTTCATTTTAAGCATAGAAGACATAGCCCTTTCCTACCCTAGGCATACGGCTTTGTTGATATACAGCACATGTAATGTCTATTTCTGCATGTGCTAATTGTCAGCAGCATCATGAAGCTGGACAGAAGAACATTGCACTTGCCATATTGCAGTTTTTATACTCAAATTTACTTTGACATTTCTAGTTATGTCTGTTTCTGATTTTCAATACAACTAACTAAGGACTTAAAAGACAAATGTAACATAAATGGGTCTCTCCAACGCTTTCTATCACTTTGAAAATCCCCTTCACGCATATGACTTGGAAGGACAGCAGTGCAGGAAGCAGTCTTGGACTATTTTGGCTTGTGGCGCTGTTTTTAATGAAGGCCCTACACAAATAATAGAAACCAAACAACACATAAACAGATGTAAAAATAAAGTCTGAAAGACAAGTTAAGCTAAAACAGCATCGTGAGTGAGAAACTACTTTACAATGTTGGACTACTTTTTAAAAATAAAATTATATAATTTAAATATAATGTCCGAGCTACTTTATTCCAGATTCACGCTTTGCTTTCTGCGTTGACATATATATATATATATATATATATATATATATACACATAATACCATAATTGATAAGGTTGGATAAAGATATGAGTTCATGATGTCCAACCGATAAACCTACCTATTGATCCCTAGTACGGAGCCAATTACTTAATCAAATATAGCAAAAGTACTGAATCCCTGGATCAATTTTCTATTTCAAAACATTTAGTTCTAATAGCCTGTGATATTTTACTTCTGAGAAAGACATCCTGGTTCCTATTGAATTACTACAAATTTTCAGCCATACCGGATTCTCCATTAGTAAGCAATCATGGCGACAGCGCCTGCCAATTGTGAGGGTTCTGCGTTTACTCTCTGGCACGTGTGTCAGAGCTCTAGACTCACTAGAACAAGATCTAGTACTTGCATCATATCTGCTAGCTTAAAGGGGGTCTATAAATGGAAAAAGTCATTTTTAACTAATCACATCCTTGCATGGCCTTTAGAAATGCCACACATACCTTTTGTATGTAAATTGCCTCATTAGCTTTTGAATAAGTCCGTTTTGATTCATATGTTAATTAGCTTCTCTGTGCACCCCAGAAGTGTCTTTTTTATGTAGATTGTGAGCCCCACATAGAGCTCACAAAGTACATTTTTCTTCCCTATCAGTATGTCTTTTTGGAATATGGGATGGAAATCCATGCAAACACGGGGAGAACATACAAACTCCTTGCAGATGGTTTTTTGCCCTTGGTAGGATTTCAACACCAGGACTCCAGTGCTGCAAGGCTGCAGTGCTAACCACTGAGCCACCGTGTGGCCCCATTCCCCGGAAGTGTCTTTGTGCACTGTCTTCTGTATATACAGCACAGGTGCTGTTGCTATTGACTCCTCCCCCTCTCATACGTAGCACACAGTAGAGAGAGGAGAGCTGAGAATTTCCTGTGCACTGAGATGCTAATTAGTATATGAATAAAAGTGGACTTATTCAAACACTACTTAGGGAATTTACATACAAAAGATACGTGTGAAATAGACTTTCTAAAGCCTATGCAAGCATGTGATTAGTTAAAAATGACTTTTGCCAATGATAGAGCCCCTTTAAAACACATTATTCAATAAACTAAAGAGCTAAGATGCTGCTTTGTGTTACACAACTCAGGAGAATATCCATGTATTAAATTTTTCATATAACAGGTCTGGTGCAGGATTAGGATATGTAACATATCATGCTTTGTTTATGTCTGACATTACGCCAATGTTACAGTTTCACTCTAACTGCAAAACTTAAGGTCACTGTAAATGACTATTATATTTTACGCACAACTTTACTATAACACATCCTCACTGGATAATGTTCAGTAAATGCTTATTTGCATTACTTGTGCATGTTGTTACATATTTCTTTAATACGAAATGTCAAAGTAGTAAAGGGTTTTTTCCTACATTTAGGATAGCTTATCAATGTCATATGGGCGGGCACCTGGTACCCTCCAATCCCAATCAGCAGTTTGAAGAGGTCAAAGCATGCAGATGAGCAATAATAATAATACATTTTATTTATATAGCGCCAACATACGCCGCAGCACTGTACAATTTGTAGGGTTCAAATACAGACAGAAAGATACATTACAAAGAAAGTCATTTCACACAATGGGACTGAGCGCCCTGCTCGCAACAGCTTACAATCTATGAGTACTGCAGCCCTTCACTCCCTACCAATTACATCATCTTTTATTTTATAGCAGATGTGCTTGGTATGATAGCTTTCATTAGAATTATATTGACCTAGAAACAGTCCATGTAATTCATCACTCACACAAATGATGTGGCCCCTTCAAACAGAGGTACAATGGCACACTTAGGTATGAGTGTGCCTATTGCTGCAGTTCAATGTCAATGACAAACATCAGGGTGTGTATGACGGCACTGCTCCTTTGTCCCTTACTGACCGTTTTCTTATATAAAAATTGAAAGTAGAGACATCATGCTTAGTTGCCTTAGAGGAGTGTATCTTGCAGCCAAACCCTACATTATAGTAATTAGATTTATAAAAAGAAAGCTCATTGCCTCACACATTTATTATATGCTAGTTACTAATACTATATACAGTATTACATATTTGAAGAGATAGCAATACATTTAGTTATAAAAAAAAATTGTTGTCTCTACTTTTGATATGTAAGAACAATCCCTTAAACAGAACTGTACTACAGTACGAGACGCTATTAACTGTATGGCAGAATATAACAGAAATCCTCAGCTCTCCTCATACATCAGTCCAGTGGAGATGTTGGACGTCGCTTGGAATATTGTCTTTGACTCTGAGACAGTGATCAGCAGAAATTATCAAACAATTAAAAATAAATTACAGCTCCAAGCAAATATCCATAAAATTTTACTTTTAATGATACTCATAAAAAAATCACATCATGCAAGGGGAAGAAATGCTTACGCATAGTCATAGCATGGGTAAAAGTCAGCCAAAATGGCAGTTTTGACCATCTTGAGCTTCATCATTTGGTAACATGTTCATGTTTTCCATGGCTAACAGAAGTGACTTAAAAAGTGACCATCAGATTGGATTATTTTCATCCGTTGTTGGCAGAAACTACAAGTGTACAACACCATGATATCTAGATTTATATCTCCCCAGTGTGTCATTTTAGTCATGCTGATATATCTCATGTCGATGGCCAGCCTTAGGATTACCTTAATTCTTCAGCATCTATTATTGTCGCAACACAAGAATGGTGCATTGGAACTGCCAGGTACTGCTTCGTTTTCTGTATTGACAAAGAATATGACATGTTGAAAAAAAAAAAGATGTATTTCCCAACAGGAAAGTGAACAGAGAATCGTTGGGATGCCACATTACACATTGTAATTTCATCAGAGACTACTGACATGTCAGGTAATCCTATACAATGTTTATCTTCAGTGTAAATCAAGGGGCTGCAGTGTTTGGACAAATGATGGAGCCTCTTAACTACTTATTGCAGCTCAGCCCCATTCATTTGAATGGAAATGAGAATCAACATGACAAGGTGATCCATGGGTGTAGCTACCATGGAAGAAGACCTAGCAGCTGCTATTGGGACCAAAGATGAAGGGGGTTCATTTTCATTGAGACCTAGGGACCAATCAGTGATGATATAATTATAGAAGATGGAGGAAGATAGGCAAAACTGAATATGCCTCAATTTCTTTATTATGGGGGTAACGTCTATCCTTAGGGAGAGACCACCTTCTCAGGTGTGTGGAGACTTATACAGCCATAGTTGCTCCACTGCAAGGGAACATGGGAAGAATATGCAAATCTGTCTCCCAAAATGTTAACAGGGAGACAGTGCCTCTGTTATGCTGCCCTCTATAGCAAGCACCCTGAACAACATGCCCGACTTCCCAGAAGTTTTCCCTGCATGATGCGAGGTTAAAACCAAATCAATTTCTCAGCTACGGACGGCACTCTTTTGGTGAAACTGGTCTCTCAGCCTTTCACTTAAACCAAATCAATTCTTTCTAAGCTGCGCTGATGAAGTCCAAAGAGACAGAAACGGTGCCGTCTGTAGCTGAGAAATTGATTTGGTTATAACCTCGCATCATGCAGTGAAGGCTTCTGGGAAGTCGGGCATGTTGTTCAGGGTGCTTGCTATAGAGGGCAGCATAACAGAGGCACTGTCTCCCTGTTTACATCATGGGAGACCGATTTGCATATTCTTCCCATGTTCAATTTCTTTAGTGGGACATCATGGATGTGACATCATTATAACTAATTTCTTCTTATGAAGTGTACACAGTGATCCTTTTGTGTGGGCATTACCACAGTGCTATGATGCAATAGTAGCTATTATTCCTGTACTGTGACATCACTATGTGAGTTATTCCTGCACTGTGACATCACTGTGTACATTATTACACTACCACAATATCACTGTATATTAGCCCTATGCTGTGACACTACTATTTTTATTAGCTTTGTAATGTGACATCACTGTGTTCATTATCCCTGTACTTTGATATCACTGTTTGCATTATTCCAGAACTATGACATCACTATGTGCATTATCTTGGTACTGTGATATTACTGTGTGTGTTATTCCAGAACTATGACATCACTATGTGAATTATTCCTGCACTGTGACATCACTGTGTACATTATTACAGTACTACGATATCACTATATTTATTATCCCTATACTGTGACATCACTGTTTTTATTTGCTCTGTAATGTGACATCACTGTTTTTATTTGCTCTGTAATGTGACATCACTGTGTACATTATTACAGTACTACGATATCACTATATTTATTATCCCTATACTGTGACATCATTGTTTTTATTTGCTCTGTAATGTGACATCACTGTGTTCATTATCCCTGTAGTGTGATATTACTATGTGCTTTATTCCATAACTATGATATCACTGAGTGCATTATCTTGTTAGTGTGGGGAGGGAATGGGAGTTACCCAAGCATCCTAAGTTCTTCACCAGCTGCTAGGTCTATAGGCAATGATCTGTTCTATGGAAAGGTTATCAATATCATAATCTTGAAAAATCCTTTCAAGACCTCTGTTTGAATTACCATTAAAAGCCTGGGGGGGGGGGGGTCACCATTGGGTATCTTCAAGTATATCACAGCATTTGGTGCTATTGTTACTGTGAAAATGATTCAATCCTAGACAGAACTCTGATGGTCATTATAGAAGACAATAAGGTCTATTTATTATCATTAGAATCCTTTGTACAATATAAACATAGGTTAGTGTGAACAGAGCCAAAGTCTAGTGCTACTTTAGATTTATTATTCATGAACCTATACCTTAGTGCAATGCAGCTGCTCAATGAAATATTGAAATACAAATGAAGTGTAGTGCAAGATACATAATTTAGCATAACGTTTCTTGGTTTCTTGAAAATCCTACTCTTTAAGCTTTATCAAACAACATGAAGTTGAAGTTTCTAGAGCACAGCTGCTTTCTTACCAGTGTCTTTCTGCTGCACATCTGGAGGAAGCTGGCCTGGAACATACCACTGGTAATCTGGCTACACAGAATAATAAAACCTTATTACAACAATATGGACTTCATGAATACTTCAAACAAAAACTCAGCAGCAAGCTTAAAATATAAACACACTAAAGGACTTTTTGTTTGTCGTACAGAAGTAATTTAGATCAATCCTTCTTGGCTCAACACGACCACTGTTGTAGCTCATTGGGTTGTTTTCTGTTTTCCCATGAGATGTACTTTGGCTGTCTGTACCCGTCATAAACATTTTATATATACCACAAGATGCTATCCGCAAATCACATATTGGAACAATTAATTAACACACAGAGACAAAGAAACAGTGAGAATCGGACTAGGGCTGCAGACTGCCGCACAGGAAAGGGAACAATCTGGCCCTCTATTTATCGGAATATCTGACAATGATAAAAAGCGACATACAAATGTGAAAAATTAAACTTTCGGCATGTTGCTGGCAGATGCTTTTGTGTAACAGCACAAGGCGTGTAAGTGAAACATATGACTTGTCTTGTAAGGAGAGATAAAACAATCTTTAAAATTCTAGGGCGTCTGTCTAGAGTTTTACAAGACACCACCCTATGCAGACTTATTATGCCTCGTATGCCCGACATACAAAGTCACACATTTTTGCTCTAATAGTTTTTTTCTGTTTTGTGCCACTATTGCCATTTCCTAAATGTGGGCCATGTGAGGGTCGGGGTCACTGGCCCTGCCAGATTTATCATCATTTATATTAGTTTAGGTTAAGGCCCCACATAGTGGGCTACAGCAAAAAAGTGCTGTGAAAAACACTGCAGTGGAATCGCATTGTGTTTTTTTCCGGAGTGCTTTTGATAGAAAGTCTGCAGACTGTTCCTATGTAGATTTCTGCTTCAATTATGCCTATGTGGAAACTGCTGTAGGTATAATTGACATGTTACGATTTCCAAAAACATTACATGTTTGGAAATCATAGTATTTTTACTACAAGTATTTTTCTGCAATGTGTGGATGGGATTTGCTAGATTCCACTTCGCAGGGACTGTAGAACGCTGCGGCCAAACCATCTCACTGGGGGAAAAAGCATGGCCAGAGAATGTGCTTCATTGTGTGCACCAGTCTACATAAATCACCTCCATTGTTTTTAGGACAGTAATTCCAGTGCGATTATATAATAATAGAATGCAAATATTTAGTATATTAAATCATTCAGACAAAATCAGTTTACTAGTTCTCTGCTTTTATTCTGCAATTATACAATAATAAATTTAGTGTAAGCAGATTGTTTAAAAATATTCCAAATTTATCACAGTAGCCAATGCTGAATGATAAAGATGGTGCAGTGAACGCTAACAATAACTTATTTCTTTGTGGGGTTTTTTTGTTTATTTTTGCAAATTCACTTATTGGAGTACATCTGAGATCGAGGTCTATGTTGGGTGCATTATTAGATTTTTATTTTTAATAAAAACGTCAATGAGGGTTAGGTTATGTAAATGGCTTATTTTAATAAACTATTTTAATTTATGTATATTAAATGTATTATTACTGCCTTAGGGTCCATTCACACGGAGGAAAATGGTGAGGAATTTGGTGTGGAATTTCAGCGCTGAAAAAAAAGCCTCCCATTGGCTTTTTTTCCGCCAGTGGAAATGGACCCTCCGTGTGAATGGACCCTTAGTAATTTCCAGACATTACATACATTGCATTTTAGTGAATCCCATCCACACATTGCAGAAAAATACGCACAGCGAAAATGCTATAATTTCCCAAACCATTGCATTTTTAGAAATTGCAGCATAATTATGTCCTGTCATTTTTGTAAATCCTTACCTTGTTATTTGCCAGTAACTGAAGCCTTAGCTTCTGGATAACCTGCTGTAACTCCTCTTTTTCTTTTCTTATTTTTTCCTTGTCTGCTTGTTCTTTATTGAAGTCTTCCTCAAATATCTTGACCTAATAATAATTACACGTTAATGGTAGATACACTAACATCTAGCATGTGACATTAATATAAAGATATACTGTATATGCACAATAGGAATATAAATTCCATTCACAAAGTTTAACACATTGCATATAATCATCTTCAGTAAAACAGGACATTTTTTCAGCTTTAGTATTGCACTGCCCAATTTTTGGCTTCAACAGAACTTGAAAACTAACTGTTAATGATGTCATTAAATCTCCTAAATCTGGAGCTCCATTTGCATGTTTATGCCAGAATAGAAATGTCGTCTTTGGCCATTGAGCTCTTAGATCTGGCTCTCCAGAGCAGTGAGGCATATAGTCTGTAGTTCTATGTGTTAGATCTGCATACAGTTCCGTCGTAACTTATAAATAGCCCCATGTGATTATTGCAGGCTTCCATATACCGTATTCAGGGTTACTAACACTTTCTAAAGCTATTCATACATTTCCTACACAGTGATAGCCAATGACCTAGTGAAATAAATGATCCAAGCGAAAAGGAAACTACAAACGGCATGTTCTGAGGATAGAGAAATAAAACATGTGCTTATTTAGGCACCGCTACATTACACAGCATGGATGGTTAAGAATATATCAACTGGATCTGCTGAAAAAAATGCCAAGTCTGGTTAATATAAAAGGCAAAGAAAGTCAGGATTCTTTACCTTTCATTTCTTTCTTCTGAAGTATAAAAGATCTTTTATCACTCAGAAATGAAACTGCTGTATTATCTTTCATGGTGTAAGAGACAGAAATCACAATTTGCATAAGGTGCTATAAGAACTATATTGTAATATCTGATGTATCAGGACACATTAGTAATACTGGTGACAGGTGGCATATATGGCATATCACGCATACATTATGGCATGTGAATATCAGTTTGTCTATCTCCCATTCGAGTCACCTGATGCACAAGAACATCTTTTTGTGTCTTGATATCTTCATAAGATGTGGCATGTGAAGACGGATTTAATCTTGTAGTTATGGAATCAAACTTTTCTTTTGCGTTTCCTTGTAGAAGGACCTGAGAAATAAACATAATATATACAATAGTTTTTGCTTATAAGACTCTGTTTACGCTGATGTTGTCACTTAATCGTCAAAACCCAACCCAACATACATCACAGGTACCCAATGGACTGTGAGTTACAATGTGGCCTTCCATTTCCTCCAAATTGTGCAGAATATGACAGGATCTGCAAGTGTCCAAAATCATTTTTAATGAATCTCTTCTAACATACTGCAATTGTTTATCAGTCACTATATGAATATATGACCTCACATCACAATATTCTTTGCATGCATTTGACCTGTCTTTGTCCTCAGTCTGGTTGCTGCCAATTTGCCTGATACCCTGTCTTGCCCATTTTTTTGGTACATGAGGGTCAAAGACCCATAGGGAAGGATGGGAAGATACATGCACTTAAGAGTAATATGTCAGGATCCTGATTGCCTGATGTACCATATTGTCTGACGTCATCTCCGTTTGACGTGGGGATAAAGCTGCTGCCACCCGAATTGGGTTTCCTGATTTAAGGCTACTTGGTTGTGACATTTCACAACACCCTAAGGTAAGAGGCCATTTAAGCATTCTTACATCTCTCCTTTCCATGCCCAAGCTGTATTACGCTATTCTGCCGCTCGGCATCTCTCCCTCCCTTTTTCTTCTTGCACTTTTTTTTGTACACCTAGAACTTAGTGTTCTCCTTGTCCTGGCTACTTCATCTGACCATTTAACCACATGTCAGACATTTCAGTCTGTTTACAAGCCTGCGTGACTGCCATCTGGTGGCTATTCTGAGTATCACAAACTATGGATTTCCTACAGCAGTTTATCACTATATTGTTATTATTATTATTATTATTTTATATAGCACCATTAATTCCATGGTGCTTTACATTTGGGGGTTTACATACAATACACAGAATATACAGGTAGATATAATACTAACAATGACCGACTGGCACAGTGGGGTAGAGGGCCCTGCCCGCGAGGGCTTACAATCTATGGGGAAGGGGGTAGAGACAGAAGGAGAGGGGGAGACTGTACAGATGGTGGTGAGGTGATAGTGTTATTGGAGGTTGTAGGCCTTACTGAATAGGTGAGTCTTCAGGGCCTTCTTGAATCCTGTTATTGAGGGGATCAGGCTTATGTGTCTTGGTAAGGAGTTCCAGAGTATGGGGGATGCACAGGGGAAATCTTGGAGGCGGTTGTGTGAGGAGCGGATAGGAGCATACAGTAGGCCCCATACCAACTTTTGACTTGGCCCCCTATGGCATAGTGTCCCTTTTCCTGACCCCCATACATTATAACGCCCAATTTACACACACTATAATTTCTCAAAGGGGCCTGTTCTCACAGTATAATGTCCCATAGAGGCCCCTCCACACAATACAATGTCCCATAGTGGCCCCTTCACACAGTATAATGTCCCATAGCATCACCTGCACACAGTATAATGACACATAGTAGCCACTGGACACAGTATAATATTCCATAGTGGCCCCTGCACACAGTATAATGTCTCATAGCGTCACCTGCACACAGTATAATGTCCCATAGTGGCCCCTGCACACAGTATAATGACACATAATGGACCCTCCACACAGTATAATGTCCCATAGTAGCCACTGGACACAGTATAATATTCCATAGTGGCCCCTGCACACATTATAATGTCTCATAGCGTCACCTACACACAGTATAATGTCTCATAGCGTCATCGGCACACAGTATAATGTCACATAGTGGCCCCTCCACACAGTATAATGTCACATAGTGGCCCCTCCACACAGTATAATGTCCCATAGTGGCCCCTCCACACAGTATAATGTCACATAGTGGCCCCTCCACACAGTATAATGTCCCATAGTGGCCCCTCCACACAGTATAATGTCACATAGTGGCCCCTCCACACAGTATAATGTCCCATAGTGGCCCCTCCACACATTATAATGTCATATAGCGGACTGTCCACTCATTATAATATTCCATGGCGACCCATCCACACAACATTAATTTCCCATAGTGACCCCTCCATACAGTACTATGTCCCATAGTGGCCCCTGCACATAGTATAATATTCCCTAGCAGCCTCCATACAGTATGATGTCTCACAGCGACCCCTGCACACCAGAGTATAATAATCGGAAGCTCAGGGAAGGTAACAAACATAAAATCAGTGTTACTTACCTCTGTTAGATTCCGCTGCTGTGCTCTTTAATCAATAGGGCCCGTTACCTGCTGGGATTACTTCAGCAGGTAACAGTCTATTAAAGGAAAAATAATAAAAAAGCAGCAGGGTCCCAAGTCCTATGGCAGCCGCTATGTCTGTTACCATGGTACTTACGCCATTTGTCCCCATTTGTCCCCAGGCATTATGCTAAAATGCAATAGACCACAATGTGATTAATTTGTTTGATCATTTTGTATACCTTGGTATTACACTGCTTTCTATCGTTGACCTTACCTGAACTTTACCTAGAGAATAATTTCTAATTTTTATTTTTATCAATGACCTGATTTTATCACTTTTCTTACTTTGTTATGTGGCATTGCTTTTTCAGAGAAATGACTCTTATCTTGTGTAATATAACAATACTGGAGCATCTTTCCTTATAGCGCTTTGTTGTGCCTTTCCTCTGTTATTCCTCCTAGAAATGTATGAATAAATTGACAACTGTGTGTTACGGTAGCAGGTGAGGTGTGGCCGGTCGGTGCCGGCCGGTATCAAAGGCTTCGTGATAGTCTGTCGGCTACGATGATTTCCTTATCTCTATCTTTATGGCCAGAACCACTACAACCAGATTATATAAATCATATGCTGCAGTGAATCTCTTGAGAAAACTAGGGACATTTTCTCTGCAATTAAATATTTACATAGATGTGTGGTTTTCTGTATTGGAAATGAATATCATAGTTTTGTTTGGAATTTTTTACATTTTGAGATCTAGTTTCAAATATATAATTCATACCTTCTGAGTTATACATGCATTGTATATGCACACTGCGGTATTCACTGGCAGCTGCTTTGGTGCTAATAGCCCTGTATCTGTACTGTTTGTTCTATGTTCTTATGCAGCAGCTCTGCAGTCTTTTATCTGAAGACAGAAAGTCTACCAGCAGCCTAATGCAATGAGGCTTCTTCTTTACTGTAACCATATGAAAAGTCCTGAGGTACCACCAACCACTTGCACAACTTGAGGGGCCTCGCCTTAATGTATAGCTTGTAAGATTATCAGATATGTATCAGTTTTATTTTACTTAAGGCTAAGGCCCCATGTAGCGGCCCACAGCAAAAAAGCGCTGTGGGAAAAACTGTAGTGGCAACATATCACGTTTTTTCCTGCAGTGCTTTTTACAGAAAGTTCACAGAGGTTTCCTCTACAGACATTCTGCTTCCTTTATACCTATAGGGAAACCCCTGGTGTTACCCTAGGTATAATTGACATGCTGTGTTGCCATCTGAATCTTAGCGGACCAGAAAAATAGAAAAACGGAAACAGCGTTAGTTTTTTGAAATCATAGGGCAAACAAGTTCAGCTTGTAGTTCTTTATGTCTGGCGATTTATGAAGGATCTATATCTATATGTCAGACGGGCAAACAGCGCAGATGTGAATGTAGCCTTAGCCTAATAGATACTTATTCTGGTCACTTCTCTATCCTCCCCCCATGGTAACTGAGTTTATATATCCTGCAGGTATGAGGACTAAAGATACATACATGTATGTCAGGCTGAGTCCACTTGATTTTGGAAGTTGTAATGTGATGAAAAGCAAATAGTAATATAATAATGTTGCAAAGCACAGATAAACATTTAACATAAATATGATACAACAGCATAGACTAAGGGTCCATTCACACGGAGTAAGGTACCGCGTGATGTGGCACGTATACGGCGTGTGAGACTTTGCGCGCCGTAAAAGCTCCCATTGATTTCAATGGGAGCCTGGATCGTATACGCCACGTTATGGGAGCTTTTACGGCGTGCAAAGTCTCACACGCCGTATACGTGCCACATCACGCGGCACATTACTCCGTGTGAATGGACCCTAACAGCAAACATCATATACAGCTTTTGTTCTACATTGTTATGCCTTTGGGTTAAAATGGCCAAGTCTAGTTGCATTCTTTCATGCTATTTGTTTGTTTTTAGTTTAGGGGTACTTTGCTTGTGTCAAGTATATCCTTGAAGGCAACAGACATGTCTGGGCTCTTATACACATCCTCTTCAATACTGATGATGATTTTACTATACTGAGACATTGAACAGAATTTCAGCTGTATATGTACATATATTTCTATGTGATCACATAGAAGTTGGTCAGAATAAGCATACTGAGTCTAGCACTATGTTATCTAAAGCAGAGGTCCCCAACCACCGGGCCGTTTATTACTTGGTGCCAGGCTGGCCTGGTCATTGGGGAACTCTGGCTACTAGGTATCGCTGAAGTACCTATGCTGTGTGTAATATATAGCATAGGTACAGAACCTATTTTAGAGAGTGATTTGCTGTTGTAGCCTACAGATCCAGATCACTTGCCATTTACCTAATGTTAATGCAGCTGCCAGGATCTGTTCTGACACATAAGATGTGTGCATATTCTATGTTACTGGCAGAACCTTCACTGAGCCACGGGAAATTGACCTACATGTAAGTGGTCCTTGGTAGAAAAAAGTTTGGGGACCGCTGATCTAGAGGACTCTCTGCTCCTACTCTAATCTTTTAGACACTTTAATGACTCTGCACTAGCATGTTTACTAAGATAGGTATATTGATGGATTTGTTCTCACCAGTATTCCTCAGTATATTGGTTTTTTTAATACAAATAATAATATAGTATGCATTTTCTTAGCCTCATAGCCTGTTATGTTATTATAAATCATTTTACATAAACTGTAATGCTTTTCACTTTGAAGAAGTTAAAAACAGATTCATAAAAACTGAATTATAATGCTAGTGTGAACACAACCTCACACATGTGTAATACAACCCCCTGCTGTAATGATATTGCTATTGTGATCATTATTCTCTTGTCATTTTGAAATTATTTATTCACATATAGATTTCCATTTTTTATATTTATTTCTTGACTTTAAGGTAAGCTAAATAGGAAAGTAGTTGAGCTCTGCTGCATATGTGATCGTAAGTCACCTAAGAGCCTGCTGTCTCAATCATGTACACGAGATTTCCTGAGGAAGTCTTTGTGGTTTACTAATACATTTTATCTGGTGCCTCCTACTATAATACAGTTTCTAGTTTCTTTCTCAATTTCAGAATGCTTTAGATTGTTTCTATACCTCACTACACAATACAAGGGAGTAAACTAAATATATTACAGAATGGTCAACTCAACTGGTCTTCATAGAAATTATCAGATTTTTGATTCCCTGAAACCAAACATTCAGTCCTAAGTATTCAGCCTGGGGTTTTAGTGGATACCTACGGTATGAAAGGACAAATGACTCCTACATCTTTATTTCTGCAATGTATACATAAACTTGAGACTTCTCTAGTTTCAGATGCAATTCCAAAGTGATTTATTGTGGTATACAATCCGAAACATGTAACATTTCAGGTGGCAATATGCAACCTTCATCAGATAGGATTGCAGAGAATGCAGTGTGGAAGTGCATATGGGCTGGAGTACTTAACCTATGTGTAGCCTCCTCTCCTCGCTTTGGCTCACAAATGCTGTTACAAACCACTGACCAAAACACTGATGTATGAATAAGGTCTCAGGACTAATTTAGATGGACATAAAGGATATTTGGTTCTTTTGACTGTCCATGTGTATAACAAATTGCACTTGGGAAGCACACTGACCCATTGTATTATTGTTATAATTCACAGGTATTTGTGTTTTCATTTAGTGGTAGTGCAAAGTTCTGCGATTACAACACATTATTAAGAAAAAGTCACTTACCTTGTTAAGCCTCTTTATTTCACTCTCATAGTTGTCACTTCTTTTCCTCAGAACATGATTTTGCTTTTTCAATAGGCCATTTTCCTCTTTTATTTTTTGTAGTTCCAGATTAAATTCTTTGAACTGCTGAAAGAAAAAAAAATAAGACTCCAGTAACCACTTTATGCACCACATAGTTTCCCACAGCAAAAGAAAAGCTGCTGGAAAAATCGCGGCGGCAATCCATTGCATTTTTTCGCACAGTGTTTTTCACAGAAAGTTCACAGAAGTTTCCCCTGCAGACTTTCTGCTTCCATCATATCTATAAGGAAACTTCGTGCATTTCCGTAGGTATATTTGACATGCTGCGATTTCCAAAACTGCGTGCATTCACTAGAATCCTATCCACTACACCGTGAATGTAAAATAAGATAAGATAATCCTTTAATAGTCCCACAGTGGGGAACTTTGTTTTTTCCACGGTGTGTCCACCATGTAGATCTCCGGGCCCCAAGGTACATATAAAGGCTTGTTTAGCTTATATTAATGTTTTTCTGTGAGTGACTGCGTGAAATCTCTGCAATTCAATCTTTTTTTTTTATTATTATGTACTTTTATACTAATTATATTTATCATTTTGTTCATTTATTGATTATTGAGTAAAAGAATAAGTAAAATGAGATGAGATTTCATTATTTTGTTTAAAAGTGTATGAAACATAGTGAACTTTTTATAATCAAGTTTTTACAAGTTTTTACAGTCCCAAAGGGAGATTTACAGTTGTTTGAGTGCCTGTACTAAAATACTTATTATTATACTTACAACACTTATACATTTACTGGATGCCTATTAGGACCTGCTTCTTGCAAGATCTAACAGACACCCACCCATAAGCCTGGACGTTATTATTAGGACTCCTGGCTGTAATCGCAACTCCCCTGCATCATTAAAACTTGTTGTGGGGGGAGGTGACCCAAGGGGAAGAGAATTTAGTAGCAAACCATTAATGCACAATGATTTTAGATGATAAAATTATTGAGACATTCCTTTTACAGTGAGAGATGATGTTTGTGACTTACCTCCAATGTACCTAAGAGATAAGGATCCAGAGCAGAGGACCCTTCTCCCCTCTATTATATCAATGCTGCCTAATGAGCTATGCAAGTTGAGTTTTCTAAACAGGATAACAATTTTAAGTTTCCTGAATATATACAGTTATAAAATGCCATAATGCAATATCTTTGCTTCCATATTGTATTATTACTATTAGTACTATTAGTAATATTGAAAATACAAAAAGTGAAGAATAATGTTAAACAACGTGAATACTGAACAGAACCTACCTTGTTTTCATAAATCTGTTTCATGAACCTTAAATGCTGATCCCACTGCTTGTTTACTTTCAACAACTGTAATATGTAATGTAAAAAAAAATCGAATTGACTCATATTATAATAATTGCAAATTTCCCTTGAATTTGAATTTATTTTGTTTTTATAAGTTTTGATAAAACGTCACTTGCCAATTATGATTATTTGAACTTTATTTTCCCCTTCAACTCCTATAGCCACCAACAACTTCATAGACTTATCATTCAGTACATATCTAGTCAAAAATATCTAGTACATCAAACTTTTTTTATATATCTAGTACATAACTAGTCAAAACTGGACAGTGGGGAGAATTCATTAAGACTGATGTTCTGTGCATGACTTTAGATCAAGTACCTAGTTGGTGTGAAAGACACCAAAATTATTAAGAGGCTCCGACTTCTTAATAGTTCAAACATACTCTTGTGAGGGGCCACACGGTGGCTCAGTGGTTAGCACTGCAGCCTTGTAGCACTGGAGTCCTGGTGTTCGAATCCCACCAAGGGCAGAAAACCATCTGCAAGGAATTTGTATGTTCTCCCCGTGTTTGCATGGATTTCCATCCCATATTCCAAAGACATACTGATAGGGAAAAATGTACATTGTGAGCTCTATGTGGGGCTCACAATCTACATTAAAAAAAAACAAAAAAAACAAACATACTCTTGTGTACCAAAATTCGATGCATAGATTTTAGGTATGACTCATACCAGCTTTCAGGCATGAGTTCTAGTAAATTTGCTGGGCAGAGGCATCTCTGGCATAAGCTGCCTTGGTCTCTACCCACTGCGCCCTCTTTCACACAATGTGGCAGGCATGGCGTAATGTGCCACATCATATGTGAAAGAAAGGGCAATGCACTAAAGCTGAGCCATATTTACAGAAACTGGCAAAGATGGGTTAGTTCCCCAATTGTCCCTTTCTGGTCAGTAATCATGTAGATCATTTAATAAAGGCTTGTCATTAGTATGCCTTGACTAAGGAGTAGAAGCTCCAAAACGCGTTGGCGTTTTTTATGCGTTTGTTCTATGTTATCTGTTGTTTGTTGGCACGTTTCTACTATGGACTTTTAAGGATAAAATAAAGGTTATATTTTAACCGGATCAAGGTGCTGCGGACCATTTGTACAGATTACTTTCTATGGAAATCGTCCCTAAAAGTCCGGTAACTTGCAGGTCGTGCACCCTTCCTAGACCGGTTTTATGGTGAGTGGCAGTGTGCATATATTTAACTCCTTGTCATTAGTATACTTCTATTAAAGACTGCACTAGGCAGCCTGTAATCGAAGAATAGGGATTTTCTAATGCACTACAAAGCATTAGCATGGCACTGCATTGTATTAGTGAGCAGGATATGCCAGGATATGACACTTGGGACTCCCAAAGATCCAGATACCACCACTTGGGCCTACACTTATCTCTACAACAGGGGTCCTCTGATCCTATCCTGTCAGTGGCCAGGGGTGTTTGGGATTACAGAGACAGCAGAGCTGGCTGTGATATGCTAGTTGCATAACTCCAATAGAAGCCACGTTGCAGGATTTTCTTCATGTTCCTAAAACAAACACCCTAGCTGAAATCCTTTCTCTCCAACAGTTAATTAGTTGCTAATTACTTTTACAATTGGCAGGAGAATGACTAAATGAGTAGGTGGAGTTTATCCAAAGGGCAGGCTTGATATTGTATTATAGCCAGACATAAGATTGGGAGGAGGAAAGATGAAGAATAGCATAGTGTTTATATATTTCGGTAATTGTAATTGTAATAGGACACTGCACTTCCACAGAAGCCAAAATAGTGGCTTTGTAGAGGAACATGTCTCCATATATCAAATTATTCCTACATTTTTAGAAAGAAGAGAAGAACCGCACAATGTAGAGTTCTTAGAAAACATTGACCAAACTCTTCCTTCATTTGGAATATAGTCATTTACTAATAAATATATGTAAGGAAAATGTATTTCTTTAAGGTTCTGTTTATGCATAGTGTTTTATAGTGACTATAAAATATATTGATATCTGCAATAGTTCTGGTAAGGACATCACTGGCTACCTGTTTATAGCAATGGGCCGAACATATTGTATTTAGTACTGCTTAGCCAACAGAACTCATAAAACGACTCATTAAGAAATCCAAAAATCTAAATTTCATTTTATTTCTTCCAATAGAAAAAAATATTAAAAAATATGTAAAGAACAAATACCTCTGCTTTTTGATTTTCTAGGATCTGTATTCTATGCTCATATTCTTCTCCGGATACACTTCTTAACGTTTTTGTTTGTGTTAAGTGCTGTTAACAAAAGAGACCAGTTATATATAGAAAATGTTTAGTGGCATCTGTCAGCTTTATTATATAGAGATGAGCGAGTAGCACTCGATCGAGTAGGTATTTGATCGAATACTACGGTATTCGAAATACTCGTACTCGATTGAGTACCACTCGCTGTTCGAATGTAAAAGTTCGATGCAGAACCAGCATTGATTGGCCGAATGCTATACAGTCGGCCAATCAATGCTGGTTCTTCTCCTACCTTTAGAAGTCTTCTCCGTGCAGCTTCCCCGCAGCGTCTTCTGGCTCTTCATTCACTCTGCCAGGCATCGGGCCTGGGCAGAGCCGACTGCGCATGTCCGCTTGTAGTGCAGGCATGCACAGTCGGCTCTGCCCAGGCCCAATGCCTGGCTCAGTGAATGAAGAGCCGGAAGACGCCGTGGGGACGCTGCACGGAGAAGACTTCTCGGAGGATCCAGCCCGACCCTCACTCGTGAACTTGGTAAGTATAATTTGATCGAACGTTGTCTACCCCTGAAACGAGCATTTTCCCCCATAGATTATAATAGGGTTTGATATTCGATTCAAGTAGTCGAATATTAAGGGGCTACTCGAAACGAATATCGAACCTCGGACATTTTACTGTTCGCTCATCTATTTTATCATACACAGAATTATGATTTATTCTACACTATTTACAAGTTATCATTTTGTTGGGGGCTTTACTTTACTTGCCCTGGCACATTTCTGCATTATACAAGATCAGTAACCTTACTGGCGGAAATAAGGCTGTATTCACATGGACAAAATAAGTCTGTATTTTATGGGCCATGGTAGAGCTGTGAATTCTATTCCCATAAAAGGTTGAGTGACCCAAACGAAGATCATTATAGTTATCTAGGATGTTGTAAGTTTGGATCAATGCGTAGACCCGTTATCAGGAAGGAATTTGTGTCTGTAATGAAGAACATATAATTCTAACATATTTTGATATTCATGGGAATCCAGCCTTATACTTTTATCAAGCTAATGTGTGTTATCCTTAGGATTGCATAGGCATTGTAATTTGTAAGGTAGTTACATGTATTGGTACTGTCCAGCACAGTCAAAAACTCTGTCATGTCAAACATAAGGTTTGCTGCCAGCTTTTGTCAAGGGCTACAAACAGACTCATAGAAAATTTCAATAAAATAAGAGTGGAACTACCCATCACTCTCCATATGATAATAAATGCTGCATGACAATTGCAGTTAATAGGAATAAATCTAGTTTTATGCACAGTAAGTTGTATGACATGTCACATTGGTTTCAGCTACTGGTCGGGGTCTCTGTACCCATACTCTTCCAGCATGTTAATATGAGGGATCGTGCATGAAACTGTAGTTATAGTCTGTATAATAGCCATTATTATGGATTTGTAACAACAGATAACATAAGGAACCATTCATTTCAATGGCCCCATACGCACATGCATAGTTGGGAGCAGTCTGGTACATCTGTTATAATACTGGCATCCATTTTGACCCACATAGTTCCATTTTCCACTGACCCGCGCATGACTACATTCATGTGAATGAAGCCTCATATGTGACAACATAGCCAAATGTCATAAGAATAGAAATAATATGATATCAGGAAGCAAAGTGTGGTACTTAGTGCAACGCATGATCTGTCATTGAACTCTCCATTACACACCAGTTTTATATACACCTTTGGAAATCTGCTCATGTTAAGCATTTATTGCATTTTGCCCACAAATTTATATTGACAAAAATCAGATTATTAAGGGAATAAAAAAACAATGTGTCAGCCTTTTGGTGTCTTCATCAGGCTGGCTGATAGGGTTAACATCCCCTATGAGTATGGTTTCTATTTGGTCCCACACAACTAAAAACCCTGCAGAAGCAATGCCATGTGTTTTTACACCAGTTTTAGCTGGGTATTCCTCAGCATTTTTTCTTACCCTATTAAATGTATAGGGAGAATGTTTGCAAGTCCACAGCTAAAATGAACGCATGTATTTTTGAAAATAAGTTTTTTCTGTAGCGTTTTTTTCTCACAGCAGTCAAAAACTCTATGCTTCTTCAATGTAGACACTTTAAAGGGGTCATCTGGTGACATATAAAAATATATTTCCTTCAAGGCTGAGGCTAAGACAAAGTAGGAGACTGTCGTAGGAGTTTATGTGTGCTGGTACTTTATGCCTCATTTAGGTTCATTCACCCTGCTAACTCGAGGAAATCAAGCAAAGTGTATGTCCAATTGTGCATACACCTCCAGTATTATTGTATGGCTACCCCTGCTGAGTAACATCTGGGCTTTACTGCAAATGTTTCTTACTACAATAGTATTTATTAAATATGTTTACCAGTTATATTTAATAAACTTATAATTCAGAAATATACTACAATTTAACACAGAAATAATTCTAACATAGTACAGAAAAAGACCATGTTCATCAAGTTCAACCAGGGGATGGGAAGGGGCATGACTGAAGGAATAAGTATTGTTCTATTCATTTCCATAAGCATCAATGCTATTCAGCTCTAAAAATCCATCCACACAGAGCTCTTCAAATAGAATTCACATGTGATCTTTATTTTTATTATAGTGCTGAACATATTTATCACTGCTATTTGTTATCTTATGGCCAGAAACCCCATTTCAGTATTATAGGTGACCTGCGAATACTGAAATAATAAAAAATAATTTTAATGTAATTGTTTCCTATAGAACTACTGAAGGTGGACGCATAATTTTAAGCAAATCCATCATCATGTACAAACCCATAAAGAGGGCAGTGAAGTATCAGAATAGGTTGTTTCAGCTATTAGCTTAAAGTGGATCTTTCACTAAGTCTCAACCGCCCAGTGCTGTCACCCTGAGTATTTTATACCAGAACTGACATGTCAGGAGAGGTAACAGGCCCTATTTAACCCCTTCCCGACCCATGTGGTACTATTACCACATGGATGTCTAGTGCTTCACGACCGATGTGGTAATAGTACCACATGGATGTAAACAATCCCCGCAGCGCAGTGCGGGCATTCTAGGAGCGGGTGTTAGTTGTATCTGACACCTAACACCCTGCTCCATCACCCTCCATCGGACATGAGTGCCGATTTTGGGTTTTAACCCGTTGATTGCCGTGATCAAACATGATCACGGCAAACAACGGGTTGCCCGATCGTGTAGGGGTCCCCAGCACCCCCCGCTGCGAGATCGGGGGGTGCTGGTATCCCTACTAAGTGGCCAGGGGTCTGTTTAGTGACCCCAGCCAGCCCTGAGTCCCACTTACCTTTGTATCCTGGCCGGCGTCTTCTGGAAGTGAGTCTGTGCCCGTCCGTACGACTCACTTCCTGTTTGCAGAGTGACACGTGCAGGCTGTTACTGCAGCCTGTGTCTCACTCTATGATAGTGGATGAGTGATGCAATCATCACTCCTCCAAGTGTCCTAAAGGGATACATGAAAAAGTTAAAAAAAAAAGTGGAAAAAAATAAATAAAAGTGTTTTGAAACAATTAATAAAGTTATAAAGCTCCAAAAACCCCTTTTCTCTATAGAAAATGAATTATATAGAAAAAAAACCTAAAAATTAATAAAAACAATACATATTTGGTATCACCGCGTCCGTAACAATCTGTACAATAAAACTGAAACAATATTTAATGTACACGGTGAACCACAGAAAAAAAAAACGGAAAAAACCCGCCGGAAGTAGTGATTTTTCGCCATCTCACCTTACAGAATGTGCTATAAAAAGTGATCAAAAAGTCAAATGCACCTCACAACAGTGCCAATAAAAAGCACACATTGTCCCGCAAAAAATAAGCCCTCAACCAACACTGTCAACCAAAAAATAAAAATGTTACGCCTCTCAAAATATGGCGATGCAAAAAACATTGATTTATGTCTCCAAGTGTGTTTTTATTCTGCAGAATTAGTATTGCATAAAAAAATAATATAAATGAGGTATCGCCGTAACCGTACCGACACGCAGAATAAAGATAATATGTTACTTATACTGTACGCTGCATGGCGAAAAATTTAAAAGGTAAAACGCAATACCGGAATTGATTTTTTTTTTTTTAATCCAGCAAAAAAAGAGTTAATAAAATGTATTCGGTAAGTTGTAGGCACTCAAAAATGGTGTCATTACAAAATGCATCGCATCCCACAAACAACAAGCCCTTATATGGCCGCGTCACCAGAAAAATAAAGAAAATACAGCATCTAGTAATGCAAGAACAAAAGCCGCAAAAACCGCCAAATTATTAGAACACGACTGGCTGCATCAGGTAGAGAATATATAAGCTGTGCGAGCGAATATCAGGGGACACCCCAGATTTACAGCTTATGAACGAAAAGACACCAGAAGTGACCCCAAAGTGACCCCCAGAGTGACTCCCCCAATCATAGGAGCTACTGGGACATAGTAGGCAATTTGGTGTTCCCAATGTACTCCGCACTGCTTATATATTCCCTCTTCGCCATCTGCTGTGCAGTCACGTCTGGGATACTAATACTCACTACGCCCCCTGATAAATTCTTTGAGGGGTGCAGTTTTCAAACTGGGGTCACTCCTTTGTGGAATCCACTTTTCCGGTACCTTACAGACTCTACAAACATGACATTGCGTCCAGATACCAAACATCTGAATCTGTACTCCAAAAGCCTCATCGCGCTCCTTCCCTTCTGCGCCCTGCTGTGTGCCCAAACTGCAGTTTATGCCACATGTATGACACATGTATGACACTGGTGTACCCAGGATAATGCACGTAATGTCATATGTGGGAATAAACTGATATTAGGGCACAGCCAGACACAGAAGGGAAGAAGGGTTATTTGGTTTTTGGAGCACAGACTTAGTCGGTTTGGGGTTTTTTTTTGGATGCCATGACACTTTTGCAGAGACCCTAAAATTGCCCTTACAAAATGGGGTCACTTCTTGGGGAATTCCAGTTCATTGGCATCTCCAGGGCTCTGCAAAAACAACATGGCACCCAGAAAGTCCCTCTAAATCTGTACCCCAAAAGCTAAAAAGCTCAGTGCTCCTTCCCTTCTGAGCCCTGCTGTATGCCCAAGCAGCAGTTTACACCCACATATATAATTTTTTGCCCCTCGGGATCGCCCACTTAATAGTTTTAGGAGTGCAGGTCTCTGACAATACAAAGTGGGTGCAACGTATTGGGCACCGAAATGACATATTTCTTTAAAAATTAAAATTTTCATTTTGTACATTAATTTTTGGGAAGCATTTTTTAGGCTCAAAATGATAATACCCCTTGATTCATTCCTTGACGGGTGTAGTTTCTAAAATGGGATAACTTTTGAGGGGTTTCCATTGTATTGGTACTTTAGGGGCTCAGCAAATGCGACATGGCACCTGAAAACTGCCCTCAAAAGCCAAATAGCCATCTTTCCATTCTGAGCCCCACCATTTACCCATACAGCAGATTATGGCCACATATGGGGTATTGCCATGTTCAGGAGAAATTGTGTAACAAACTCTGGGGGGCTTTTAATTCTCTAACTACTTGCAAAAATTAAAAATATGGCGCTAAATGGACGATTTATTGGAAAAAAAGTAATTTTTCATTTTCACATCTCAATGGTAAAAAAAATCTGTGAAACACCTGTAGGGTCCAAGTGCTCACTAAACCCCTTTATAAATTCATTGAGGGGTCTAGTTTTCAAAATGGGGTCATTTTGGGGGGGTTTCCACTGTTCTAGCACTTCAGGGGCTCTCCAAATGCAACATGGTGCCTGAAACAGATTTCAGCTAAATTTGCCCTCCAAAATCCCAATAGAGATCCTTCAGCTCTGGACCCTACAGTGTGCCCATACATCACTTTACATCCACATATGGGGCATTTCTGTAGTTGGGAGAAAATGCTTGACAATTTTTGGGGTGCATTTTCTCTTTTAACCCCTTGTGGAAATGCAAAATTTGAGGTTAAAGCAACATTTTATAGCAAAAAATGTCACTTTTCCTTTTGTTGGGCCAATTCTGTTACACTCCTGTAGGGTCAAAGGGCTCACTATACCCCTTGATAAACTCCTTGAGGGGTCTAGTTTCCAAAATGGGGTGACATTTTGGGGGTTTCCACTGTTTTGGCACCTTGGGGGCTCTGCAAACAGGACATGGTGCCTGAAAAGTATTCTAGCAAAATCTGGCCTACAAAATCCAATTAGCGCTCCATCCGCTCTGAGAGCGACCGTGTGCCCGTACATTAGGGTACCAGCACATATGGGGTATTGTCGTGTTCGGGAGAAACTGTGTAACAAAATTTGGGGAGCAATTTTTCCTTTAACCCCTTGTGAAGATGAAAAATTTTGGGCTATAGTGACATTTTATTATAAAAAGAGTAATTTTTCATTTTCACATCTCAACGGTAAAAAAATCTGTGAAACACCTGTAGGGTCAAAGGGCTCACTATACCCCTTGATAAATTCCTTGAGGGGTCTAGTTTCCAAAATGGGGTGACATTTTGGGGGTTTCCACTGTTTTGGCACCTTGGGGGCTCTGCAAACGGGACATGGCGCCTGAAAAGTATTCTAGCAAAATCTGGCCTACAAAATCCAATTAGCGCTCCATCCGTTCTGAGAGCGATCGTGTGCCCGTACATTAGGGTACCAGCACATATGGGGTATTATCGTGTTCGGGAGAAATTGTGTAACAAAATGTGGGGTGCAGTTTCTCCTTTAACCCTTAGTAAATGTGTAAATTCTAGGGCTAAATGAATATATTAGTGACAGAAATTGAAAAATGTAAATTTGACCTCCATTTTGTTTTAATTGCTGTGAAATGCTGAAAGGGTTAAGAAACTTTCTAACTGCTGTTTTGTTTTCTTTCAGGAGTGTAGCTTTTAGAATGGGGTGACTTTCGGGGGTTTTATTAGAGAGGCCTTTCAAGTTCCCTTCAGAACCGAACTGGTCCCTTGAAAAATGTGTTTTGGAAATTTTCTTGAAAATTTGGAAAATTACTGTTTGACTTGTAAGCCTTATAATATCTGAAAAAAATGAAAGGGTGATTAAAATTTGATTGCTACATAAATCAGAGACATGGTTAATTATATTTATGAAAAAATTTGGGTAGTATGGATTTCTATTTGAAAGGCTTGCAATTTCAAAGTTTGAAAACTGCATTTTTTTCAAAATTTTCACCAAATTTCCTATTTTTTCATAATTAAAAACAAAACATATCGACTAAAATTTACTACTGACATGAAGTACAATGTGTTACGAAAAAACAATCTCAGAATCACTTGTGTAAGTTAAAGCGTCTCAAAGTTATTGCCATTTAAAGTGACACATGTCAGTTTTGAAAAAAGAGGCCTGGTCCTCAAGTCACTTTTGAGCTGTGTCTCTATAGGGTTAAGACACTGTATAATGTCAAACTGAGATGAACATATGTCATGGCAGTCATGAATCCTGTACACATTTGGTTGCAATGAACAGTTAACAGACCACATTTACATGTTGCCCTTCACATAGGTATGCTATCCCCATTTTTCACGAATGGCATACATTTCCATTTATTCAATTTATTTTCTGTAGATTTGTGAAAAAGAAAATGCAGTATGTTTGTTTTTTCACTAATCCATTACACCAATGAATCAATGTGTCATTCATGATTATCAAAGATGGCATCACATACTATAGGTTAGACCTATAGCTTTACATAAATCATGCCTGAAACTGGAGTGCCAGTGGTGGCACGTCAGGAAATGTTCCCTTTCCCAAGTATGTAAATGAAATATAGAAGATAATCATGTGAAAATATTTAATGTGAGCCTAAAAATGCAGTTGTTTTTCCCAGAGGCAAAATCTCTAACCTACCCAATATAATACTTCTCTAGTCTCAAGAATCCTTGTGAGTATTTAACTTCTCTAGAATGGCAAGATCTAAGGGTAAGTTCACACGGAGTAACGTGCCGCGTGATGTGGCACGTATACACCGTGAGATTTTGAGTGCCATATATGCTCCCATTGATTTCAATGGGAGCCGGGATCGTATACGTGGCGCTATTTTGCGGCCGTGATTTTGAGGCCGCAAAATCACAGCCGCAAAATAACGTCGCGTATACGATCCCGGCTCCCATTGAAATCAATGGGAGCGTATACGGCCCGCAAAGTCTCACACAGCGTATACGTGCCACATCACGCGGCACGTTACTCCGTGTGAACTTACCCTAAGTAAATATAAATTTGGGGGTGCATTGAGTGCCTTCACTCCAGGAAAACGATTAAATGCCTTTATTTTTCCTCAATGATCACTTTGAATATCTTGGAATAAGCTGCAAGAACATGATTTCTGTTCTTTTTGCTCACCCTGTCGTGGCTAAATGTACTTCGGTTAAGTAGTTGCTGTCTAGGAAGAGGTAAACCTTCCTCCGCATCCCGAGGGGAGTTACTCTCTTGAATCTGTCGTCTGATTAGAGAGTTCAGCTCCATGCTGTCACACCTGTTCACAAATACAGATTACACTTTAATACATAGAGGGATTCATTCATTCCCCCTCCCTCCCTCAGCATTAGGTTTCACACACTATAGTCAGAAAGAGAAGAAGCAGCTGCATCCCCCTTCTCCCTGTCTACTAGTTACTGCTCTAGACACAAAAAACTAATACATGATATGCCCAGCTTTAGTCTATGGGAACCAATAAATATCTGTACACAGATAACATTTTTGAACATGGTGTTTTTTTTTAAAAATGTCTTTTTTTCTCCATGAATCTAAAATATTATTTTTTTCATTTTCCCATAAACTTAACTTCTGTTTTAATTTGTAGTTTCTGCATACAGTTTTAAAAGCAACAAAAGTAGTAGACTGTTGTGTCAGCCTTACAAATACAAGCTTGGTCCACAAGCCTTTACATGAATAGAAATGATGTTACTGCAGTATGATGTTTCTGTACCTCTCTGAATCCAAGCATTTATTCCAGTACTGTTTTAATTCCATAATTCCACATTCATCTACTTCTTGTCCTTTTGGGGGCTACAGGAAAATTGCATAAGATGGAAGTTTACATAGTGAATGAAAAACAATATTTTCTATATAGAAAACTGCACAAAAATGGAAAGGGTTGTGATTCTATAATCTTATGACAGGACAAGAACAAGCTAAGCTGATTCCTTTTGGCATAGTTATATGATCCATTATTATTTAAGAAAAATATACTGCAAAAACATAATTGTGACATTTTATACTGTATTGTTATTGTTTAGAAGCTGAATAAATGCATAGGAATTACTAATTCTACAAAGTAATATGATTAATAATATCCACTACCAAAATGTGGCAATCCTATTATATTAAAGAGGTTGTCCAGGCTTAAATTTTATTTTTTAATTAGGCTGTGGTTGATGAAAAAAAAAAATTAAAAAAAAATACTCACCTGTCCCCAGTGCTCATGTGTCCCACTCAGCTGTATTCTTTTGCGGAAGTCATCGCTGACAGTGATTTCTGAGGTCCCTTCCACTGAAGACGCTGATTGGCCTCAGCAGTCACATGTGGCAGGGACTTCTGCTAGAAGACAACAATGAGCTGGAGAATTGGACGGCGCTATGAGGCATCGGCACTCCAAGGAGATATTATATATATATATATATATATATATATATATATATATATATATATACATATATTTGTTTTCACCTTCCCTGGCATAATTAAATAAAAATAACATTTTATCCTGGACCACCCCTTTAAGGCTAGGTTCACATCACTGAATCCATCTAAAATTGGCCAAGAAAAAAGTCCTGCACGGACTGCTGGTAAACGCTTCTTTAGTAGACGGCTTTCCGTCTTTCAGGTCCCCAATGCAGACCCGAACGATGAAGAGATGAACTCTAGTGTGAACCTATTGTAAGAAGTAACATAAAGTAAAATGTGAACATATTTAGCAATATGAATATAAAATGATGAAAACCACTCATATGTTAAATGATTTGATTTGCCATACAAATACTAAACAAAATTAATTAGAAATAATAATGTAAAAAATGTTGCCTGGTTATGTTTTTATGTGCTTTACATTGAGTTAATTATTATGATTCATCAGAATTGTCTGACAAGGGAAACTTTTAGAATCCAGTAAAGTATGAGGCTGAAGATAAGTATCTGCACAGCTGTATTCCCCGGTCATAGCAGATCATCTTGGGGATACCAGCTTCTCATCGGAGGGACAGTGAAAAAGTGTCTAAACTGAACTAATAATTTAGTATCTATCTATCTATCTATCTATCTATCTATCTATCTATCTATCTATCTATCTGTTGGCGGAGTATAAGGCAATAAACTACCTCACCTTTTTTCACCTGACTTGTGGAGTGCTGCCTGATTCTTTTGGATGTCTGTCTATCTATCTATCTATCTATCTATCTATCTATCTATCTATCTATCTATCTATCTAGTATCTAAGAAGTAGAATAAATAAAATAGACATAACTTAGTAGACTGTAGTATGGATGCGAGCAACCTGACCTTAATCCACAGATCCTGATTAAAAAGCCAAAAATGAAAATTACATCTGGTGTGTGTCTTTTTCATGGACATCATATGTACTCATTAATTTCAATGTGTTTTTTCAAATGCCATTGTCTTTTATGGACTGTAGATCCACAAAAAGTAATGAAAGAACGTCCTTTTTTTTGTCAGTGATACTGATGTATCACTGATGAAAACGGAATGAAAATTTTAAAAAAGCTTATCAACTCATGGACAGCACAACACCAACCAATGATCACGGCTGTGGACATGTGAATAAGGCCTTGCATTGATTTGCATTACATCTGGATTTCTACATTATTTCTTCCCTTTCTGAGTGACGCTAGGTTCACACTAGCGCCCGGAGTCTGTTCTGAGCTTTCCATCTTCTGCATGCAGAAGACGGAAAACTGTCAGACCGTGTCTGGCCGTGTGCGCCGGTGAGCATTTTATGCTTTCTGCCGCGAAACCGGTTTTTTTTAAAACCGGACACAGAGTACTGCATGTCCGACTCTGTGTCCGGTTTAAAAGAAACGGTTTCATGGCAGAGAGCATAAAATGCTCACCGGCGCACACAGCCGGACATCTTTCAAACCCATTCAAATGAATGGGTATAAAAGAGTCCTGCAGGTTTCCGTCTCCTCCTCAGTTTTGTGCAGGAAACGGAAACCTGCATGAACGGAGACCGGGCGCAGATGTGAACGAGCCCTAACCTCTACTGTAGTATACAAAAGGTACTAGCACACTAACTGCACAACATTTTAATCCTGTATATTTACTATTATTTGTAGCAAATTGGTTGCAGAAATTCCAATGAATTTTTCCAGACATCCAAGGTCTCTAAAGATCATTCAACATACAGTTTTTACTTGCAAGTTATAAAATAGTAAAGCAACCTACAATATTTCTACAATTTTTAGTGAGCATGTCAGTATTTTTGCAGTAAATAACAAAAAATCCAATAATAAATATGCCTTGTTTAAAAAAAGAAATATATACAGTATATATATATAAATATATATATATATATATATATATATATATACCACCTAAATATTGTATATATATTATATAGTATATAATGTATACTGTATTAAATACATGCATGTGAAGATTGTAAGTATATGTGTTTGAGAGATAGATAGATAGATAGATAGATAGATAGATAATCATACAGAGGTAGATAGATAGATAGATAGATAGATAGATAGATAGTCATACAGATATAGATAGTCAGCTAGATATAGATAGATAGATAGATAGATAGATAGATAGATAGATAGATAGGATGATAGAGATAGATAGATAGATAGATAGATAGATAGATAGATAGATAGGATGATAGAGATAGCTAGATAGCTAGATAGATAGATAGATAGATAGATAGATAGATAGATAGATAGATAGATAGACAGATAGATTATATAGAAGTGTCCAATTTGTAACAAACATTTAGTGCAAAAAAATTAACCTCTTTACATCTCATTACTTTAAAAAAAAAAAGCAAGATGCTTTGATGTGAAAACTTACAAATCTGTCTTCCATTTAGATTTTCAGCACAGTAAATCACTACACGAGGTTCTGCACAACTTCTTGAAGTTCATATGATGTGAGCAGCAATATAATAATAGTACAGATGAATATATGAAAATGATAAGCCCCCCTGCACTGAGAACGTCCCATAATAAAGAACAAAGAAAGCTGTGTATCTCTCAGCACTACCACAATATCGCACAGGCTCTCACCCACACATTTTTAACGTTAAATAGAAAGTAAGCTTCGATATCTGTAGGAAGGATTCCCCTCTGCTCTTATAAACAAAGGCCTTATACACCTACATCTTATGGGGAAACACTAGAGGAAACCCTTCCGCCTTCACACTGGAACAATTGTATCAGTTAACACAAATGTCAGTTCACCTAGAGCAGTTTACTGTAAGACACATAAATCATTTCATCTGCTTCTAGGAACCTACTTTGTTTCCACAATTTCATGTAATATATTAATAATTTTGGTATCATTAAGCCTGTACTCACACCATATTATGAAGATGTTCTGTACTGAAATTACATACAATGACCTAGGTATAACTCCATCCACAGAGCATGTGAAAGTACAACACTATAGTACCATGTGTATAAAAGAATTACAGAATATATTCTCACCATCGCTCTATATATAAAAGCTTGCATGGCTCACATTGCAGATTCTCTTACCCTGTTTATGAATCTGTCAACTGAATCTAGGTGTTCTGTCTGTAGTCTAAATAGACATTCTGTCATAACTGATATCATGTTTAGTGATATTACTTCCCTGGAGATGGGTAATCCATTGTAGCATACTGTAATTTACTGTTTTAGGCTAAGGCCCAATGTTGAAGCATGAAGCTAGAACAACGCTGCCGAAAAAATTCAGCGGAAACAAATTGCGTTTTTTTTCCACAATGTGTGGCTAAGATTAACCAGAATCTCATTCACTTTGCTGATACTGTAAAATGCTGCATTTCAACAATGTAGAGCCTTGGTCTCAAGGTGTTTTCTGGGTTTAAGATACTGATGAGCAGTCACAGTGGAGTAACTAGGAATGTCGGGGCCCCTTGGGGAAATTTTGATATGGGCCCCCCCAAAGCACAAAGTATTATGCTACATTGTGGACCACCAATGTACAATTACTATACTCTAGGGTTTTTTCAGACCTCAGACTATAATAATACGAGACCCAGGGGAAGAAAAAAACATAAAAAACAGTGATACTTACCTCTCCTGGGCTCGGGCGCACTCCCAGCTGATGTCGGCCATCTTCAATATTAGTATACACGTCATGTGAGCCAGGGCTTGCATGGCGATGCATAAGAACGCAAGCCTGCACCATGTGATGTTTGGGACTTCACTAAGTAGGCCTGAAGCCTTCTGGAGCCAGGAGAGGTAAGTAACAATTGTTTTTTTTATGCTCCCTCACTTCTACTAGTCCTCAGATCATTATACCCGAAGGTGTGAAAAGACCCCCCAAGTATAATAGTGTTTGCGTGGATCGCAGGCCCGTGGCCTCACTTACTGATCCCGGCTCCTGCTCATGGCCACCTCTGCAGAAGGGGAAGCCCCGGCAGCCGTGAGCAGGTACCAGGATTGGTAAATAAATAGATTCCATTACCTGCTGGAGTTAATCTATTCAGTCTACAATACGGGGTGGGACCCTGGCTTCACGCATATAGGAACACGACTGTATCCCTATATCTACTGGCAAGCACCCATGACATATTAGTCCAGTCCACAATCCACAAACAGGATTACTTAAACAGGCTTCCAATACTAAGGTTTACAAAAATTCCTAAAATCCATAGAAGGTAGTGTTTGAGATGCAAAGCTGCTTTGCAGAAACAGATGTTTATTATTTTCTATTATCTCCAGTGGCAAATTCACCCTTTCGCACAGGATCATTGTTCCCACAATTATGTGTTGTCATTTTGGCCAGGAACAGTAGTTGGACATATAAATTATCTACTGCCATCCAATTTGTATTAAGGAGTGTGTGGTGTCAATATGGTTTGGCTTAGGGCCACTCTCAAGGGCATCCCTGATATTCACCCTTTAACCCCTGTATGAAAATTTTACCACTATCGTACCAGTACCACTATCGTACACTATACCACCAAAGTAGACTTAGCACTAAGTTATTTGTGACTCCATCTGTTATGGACATGAAACAAATAAACCTTAATTTAATGCATTTCCTATCTATACTATTTCCAGAGATATTATCAGTTTATGACACAGTCAGGGAACAGATTTATATATATATATATATATATATATATATATATATATATATATATATATATACAGTCCTATGAAAAAGTTTGGGCACCCCTATTAATCTTAATAATTTTTAGTTCTAAATATTTTGGTGTTTGCAACAGCCATTTCAGTTTGATATATCTAATAACTGATGGACACAGTAATATTTCAGGATTGAAATGAGGTTTATTGTACTAACAGAAAATGTGCAATATGCATTAAACCAAAATTTGACCGGTGCAAAAGTATGGGCACCTCAACAGAAAAGTGACATTAATATTTAGTAGATCCTCCTTTTGCAAAGATAACAGCCTCTAGTCGCTTCCTGTAGCTTTTAATCAGTTCCTGGATCCTGGATGAAGGTATTTTGGACCATTCCTCTTTACAAAACAATTCAAGTTCAGTTAAGTTTGATGGTCGCCGAGCATGGACAGCCCGCTTCAAATCATCCCACAGATGTTCAATGATATTCAGGTCTGGGGACTGGGAAGGCCATTCCAGAACATTGTAATTGTTCCTCTGCATGAATGCCTGAGTCGATTTAGAGCGGTGTTTTGGATCATTGTCTTGCTGAAATATCCATCCCTGGCGTAACTTCAACTTCATCACTGATTCTTGAACATTATTCTCAAGAATCTGCTGATACTGAGTGGAATCCATGCGACCCTCAAGTGTAACAAGATTCCCGATGCCGGCATTGGCCACACAGCCCCAAAGCATGATGGAACCTCCACCAAATTTTACAATGGGTAGCAAGTGTTTTTCTTGGAATGCTGTTTTTTTTGGACACCATGCATAACGCCTTTTTGTATGACCAAACAACTCAATCTTTGTTTCATCAGTCCACAGGAGCTTCTTCCAAAATGAAGCTGGCTTGTCCAAATGTGCTTTTGCATACCTCAGGCGACTCTGTTTGTGGCGTGCTTGCAGAAACGGCTTCATTCTCATCACTCTCCCATACAGCTTCTATTTGTGCAAAGTGCGCTGTATTGTTGACCGATGCACAGTGACACCATCTGCAGCAAGATGATGCACAGAAGTCACAATCCAATGATAGCTTTGGTTCCTTGGTCCTGTAACTAAATTCTGGCTCTCTGCAGAGCTGTGCACAGGCCGGCTAACACATACTAACTCCTAGCTATATACTATATACTAAACTGTTACACCTATATCTGTGGGTGGGAAGGGCTGAGCCACAGATCCTTCCCCCCTCACCTATGCCAAGGAGAGCAGACTCCCTGTCTACTATGGACAATGCACCATCCAACATCTTCTTGGAGACACTGATCAGATTATCTCCACCCATTGTCCTCACTGGTCCTCACTAGTTAGAGGGATTTGCATACAATGTGCTAACACACTAGACCCGAATCAGCCAACTACACACTGATGTTTACAACAGGTTAGAGAATACATTCCACATGAAATATATATTACACATTGCCTATAGTATAGACTCTAACCATCCCGTGACAACCCCTCCCCCTCTCAAAACATGTGCATGACACAATTGGCCTACACAGGTAAATTGGGGAATGCACATCAGTCTCTATAGCTCATATGTCCTCCTGCCGGGATAACCCATCTGTGTTCTGGTGTTGGTTCCCTCGGCGGTGCTGAATGGTAAAGTTGTAGGGTTGAAGGGCGGGCATCTGTCAGAAAATCCGGTGGATCCATGTTGGCTTCTCCCTGAGCTTGGCTTCGGGTCACTGCTCCCACAAAGTGGCACTGTAGATTTCCAACATCGTTGCCTAACAGAACATCGGCCGGCAGCCCGCTCATCACACCAATTGTGCATCGTTTTGGTCCATAACCATAGTCGAGTTCCACGGTAGCTTTAGGAATACGTCTTTGAGTACCCCCTGCCAACTTGATAGAAATGCCAGGGCCCTCCTCTAGGGCCTCGGGTCGCACAACTCGGGGGTCCGCTACCGTTAGGAAAGCTCCCGAGTCCCGGAATCCAACAACTGTTCGGCCATCCAGTAGGACCTCCTGCAAGTGCTTCCTCTGAAGGTTTGCGGGATGTGTGGCGGAAGGCTGAATCCCATAGACCCCTGGAGGTGGAACAGATGGGTCATTCATGGAGTCATCTGGAAATGGGGCCAAACTTTCTGTCCTAGGGGTGGTTCCCAGGTAGTGAATAGGCCGGGATGCCACGGTGGCCCGTGCCCCCATGTTAGCAGGGCAACTAGCTTGCAAATGTCCAGGCCGCCCGCACCCAAAACATCTGCGCTCTAGCATTCTTCCAGTGGGTCGTTGTCTAGGGACAGGGTTGTTCATAGCTGGAGGCCGATGGGCTGGGGCAGGGGTAGAGGGGGAATTGTAATCCTGAGGCCGGGCACAAAAGGTGGGTGGCTGGCTGAAGGGTGTCTGGCGGACTGTGGTAGTTTTCCGCTCCTCTGCAAACAACCTCTTCCACTGCGGCTTGATGGTCAGGCCCTCATCTGCAAGGGAAGCAGCTTGCTCCACTGTGGCTGGGTTCCGTTCCAGCACCCACTCACGGATCTCAGCGGGGCACTGGGAAAAGAACTGTTCCTTAAGTATGACTTGGAGGATCTTATCGACTGTGACAGCCTCCTCTCCTTCTAGCCAGCGCTTGCATGCTTGCTTCAACTTGTGGGCGAACATGTGTAAGGAGCTTCCCCCATTGTAAGACAAAGAGCGGAACTGAACTCGGTAGGTCTCTGGAGTGACTGCATAATACTTCTGCACCGCTCTTTTAATGGCCTCATAGTCCCGCTGATCACTAGGGTCCATGGCTCTGAGAGCTTCCGCAGCCCCATCTCGTAGGTGCCCCACCAGATACCGGACCCAATCCTTCTCTGGGACTTCCATCAGGTGGCACTGGTGTTCGAAGTCCTGAAAATATCCATCAACATCCCCAGCCGCTTCCTCAAAGGTCTTGAAGTGTTTATGGGAGACATATGGTGGTTCTCTCACTGTTGGGCTGGGGGTCGACGTTTGATTATAATTCCTCA
Source organism: Leptodactylus fuscus (assembly GCF_031893055.1). Lineage (NCBI taxonomy): Eukaryota > Metazoa > Chordata > Amphibia > Anura > Leptodactylidae > Leptodactylus > Leptodactylus fuscus. The sequence goes on from NC_134265.1 coordinate 265,889,921, forward strand.
TAGTTATCTCAGCCATTCGCATTTCATGCGCCATTCTTTCCTTTTCATGCGCCATTCTCTGTTCCTCCTTCTCCGTTTCCTGAGCCCTCTGTAATGCTCTACTCCTTTGCTCTGCAGTTGCTCCTAGCCCCAGCACTGCCAATTCCTCCTCATACAAAACAACCCATCTGCTCTTTTGGGTCTGTACCTGCCACTCCCGTATCTCTCCAGTCTCCTGGGGGCAGCCCTCCTCATGGTCGCTTTGCAGGGTCATCTCCTCCAGTGCCTCGATCAGTTGCTCTTTCGTTCTTCCCTGGTAACTCAGGTTTAGTTCCCGGGCCCTTACTTGTAGACTTGCCATAGTCCAGTTCCTGTATTCTGAGGTTGTGGCTCCATTAATCGCTGGGCTGCTGTAGTCCATCTCGCTATCCGCTGTCGATCCCACTGCTGCCACCAGTTGTCACGGAGCAAAGGTATACGTCTTCCTCCGGATGGTCTTTTGAATCAACACGGACGCAAGAGGTCGGGAGACAACAGCAATTTATTGTAATCCACAAAGTTAGTAGCCGGCGGCGGTCACATCAACCGTAATAACAATAAGTCCACAGAAGTCACAATCCAATGATAGCTTTGGTTCCTTGGTCCTGTAACTAAATTCTGGCTCTCTGCAGAGCTGTGCACAGGCCGGCTAACACATACTAACTCCTAGCTATATACTATATACTAAACTGTTACACCTATATCTGTGGGTGGGAAGGGCTGAGCCACAGATCCTTCCCCCCTCACCTATGCCAAGGAGAGCAGACTCCCTGTCTACTATGGACAATGCACCATCCAACATCTTCTTGGAGACACTGATCAGATTATCTCCACCCATTGTCCTCACTGGTCCTCACTAGTTAGAGGGATTTGCATACAATGTGCTAACACACTAGACCCGAATCAGCCAACTACACACTGATGTTTACAACAGGTTAGAGAATACATTCCACATGAAATATATATTACACATTGCCTATAGTATAGACTCTAACCATCCCGTGACAGGTCCAAAATACCTTCATCCAGGATCCAGGAACTGATTAAAAGCTACAGGATGCGACTAGAGGCTGTTATCTTTGCAAAAGGAGGATCTACTAAATATTAATGTCACTTTTCTGTTGAGGTGCCCAAACTTTTGCACAGGTCAAATTTTGGTTTAATGCATATTGCACATTTTCTGTTAGTACAATAAACCTCATTCCATATATATATAAATATTTCAATCCTGAATGTATTTTCAAATGATGATATCTCTGGTAATAAAAAGATAAGAATCTCCTCTTTCATACAATGCCAGAATTACATCTCTACCTTTTATAATGCCAGCGATATAACAGTTTAAAGTGACCCTCCACCACCCTCATTTTCCCTTCATTACTTACAAGCCCAGTAAGAAGAAGGGTACAGCTCTTATAAGTGACGGTTTACACAAAAAGGAGCCAAATATATTAATACAATATGTTACAAAAGTTATTAATGAAACAAATATTGCCAAAAAATCTATTTGAAAGTGTATTTGTGCTTTATCTAACCTGTGACCTACTGTCTGTTAATTGCTACTAAATCTCCTGCACTCTTTTATTTCCATCAATGGTATCTTGATTTACCACCTCTACCTGGTAGACCTGATACAGTCATGCGTACCACAAGGGTTACTAACTAAACAACCCTCCTGCTACTGCACCACAACCATCCAGTAGGAAGTTTGTCGAGAAGAAGAGCAACACCATCATGACCAGAGAACTACAACATTGAGCCCAGTCAGTCTTCTTTCTGCAAGGCCTACTTTGCTGCACAAGACTACAGTAAGATAGTATTATTTAATACAGGGGCATCCTAAGACACAGGAAGCAGCATGAGATGATTTATACTTCAACAATATTAAGATTTTTGAAGTATGGTGTTTGGAAATTCACCACAGGAATTGGCAGAAATCTAAAATGATATCATTTGCCCTCCTAAGAAATTGATATTTACCAAATGTATTCAAATCCCAGAGATCTAGAAACATCAGTTTAGAAAAGTTAACATTACAATAGAAAGTCATAACAAATTTCGTCACTGTTTTTCCTAAGTCCTGGTTCACATCTGCGTTCAGTATTCCATTCGGGGAGTATGCTTGGGGACACCTCGAACGGAATACCGAACGCATTGACAAGCGGTGAGCAGTGAAAGCACATGGACCCCTTTATAGTCTATGTTTTCCGTGCGGTGTCTGCACGAGTCATACAGAGAGGAAAGTAGTTCATGAAGCACTTTTTTTCTCTGCATGTTCCGTGTGGACACCACGCAGAAAACACACGGACCTCATTATAGTCTATGGGGTCCATGTGCTTTCATAAGCTCAATGCTTGTCAATGCGTTTGGTATACCATTCGGGGGGTCCCCAAGCCGACTTCCCAAACAGAATACTGAACGCAGATATGAACCAGGCCTAAGCTTCTTGGTTCATACATATTGTAACAAAGGTAGAGTACTGTCATAAGGACTGTGATACTATACTATGGAAATAGCAAAAAAGTTGGAAGATAAGAGGTGATAGAGGTGTAACTCTCCATATTATTAAAGACTTATGTGCCATTCAAGGTCAGTTGAAGCTGGGCCCAGTTATAGTTGTCATCACTGAACATCCAATATCCAGACTGTTTAGAAACAGTGGTAAGGCTCTATACAGAGAACAACTCAAGACTTGTAAGCTCTTGGTAATGATTTTCTATGATGTTCTAAGCATCCAAATTTAAGCCTAGAAGTAAGCATCACAAAATCCCATGTATGTAAGCTTAACATTCCAGTGGCATGTCACAAGAATTTCAACATTGTTCATATGTAATTACGACAAGCCTGTGTACCTTCTACAGATGTAATTTGTAGGTTGTCTGCTGATTTTCCTGTACCAGACCATACTTCCTTTAGAAGCCACAGCCACCTCCTTCTTTCACTTAACATGTGTTTTTGCTTTCTCAGTTATTTACATTTCCAAAAATCATTTGGGAATAGTTTCAGCCCTTTATGGGAGCAACTGAGATCATTGTGGCATTGGCTGGAAAACCTTTCTGGTAGTTATGAAGAGAATGAAGTACATATCTGCTGATTGATGTGTACAGGACTCTAACCCCAGTCTGGTATAGACGTTGTAATCTTCATTTCCATGAAAGCGCAGAAACGGAGACTGAAACTTTGTATACAAATAGTATTTTAAATGAACATCTCAGGTGACATAACATATGGCTAGTATTCCTAAAACACCCTATTAATAAGAGAATAGCGATAGGTTATAAGTGCACTGTGCGGCCATCATATGGAAGTCACTCCATTTAATAATTGAACAGATGTGAATAAAGGTCAGACAACAAATACGAATGTGTATGAAAATAACACAGGAAATCACACATGGCTGTATCGTCTGCGAAGAATCAATTAACTACAATATTTAACACGTACATTTTTGTCACATTCGCATTCTGTAAAGTATTACGAAACTCTAATTCCCATATTCCTCTAAAACCTACAAATAAAAAAAAATCTCTCGCTATTAACAACTCGATTCTGGATGGCTGCCATTTTGGTTAATTTATTGTCACCTGACGGGACTTTTTTCTGGTTTCACACCAGGGGAGATTTTAAAGGAAATGAGTGGGAAAGAAATAATAAGTTTTGAAGGCAGCTTAAAGTGTTTGATCCTAAGTGAATTGTAAATTGTTCAACTGTATCCACATGTTTGTGCTGGTAAGAAGGCAGAGTAAATGAATTTAAGGCCTGGGATATTGTATGTGCAGCATATCATTTGGACATGTAAAATATACTGACAAATGTTTGTATTGAGTGACTTATGAAACATGCTTTTGGCGTATATCTTAGCAGTCATATGTAATTCTAATATGGGGAAAGAATTGTAATCTTGACATGATACAGTAATAGAAATCATATGCAAAGGACAATATGTTCCTTTTAGGTTTCATGCACATGACTATGTGAAAATGGGCCAGAAATATGGTATATAACACAGAACTGCATTGTACAATGTATCGCAAGATACATTGTTCCATTTGGTCCATATCACAGTTTACTCTAAACTGAAAACACAGTTATTCAGCATCTAAAGAATGAACATACATTGTAATATATTACCACAACACTTGGGATCCGTATAATAAGGACGCCAAATATGGTTGTTTGTTCCTTCCTAACCTGTTGATTTTTCCTAATGCATTACTAAATTGTTAACTCCATAGTCTGGTCTGTAGTACAATAGTATGTGTTGTACTGTACGTCAATACTTTGACCAGCTGTATCCACTGGGTATAAAATATATACAGTGATGTGGAAATGTCTTTCAGAAATAGTGTTAATAGTTAATTTATGTCAATTAACAAAATGAAGTGAATAAGCAAAAAAGAAATCGATATTTGATGTGACCACCCTTTGGAGGAGGAGTACTGGAAGAAATGATATGACCTTTACAGACATCACCCAGAAGATCTGCGCTTAGTTCACCACGGGAACAACCTCCATGCTGAATTCCTTCAAAAACTTCATGCAAATGCACCTAGAAGAATTGATGCTTTATTGAAGGCAAAGGGTGGTCACACAAAAAGAAACCGTTAACACTTTAATTTTTGGAAAGCATTCTTACTTTGGAGCATTTTACCACACCTGCCTAAGAATTTTGTGCAATATTGTACTTTATAATCAGTTCGGATTTTTATTAGTTGTAGGCACTGTATGTATAAAATATATAAAATGTAACAAGAGGACTCTACTTGGGTGAGTTACTTTTCCAAATGACTGATGCCTTGTGAAAGAAGTCTGACAGCGGTTTACTCCTTTTTCCTATTCAGGACCCATGCACACACTGGCCCACATCTACTAAGGATTTTCCACCTAGAAAGTGGCCAAAAATGTGCATCAGCTTGGCGCATTTTTGGTGCACTGTGACAAATCTGGGCCTGGGACAGTGAGTGGAACGAGTCATGAGTCTGGGTGGGCAGAGCCTGGGATGCCCCGGTCTATCAGATTTACTATAACTCACGCCAGAAAACTGGCTTGAATTATACCACAAATTTACACCGGCCCCTGGCTGGCACAAATCTGCGACCAAGTGCATCTGCATGCACTAGAATTACTAAGAGGCTGGAGCACAGATTACCTGTTAATGAATTCCCCCCCTCCCCTTCCCCAGTGTACATGTGTATGGGAGAAATACCTGTTCAGTTGAAATCTGTCAAATGTGTAAGGCCTACTTTAGTCTGTTAGGATAGGGTGAACAACAGTGAATGGAAGAAAGACATCTTTTATTTCTAATTCCAGTTAAGAACAGCAACACATCTACTTCTGTCACACATCCGTAAAGCAAGGATAAGGTTTTCTTCAATACATAGTCACCTATATAGATTGAGCAAACATTAACCTGACAGCCACTGATCAAGAATTGCAACACACTGTCAATGTATTCATTAATATTTAGGTGGAAGACAAGAGAAACTCCACAACTCAGTTATGGGAAGAAAATGTTCCATTACTTGATGAAGAAGGCAATTTTTTTTTTACTAAAATATACATGTCTGGAGTGGTAGCACTTGCTCTATAAAGAACCAGATAGAAGTAAAGATATAGTTATCTGAACTATCATCCACCTTTTCAAGGCATCTTAGATCATGATATGGAAACCACAATGTCTGTAGTTTACACTGAGATAGAAAATGATAGTCAAGTTCCATGAGACGATTAACATTTGCTCTGTTCAGATAGGAATCAGATTGCTTTTCCGTTAAACTCGTACAAATACACTGGATGAGGCGGTTCCCCTCCACTTGAAAAGCTTGACGTAGGAGGCAGCAACCCTGGCACACACCACAGACACGTTTTCTTCAGCGGTGCTCTAGCTGTGCTGAACATCTGTGAAGAAAATCATGTACACCTGCAGATTTCCTCCACTTCAAATTTACTTAAAACCCATAGCTCTGCCCTTCACCTCGCCATACAAGCCTATTTCACTGCTCTCATCTCTTCTCTCTCCAGTATCTCTCCAGTAACCCTATAAGGCTCTTTGAAACTTTTCAATCCTTATTCACTACCAAGGTGCATGTGCCTTTCACAGACCTCAGTGCAGAGGACCTGGCCACCTGTTTGCATGACAATTTTCATCAGGAAAAAACTTCCCAATCCCCAGGTGGTGCTGATCCCCTCATCTACCATAGTACTGATACCCTCACCTACTATAGTACTGATCCCCTCATCTACCATAGTACTGATCCCCTCACCTACCACACAGTTCATTCTCATCTTTTGAACGTGTTGCAGAAGAGGAAGTCTCCCAGCTACTTTCTTCCTCTCTCCCTACAACTTGCAGTAGTGACCGTTTCCCCTCACACCTTCTCTAATCTCTGTCGCCTGCTGTCACGACTTCCCTTACTAAAATATTTAACCTCTCTGTTCCAGAATTTTCCCATCCTCTTTCAAACATACTGTCATAACCCTGCTATTGAATATATCCTCCTTTGACCTGTCCTCTGCTGCGAATTATCGACCCATCTCTAACCCCCCGTTTATCTCCAAAATCTTTGGCTATTTTCGTTAATCCGTTATCTTTCTGCTAACTCTTTTCTTGACCCCTTACAATCTGGCTTCCGCACTGTACTAAAACGGCCCTCACAAAAGTCTCTAATGATCTCCTGATGGCTAAATCCAATGGTGACTTCTCTCTTCTTATTCTTCTGGATCTCTCAGTAGCATTTGACACTGTTGACCATCAACTCCTCCTCACTATGCTCCGCTCAGTTGGCCTCAATGACACTGCGCTCTCCTGGTTCTCCTCTTATCTCTCAGACCGCACTTTCAGTGTATCATTTGTGGGCTCTGTTTCTTACCCTCTTTCCCTTGCTGTTGGGGTTGCTCAGGGCTCAGTCCTAGGCCCCCTTGCTCTTCTCTCTCTACACAGCCCCCATTGGACAAACCATCGCCAGATTTGGCTTCTGGTAAAATGTATTATTGTTATTATACATTTGATATTTATCACCCTATGTGTGTCCATACAGATCTACAGCTAGTTAAAGAGAAATCAATAACCAAAGTAAGAATATAAAATTGTATTTTGTTGTAGCCAGTCAGCTTGGATTATAGATGAATGTAATACAATGGTACCTATCTTTGTTGTAATATAAATTATTTTGTTTCAAATTTATTGTGATGTCCAAAATTTGGCAAAGTGACACATTTATGTACGCATTGGAACGTGTTGCCTTTTATCTACTGTACATTTATTGAGCTTGCACTTCAGAGGATTGCACCACACATGGAACAGTTACATTAGAGGTTTGTTAGCGACCCATAAGCCCTAGCCTTTATAGTATGTATGATCAACTGTTTTACAGTTTAGATATGTTTTGGTCACATATGGTTAGCTATGTTTCACAGCTAGGGTTTCTTTATTTTCCTACATAAGTACTTCTTTGAAGTTCACACACAGTTTGATGATGGTTAAACCTTCTCTTATTATGTGAAAAATAAACATTCTACCAGCTGAACCTTATATAACACATATCTAACACAGCAAATAACAAAAACTAACATTCCTGTTTAGTACAATTGCACTTTTTGGCACTAGAGCAATTATAAAGCATATTTACATGATACGAAAATACAGGTTAAAATTTAAAATGTTTAAAAAATATGTATCATATTTGAGACAGACATTTCATAATGGCGAACATAATATAACAATAAATACCATATCTGAATATTGAATTTATTTCCATGGAAGCCTTGGTATACTTATTGAAATAAATTGAGCAGTGTGCATACTGCCTGACCTCTGTGCCATACAGAATGGGTGATGACAGTTATTAGTTATTAATTAGTAGGGGTCTGAGCAGTCGGACACTCACTGATCTGTAAGGTAACCCCTATGAATACTTATTAATAATAAATCAACATACTGCAATTTTAGCCCAATTAGACAGCCTATTAAATTCTTTATAACTTTAATAGTAGCAGCTATGTTTATCAAAGATGTGTGTTGTGTTCCCCATAGACAGCACAAGGTCCTATTGATTTTTGGATATATAGCCGCAAATTTATTACAACTGCTATACTGTACACCAGTCTTAACTAGGGTTGAGCGATCGTGTTCGGAAAAGATCGGATACCGATCGGCGATCGAGAAAATTTCACGATCACCATCGGAATTCCAAACACGATCTTTTTATGTGGGATCGAGATCGGTGATTTTTCCCACAATGCATTGCTTAGCCTTCACACTGAGTATACGATGTATATTCAGTGTGAAGGCTCCGTTGCAGTTCCATAGGAATGAATGGAAGCAGCCGACACACAGCCTTAACCCCCTGCGCGCCGGCTGCCTCCATTCATTCGAATGGAAGGCTAAACTAAATCTCTAGCAGCTACTTACCTCTAGAGATGGCTGCTCCAGTGCCCTCCTTCTTGCCTCGCTGCCTCGCCTCCCAGGTTAGTGTTCAAAGCGCTAAGTAGGCGTGGCTTGTGGATTAGAGTGTGGGCGGGTACAGGGCGGGGAGACGTGATGTCTCCCCTCCCAGTACCTGCCCACACTCTCCTAACCTGGCAGGGAGGGGGCAGCGAAGGAAGAAAAGCAGCGTGGAGCAGCAGCGAGGCAAAGAATGAAGGCACGGGGCACTGGACCAGCCATCTCTGGAGGTAAGTGGACACCAGGGGGTAGGATTGCTTTTAAAATCCGATCTCCGATTAATAAAAAAATCCCATTGACTTGCATTGGGATCGAGATCGGGTTCGAATGAAAAATGATCGGAAATTGGATTTTAAAATCGATCCTGAAAAGTCAAGATCGGCTCAACCCTAGTCTTAACTCATTCCTGCTTTAGACATTTAAAATTTTTTGTTTTTGACTGCCTACCTTCCAAACGCCATAACAATTAAATGTTTCTGTTTACAGAGCCAATGAGGGCTTAATGTTTGCTTGACAAATTATACTTTGTAATGGCACTATTTAACCCCTTACTGACATCCGTTGTACTAGTGTGGCAGATGCCGGGTGTATAAAGATGGCAGCCTCTCGGGAGCCATGGGGCTACCATAGCTGTTTTTGATGTTTTATAAAGCAGACACTGGGAGCTAATGCCTGCGATCAGTGCCCACACCGATCATGGGCATTAATCCCTCTGGCGCCAGACAAGCCTTCAATAGGCTTCCAGTTGTCATGGCAATGGATCTGCACTGGTTCTAGGGACCAGCGATCCACCCCAAAATGGCAATGAAAATGGTACCTCAGTCAGCTTTCACATAGGCACTTGGGGGCCTTACTGCCCATGATTATATTTAAATACCTGACATCCACCGTAATAGTACAGTGAATGAAGGGTATTTAAATAGGGTGACAGGACAGGTGCTGAGCGGCTGCTCTAGCTGTCAGGTCTCTGCTATATTATACAGCAGAGACCCAGTTTGAATGTCTGTAGGAATGAGTTACTAAACAGCCCAAATGGCGCAGCGATCTGGAGAGTTAAGATAAAGCTGCAGCTTCTTCATAAATTTGTTTTCTGTCCCTGTCTACTGTCCCATTGTAAGTCACTCCAGAAAACTATAATATATCTGTCAGACTGAGGTGTGTTGATCCTTTTCTCGCACAACTCCCATTTGGACACTGTGTCTCTTAAGATGTGGATTGGCCTTGAGGAGCAAGTTTGGTGCAACAAAGGGCCTTGTGTCAAAAGTACACCTTAAAATCATTCCTCTATGCCACTTTTCTGGCATAGGAGGAATAATGAATTTGCCCCATTATGTTCTTGCTTAATAAGTTTTTTGGTCAATGAAAGATGGATCAGATCAACCATTTTTTTAAACAAATTTGCTACACTTTGCATAGTATTGGATACGTGAAACAGATAGCACATGGTTGATTTTCACAGAGCAATAAACTTTAATTGTCATTATTCATCTGCAAAATGTATCACATTAGAACAGCAGTCCATGAAAAAAGAAATGTATACATTTCTTTCAAATCAGAAGGTCACATGATAGGGGCCACACGGTGGCTCAGTGGTTAGCACTGCAGCCTTGCAGCGCTGGTTCCTGGTGTTCAAATCCCACCAAGGGCACAAAACCATCTGCAAAGAGTTTGTATGTAGAGATGAGCGAACAGTGTTCTTTCGAACACATGTTCGATCGGATATCAGGGTGTTCGCCATGTTCGAATCGAACACCGCGTGGTAAAGTGCGCCAAAATTCGATTCCCCTCCCACCTTCCCTGGCGCCTTTTTTGCACCAATAACAGCGCAGGGGAGGTGGGACAGGAACTACGACACCGGGGGCATTGAAAAAAATTGGAAAAAGTCATTGGCTGCCGAAATCAGGTGACCTCCATTTTAGACGAATAGTTGATTTCAAATCCGGGTCATATGAGAATGTGAACTTTGTGACTATGAGACAGGGATAGCTGTACAGGCAGGGATAGCTAGGGATAACCTTTATTTAGGGGGGAATGTTATTAAAAATAACTTTTTGGGGCTCTATCGGGTGTGTAATTGTGATTTTTGTGAGATAAACTTTTTCCCATAGGGATGCATTGGCCAGCGCTGATTGGCCAGAGTACGGAACTCGACCAATCAGCGCTGGCTCTGCTGGAGGAGGCGGAGTCTAAGATCGCTCCACACCAGTCTCCATTCAGGTCCGACCTTAGACTCCGCCTCCTCCAGCAGAGCCAGCGCTGATTGGCCGAATTCCGTACTCTGGCCAATCAGCACTGGCTAATGCATTGTATTGGTGTGATGAAGCAGTGCTGAATGTGTGTGCTTAGCACACACATTCAGCTCTACTTCATCGGGCTAATAGAATGCATTGGCCAATCAGTGCTGGCCAATGCATTCTATTAGCTTGATGAAGCAGAGTGTGCACAAGGGTTCAAGCGCACCCTCGGCTCTGATGTAGCAGAGCCGAGGCTGCACAAGGGTTCAAGCGCACCCTCGGCTCTGATGTAGCAGAGCCGAGGGTGCACTTGAACCCTTGTGCACCCTCGGCTCTGCTACATCAGAGCCGAGGGTGCGCTTGAACCCTTGTGCAGCCTTGGCTCTGCTACATCAGAGCCGAGGGTGCGCTTGAACCCTTGTGCACCCTCGGCTCTGCTACATCAGAGCCGAGGGTGCGCTTGAACCCTTGTGCACACTCTGCTTCATCAAGCTAATAGAATGCATTGGCCAGCACTGATTGGCCAATGCATTCTATTAGCCCGATGAAGTAGAGCTGAATGTGTGTGCTAAGCACACACATTCAGCACTGCTTCATCACGCCAATACAATGCATTAGCCAGTGCTGATTGGCCAGAGTACGGAATTCGGCCAATCAGCGCTGGCTCTGCTGGAGGAGGCGGAGTCTAAGGTCGGACCTGAATGGAGACTGGTGTGGAGCGATCTTAGACTCCGCCTCCTCCAGCAGAGCCAGCGCTGATTGGTCGAGTTCCGTACTCTGGCCAATCAGCGCTGGCCAATGCATTCTATTAGCCCGATGAAGTAGAGCTGAATGTGTGTGCTAAGCACACACATTCACCACTGCTTCATCACGCCAATACAATGCATTAGCCAGTGCTGATTAGCCAGAGTACGGAATTCGGCCAATCAGCGCTGGCTCTGCTGGAGGAGGCGGAGTCTAAGGTCGGACCTGAATGGAGACTGGTGTGGAGCGATCTTAGACTCCGCCTCCTCCAGCAGAGCCAGCGCTGATTGGTCGAGTTCCGTACTCTGGCCAATCAGCGCTGGCCAATGCATTCTATTAGCCCGATGAAGTAGAGCTGAATGTGTGTGCTAAGCACACACATTCAGCACTGCTTCATCACGCCAATACAATGCATTAGCCAGTGCTGATTGGCCAGAGTACGGAATTCGGCCAATCAGCGCTGGCTCTGCTGGAGGAGGCGGAGTCTAAGGTCGGACCTGAATGGAGACTGGTGTGGAGCGATCTTAGACTCCGCCTCCTCCAGCAGAGCCAGCGCTGATTGGTCGAGTTCCGTACTCTGGCCAATCAGCGCTGGCCAATGCATTCTATTAGCCCGATGAAGTAGAGCTGAATGTGTGTGCTTAGCACACACATTCAGCTCTACTTCATCGGGCTAATAGAATGCATTGGCCAATCAGCGCTGGCCAATGCATTCTATTAGCGTGAACTGAGTTTGCACAGGGGTTCTAGTGCACCCTCGGCTCTGCTACATCAGATTGCTACATCTGATGTAGCAGTGCCGAGTGTGCATCAGATGTGTAGTTGAGCAAAACTGACTCAGCACTGCTAAGTCTCTGCATTCGCATAGGAATGCATTGGCCAGCCTTCGGCCAATCAGCGCTGGCTCTGCCGGAGGAGGCGGAGTCTAAGGTCGGACCTGAATGGAGACTGGTGTGGAGCGATCTTAGACTCCGCCTCCTCCAGCAGAGCCAGCGCTGATTGGTCGAGTTCCGTACTCTGGCCAATCAGCACTGGCCAATGCATTTCTATGGGGAAAAGTTAGCTTGCGAAAATCGCAAGCTGACAGGGATTTCCATGAAATAAAGTGACTTTTATGCCCCCAGACATGCTTCCCCTGCTGTCCCAGTGTCATTCCAGGGTGTTGGTATCATTTCCTGGGGTGTCATAGTGGACTTGGTGACCCTCCAGACACGAATTTGGGTTTCCCCCTTAACGAGTTTATGTTCCCCATAGACTATAATGGGGTTCGAAACCCATTCGAACACTCGAACAGTGAGCGGCTGTTCGAATCGAATTTCGAACCTCGAACATTTTAGTGTTCGCTCATCTCTATTTGTATGTTCTCCCCGTGTTTGCATGGATTTCCATTCCATATTCCAAAAAGACATGCTGATAGGGAAAAATGTACATTGTGAGCTCTATGTGGGGCTCACAATCTACATAAGTAAAAAAAAAAATCAGAAGGTCACATGGAAAGCATAAGTTTGTGGATAACATCTAAATAAGACCTTCCATTAATTTATAATAAATTCACATCTTTATAACTGTAACTTTATTGCCTATTGCCCAGACACTTCTTTTAAGCCATATGTTTGGTGAATGCTGTGTGCGCCCCCATTTTATCTTTGCTTAGCTTATGCAATGCACAGACTTTGCCTTTCTATTGTATATGTTTGGAAAGTGATATATTAGATTATTTCCAATGATATTTTATTAGACTCTAAACTCCAAATATAATAACCAAAAGTAGGAATTAGTGTGTCCTTAATACAAGTAAATGTATTGCAGTGTTTATATACAGTATATAGATCACATATATGTGTTTTCTACATATATAATAAAGGAAATAACTCTTGATCCTAAGCTGAGATCTCCACCTCACCTGACCCTGTTTTAATAGGTGCGGTACCACATGATCACCTGGTTGCTACTCATAAAAGTCTGAACTTCCTCAGACAGTGTTATATCTCTAGAGAACAATTACACTGCAATATAGTGGAGCCAAAAATATGTTGTTAAACGACATTACACCTTCATATAGCATGAAAGGAAAATCCATTCAATAACCTGATGAGAAGTTTGCCAACAAGTACTATTTAACAAAATAAGGAGCCTTTATATTGCTTATATTCTGCATCTAATTGTAGTTGAGGAGACTTTATGTAGTGTTATGTATCTCAGATGTTTAAGTCTCTATATTGATAGTTTCACTAACTGGAGTATTTTTCTCTACAGATGATGAACTGAAGGCGGAGGAGAACTTTCCAAGACTGTGGATGCTGACATGTATTGCCCAGATACAGATAATATTATAAATATATCTATCTTCTTAACTCACTAGTAAAGGCTAATATATGCTATACTCATACATGACTTAAGAATGATTCAGATTAATGTTAAACCCATTGCATCACCATGCCGTACACGTATTGCAGCATGCTATAAAGGTACAGCATGATGATGGTGCTGGCTAAGATGCTGAATAAAGTAGTGTACATCTGAAGCCTTCTGCAGTGTCCCAGATAAGAGATAACACCATCCTGGGCAATTAACCCCTTACATGCTACAGTCAATAGTAGCATGGTATTTAAGAGTTTCCTGACTGTTGTTTTCCCCCTGTTGGTGTTGGTGCACCCTCTATAATGGTGCATTTAGCCATATACTGTATATAAAATGTACAGCATTATGGAGGAATGGATTAAACTTAGCGTCCATGGGGACTTAATAGGTCGTATGCTGCATGTCATGATACACTGCCATACATTTGAACTGCATTGTATTCTATCAGTGATCAGAAGATGACACAGTCTAGCTCCTGCTTGGACTAAAAAAAAAAAGTTTGAAAGAATCAATAAAATGTTTAAAATAGTTTTAAATCCTGAAAATTCAACTTTCTCTCTTAATTATGTAAAACAACAACAACCATTAATATAAAATCAATGCATTATTTATTCAGCACAATGAATGTCATAAAAAAAAAAAATCAAGTCAGGAAAGCGGTTTTTGGTATTAAAAAAAATAACCATGTTCACATGTACCAAAGAAAAGCATACCTCATCCCATCAATAACAAGTCTTCAACTATGTTAATAGAAAAATATATTTAAGTCTTTTAGGAGTTGGCAATGCAGAAATATTCTAATTACATTTTGATACGCCAGCACTGACATTCAGCCATTTGTCACCTGCTTCTGCACAATAGCACAATGTGATGACATCATAGTGTTACCTGAACCACTAAGAAGGGGCGGAACTGTGGTGCAAGGATCAAACTCATCTTCCATTACACCTAGAAGGACTTGCGCTACAATAATATTACTAGAGATGAGCGAACAGTAAAATGTTTGAGGTTCGATATTCGTTTCGAGTAGCCCCTCAATATTCGACTACTCTAATCGAATATCGAACCCTATTATAGTCTATGGGGGGAAAATGCTTGTTTCAGGGGTAGGCAACGTTCGATCAAATTACACTTACCAAGTCCACGAATGAGGGTCGGGCTGGATCTTCCGAGCAGTCTTCTCCTTGCAGCGTCCCCGCAGCATCTTCCAGCTCTGAATTCACTCTGCCAGGCATTGGGCCTGGGCAGAGCTGACTGCGCATGCCCTCACAACAAGCGGACATGCGCAGTCGGCTCTGCCCAGGCCCGATGCCTGGCAGAGTGAATGAATAGCTGGAAGACGCCGCAGGGAAGCTGCACGGAGAAGACTTCTAAAGGTAGGAGAAGAACCAGCGTTGATTGGCCGACTGTATAGCATTCGGTCAATCAATGCTGGTTCTGCATCGAACTTTTACATTCGAATAGCGAATGGTACTCGATCGAGTATGAGTATTTCGAAAACCGTAGTATTCGATCGAATACCTACTCGATCGAGTACTACTCACTCATTTCTAAATATTACACATCATAAGGGTACAGAAAGAACTGAATTCTAAGAACGGGGATAATCTTGAAGGTGCCTTTTGTGGTGCAATAAAAAGGATTGGATTGAGGCTGAATGCCATATTCCGAAAACATGGCACAATTCTTCCTGACATTTGCAAACAGTCTGGCAAAATGGGATAGACTTCATAGAGTTAGTGCACACTGAGTTTTTTGGTGCTGCATCCACCTCAAAATCAGTCTAAAAAAAGCCTCCCAACAGAACTCTATTTTGACGCTAATTCAGCATCAAAATCAGCATTAAAAAAAACTCTGTGTGCACTGACCCTTAAGTTGCCTTCGATTTGTCCTGTTTACAAGGACCCTGCCACTTTCCTACATGGAAGCTATCTCAATTGAGATTTGTAACATAGAAGCTGCACCATATTTATCAAGAAGTGCACACAACGTTTATCAAATGCAGCGCACATTGTATCCAGATTACTTACAAATAGCCATATTTTTTGGATTTACCAGACCATCACCAAGCTGCTACTGACAGACTATTGGGTATTAAAACAAGCCTAACCATACTGAAATAAATCCATAAATTCATCCACAGCAATTAACTTAGTGCACTATAAAACAATCACATGTAGTGGTTACAGAAATACTGGACTGGTATCCATCTTCTAGCCAATGTTAATTCAATTAGCCCTTCAGTTTACATTTACTATAGCTTGCATTTACTATAATACTTGTGTGGCATTATTTTGCAGCATAATATATTATATTGGCCAGAAACAAACATCTCATCTATTACTATTATTGAGTACTGACCATAAGTGAAAGACTCCTCCGCAGAGTGTGGGCATAGAGGTTCGATTTAGGTGGCATTACATGTTGGTCTGTGGGCTTTTTAGTAATGAGTTGGACACTCATTATAAGACATTATCATCAGTGTAGCCAAGCACATAGTATCAGTTTGAATAATAGATGCAGTGTCACAATTCTTAGTCACAGATTACGAACATCTCATTCTTCTTCAGTGAGGCGTAATTTAATGGTACACATAGCAAAAGGCAGCTCTGTACTTTTTCTAGAAATTGTGCAGATTCAACTTTTAGAAAGTACCTTCCAAATGTCATACACGTCTTTTCTAGCTCCATCTCACATCCTGTTTTACACTCGGTAAAAAGAATGTAATTAGTAAATGTTACACAATTGGGTCAAGCATTGTCTTTCTATGTAGTGTGAATGTTCATAGAAATCTGGTAGAGTATCTGAATGCTTTGCTGGACATGCAGAGTATGAACTTGCCATTATAAAAGGAACCAGGAATTCAATTGCTCTAGTTAGATGTAAGATAAAGCTGAAGTATATTTCACATGGCTAAATGGAAACAAAATGAAAGTTTTGGATTGAATGGGTAATGACATAAATAGTTCATACTAAAATAAAAATGACCTTTTTCCTGGTTATTAAGAATCTATAATAAAACATACTCAGTTGTCTTTTTTATTTTTAATCTGGCTGAATATATTTTATTCTGTACTAGTCTATGATTATGGGTCTGCCATATTGGCAAAATTGCTGCAAATATCTTTTTTTGTATATGAACTCAGGTTACTGCACATATACACTATCATAACTGAACCACTGTTATTTTGGGGATTGCAATTTTAATGCATTTTTTCAATTCACTTACTGCAATTCGGCTGAAAATATTATGGATAAATAAAGCTGGCAACATGCGGATCATCAGTATTTATAATGACATACACACCCTATTCAAGTCTTATTACTTTTGGAGATATATAAAGTACATTATGTACTGTGCATTATCTGTTTACAGTGAGGAATAGGGGAGTCCTTAAAGGGGCTCTATCAGCAAAATTATGCTGTATGAGCCCCACATATGCGTGAATAGCCTTTAAAAAGGTTATTCAGGCACCGCTAATGTTATTTTAAAGCCCCCTCCCATTTAAAAATAAAACTATAAAAACATATATGTAAATCATACTTTAGTGTACACGCTGGGTGGTCGTGCACGATCCGACGTCATCTTCTGGCATGCCTACCTCTTCTTTCTTCTTCTTTCGGCAACACCCTCCGGTCCTGGCTCTTCCCCAGCTTTCATCTCCGGCATTTAAAATCCAATTGGGTCAAATCCGTAGCGTGTGCACTGCCGTTTAGAAAAATGGTGCTGGTGTGTGTGCAGTAGCTCTGGAGGGAGTGCTACTGTGCACGCGCCGGATTTGAACCAATCGGATTTGAACCGCTTGAAGAAGATAACGATGAAGCCGGGGAAGAGCCAGGACCGGAGGGAACAAAGAAGAGGTAGACGTGCCAGAAGATGACGTCGGACCGTGGATCACCGCCGAACATGCATGCTAAGGTATGATTTACATATATGTTTTTATAGTTTAATTTTAAAATGGGAGGGGGGTTTAAAATAACATTTGCAGTGCCTGAATAGCTTTTTTAAAGGCTATTCACGCATATGTGGGGCTCATACAGCAAAGTCTTTGGTATAACTTTTGGTGATATTCATTTATACAAATACTTGTTATTTTTCAGATGAGACACATGCAATTTACTGATTGTGTCAACTTAATGAAAATATTTGGATGAAAAAAAATGGAACATCCTGTATTTCCTTTACGGATATGTTTTTTTATTTAATAATTTTATACTAAAAATATTTCTTGGTCTATATTTTTATGAGTAAGGGGTGCAACAGATTTCTAGTCCATGAGATGGATCAGGTTTCTAGTTGTATTTGATATATGGGCTTTCCTGTTCATCTGTCGGCAGTACATACATGGGATATTATTCCCCTAGATACAATTAGAAGAGACAGGTTAACAAGCAACAATCATTAATTAAACAATTACGGCCCTCCTATAAGAGGAACCCTGCCCTATCAGCCGCAGTATTTTTTATTTCTCTTGAAGTTTTAGAAGAAGAATCTTTTTGGTTTCTTTTTTTTTTTTTTTTTTTTTTTTTTTTTTTCTTTTATATGAAGCTTCCCCCACTAAAGAAAAAGTCCAGCCAGGGGAAGCAGAACTGGAAAGATCTATTGAGATCTGGCTGGCAGATTCCCAGTAAGCCTGTGTGTAACAGTTGCTATTGGATGGGGCAAAGCTACTTCACTTTGTAGCAGTCTAGCTTTGCTGGCTATCCCGAAGATCCTGCTTAAAGAGGACCTTTCATGAGTTGGGGCAAATGCGGTTTTATATACCGCTGGAAAGCTGACAGTGCGCTGAATTCAGCGCACTGTCGGCTTTCACAATCTGTGCCCCGGGTGAAGAGCTATCAGTGCCGATACCGTAGCACTTCACAGTCAGAAGGGCGTTTCTGACAGTCTCCCTCTCCTCACAGTACATGTCCATAGACGTGTACTATTAGGAGGGGAAGGGGCGTTCCTCCCCGCTCACACCGTACAGTGCTATAGGCACTGCTGTGAAGAAGGACGTTCCTGACAGACTGTCAGGAACGCCCTTCTGATTGTGAAGAACTACTGTACTGGCTAAAGGCTAAAGGAATATTCATTAATTTTGCACATATATATTAGTTTAGATATCTAGGTTTAGCGTCTTCTTTTAACGCACCATGTGTGAATTTCTACGGACACCCTTTTGTATGCTGTCATTTTAATCGCTATGGAATAAAAAATTGGATGTTTTAAAAGGCTCAGGAGTGTCTGCAGACCATCTCTTCACTTCATTCTCATCAGCTGATTTCCTCCCGTAGTCCGGAGGCAAGGTCTTGCACCTCCGAGAAAAGCCTAAGAAAAGTGGTAAGACGCAGTTCTCATTACTTTATCTATATTATTAGATATCTAATGGTTGAAAAAAACACTTTTTCTGACAATATTGTAATGACCACAGTCTTCTTCTGTAGATAATGGCATAATATGTTATTATACAGTCCTCGGCCTCATATAATAGTGTGTTATTATACATTCTGCCTTTTCTGATAACGGTGTATACAGCGCCCCACCTCCCATGAGGCGACCTGAAGCGACTGCTTCAGGCGGCGCTATGCCAGGGCCTCGGGAGGGCGGCATTTTTGCTGACCTAAGCCAGTCGAGGACAAGCTGTCCTGGACTGGCTTAGCGTCACCGCGTCTGCAGCCCGACACAGGAAGCGAGCAGTGTATTGGGGCGGCCCTGCTGGACGCAGCGCTGTTCCAGCGGCCGCCCCTCACACTCAAGCAGAGAGCAGGTCTTCTCCCTGCCTGCTCTCTGCCTGCGAACGCCGCTCGCTCCGCTCAGCCACGCCTCCTTTCCACTTGACTCCGCCCCTTCTGGTCGACCCCACCCCTTTCCTGCGACCCCCCCACCCCCCCACCCCCTTAGCTACGCCCCTCCTCCGGGGGGGGGTGGCTTTCTGACGCCGCTTCAGGCGGGCTACAACAAAATCGCGCATAGGAAACCTCTGCGGACCTTCCGTGAAAAGTACTGCAGGAAAAATCCACAATACGTTATTGCCGCATTTTTCATGGAAGGTCCGCAGAGGTTTCCTATGTGGACTTTCTGCTTCCATTATACCTATAGGGAAACACCGGTGTTTTCATAGGTATAATTAACATGCTGTGTTTTCCTAAACAGTTGCGTTTTTGGAAATTGCAGCATACCTACGGAAACGCCAGTGGTTCAGATATAATTGAAGCAGAAAGTACACAGAGGGAACCTCTGAAAACTTTCTGTGCAAAGGGTTGCAGGAAGAAACGCGATGCATCACCGCTTTTTTGCTGCAAGACACCGCATGAGGCCTCAGACTTTATTGATAATCTATCCTCAGAATAAATCATCAATAAGAGATAAGTGACCCACTGATCAGCTGGATGAAGGGTCCATGGCGCCTCTTTATATCACACACTGTCTGTTTATAGTGACCGTGTAATGTAATTACAGTCTTGTCACTTAGACATGTATAGGACGAGGCTGTAGTTACATTATATGGCCGCTATGAGATGAATTATACTATGTAAACAGAGAAGCTGTCATGGCGCTTACACAGGTACCACGGTTCATTCAAGCAGCTGATCAGTGGGGGTCTCAGGTATTGGAACCCCACTAATTGTTTTTAACTTTTTGTTTACCTTACTTTGAAACACCCGGGGCATTATTATTAAGGGGCACTATTAACAAGGGGTACACTGGGAAGTTATTAATTTAAAGATGCACTTGGGGGTATTACTCATTATGGGGGGTTATATTATATATTTTATAATTGGAGGTAGCATTAGGATGGGTGAGTAGGTAAGGGCAATGTGGGTCAAGTGTCCGGAAAAGTGAGCAGCCTAAAACGTGTGTGCTGCAATACAGAGACTGGAAGAAGTCATTGCTGTCCAGATGAATGAGAACAATTAAGCAGAGACGTCACCTGCAACTCACTAAATGTAACTGCACTGTATTGTATTCACCTAAACCATCTCCAGAGCCCTGTGTAGAGCTAATGTGTACCACTATATGGTCACATATAGTGATAATATCGGTATACCTAAGTTGGATGCCCACTTGGACATGTTCAACCTCCTGTGCTTGAACCCCTAGATGCATCTCTGGCCAGGTGGTTTAATTCAAGCTGCTATTGGACTTTATGTCATGTGGAGGGGCCTCTACGGGATTTTATGCCGCGTGTAGGAGCCACTATGGGACTACATGCCATGTGGAGGGGCCGCTATGGTACATTATACTGTTTGAAGGTGCCACTGTGAGACATTATAGTGTTAAATGGGGCGTTATACTGTATGGTGGTCAGAAAAGGGGGCACTATGCTATGGGGGGACCCAAGTCAAAAGTATTCTATAGGGCTTTTCTAGTTATGTCCCTGTATATATTTATTGTACCATGTCTGTGTATATATTTGTATATATATCTATGGGGGCCCACTTAGTCTCTGCATTGTGTACTTCTATTAATAGAGATAAAAGTGTTCATTGCACTGTTAACAGATTCAGGATCTGTTCACACAGTGGAATCTGGTACTGGTTTTGCAGTGGATTTCACTTGCACTGCAGCTGATTCGGAGGCCAAGGCTTGAGACTCACCTCTGATTATACCCATTTATTTGGGCCTATCAGCGGTGGAACGCCACAAGAGCCTGCTGATGCTCTGTATCCACCACCCTAAGCAGAAAATAAAGAGGAATCTGAGGCAGATGTCTGCCTAAAATTCCTTTTCACTTTCTGATGTCTGAACAGGTTCTATCTACTTGTATGGAATGGACTGTATTACAGTCCGCTCAAGTAGGTGCGCCTCAGCAAAAAACAAACAAACACCCAATTGCACATGGGTTGCTCCAAAAGGGGCCCACTGAGCCTCTGTCTCCCAGGGGTCCACAAAACTTGGAGCCAGCCCTGCATGTATATAGTGGATTCAATCATCTATAAGGGCATTGTATGAATTTTTATGGTGTATATTTATATAGTGGATGAATGTATACACAAGAGTTTCCCTTTATTACTAATAATAATATTAATAAATTAGCGCCAACATATTCCGCAGCACTGTATAATTTCTAGAGTTTAAATACAGACAGAAAGATACATTACAAAGAAAGCAATTTCACACAATGGGACTGAGGACCCTGCTCGCAAGAGCTTACAGTCTATGAAGTAGAGGGGGTGACACAAGAGGTAGCAGGGGCGGCATTGTTTATAGAATGGTCAGACAATTTTGTAGAAGTTACTGTCATTACACAAACAAAAAACTTTACGAGCCGTCACCAGTCATGTCCAGTAACATGTGGATTGTGCTTGGACATATAAAGGTAGCCTGAAATGGCATCATATCGTTGTGGGGTAATGTGGGAGCTGGAACAGAGAAGGTTTATATTTTGGGGATTCTAATTATGGTATGAAAGGATTTACATTAGGAATTGTGATAGGCCTGTCTGAAAAGATGTGTCTTTATAATGAAACCCTTAAAAATGCATTGGATGAGGTGGCTCCACCCTCCACTCGTAAAGTCCCACATAGGAGGCAGCAACCCTTTCACACGCCACAGACAAGTTTTCTTCAGCGGTGCTCTAGGTGTGCCGAACGTCTCTGGAGAAAATCACATTCACCTGCAGATTTCCTCTACTTCAAATTTATGCTTAAACATATAATTCTGCCCTTTACCTTGCCAAACAAACCTATTTCACCACACTCATCTCTTCTCTCTCCTGCAACCCTAAAAGGCTTTTTGAAACTTTTCACTCCTTACTCACACCCAAGGTGCAGACGCCATTCACAGACCTTAGTGCTGATGACCTGGCCAAATATTTCCACGATACAATTCATAATATCCGTCAGGAAATAACTGCCCATTCCCCAGGTGGCATTGATTCCCACACCTACCATAGTACTGATCCTCTCACCAACTGCACTTCAGATTGTCCATTCTCATCTTTTGAACCTGTTACAGAAGAGGAAGCCTCCCAGCTACTTTCTTCATCTCGTCGTACGACCTGCAGTGGTGACCCCTTCCCCTCACACCTTCTCCAATCTCTGTCGCCAGCTGTCACGACTTACCTTACTAAAATAATTAACCTCTCTCTCTCTTCTGGAATTTTCTGATCCTCTTTCAAGCATGCTGTTATAACCCCACTATTGAAAAAACCCTCCCTGGACCCATCCTGTGCTGCTAACTATTGACCCATCTCTAACCTCCCCTTCATCTCTAAAATCTTGGAACGCCTGGTCTATTCTCATTTGATCCGCTATCTCTCTGCTAACTCTCTGCTTGACCCCTTACATTTTAACAAATTACAATCAGACTAAAGACACATCTTTTCAGACAGGCCTATCACAATTCCTAATGTAATCGCCCCTGCTACCTCTTGTGTCACCCCCTCTACCTCATAGATTGTAAGCTCTTGTGAGCAGGGCCCTCAGTCCCATTGTGTGAAATGACTTTCTTTGTAATGTATCTTTCTGTCTGTATTTGAACCCTACAAATTGTACAGCGCTGCGGAATATGTTGGCGCTATATAAATTTATTATTATTATTATTATTATTATTATTATTATTATTATTATTAGAACCAAAATTACTACACAGAAACAGCAACAGAACCAAGCTTGATAATTAGATATGATAACAGAACCAAGCTTAGTATTGTACCAGAATCAAGATTACTACCTAGATACAGAAACAGATTTAAACTGACTGCAAAGATATGGTACCAGGACTAAGATTACTATATAGATACAGTAACAGAACCAAGCTTACTCTAATGATACTATAATGGAACTATACAGATATAACAGAAACAAGCATGCTGCACATATACTATAACAAAACTAACAATACAAACAGAGAGGACTGGAAAGTCCAAGTAATTAAGACATTCACCGTTATATTTCTAAAAATATAGTTTTATTGATACAAAAACATGTAAAACAATGCACATTATATATAACACACTAAGACTAACAATACTGTAGAAACAAGGCCACCCACAGGGCAGAGACCTGTGTCACAAATCACCATACAAATGGATCAGACAGAGAAAAGCAGAATCGACGCCCTAAAGGTATCTTAATCACATATGTGTGTACATTTCCAAGTCCCTATGTAGCAGGGTAAAGGAAAAAATAGGTAGAGAAAAAACAGTGTCTCTAATGTAACAAGAAAAGAGTAAAACTTATACACACAAGAACATGTCAGAAATCAGGTGAAGGAAAAATGCTGCACAGTCATTCAAGTGTTAAATACAAGGAACATTCATCACTTCAAGTCTGTCCACACTATGTCTCTAGGTCTAACAAAAAGCGTTTCTTACCCATAATATTGGTGATTCTAAGTGAAACCATAGGATCCCGCCATGCAGGTGTAGCCCACCCAACGTACGTTTCGGCGTTTCAGCCTTCTTCTACTAAGCTTAGTATATAAATATGATACCAGAACCAACATTACTACATACAGTCATGTCTGTAAGTGTTGGCTGTCCTTAAATGTCCAACATTACTACATACAGTCATGTCTGTAAGTGTTGGCTGTCCTTAAATGTTTCCAGAAAATGAGGTATTTCTCTAAAAAAACTAATTCAACTACACATGTTTTGTTATACACATGTTTATTTTTTTGTGTGTATTAGAACAACAAAGAAAACCAAGAGAAAAGAGCTAATTGGACATAATTTCACACAAAACTCCAAAATGGGCCAGACAAAATTCTCGGTAAATAACTTTATTTCAAGCATGTGATGCTTGTTCGAACTAACCTGTGGCAAGTAACAGGTGTGGGCAATATAAAAATCACACCTGAAACCAGATAAAAAGGAGACTCGATATTTGCTTTGTGTGTATGTGTGCCACACTAAGCTTGGAGAACAGAAAGAAGAGAAGAGAACTGTCTGAGGACCTGAAAACCAAAATTGTAAAAAAAAAAAATATCAACCAGCTCATTACAAGTCCATCTCCAGAAATCTTGATGTTCCTTTGTCCACGGTGCTCAACCTAATCAAGAAGTTTACAACCACGGCACTGTAGCTAATTTCCCTGGACGTCAACAAAGACAAAAATTGATGAATGGTTGCAATGTAGGATAGTTTGGATGGTGAATAAGCACCCACAATCAAGTTCCATAGAAATTCAAGCTGTCCTGCAGGCTCAGGGAGCATCAGTGTCAGAGCAAACTATTCATCAACATTTGAATAAAATGAAATTCTATGGCAGAAGTTTCAGGAGGACCCCACTGCCGACACAGAGATATTTAAAAGCTAGATTGAATTTTGCCAAAATGTCTGTGAGTAAGCTAAAATCCTTCTGGGAAAATGTCTTGTGAACAGATGAGACCACAATGGATATTCTCGGTAAACCACATTATTCTATTGTTTACCAAAAACAGAATGAGGTCTACAAAGACAAGAACACAGGACCAACAGTCAAATTTGGTGGGGGTTCAAAGATGTTTTGCTGCCCTTGGTACTGGGTGTCTTGTCTGTATGTGAAGCATCTCATCACAAGATCTGAAGATTACCAATGGATTTTGGATCTCGATGTAGGGCCCAGTGTCAGAAAGCTGGCTTTGCATCTTAGTTCATGGGTCTTCCAGCAGGACAATGATCTCAAACATACTTCAAAAAGCATCCAGAAATGGATGAAAACAAAGTGCTGGAGATTTCTAAAGTGGCCAGCAATAAGTCTGAATCTAAATCTTATTGAACACCTGTGAAGTTAACTTTGCTGTTGGGAGAAGGCACCCTTCAAATATGAGAGACCTGGAGAAGTTTTCAAGAGAAGAGAGGACCAAAATTCTAGTTGCAAGGTGTAAGAAGCTTGTTGATGGCTATAGGAAGCGATTGATTTCAGTTATTTTTTGCAAAGAGTGTCCAATTAAATATTGTGTGAAATTATATAAATTTTGTTTTTTTTGTCCTGTTTTTTTTGTGTTGTTCCAACACACACAAAGGAAATAAACACGTGTATAAGAAAACATATGCGATTTCAATATTTTGAACTAGATTTGTTGAATGTGTATCCTATTTGTTTTGTTTTTTTAAATTTAGAGGAATTTTGATAGTGATAAAGGATAGTTAAATAGTACAGTACTATTGGAGAGATCGTGAGAGAGATGTAGATAGATTAGATAGATAGATAGATAGATAGATAGATAGATAGATAGATAGATAGATAGATAGATAGATGGATAGATAGATTAGGGGGCGTTCACACTACCGTCGGTGTCTGACAGCTAGTGTCCGCTGCTAATGTCCATTCAAAATCCTGTGTGGACATTAGCATCGGACAGTAGCTGTGTCCGTGACATTTTGCATTGATTTAAATGGACATCAGGTGCGTTCTTTTACAGTCCGTGGGTGTCCTTAACTGTCTGTTCCCAAAGATGTCCAACTTTTCAAGCGGACAGCAAAACCTGACATGTAGGTTTTTGCTGTCCGCTTGAAAAGTCGGACATCTTTGTGAACAGACAGTTAAGGACACCCACAGACTGTAAAAGAACGCACCCGATGTCCATTTAAACAATGCAAAATATGATGGAGACAGCTAGTGTCTGCTGCTAATGTCCGCACCAGATTTTGAATGGACATTAGCAGCGGACACTACCTGTCGGACACTGACGGTAGTGTGAACGCTCCCTAAGATCTTAAAGTAAGGTAAAGGTAATAATAATGATTTAGTGTAATGTACAATTCAGAATTCAACCACAAGGTGTCACTGGGGTCCTTGAAGACACTAGCCACCATAAAGTCATACAAATATGTGCTTCTCTATAGTAATAACCTTCTCTGCATCTAAAAGACCAGAAATCAGTAAACTTCACGTAGTATTAAGGATTTCTTATTTTTTTGGTTCCTTTCAGTACATAATTGTCAAACAGATTTCCCCATAAAGACAACCCATTTCAGTAATGAAGCCAGGCCCAGTGTAATCTGCCTTGAAGACAGTGGCGTGTGAGGAGTTTGACCTGGGCAGTATATTTAGTAAACCATACGGTACCTGAAAGTGGTTATACTTGATTATAAAAAAATAGCCACAAATGGTTGCCAACTTTTCAACAATCTTTGCATAAAGTGATAGTACAGTACATTGTAGTATATTTTATCAGAAAAAATGTTTCTGCTTTTATCAGGCTGCTTGCTGCTCCACCTCCCTCTGATAAACGGACATTCTGTCTGAAAATCTCTGTTACATCTGTTTGTAGATGGACTGTAGGTCACATGACTCAGATGACACATGTCTATGAAGTCTGACGCTAGAGCTATATAGGGGGCGTAATAAGGCACTTTATCATCAGCACAGGTCAGTACTTCTCTATATATGTTCTGCATGACCCAATTGCTGTTCCTGGGTGAGAGAGAGAGTGTTACAGAACAGATTTGCTTTTATTTTTATGTGCGTTGTGTGGCAGTCTCCACCCACCAGTTCAGAGAGAAATGCAACCAAAAGATAGAGCCTTCAGAAGGTAAAAGTGTTAACATTTGCAAAATATAAGTAATATAGTGATCAAATATAGGGGTTCCTCTAATGCACACACTGTGCTATTGGTTTGTGCAAAGTTTGTTGGAAGGTTAGGTAAATTTTAAAGCAGAGAATGTGACACAATAACAAAATATCTGTTAGCAGGCAAATCTCATGTTACTCCACCATTGCTCCTTCAGCGGTCCTACCACTCTTTGTTAACTGTGATGCAGTGATAATATGATGACACTACTGAATATACATATGGTGGATATGCCGTTACCCAGATGGAAGAGACTGGAGGACAGTAGTAGTAGATGATGTGCCACTTGCTAGGCTGAACACACTCAACCAAGCCCCAGCTTCACTCCTGGGCCACTCACCACTGAGGGGGTTCCTACAGCACTACCTGGATGCTGACACAACTTTATTGCAGCAACTGGAACAGGTACAACAGCAGCTTCCAAATCGGGGTAGTATAACTACAATGTCCAATCCCACAGCCTTGGTTATAGGAGGGTGCCCAGGGATGTTATAGGCTGTATGGCAGACTTCTCCAACTACTCCGGATGCTGGGTGTTTACTTATGGCAACCACTCGGGAGCCGGGCAGCTGCCATAGCTACCCGGTGTCTGCTGTTTTATACACATGGTTTTGAGTTTTTTTTATGTATATTGTGAGCCCCAAATAGGGATCACAATGTACATCAGTATGTCTTTGTAGAATGGGAGGAAATCCACACAAACACAGGGAGAACATACAAACTCCTTGCAGATGTTGTTCCTGGTAAGATTCGATCCCAGGACTCCAGCGCTGCAAGGCTGCAGTGCTAAACACTGAGCCACCGTGTTGCCTCTATATACATAGTTTTATACAGAAGACATCATGCACTAATGCCCATGATCGGTGCCTGCACCAATCGTGGGCACTAACCCCTCTGGCACCTCGATCAAGGCTGACTGAGGTACCATTTTTCCAGTGATCACAGACACCTGGAGCAAGTTCTGGGGTTTGCATCCCGTTTCATTCTATACTTTCTATTGCTGGTTAATCTATAGAAATGCCGGATTTTTGCAATGCATTGCAATGATATTTTCAGTTCTCAGCTGAGCAGTGGGCCCACTTGAGCCCAATGAGCCCTGGCATATGTGTTTGCTGGGTGCTGACACCTGCTCTGTGTCTGAGATCTGACATCCTCTCTTTGCTATCTTTATTAGTACAAAATGTCAGCTTTCTTGGCTTTTACATATTATACTTATAGTTCCTCATGTTTGTTTGAGGGCTACCAGAAAGACATTATAGGAAACTGCCTTGCTAATGAGATCACAGAGATTACAGTGTTAACCTAATAATATCTATTCCTGCCTGAGTTGCATTAACCCATTAACTGCCATTTTTTTTTTCTCTATAATGTGGGAACTGTACAATGAAAATGACCTCGTGTGCGCAAGGCAATGCATGCACGTGATCAGTTTAGGTTTCCTATCATGGTGACATCCTGCTGGAGCACGTGAATGTCCTGTTTCTATTCTTCAATGACAGATGTTGTTCGTAGGTGGGTTAAAGTACCCGATCCTCAATCATGGCAGTTAATGGGTTAATATTAGAGATGAGCGAGTAGTGAAATATTCAATATTCGATTTGACTAGACCTTCAATATTTGACTATTTGAATATATTTGAATATTTGACCGAATATCGAATCCCATTATAGTCTATGGGGAAAAAATGCTCGTTTCAGGGGAAACCCAAATTCGACTAAGGAGGGTCACCAAGTCCACTATGACACCTCAGGAAATGATGCCAACACCTCTGGAATGCAACTGGGACAACAGGGGAAGCATGTCTGGGGGCATCTAACACGCCCAAGTGCAAGTATTACCCCACTATCACAGCCTATCAACTAGACACTTTCCACACTGAATAGAACCCTCTATGAAAAGTGGAAAAATACTTGGAAACCTTCTTTTCTCTACATTAGTATGGACATAAACACAAATTTTAAGCTAAAGAAACATTCCTTTAAATCACATTGCCCATGACAACCACAGACGGCATAGGCAATGGGAAATCCAACAGCTCCAACCTTAAAGAGGACCTTTCATGGTTTGGGGCACAGGCAGTTCTATATACTGCTGGAAAGCCAACAGTGCGCTGAATTCCCGATCTGTGCCCCGGGTGAAGAACTAGCGGTCCCAGTACCGTAGCTCTTCACAGTCCTTCTGTACAAGCAGCGCCTATAGCGCTGTAGTGTGAGAGTGGGGAGGAATGCCCCCTCCCCTCCTGATAATACTCGTCTATGGACGAGTATTGTGAGCAGAGGGAGGGGGCGTTCCTCCCTGCTCACACAGTATAGTGCTATAGGCGCTGCTTGTACAGAAGGACGTTCTTGACAGAGTGTCAGAAACGCCCTTCTGACTGTGAACAGCTACGGTACCGGGACTGCTAGCTCTTCACCCGGGGCACAGATCATGAAAGCCGACAGTGCGCTGAATTCAGCGCACTGTTGGCTTTCCAGCAGTATATAGAACTGAAAAAATCAACTTGGAAAAGGGAACAGGGAAACACAGCCTCCAGTAATGATGAAAATTTTGAATACGATTCACATAGTCCCTCAAAGAAGTCCAGTATATGTAAATGCAAAAAATAGAAAAAATAAAGAAACACTCACTGTTTCCGAAGGATTTTCATGCACAGACATCCAAATTGATTCCCCCGGCTTGGGAATGTGAAACCACCATAGAAAACCACGTAGAAAAAAGGATTCCAGCAGTCCTTCGATAAAATTTATAACGTTTATTGAACCAAAAAAAATTAAAAGAAATATAGGTTCAGTCAAAAGATTACTTGCAGTATCTGATGGAGTAACGTCAATAAGTCTAGCTGTGCTGTTAAGACTGACGCGTTTCGAGAGCGGGTTCTCTCTTAGTCATAGTCAAACTTTACTAACTGCCATGACTTCTTAAGTAATCCACACATAGACATGAACACCCCCCCATATAATCACAGGTGATTAATTACAAAACAACACATGGGTAAAAACAAGAGCAGTTAAAAACAAAAGTGCACAGCTAGGCAAATATACATATGTACATAGATCCACAATAGTATTAAGCAATAGAATTAGTTTTTCATATAGATAGAAATAACAATGTCATCACGTAAGTACTATTATATCAAATATGTTGTATCAGAAATTGGCTGTAGTCAACATCAAAAGAAACAATGACAATAAAGCGATCCTGATACTCATAATATAGGAAAACATATTGTTCTCAAAAACAGAACACAACTGATGTATGCAATCAAGGATAAAATTGATGTGTATATCAAAATTTTTTTCTTCTCTTAAAACAACCGCACTGTATAGACGGGCGGCTAACTGTGATATATCTCATTACTACGAACTCCAATTCCAATTCATCAATACCTTGCCAGTGTCAACTTAGTTATGATCATGTGTTGACTAAACAAACAAAAAGTTATGGCTGATAATTCAGACACTTACCCTAGATATAAAACAATCATGTTCAACGTGGGGGATGGTTTGAACTAGATAATAAAAGTTAGGGACTCATGATGCGATATTAAATAACGTCCTCACTAATTGCTATAATATTACATGATGTTAAATAATATCTAAGGCGGCATCATTAAACCTTGTCCACATAGTGGAACACTTTAATTAGTGGCATACACAGTCGTATCGCGATAATTGTTAGCTATCTGAGAGTCCGTATTTGCCCATATCAAAAATGGCCGTTTTAAATATATGATTGAAGTGCGCATGCTCCCAGAAAATGAATGCACAAGCGCATATTCTATTCTATTCTTTCTATATCTAGACCATTATTTCATCTAAAGACTGAAGCAACAAGGTAAGTATTCCTATAGAAGGGACAAAAAAATGCTGTTATTAATTTTTACCATAAAGGTAAATGGGAAATAAACCATTCGTACAAACAAACGTAAGCACACCTCAATTTCCCAATTGCCATATCAAAGATGGCCATTTTCAAATGAATGATTAAAGCGCTCATGCGCCAAAGAATGAATGCGCGAACGTGCACCTTTTTCTATTTTTACTGTATCTAGACCATTCTTCCATCTAAGAATTAAAACCACAAAATAAGTATACCTACGAAAGGGGCAAAAGATGTGGAGACAAACCGGTACTATTCCGTTATCGGGCCAGCAGAGCTGTTCAGCACTAGTATCGGGGACAGCAGCAAGCAAGGCCGCATACCCGCATCGCAGTACAGTTCCGGACAGCATCGCGCATCGCAGATGAGTTTGGGACAGCATCGGGTTCAGCAGCATTCACACACACACACAGCTAATTGTAAGTGGATATACTTTATTTCGTAATTGCCGGCAGAGATGCTCAGCACTAGTTATCGGGACAGCAGCAGCATCGTAGTGAGAGAAATGGACGTGCCGGGCTGGTCCGATGCTGACAGAAAAATTGGGCGCCAAATTAGTGTGTTCGTAGTTGTAGTCACAGTACTCACCATTGTTTCAGTCACAGTTCTCTGCAGTTTTGTCAGATGGATTACACGCTGTGGGATTTACCTGCAGATGAAAAATCAGCAATTGAACTGTTCCAAGCCAATGGTCTGATCCATAAGAGCCGGTTTTGTGTTCGTAACCACCAGATGAAAATGTGTTTTTTGGCCAAAGCCTCTCCAAAATGGCGGTGCAGCAAACGTCCGTGTGACGAAAAAAAGGGTGTGAGATCGCAAACTTGGTTTGCCAACTCACGCATTCCTTTTCTTACGGCTGCCCGTTTCATATATTGTTGGTGCCAAGAGCTGACATCCGTAGAGTTTTGTGAACAACAATTGAAGATGAATCACAACACCTTCGTAGATTGGAATAATTACCTCCGCGAAGTGTGTACAAGTGCCTTAATATCCCGACCTTCTACAAAAATAGGAGGCCTAAACAAAGTGGTTGAGGTGGATGAAAGCCTTTTTACAAAAAGGAAAAACAACAGCGGCCGGGTTCTGCCACCACAATGGATCTTTGGAGGATTGTGCCGTGAGACTAAGGAGTGTTTTGTTGTTGCAGTCCCAGAAAGATCAGCTACAACATTGATAGCTTCTATTAAAGCCAACGTGGCAGATGGGAGTATAATATACTCTGATTGCTGGAAGGGGTATAATACTACAGACTTAAAAGCTGCTGGCTACGACCATTTAACAGTGAACCACAAGTACAATTTTGTTGACCCAAACACTCAGTGCCACACGCAAAATGTGGAACGTTTGTGGGGAAGTGCTAAATGGCGCAATAAAAGACAGCGCGGAACAGCCCGCCAGCATCTGGAGTCATACTTAGCCGAATTTATGTGGCGACAAAATCATTCCAAAGAAACAATGTTCACAGATTTGTTAAAAGAGATCGCTAATTTCATGCCTCCTGTTTAAGACAAGTTATATAACACAGCCCGACACGTCCATTTCTCTCACTACGATGCTGCTGCTGCTGCTGTCCCGATAACTAGTGCTGAGCATCTCTGCCGGCAATTACGAAATAAAGTATATCCACTTACAATTAGCTGTGTGTGTGTGTGAATGCTGCTGAACCCGATGCTGTCCCAAACTCATCTGCGATGCGCGATGCTGTCCGGAACTGTACTGCGATGCGGGTATGCGGCCTTGCTTGCTGCTGTCCCGATACTAGTGCTGAACAGCTCTGCTGGCCCGATAACGGAATAGTACCGACAAACCTTAGGATGTTATTGCAACCAAAAAAGATTATTATTAGAGATGAGCGAACAGTGTTCTATCGAACACATGTTCGATCGGATATCAGGGTGTTCGCTATGTTCGAATCGAATCGAACACCGCGTGGTAAAGTGCGCCAAAATTCGATTCCCCTCCCACCTTCCCTGGCGCCTTTTTTGCACCAATAACAGTGCAGGGGAGGTGGGACAGGAACTACGACACCGGGGGCATTGAAAAAAATTGGAAAAAGTCATTGGCTGCCGAAATCAGGTGACCTCCATTTTAGACGAATAGTGGATTTCAAATCCGGGTCATATGAGAATGTGAACTTTGTGACTATGAGACAGGGATAGCTGTACAGGCAGGGATAGCTAGGGATAACCTTTATTTAGGGGGGAATGTTATTAAAAATAACTTTTTGGGGCTCTATCGGGTGTGTAATTGTGATTTTTGTGAGATAAACTTTTTCCCATAGGGATGCATTGGCCAGCGCTGATTGGCCAGAGTACGGAACTCGACCAATCAGCGCTGGCTCTGCTGGAGGAGGCGGAGTCTAAGATCGCTCCACACCAGTCTCCATTCAGGTCCGACCTTAGACTCCGCCTCCTCCAGCAGAGCCAGCGCTGATTGGCCGAATTCCGTACTCTGGCCAATCAGCACTGGCTAATGCATTGTATTGGCGTGATGAAGCAGTGCTGAATGTGTGTGCTTAGCACACACATTCAGCTCTACTTCATCGGGCTAATAGAATGCATTGGCCAATCAGCGCTGGCCAATGCATTCTATTAGCTTGATGAAGCAGAGTGTGCACAAGGGTTCAAGCGCACCCTCGGCTCTGATGTAGCAGAGCCGAGGGTGCACAAGGGTTCAAGCGCACCCTCGGCTCTAATGTAGCAGAGCCGAGGCTGCACAAGGGTTCAAGCGCACCCTCGGCTCTGATGTAGCAGAGCCGAGGGTGCGCTTGAACCCTTGTGCACACTCTGCTTCATCAAGCTAATAGAATGCATTGGCCAGCGCTGATTGGCCAATGCATTCTATTAGCCCGATGAAGTAGAGCTGAATGTGTGTGCTAAGCACACACATTCAGCACTGCTTCATTACGCCAATACAATGCATTAGCCAGTGCTGATTGGCCAGAGTACGGAATTCGGCCAATCAGCGCTGGCTCTGCTGGAGGAGGCGGAGTCTAAGGTCGGACCTGAATGGAGACTGGTGTGGAGCGATCTTAGACTCCGCCTCCTCCAGCAGAGCCAGCGCTGATTGGTCGAGTTCCGTACTCTGGCCAATCAGCGCTGGCCAATGCATTCTATTAGCCCGATGAAGTAGAGCTGAATGTGTGTGCTTAGCACACACATTCAGCTCTACTTCATCGGGCTAATAGAATGCATTGGCCAATCAGCGCTGGCCAATGCATTCTATTAGCGTGAACTGAGTTTGCACAGGGGTTCTAGTGCACCCTCGGCTCTGCTACATCAGATTGCTACATCTGATGTAGCAGTGCCGAGTGTGCATCAGATGTGTAGTTGAGCAAAACTGACTCAGCACTGCTAAGTCTCTGCATTCGCATAGGAATGCATTGGCCAGCCTTCGGCCAATCAGCGCTGGCTCTGCCGGAGGAGGCGGAGTCTAAGGTCGGACCTGAATGGAGACTGGTGTGGAGCGATCTTAGACTCCGCCTCCTCCAGCAGAGCCAGCGCTGATTGGTCGAGTTCCGTACTCTGGCCAATCAGCACTGGCCAATGCATTTCTATGGGGAAAAGTTAGCTTGCGAAAATCGCAAACTGACAGGGATTTCCATGAAATAAAGTGACTTTTATGCCCCCAGACATGCTTCCCCTACTGTCCCAGTGTCATTCCAGGGTGTTGGTATCATTTCCTGGGGTGTCATAGTGGACTTGGTGACCCTCCAGACACGAATTTGGGTTTCCCCCTTAACGAGTATATGTTCCCCATAGACTATAATGGGGTTCGAAACCCATTCGAACACTCGAACAGTGAGCGGCTGTTCGAATCGAATTTCGAACCTCGAACATTTTAGTGTTCGCTCATCTCTAATTATTATAAATTTAAGGTGAATGGGAAATGAACCATATATACATGCATGCACATCCGCAGGGTTAATATTTCTACGGAAAAGACAAAAGATGTAAAGACGAACCTTAGAATGTTATAATAACAAATATAGAACTGCCTGTAGAACTGCCTGTATATAGAACTGCCTGTGCCCCAAACCATGAAAGGTCCACTTTAACTGTCATTGTGTATGTGTGTGATGTGGTGAGACCTACAAAAATTACTTTTCTGGCCCTTGACGTGAGCCTTTTCAAATTAAGTTAGAGCTGTTAAGTTAAGCTGAGCTACCAGCAGAGATTGATGCCCTTGAGGTGAGTTGAGCCTTTTACCACCATTGTTTTATGCCCTTTAAGTGGCAGAGTTTTTGGTCCTTTGGGTGAGTTGAGTCTTGCACAAGCAGAGTTTTTGGCCCTTTGGGTGAGTTGAGCCTTTAACCAGCAGAGTGTTATACCCTTTGGGTAAAATGAGCCTAGTAGGAACAGAATTTTTCAACGCTGATGGTGGAGGAGGAGGAGGAACTGGATAGCTGGAGCGCACACATGAAACTTCATGTTGGGGTGCTTGACACTGGTGGACATGCAAATGATGGGTCAATCCAGTGGCTGTTCATTTTGATGAGAGTCAGCCAGTCAGCACTGTCAGCTGACAGACGGCTGCACTTATCGGTGATGATGCCACTGGCTGTGCTGGAGACCCTTTCCGATAGAACGCTGGCAGCAGGGCAGGAAAGCACCTCCAAGGCATAAAGCGCAAGTTCCAGCTACAAGTACAACTTCGACACCCAATAAGTATAGGGCGCAGAGGGATCGGAGAGGACAGGGCTGTGATATGTCAGGTACTCCCACAACATGCGCCTATACTTGTCCCTCCTGGTGACACTAGGCCCCTCAGTGGCAGTAGTTTGGTGAGGGTGTGCCATTAACGTGTCCCAGACCTTGGGGTGTGTGCCCCTGGTGGGTGTGAACCAGATGGCAGTTGTTAGTCTCTAGGAGGAAGTCTCCTCTCTGCTGCCAGTGAGAGTTGATGAAAACATTTCCATCATATTCTGCACCAGTTGCTTGTGGCAATCATTAATGTGATTGGCCCTCCCCTCTACCGGAATGAAAGACAAGATACTGGATTGTACAAATCCAGTATTGGTTGCTCTCCATGATTTTGACAATGCATTTGTCACTGGAAAAGCTGCCCAACATAAAGTCAGCCATGTATGCCAGAGTGTTACTTGGCATGACTTCACTGCCCCCACTGGAAGGGTCACTCTCCATTTCCTCCTCCCTTTCGCCCCATCCGCGCTGAAGCAATGGGATGCACTGAACACCCCTGCTAGCTTCCTGTGTGACAATGATATCATCTGCCACTTCATCCTCCTCCTCCTCTTCCTTCGTCATTACATGCTGAGAAGGTGACAGCAGTGACAGCACTAACTATCCTGCTGGTATGAGTCTGCTCCTATCCCCGACTCCTCAGCGTGCAATGCGTTATCCCTGATGGCGATGAGGGATTCTCACATCACACACAGGATGGGTACACTCACTAGTACGTCGTCACAGCTGACCCTCTTGGTGGACTCCTCAAAGACGTTTAGCATATCACATAAGTCTGCCATCCATGGCCACTCATGGTGCAGAAACTGCGGGAGATGACTTTGAGGAACCCTTGGGTTTTGGAGATGGTACTCCATCAAGGGTCTCTTCTGCTCACACACCCTGCTCAACATATGGTACGTCGAGTTCCAGTGTGTGCGGACGTCGCACAAGCGCCAGTGTTTGGGCAGATGTAGGCGTTGCTGGAGGGTTCTGAGGCTAGCAGCGGCTACTGTAGACTTACGAAAGTGGGTGCACAAGCGCTGCACTTTCACCAGTAGCTCATGAACATTGGGGTAAGTTTTTAAAAACCGTTGCACCACTAAGTTGAAAACGTGGACGGGCATGGAACGTGTTGGAGGCTGGCAAGCTCCAGAGCCGCTACCAGGTTCTGGCCATTATCACACATGACCATGCCTGGGCCCAGGTGCAGCGGTGCAAACCACATTGCTGTGTTTCATAGAGGATGGCATCCCTCACCTCGGAGGCAGTGTGCTGTCTGTTGCCCAACCTGATGAGCTTCAGGACACGCCAGTGCTGCAGCGTTTCCAACTCGTAGTTGGGGTCGATGTAATGGCGGAGGAGGAAGGTGGTGGTTCAGAACCCCTGCCAGGAATCTTGGGAGGGGAGAGGAGGTAGGCTGCCCCAGTTTGCGACCTGGTCCCAGCCTCAACTACGTTCACCCAGTGTGCCATGAGTGAGATGTAGCGTCCCTGTCCTTATGCACTTGTCCACGCATCAGTGGTGAAGTGGACCTTTGTGCAAAGTGCGGAACTTAGGGCCTGCCTGATGTTACGGGACACGTGCTGTGGCAAGGCGGGGACAGCAAACCTGGAGAAGTAGTAACGGCTAGGGACGGCATAGCGAGGTTCCGCAGTTGCCATCAGGTCACGGAAGGCCTGAGGCTCCACAAGCCTGAACGGCAACATCTGCTGGGCCAGGAGTTTGGAGATGTGCCATTTAAGGGTTGGGATTGTGGGTAGCTTGCGTTATACTTCTGCCTGCACTCAAACGCCTGGGAGATGGTGGGTTGCTGGGAAAAGGCGCACGATGGTGCAGGAAAAGGAGCAGAGGCACAAAAAGGGGACGATGAGGGTGAAGTCCCCAAAGTAGCAAAGGCAGATGTGGAGGTGTCCTGGCTGGTGGTCTGGACTGCAGCGCCAGTAATGGCAACGGTGGGAGAGGCAGTGGCGGCAACGTCGGACCCTGCTTAATGTAGCCATCAAGCCAGGGATTGTGGAGTAGCGCAATGCTGGCTTCCCCTCACGAGTAGGCATTGGATGCGCTGTAGCTTGACCGCAACCTTGCTCCCCAGCTTCATTTCCACGCACCCGTCCTCGTCCACGTCTCTTTGCACTAGCCTTGCGCATTTTGAGTGCATACAACTGTATTATTATTTTTTTTTTGTATACATGGAGGGTAGATATATTGAGTGTTTATCTACTGCTGTATATACCGAATGACAGTATACAGGTTTCTTCTCACCCAATGGGACAGGTAGAATGAGTGAGTGCACAAACTGATGTATACAAGTGTATTTTTATTTGTATACACGCAAGGTAAATATATTGAGGGTCTATCTACTGCCTTATATACCGAATGACAGTATACAGGTTTCTTCTCACCCCTATGGGACAGGTATATACTGTATACCAGTGGTAGCCAATTTGAGCCCTAAAAAGGGCTTTTGTGAAATTTCTGCAGGATGAGTGTATGTGCTGATGGTGTATATGCACTCTTCAAGTAGTTTAGCTCTGAGAAGAGCTGTTTTTTGAATATTTCCTGCCTAACAGAAGCTAAATTCTCTCTGACCCTCAGCCGCACGTCTCTCCTTATCTCAATCCAAACCGCATCTAGTACGAATATGTCTGATACTATTCATATCAATCGGAGGTCACATGATTTCATCGGCCAATCACTTTTTCCTATTTTTTCCGATGCCTACGTTTTCCTGCTTCCTGTCTCACCTTCCCTGCACAGTTATTGGTGCAAAAAAAGCGCCAGTGAAGGTGGGAGGGCATACGAATTTTTACTGCGTTTACCGCATGGTATTCGATTGGAATCGAATATCTCGAATACCTCAATATTTGATCGAATACCTACTCGATCTAATGGTTTTCGGTCATCTCTAGTTAATATGCTTTATGGGAGTTACATGGATCCTAGACACAATAGTCTGAGATTTTAACTTCACTGGGGCCTGTAGGAGTTTTTTTTAGACATCCTCTGTTACCTGTGCCGAGGTAATTGCGCAGTGAGAGGAATAGATAAGCTGTGGCCATCAGTGGCGTAACTACTGGGGTAGCGGCTGCCACAGGGCCCTGGACATTAGGGGCCCGGCGACAGGCGCTACCGCTGCATTTTCTTTTCTTAATACGCCATTACCGGCTGGAGTAACTCCAGCCAGTAATGGGCTCTATTTACTTACCGATCCTCGCAGTGGCCGGGATTGGTAAGTGATGCCACGGGCCCCACAAACATCATTATAATAATACTCAGGGGTCTTTTCAGACCCCCGAGTATAATGATTGGAGGTCCAGGGGAGGTAAGGGAACATAAAAAACCGTGTTACTTACCTCTCCGGGCAGTTTCAGGCCTACTTCTGTGACACTCCCTGACGTCACATGATCGAGGCCTGCGTCCAGGGTCATGTGATGTCCCAGACTTCATTGAAGATGGCCGACACCACCGAGTACTGCAGCAGAGCCGGAGATAGGTAGGGGCTCGTTCACATCTGCGCCCAGGGTCTCCGCTTTCAGCTTTCCGTTTCCTGCCTGAAGCTGGACAGGAGACAGAAACCTGCAGGCATTTTTCAAACCCATTCAAATGAATGGGATCGAAAAATGTCCGGCCGTGAGCGCCAGTGAGCATTTTGTGCACTCCGCAGCTAAACCATTTTTTTTAACCGGACACAAAGTTGGACATGCAGGACTTTCACTGGCGCTCACAGCCAGACACTGTCTTACAGGTTTCCGTCTTCTGTCTGCAGAAGACGGAAACCTGAGAATGGAGACTGGACGCTGGTGTGAACCCAGCGTAAGTAAGACTGTTTTTTTATGTTGGTACCCCCCTTCAGTCTCCGATTATTATACTATAAGGTACTGTCTTTGCAATCTTGAATGTGCTGAAAATAAGGTAACTTAGTGGTCACAGTTAAAAAAATATATATGTGTGTGTGTGTGTGTGTGTGTGTGTGTGTGTGTGTGTGTATTTTGACATTTAAAAAAAATCACCAAAAATTCTTAAAGATTGTCAAACATAAAAACCTGACCACTGACACATTCTCTTTAAACATTCTGACTTTATTTGTGACTCCTTACCCAGCTCAGAGGCTCTAATTCAACTTTTAGAACAATTCAAGAGACAATTTTTAGAACTTTCTAGTCTGTCTTGGCATTTAGACAGATTTTCACACTATCAAACAAAGGAACAAGTCATTTCTGATCTGTATACATTTTTCCTCTGCTTTGTTATTTTACACTTAGTTCAGTGTTGGAACATTATGTTCATGTTGCTTAGATAGTTCTGTGAATATACTTGTTGAAAATGCCAGACAAATCTCTAAAGAAAAGACAGGATGGGAATTAGAAAGTGAAAAGACAAACACTGAAATAATGTGACAAAAAAGCGGATTGATCATCAGATTGCCAACCTTTTGGGATTCTGTGCAATTGGCATTTAAACAAACAGCATAGGATTCCTAGACAGGGTTTTCTGGCCCCAACAGTGGGTTTAACCCCTTCCCGACATTCGCCGTAATAGTACGGCGCTGCAGGGAAGGGCTTCCCGCAAACCGCCGTACTATTACTGCGGATGCATGGTGCGCACACAGAAACTGTGTGCGCACCATGCACAGCGGGTGTCAGCCTTAATATACGGCTGACAATGCCCCGTAACACCCGCGGTCGGAACCGGGTCCGATCGCGGGTGTTAACCCCTGAGATGCCGGTGATCAACATGACCACCGGCACCTCCGGGGTTTCACTTTGTTATGGTGCCGATCGGCACCCCCCGCGCCGGTTTCGGGGGGTGCCGGTGTTCGTAGGGGGCAGCCCGGGGTCTGATCAGTGACCCCGGGTCTGCCCCTTCACTTACCCCGTCCTCGCGCCTGGACGATCCTGCCGTAAATGAAGCTGTCAGCCTGTGCGTCTACACAGGCTGACAGCTTCCTATACACTGCAATACACGTGTTACACGTGTATTGCAGCGTATCTCTATTGAAGCAGTGATCAGCCGATCACTGCTTCAATCCCCCATGGGGACAGAAAAAAAAAGTGAAAAAAAGTCAAAATAAAAAAGTTTAAATAAGTTTAAAATAAATTATAAATAAATAAAGCCCCAAAAATCCCTTTTTCCCCATATAAAATGTTTTATTATGTAAAATAAAGAAAAATAGAAAAAAACATTACATATTTGGTATCGCCGCGTCCGTAATAACCTGAACAATAAAATTAAATCATTATTTAACCCGAACGGCGAATGTCGTAAAAAAAAAAACGTAGAAAACCGCACAAAATAATGATTATTCACCACCTTTCCCTTACAAAATGTTCAATAAAAAGTAATCAAATGGTCAGATGAAAACCAAAATGGTACCAATAAAAAGAAGAGGTGTTCCCGCAAAAAATAAGCCATCAACCAGCTCTGTCTAGCGAAAAATAAAAACGTTATGCCTTTCAGAAGATGGCGATGCAAAAACAATAGATTTTTTTCCCTGAATTGAATTCTATTCTGCACAAATAGCAACGCATTAAAAAATCATATAAATGAGGTATCGCCGTAACCGTACCGACCCGCAGAATAAAGGTAACATGTTACTTATGCTGTACGCTGCCCGGGAAAAACAAAAAATGCTAAAAAGCAATGCTAGAATTGATGTTTCCTTTTACATCCCACCCAGAAAGAGTTAATAAAATGTAGTCAATAAGTTACAGGCCCCAAAATAGTGGCATTGAAAAGTACATCTAATACCGCAAACACCAAGCCCTCATATGGCCAGATTGCCAGAAGATAAAAATAAAAATCTAGCTTGTACAATGTGAAGACAAAAACCCCAAAAGTCGCCAAATCATTAGGACATAAGTGGCTGCGACTAGAAGGAAATGTGTAAG
Organism: Leptodactylus fuscus; assembly: GCF_031893055.1. Lineage (NCBI taxonomy): Eukaryota > Metazoa > Chordata > Amphibia > Anura > Leptodactylidae > Leptodactylus > Leptodactylus fuscus. The sequence continues at coordinate 265,931,656 of NC_134265.1, forward strand.
CGGTGCGAGTGTTTTCAGGGGGCACCCCATATTTAGAGCTTATGAGAGATAATACAGCAGTGCTGATCCCCCAGAATGCCCCTCTTCCCCGTCCGTGTCATAGGAGCTAGTGGGAAAATAGAATAGGATTTGGTGTACCCAATTTACTCCGCACAGCTTACACATTCACTTCGGGGTTACTAATGCTCACAACATCACTTGATAAATTCTTTGAGGGGTGCAGTTTTCACAATGGGGGGGTCACTTTCTAGAGGTTTTCACTGTTTTGACTCCTCAAGGGCTTTGTAAATGCGACATGGTTCCTGAAACTGATCCCAGCCAGATCTGCCCTCTAAAAGCTCTTTGGCGCACCTTCCCTCCTGCGTCTCGCTGTGCGTCCATATATTAGTTTACACCCACAAGTGGGGTACTATGGTAGTCGGGAGAACTTGCCTAACAAATTGTGGGATGCGTTTTCTCCTTTAACCCCTTGTGAATGTGCAAATTCTAGGGCTAAACGAAAATATTAGTAAAATAAACTCAAATTTGAAAATTTCACCTCCATTTTGTATTAATTCCTGTTAAGCACTTATAGGGTTAAATTACTAGGTATATGTTGTTTTGACTTATTTAAGGGGTGCAGTTTTGAAAATGGGGTGATTTATGGGGGGCTTTAATACAAGGGTCTTTCAAAACGCCTTCATAACTGGATTAGTCCCTTAAAAAATGGGTTTTGGAAATTTCTTGAAAATTTTGAATATTGTTGTTTCACTTGTAAACCTTATAATGTCCGTAAAAATTAAAAGGGTGACTAAAGTTTGATGCCGACATAAAGCAGAGATCTGGGACATGAGATTTATGATATGATTTTGGCGGTCTGACTATCTGTATGTAATGCACATCATTTCAAACTTTATAAAATGCATATTTTTTCAAAATTTCCACCAAATTTCCAATTTTTTCATAATTAAAAACAAAACATATCAACCAAAATTTACCACTAAAATGAAGTACAACGTGTTACGAAAAAACAATCTTAAAATCACTTTGGTAAGTTAAAGCGTTCCAAAGTTATTGCCACATAAAGTGACACATGTCAGTTTTGAAAAATCGAGCTTGGTCAGGAAGTCAAAAAGTGCCATCGGCGGGAAGGGGTTAATATTAAAGGCTTAGCCAAACAATAGGCCATCAATATTTAAGTGGTGGGGGTCCAGCACCAAGACTCTGAGCCAATCAGTCAATCCGGCTGTTTTTGGGCAGTGGAAGCTACTGCTGTGGACAGGGCTGGAGGCAGCTCTGCTTCTGTTAACCTCTTCTTGCCATTTGCCATAATAGCATTGCAGATGTCAGCACCTTAAAGGGGTTGTCCAGGAATTGGAGCATCCTGTGAGGCAATTGGGATAGGTGTAAAATATCAACCAAAAAAAAAAAAAAAGCATACTCACCTGTCTCTACTACTGCATTGTCCGCTATTGGTGTTTATTTATTATAGTGTCATTGCCACTTTGCCTGCATTAACCCTTCAGGTATCTTGGTCAAATATATGACTACTGTGTGCATAATATGGGACTTGCAAAACTGTCTATATACATAATGTGTATATAATATATGCACCAGAGATCTGTGTGTGCGCCCACACATAATGCCATAAAGCAACTTGAAAATAAAAATATATATATAAAATAAAGAGGATAAAGCAGAACAAGCAAACACTCAAGCAATGTGGGGGATTTACATGACAGCAGACTCATTTTTGGAATTTAATATTGATTCCTATTTTCTTGTTTAAAGCTGGGATGCGCCTTATAGTTAGACTCGTCTTAAAGTCCAATAAATATGGCCATTTATTATATTTTTTTTTATATTTCTCAAGTACAGTAAGTGTAGCTAGGAAGGGTAGGGGCTGGTGGGGTATTTAACTATGATTCTAGGTGAGAGGACAGCCCTAACAAGCCACTTTGTCTTGGTTAGTATAGTCAGGTATAAGCTAGGTACTCTTCTTTTGCTTGGGGTAGATATTTCCAATACTAACAGTCCTCCTGGTAAGGAGCCTGTTATGTATGTGCGGTCACGTGAGGCTCAGGGCTTCCAACAATGTGGCTCTGAACGACACCGGCGGCAGACTACTGTATAGAGCGCTTCGGACGCATATGGCCCGGTCAGAAATTCGGGAGCCAGCAGCGAAACAAGGCAAAACAAATCAAAACTAGTAACAACGAGAAAGGACAAATCAAATACAGTCAATTACTGGCAAGTCCAATGGAGATCCAGGGCAAAAAAAAAACAGAGGGAAGCGGGAGGGAGGAGGGTAGGGAAAAAGAAAGAAAGAGAAGGAGAGAGAGAGAAAAGGAGAGAGAAGAGAAAAAAAGGGGGGGAGAGGGAGTGAGTCACTCTGACCCCTGAAGATGAGAAGCAAGGCCCCCAACAAGGCCTCAGCCCATCACATCTCTGTATGATTGTGAACCCCTGGAAGAGAATCCATGGCGTCCACGCATCCATAAAGGCTCTTCGGGCATCCCTAAGGAATGCTGTGAGATCCTCCATGCTCTGAATGTCCTCAACTTTATGAATCCAATGGCAGATAGAAGGCGGATTGGACAATTTCCAGAGCGCAGGGATACACGCCCTAGCAGCGTTGATAATGGAAGACCTCCAGTAGGCACAGAAGGAGCAATCAGAGAGGTGGAGTAGGAAGAGGGCTGGGGAGAAGAGGAGACTGAAATATCCTAGTCAGCAATCTGTGGACACCCTCCCAGAAATCTCTCAACGCAGAACAGCTCCAGAAAATGTGCAGCACTGTCCCCTCCTCTGAGCCACAGCACCAACAGAGAGGAGAGGAGGTCGGGAAGAGCCTGTGAAGTTTAGTTGGGACATGATACCATCTAGTCAGGATCTTGTAACCTGCCTCTTGATATTTACAAGCCACCGAACTCTTGTGAGCAAACTCAAGAATCCTGGCGCATTCCGAGTCGGAGAAGGAAAGATCCAAGTCCGACTCCCATTTAGATCGAACAGGCAATTCTGCCTTTCTTTCAATTTCACATCTCCCTTGCTCATCCCATAGAGTTCCCCAATTCCTGTATTACAGAGCGGAAACCTGGTGGAAATGCCACTGATTACAGCTCTCTCTGATGGTGGGCTTTAACCCTTCTGATGACTCTGTCAAATATATATCTACTGTGTGCATGTTGAAAAACTGTATCTACATAATGTGTATAAAATATATGTGCTGCAGAACTGTGTGTGTGCGCCCACACATAATGTCATAAATCAAAAGAAAAGAAAAGTTGAAATAAAAAATAAAAATACAGTAAAGTGAAAGGGATAAAGCAGGACAAGTAAACACTACAAAGCAATGTGGGGAAATTACATGACAGCAGACTTTGTTTTTAAATATTTAATATTGTTTCTTATTTTCTTGTCTGAAGCTGTGATGTGTCTTATAGTCAGATGTGTCTTATAGTTCAAAAATATGGTCATTTATATTTTTTTCTTTTACATTTCATTAGTACAATATCTTAATTAGTAAGTGTGTTGCTAGGAAGGGTAGAGGCTTGTGGGGTATTTAATCCTAGAGCCAAGTGAGGGGACAGTCTTAACAAGCCACTCTGTATTGGTGAGGATAGTACATTGTATTTAACTGTGAAGTGTGTCATGTAGTGTTTTCTGCTAACTGCTGAAATAAGAAATCCTTTCTTCGTCTGTAAACTGCCACCTATGAAATCAATGTAGTTATAATGTAGGTTATGACAGTCTAGTCAGTTGTATTATTAACATAGCATTTCTACAACAGCAGCAGAGATCAATAAGTGTCCCTGTGTAGACAGCAGAGATGACTACCGATTGTCCGAGATAGATAAGTAACATATTTAATAGGCTGCTACCTGCTGGAGTATCCGCGGAGGGCAGTTGTGAGCTGGCACGGGCCCAGGCCACGAACCCCAACTACCGCTATTATTATACTCAGGGGTCTGCTAGCTCAGGCTTCGGACCTGTATGGTAACAGGCTGTTACTTCTAGCACAGGCTTCGGGCCTGTATGGTAATATCCCAGACCACGTGATGTCTGGGACATTACCATGCACGCCCAATGCCTGCTAGGATTAACATTGGATCCCGATGTTCCCTCACCCCCCTGGGGCTCCAATTATTATACTCCGGCGAAAAAAAACGATTTCCAGACGGAGAGGCGGAAATGCGCATGGTCAGTCACCTTTGAAAACCCATTCAAATGAATGGATTTAAAGCCAACCACTCGCAAGCCGTCTGCTGTCCGGTTTCCCTGGGGATTACAGCGGACACCCTGGGGCGGACAGCAGCAGGAGTGTGAACGCCCCATAGGAGTTTATCAATGGAAAAAACAATACTGTTGTAAATTATAAATTTTGCTGAAAAAATCAGCTAGAGAAAAAATAAGTGCCTGCCTCCCATAGAAATGAATGGGGATCGCTGGGTGCAGTGGAAAAGGAATAGCTTGAATCCACCTGAATTTCTGCTCTAACTTCAGCTGTGAGAACATACCTTGAGTATTCTGTGCTCCTATCTTCAGTAAATACTGTACAGAACAGGTGCACTGTCCTTTTACTTTTATGCAAGGCTAGACAATGCACTTTCCTATATAAATAAATAGGTCATATGCAGATGTACATTGAATGTATCCAATAAAAAGGGTCATAACCTGAAACATATTATTTTCCATATCTGAAATATCAAAGTCCTAGAATAGAATGTTGACATTTGCTAATATAGAACATATAACATACCTATTTACTGTTATATTTAACATGTGGAATGAAATTGGCAGAAATAATTGGAATATAGGAAAGGGAAAGCTATAATTTGCTGGTACAAATATATGTATAAATCTGTAAAGAGGATATTCAAGAATTGCTTGTACCTTACATGGCTTGCTTTTTATGTGGGCAATTTAAATGTAATTTTTTTATTTCTATATATGAGTGTATATAGGACATAATAAATGAAATAATAAATGAATAGTTTAGCATCAGTTTTGTAAGGTTAGGGGTTACCTATAGTCAGGGTCTTAGTGGTTTGATCAGAGGCATGGCTAGCAGGGGGGTAGAGGGGCAGCAGCTCCGGCCCGGCTGCTACAAACACACAGATATTTCATCAGCATCAGCATCTTCAGGACACCGACACAGTTGAAATACATAGTAAATCATAAAAAACAGCTTGCTGCTTTACCATTCTGTTAACCTGGAGGCTGCTGTCCTGTAGAAACTTGCAGCATCCAGGTATCCCAGTAACCACTAAAGACGTCAATGTCCTGACCCAGTGCGCGATGACTTTACTACACTGCGCCCCCTGAGTCAGGACGCTGACAGTACCTGGAGCGGGTAGGAGTGATAGTGGAAAGTCCATGAATCAGGGGATTGAAGGCAAGTAAATATCTTTAATTAATTTATTTATTTTTTAGTGGGCGCACAGCAGGGGAGTAGCCTAATATTAGACGGCAATAATGATTTAAGGGTGTATTATTTATATAAGGGTTCATTGGGTCAAGTATTGGTAATATAAATAGGTTATTAGGGGGTGTTATTAATATAAGAGGGGCATTAGGAAGCAGCATTATGTAATGTAGTTTTAATCTATGGGGTATTGGGCAATATTAATTTAACATGAGCATTGATTTAAAGGAGTTGTCCAGGAATTTCAGATGTCAAGGAGGAGGATACCTGTCTCCCGTGCTCCGGTGTCCGCTGCCATTGTCTAGTCCAGCGCGCATTTGGCCTTTCCCAGATGGAAGTTATAACACTGCACATGGCTGCTGAGGCAAATTAGTCACAGAAAAGGTCACTCACATATGTCACCAATTCCTTTCCTGTGGCCACTGATAGGCCTTAGTAGTCACATGTAGCGCAAGACTTCTGCCAGCAAGGGCATGGTGCCCAATGGACTAGAGCACTGGAGAAAGATGAGTATGTTTTTTGTTTTGTTTTTAAAGTTTCACTTTCCCTGACCTCCTCCCTGACTTCTGAAATTCCTGGACAATCTCCATGATCTCTGCATCAGCAGCCCAGATTCAGGGTTGAACTGGGACGTCTAGGGCCTACCAGTGGAATTGTTTCTAGGGGCCAACCATCAGGATCCCTGCAGACCAGCGGTACAGAGACAGGGCGGCTAAAGGTAATAACATGTCGGGAGCCATGCTGATCACCCGTTATACCATGTGCACCCACCAATGCAATCTAAACCTACGACTACACGGAGGGTGGCAAGTTAACAGCGTGGCTCCTAGAATGGTTACCATTACCTGTAGCTACTCTGTCCTGAAAAAGCTGATCTGCAGAGGAGCAATCCATGGGGCGGGCATGAGGTGTAAAATAAAATAAATAAATAAATAAATAAATAAGCATACTTATCTGTCCCCGGTACACTGTTGTTGGCTGCCAGTGTCCATTCAGTCTTGTACTAGCACCTTGTTTATGGCAGTCCTGCACCTCATGTGACTGCAAAGACCAATTAGGTACAGGATTTCCAGAAATGAGGTGCCGCCATAAGACTGAACAGACACAGATGGGAGACAACGGGGTGCTGGGGACAGTTGATAATCCTTTTTTTTTTTTTTTAATATACTTTTTTTTTTTTACACCTCCCTGGTGGCCACCACAGTTATCACTCCAGTTTATGGACAACCTCTTTTAAGGGGATGTCTGGGCCAAATTTTTTATGGCCACTTCACTGGTCTCTCCATACAGAGTGGCCTTTTCACTGGTCCTCTATAGTTGTAAAGGAAACAGTGATGGGGCCATTATATTGTGTGGGAGCAGTGATGGGGGCTGACATTCTGTGGGGGGAACATTACACTGTGCGATGCATATTAAAGGGCTTGTCTAGGGTTAATCTTTTTTACGGCCTATGCTCAGGATAAGCCATAAATGCCTAATCAGTATGGGGCGGACACATGGCCCCATCAGCTGTACAGAGCCACTTCTGGCCCTTGTTCTGTACACAACGCAGGCCAGGAAGCAGAAAGCTCCATCCACTGTTTAGTCACCAGGCACCTTCACTGCAGTTCAGCTCCCACTGACTTCAATAGGTGCCGAGATGCAGTGAAGATGTTGGCTGATATACAGTACAATGGACAGAGCTTTCTGCTTCTGGTCACGTTTTGTATATAGGACTGGTATTAGAAGTGACTCCGTACAGCTGTTCAGTCCAAGGGCTGTGCATCGGCCCCGTACCAATCAGGTATCTCGGGCCTATCCTGAGAATAAACCATAACAAATTATACCTGGACAACCCCATTGAATATAACCACCCCCCACCCAATGTGCGACACTTTAAGGAGGTTGCTTAGTATAATTTTTTTCTTTTTTAGAATTAGTCCGGGGGAGGTGAATCCCCCCTTCCCGCAAAAAAACCCATACTGAACATACTTTCCTATCCCCAGTGCTCCAGTGTACGCCCAGCACGGTCTGTTCCTGCAGCTCTTCTGTCTTCTTGAAGTTCTTACAGGCTGTGACGTCCCTGGTCCCTTCCCTTAGACTGCTGATTGGCCTCAGGGGTCACGTGATGCCACAGGTAGTCACGTGCAGAGGGAACTTGAGATCGAAGAAAAAAGAGCTGCAAGACCAAACCGCGCTGGAAGACACTGGGGACAGGTGAGATAGTTTAGTTTTTTTTCATCTGTAATTAAAAAAAAAAATGTTATCCTTCACAACCGCTTTAATATCCCCGAGGATGTTGACTTAAACTGGGGGCACCTAGAGCGGTACATTAAACCGTGGGGGTTTCTGGAGGGAGATATTAAATGGGGTGACTAGAGGTGGACAGGTCCCCCTGTGGAGCAGTATAGAGGTTGAGTGCACAGCTGTGGGGCATAATAGTTGGGCGGGCAATTGTGGGGCATAATAGAGATTGGATTGGCCACTGTGGGGCATAGCAGTGATTGCAGGGTCTACTGTGGCCCCTGAAACCTCTTTTATACCCCACAGTGGCCCACCCAACCTTTGTTATGCCCCACAGCAGCCCCCTGCAACTTCTGTTTATGCTCCACAGTGGCCCCTACAACCTCTATTATGCCCCACAGTGGCCAACCTATCCTCTATTATGCCACCCCCACGCCCAGTATTCAGTCCGGGGAGGGGCATCTATCGATCATCCACCTCAGGCAGCAGAGAGGCTAGGTTCACCACTGCTCACATCTCTCTCTCTCTCTCTCTCTCTCTTTCCATATCAGAGGCTAAAATGGCTGTTGTAACTGTACTTACACAGGGTTTATAAGTTACCTAAAATGCTCTATAGTATAGGAATCACACATGCTTCTAGATCTATAGCTGTTTCTACAAATTACACTTTGTTAAAAACCTCAGACATGCTGATGCCTACAGGAGTAAGGCCCCTTCCTCGAAAACATTTTAAATGCTGTGGTTTCTATTGACTGCAGCATCTGTAGGGTTAAATGCCCATGCTGATCCCAGAAATTAGAAGCAGGTGTCTGGTTATAATAACACAGTAATAGCGCCCAACTCAGGCAGTGCAGGAGACCAAGCACTATTCTGCCTGAATTCACATTGAAAGTAAATTGTGACAGAATAAAGCCCATTAGTGACCAATGTAGAAAGTTTATAAGTTGGTCACTAATGGGTTAAAAAAGCATCTGCATTTATTCATAACTACTCTACAAATTAGTAGACCTAGTATCTCACGATTTGCATGGTCGCTGTAAGTATAGCTTTATGGGTCGCAGTTGTGACTAGGTTCACCACATACTGGCTGGGCATTTTACACAGCACAACATGCATAACTTGTCTTTACCTTCCCTGTTAGAGTGTATGCATTATGGTGTAGGGAGCAGGAGACGGGGGAGGAGGAGTAGAGGTATGCCCACCGCCGTGCTGTGTCTACCATATCCATAGGGTGGCTTTATCTGGGCCTCCATTTTCATCTGTAGTTATAGGATGTGCAGCTTTAGAGGAATGGGTGCAATGTCACAGTATGTTTAATATGGGTTATCAGTATGGGGCTATCCGCAACCTACAGAGTCTTTCTAAATGTAATGTGTCATATAAAAGAACCCCTTACAACCTGGCTTCCACACTCTGCCTTCTACTGAATTGGCCCTTACAAAATCTCCAGTAATCTCCTGATGGCTAAATCTAATGGTGACTTATCTCTTCTGATTCTTCTGGATCTCTCAGCAGTAGTTGACACTATTGACCACCAAGTCCTTCTTAGTATGCTCCATTCTGTCAGAGCACAGGGCCCTCAGTCCCATTGTGTGAATTGATTTATTACTCTGTAACATCTCATTTTCTCTGTACCTGAACTCTACAATTCAAAAAGTGCTGCAGAATATGTTGGCGCTATATAAATAAAATCTATTATTATTATTAAATAATAATAATAGGAATAATAATAATTATTTAATTAATTAATAATAATCTTTGAAATAGCAATTCATAAAGATAAATGTTACTTTTCTAATCCAGCAGGCAGCTACCATGTAAATATACTATTTCATTCTGTGTACTAATAGATTAGCACATTATTACCTTGTAGGGGCTCAAAGGATAATTATTTCTATGGGAGGGGGCATAAATGAGGGCTACTGTATGTGAAGGGCACAAGGTGGGTATCTTTACTTTGGTAAATGAAGATCAACTCTTTTTAAATGTGTTTAAATCTATTTTATTTGCAAAGAAGTAAAGTAATGCAGATTTTCATCTTCTTTTGCCTAGTTTGCCTTGGCCTGGATCTTCATATATATAGCAAACTTATAGCCATATCCTTCTTTAGTCTCTATTAGTCAAACAACACAATATCGACAATATCTTCATCAGTACCATAAACGTTGAGTGGAAAGGTACTGAAGTCACCATACCTGACCAGGCCATGATCATTTTATTAAAATGGGGGGTACAAAGTCCCCTATTTTCATAAGTGTAGGGGGACTCAATGATCAGTTACCAGGTATCCAGTAGATAAAGTGTTTAATGGTTTTGTGGGCCATTACCAAAGTCTGGATAACATTTTGAAGGATCTTGAAAGTCTGATTCCCCTGGCAGATCTGTAGGATCCACATTTCTGTCCATCAGTGACTAGTTCATATAGAGCTGGAAAAAGCCTTGAATTTTTGGGGGGCCTGAAACATAGAAGCAATCCACAGCAGTGACTAGTTCATATAGAGCTGGAAAAAGCCTTGAATTTTTGGGGGCCAGAAACATAGCATCAATCCACAGCAATTACTTGTTCATATAGCTGGAAAAAGCCTTGAATTTATTTATTTATTTATTTATTTATTTTTTTGGGGGGAGCTGAAACATAGCATCAATCCACAGCAGTGACTAGTTCATATATAGCTGGAAAAAGCCTTGAGTTGTTTTTTGTTTTTGTTTTTGTTTTTTTTTGGGGGGGGGGGCTGAAACAGCATCAATCCACAGCAGTGACTAGTTCATATAGAGCTGGAAAAAGCCTTGAATGTTGGTGGCCTGAAGCATGGCATCAATCCACAGCAATTACAAGTTCATATAGCTGGAAAAAGCCTTGATTTTTATTTATTTATTTATTATTTTTTTTTGGGGGGGGGGCTGAAACATAGCATCAATCCACAGCAGTGACTAATTTTATTCTGTTTGTTTCATTTTTTGAGTTTTCCATATGTATACTGTATATTGGAACTTTGTCACATGTATATATTTGTACTTTATTGCAAGAAATTTGCATTTCCTGTACATTATTTTTGGTATGTTACCAAAAGCACAACTAAAAAAAACCTTCACATTGTTCAAAAATTTCTTGGTTGTCCATGTTTTCATTTTGTGTGTCAAGCTAGTAATGTCAGCTACAGATATTTATCCTTATCCATTTACAGACTTGTAGTGTGTTAAATCAAATAAAACCAAACTGTAAAAAAACCAACAATGCGCAGAATACACGACACTGAAGGGCCCCGGGAGAAGAGCGATCGTTAAATGGCTATTCCCATGTACATAATCATATCTATATTTGTAGATAATTAAAAGTTAAACATTTTTGCAAATATAAGTAATTAAAAATTTTGCGGAGTTTTAAAGATTTTCTCTAACTTTCTTAGTGGTGACAGTCTGTTGTCTTGATCAGTTGCCATTGATACGACCACTAATGCAGAAACTTTCTATGGTCTGGGTCTAGGACTTGTCAGGAACCAGCTATAATTTTCTTATTGTACCTGAGTTATCAGGTGGGGACACTACATGTATCAGAAGATATCCCGGCCACAATAAAGAAATCATGGCTGATTTTCTGACCTTAGAAAGTTTCTGCAATAGTGGTCATATCCATGGCAACCAATCAAGACAACAGACTGTCACCACTAAGAAAGTTAGAGAAAATCTTTAAAACTCTGCAGAATTTTTAATTACTTATATTTGCAAAAATGTTTAACTTTTAATTATCTACAAATTTAAAAATAATTATGCAGATGAGAATACCCCTTTAAACCCGCTATGCCAGCTCTTCAGTTTCAAGAATCTGGTTCCTGACAGTGTTTTCAGGAAGGTGTTTTTTTTTCTCTGACGCCGAGGCTTAGATTCTGAAAGCGCACAGTATGCAGAATTTTGCTCACTGTCGGCTTTGCTGAAGTATATGGCAATGTGATGTTTCAGGGATTGGCCCACAGACAGTTCAATATACTGCAGGAAAGTGGACAGTATGCAGAATTCTGCTCACTGTCGGCTTTGCTGAAGTATATTGAACTGCCTGTGGCCAAAACCATGAAAGCTCCTCCCAAAAGATGCCTGTGGGCAAAGGCATGAAAAGGTGCACTTTATTGAAAGTAATGGTTCGAAAAGAAGGAAACAAAAGCAAAAGTTGATTTTTTTTTTAAGAAAATGAACATTTTTATTACAACAAATAATTTTTTTTTTTTACAACCAACACCCTTCCCCCCCAAAAAACAAAAAACACACTTCACAAACCCAGCCACCCCCTCCCAAATGAAAATAAATTAAAATTGGCCTTTGGATTTCCTAGCAAATAAATTAAAATAAAGAGCAAACTTTAAATTGGGACGAAAGTGCTGGGGCCAGGAAATTAAGAAGAGTGAGAAGAGGGATAATCAGCGGGATTCAAAAGTCAGGATTGGGCCGGGAAGCGGAGTGCCCTCAACATGGGGAGCTGGAGATGGGTAAAATGTAGGACCGGGACTAAAAAGTTGGGGCTGTGTTGGGGTGGAGCCCGAGTTTGGTGATTGGGGGGCTGGAGCTAAAGTGGCTGAGCCACGGCCACACAGCTGCCGGAACTTGGATATTAGATATCCCACTTCTGGCAGCTCAGGAGCAGACTGGAAGTCTGCCGCCACAGCATGGACATACGCCTTGAAATCTTGCGGTCTGTGAGTTGGCAACCGGCGGCAGATAGCTGCCACATTATTTCCGAAGTAATTGGCGTGGTCCTAGCTGTTTACCCTCCGGATAAAGGACACTGCTTCATGCTCCACATCCAGCTGTCTGTCCTCTATCCGGGGGGGTCCTTCCAGTCTGCTCCTGGGTGGAAGGTGTGGGGTGTTGAGGGGCCTGACGTCCACGCCTCCTCCTCCGGGTGAGTGGCACCGGCTCCTGGGCTTCCTCTTCTTCCGGTGAATTTTCCCCAGCCCGGGAAGAAGCAGGTGACAATGGCTCGGAACACACCCGGAAGGAGGTTTCGGAGTCGCTCTGGTGTTGGCCCCTCACCGGTTCATGCGAGCAACCGGCAGGCGGGCTTTGGTGGTGGGTGTCCTCTCTCTGCTACAGCTCCTGTGGTGTTGGTGCAGGGGAGTCTTCTACTGTCTGTCTGACATTGCCAGAAGATCTGTGAAGGTAAAGGAAAAACAAACAAACAGGGAATTAATGACTTTTAAAATGAAATACATTGTTGACAAAAAAAACAAACTTACGACTTTTCTCCCATGCCGGTCACCAGGAACTGCAGCTCGTCGTGGTATGCAATTTTGTGCCGCTTAGAAGGAGAGGCCCCACTCCGCTCCGCCTGCCGGATGTCCCGCATGAAGCGGTCCCTCACACTCTTCCACCGAGTGCGCACATCATTTTCTGTTACAAAATGTACAAAAAGACACACAGCATAAAAAAGGGTTCCTTAAATGGTTTGTGGAAAATGCCGTTAAGACTAAAAAAAAAAAAACACAAACAAAAAAACACTCACCCATTTGGATTTTTCCACTGTGGCCAAAGCTCGACCACTGGGGGTCAAATAATTCACCACAAATGGTAATCCAAGTGACCTTACGGGCATGCCAATCTGCATAGAGCGCATCAGATTTTGCCCACAGATTTTGCTTCAAATGAACCTGCAGAGTTTGGAAGGGAAACAATACAGAGAAATCAATATACAGAAAGTAGACAGCAGAAGGAGGCGCTACTATATCTATATCTTTTGTATTTTTGAAAAAATTTTCTAGACAAAACTGGCCCAAACTCACAATAAAATAACAAAACATTACTCCTGCTTTTATTTTTTAATTTTTGTTCTCACTGTGAAAAGGCTAGCCAATATTTATAACAAAACATATGGCCCATATGTCTGAATTCTCAATATAAAACAAGGATGGATGCTGTTGCATAATTTGTAAACAGTTTTCAAAGGATAATTATTTCTATGGGAGGGGGCATAAATGAGGGCTACTGTATGTGAAGGGCACAAGGTGGGTATCTTTACTTTGGTAAATGAAGATCAACTCTTTTTAAATGTGTTTAAATCTATTTTATTTGCAAATAAGTAAAGTAATGCAGATTTTGATCTTCTTTTGCCTAGTTTGCCCTGGCCTGGATCGTCATATATATAGCAAACTCATAGCCATATTCTTCTTTAGTCTCTATTAGTCAAACACCACAATATCGACAATATCTTCATCAGTACCATAGACGTTGAGTGGAAAGGTACTGAAGTTACCAAACCTGACCAGGCCATGATCATTTTATTAAAATGGGGGGTACAAAGTCCCCTATTTTCATAAGTGTTGGGGGACTCAATGATCAGTTACCAGGTATCCAGTAGATAAAGTGTTTAATGGTTTTGTGGGCCATTAATTGCCAAAGTCTGGATAACACTTTGAAGGATCTTGAAAGTCTGATTCCCCTGGCAGATCTGTAGGATCCACATTTCTGTCCATCAGCAGTAGACATCTTGGCTAGCATCTTTATGCTTCTTCTGGAAGGAGATGTGTTGGTTGTTTCATCTCAGTTTTGCAGAGTAGTAAATGACTGGTGTATGAGACGGATAAATGAGAAGACTGCACATGGTGATTTATGATGTCTCCTCCAGATTTACCTATAAAGAAATGCTCACAACAAAACAAGCTGCACATCTTCATCTGTAGAGATCAGTTTGAAGACTTGTGCAATTGCACTATTATGGAGCAGTCGCACAATGTGCTCTTTTATTTGAGTACTAACCTGAAAAAGTAGACTTTGAGATCTCCTTGGTTGGCCAGGCTAAAATATGACAAGTCAGAGATTCAGTAATCCTGGTTCTTTTTAGCTCAGTGTGACTGGCATTCACGCCATGAAGTTCTTGTCATTAAGACACCCCATATCAGGATATTAGACTTCCAGGACCCTTGATCTCTTGTTGGCATAATGAAGAAAAACATGGAGGTCTGTGTTGTTTATCGTAGTTCAAACCTCCCTGAAAGATGATGCCTATATCTCTAAGCTCAGCAAGTGTACTGTTATAAAACTGGCGGTCTAGATTGAGCCGCATCATCTTTGTGCTCATTATCTGGATATAAGACAAGCAACGCTTCCAGAACACCTCATTGGAGATTCCCAACATGAATGGCAACATTGGGTATGTAATTTCTGGGCCAATGTAGCTGTAGGAGATGTAGAGGATTGTGAAGACGGCTGCTCGTAGTTCTTCCATACTGTCTACTTTTGGAGAGATGAGGTCCCGGCACATCATAAAGAGGAATTTTACACTACCTGAGCTGAGGAAACTGTCACTGCTCCAAGTACTGTGAATCTTCTCAATTCCTCTTATCCAAGTCACAGGTTGTTCAGGAAAAAGATGTTTCAGCTTATAACATCTCCGACACAGAAAGATTCCAAGACAATACAGCAGCTCACTGGAAAGCTTGTACAGCACAACACGAGAGGACTGGAATGCACTCATCTGACCAGTCGGGGCTTCAAGTCGACGCCGCTTGGAGGGGAAGTCAATGGCACCATGTTTTCTCTTCCCAGACTCTTTACGTCTGTTATCCGCCATTGCAACTTCCTTCAAAGACAAACAGATACATTATATCATTTACTAAAGGATACATTTGACACAATGAAATACCATGTAATGCTCTGCTCATACAGTATCTACATCAGAGGCTACAAACTATGAACCATATACAATGCAGCAATATACAGTGTGCATTATACAAGATATAATATGGACCTATGGAAGTATATTAGAGATGCCCTGTGTATGCAAACATTGGATCTATTAAAGGGATATTCTAGTTTGAGCAAATAAAGGTTATTTTGTTAAGATCTCTGCTTGCTTTCATTTATCTGGAGCCCTCATTGTTTATTCTTAGGGGATACAATCGGTCCTGCTCATATAATACATATGCAGATTGTCTGCATCCCAGATCACACTTAAATTAATTTCAGTAGACTGTAATCGGATCTGCCGGGTTTCCATTTGTAACAGTTTTTTAATGGGATAGGTTCCCATACAGACTGGACTGAACCCAAACGTTAGTGCGATCTTACAATTATTGATACATTTCCTTTTACAACCATGAGAGTAATCCATCCAGACTGTATTATAGTGGTGTCATGGGGCAGGTACTCTCCTAAATATACAGTATTTCACCAGACGGTAGAAAACAACAGTGAGCAGTCTGGCTGTTATGGCAACATCACTCTTTTTACAGAATAAAATAGATTTTGATGATCACTGATACTTACTTTTACTCATTGGTTTAAAGTTTTTCCATTATTTTTGCAAATGGTGTTTGCAACTTTTTTTTACATCAGATACTGGGATTAAAAAAGAAATAAATATGTGCCATAGAATTCGCCAAGCGCAGCAACTAATACATCACTGATGTACGTACTTACAATGGTGAACACTGAATGACTGCACCATAGTGATGTATTCCAGTCTAAATGTAATCCTAGGCCTAAAACCTTGTCAGCAGTCCTTGTTTATGCCATATTTGCCTACAGTACAAGTCCCAGATTGTCCAAGAGTCTTCCATAGGGAAGACCAAGCAATCCTGCCACAAGGCTTCTGGTAGACACCACTAGGGGGAGCTCATTGTATCTATTTATTATATATTGCTCACTAGAGATGAACGAACGCCGGCAGGCAACGGAGGCAGTAAAAAAAATTGAAAAACCCATTGGCTGCTGAAAACATGTGACCTCCCATTTATAAGAACAGCCGCCGCCCTATTCGCCATTTTGGCCATCAGACATAGGGAGAGAAACATCTGCTGAGGGCTAGATAGCGATTAGCTTCAGATAGGCAGGCAAGAACTAAAGAAGAAAACCAACAGCTCTTCTCAGAGCTATACACTGCAGGGACATCAGTCCAGCTTTCCCCAGATGGTGGAAAACAGGGAAACACAACAGATACAAGTTCATATATAGCGGAAAAACAGCGTTAGTTTTTGGCTGTCCGCACGCAGAATAGCCAGAATCCACAGCAATTACAAGTTCATATCGCTGGAAAAAGCCTTGAATTTTTTTTTTTATTTATTTTTTTTTTTTGGGGGGGGGGCCTGAAACATTTTTACTATGCAATATTTTTGTGCCTAAAATATTGGCATAGTATATATATAGAAAACTGAATTGTACTGTAAATACTTTGGAGAAAACTACAACATTTAATGATATAGTAAAAACCTTGTCTGTTTGAAGACTAAACCAATTACAGCAAACATGAAAAGTAGGACTACTAATGAGGGCCATACAAAATGGAAAGTGTCATTGCAAATGTAATTACCCCTCAGACAGGGCAAGTCTAAAAGAAGTACTTTCTTACATTTATAGAACTACATACATTTACCAAGAATATTATACCCGATAAAATATAATACAGTAGATAATGAAATTTGCATGTAAGCATGTTGTCTAGTATCTACATAGGTGGTCAAACTTGAGGTTGCCCAGTTTAGAAAATGTAGCATCGGGGTGACCTAATTACATTACATGCTCCATTATTATATTCAACCTGGTTGAAATCAATGCCAGCTGCCTAGAACAGTGGGATAGCACCTGAAATGTGGGACTGTCCTACTCAATCCAGGGCAGCTGAGGAGGGCCCTGCAACCTTAGGGCCTGGTGTGGCTGCACTGTTGGAAAAAGCGGATGCACCCTGCAAAAGCGGCTGCGCCCTATGCATGTACATGAAATATAAAACTTTTTTTTTTCTGCAAAGCTTTAGATTTTTGTTAAGGGGTTAAAATGTAAATAAAATTATATAAATTATAAAAATGAAACCCATAAGAGAATCACAGAAATGCACTTTCTCCAAATCCACCCAATTCTGAATTCTTTTTCCAACTTACCAGTACATTGTACAGAATAATAAATGGTCCCTTTATGAAGAACAATTTGTTCTGCAAACATTACACTGTAATATGACTCTGTGAATGAAAAAATAAAAAAGTCATGGGGTTTGGGAGGTTGAGAGTCAAAAACAAAAATTGAAAATCGAAAAATGTCACCGTCAGAAAGGCTTTAATCGTGGTTAGGAATACTGATAGGATCTAGTACAGGGAAATATCAATCAGGAATAGATATACCATGCAGCAAAGGAGAACTTTTACTTGGGCAGGGTGTGGCCAACAAAGCAGATTATTATACACAGAGATGTACAGAGGTTGGCTGGGGAAAGATTACTGATGTGTGAACTTGCCCTTTAAGGGTAGACATCAGAAGCAGGAATAACAAAGCACAGAACAAGGGCAGCCTGGCGACTATGCCTACTGGGAGAGCTAGTGCACCACTGGGCCTAGCTATGCCTAGATTAAGAGTTTCTTTGTCTAAGCCCCTGGCTTTATCTAAGGAAGTGGGACAAAATCATCCATAAAAATTTATGCAGTGTTCCATTGGGACTACAGAGACAATAGCTAACGGTTCTCTGACTATATTTTTGCACTTTAACATATGTTGCTGTTTACGTGAAAAGGGCCCAGATCGTCGATACTAATTATAGAGAAAATAGTCCAAAACATATTTGGGTAAAAAAAATCACAATTTTGTTTTATGCAAAAATTTTATTTAAAAATATGTCAATTGTGCTTTCAATAAAAAATTTTTTGCTGTTTCGGACAATGTTACACCATAACCGTTACAATGATACCAAGAACTCCATATCGACAATGTGGGCCCTTTTCACATAAACAGCCACATATATTTCTTCTCCGGAGAAGCAGGTATGAGCCAGAGTGTGTGGGTTACTTTACCCCCTCGTAGCTGCAAGTCAAGGTTAGTGTTATTTTTGCGGCCAAGAAAGACATGAGCTAATGCTCTGAGCGCTTAGTTTTTCCTTCTCAGTTGGTTTTATTATATGAACAGGCTACCTGCATAAGTGGAAAACATGAACTTTAGAAAGGAAAGTTAAATCATTTCTAACTTCTAGATAATTCCGTATTGCAGTATAATACACACTTCAGTACTAAAGTGGCAATAAATTAATTTAATCATTTGTTATAAAAATATAAAAATGTATCACTAAGTAAAAGTGTTATATCATGGCTTTAGCATCTCTTGTAGGGAAGCTCTATAAATAACGGTGTACAGCTTAGTAACAAATCAATTACCTTATTTTACATGGTGATCAATTTAATTGAATGAATAGTTGATTTGTATATAAAGAGAAAATTAACATAGAAGAGTGTCATACGATTACAGGAATTACAGATTAGTGCTGACTTGTAAGTATGAATGGTCCTACAGAAGAATTAAAGGGGTTATGTAGACAATTAAAAATTTGGGAAGTGTACTCACTGCCCAATATTACAACATTTACAAATATAAATATCAGTCCCTCTTGTATCATTTCATAGATTTGCAGAGAGGGGAGGAAGCTGGAAATCTCTGTGCTCTGCTTCTGCTGATGACAATGCAACTCTGGGCCACGTGACTAACCCAGCTCTACACCTGCTGGTTGTACATAGAGTAGAGGTTGGATGATCATGTGACCCAGAAGTGGATCAGCAGCAGCATAAGCAGAGCATAGAAACTTTTACGCCCTGTAGCGATTTGCAAATCTATGAAACAGAATGATGGGGGCCAGTAGGTCTATTAGTAAGTGTGTTGATATTGAGTACCCTGAACAAAATTTAAATTAGCCACATAACCCCTCTAAGACAGAAAAGGGATATCCAAATTGTGTTGTATTGTTAAAAGCACATCTTCATTGTCATAGGGTAGTAGTTACCTTCAATACATTTATGAAAACATTGCTATGTTCTTCACACCATGGGAAAGCATCAAGATTGCTCAATATAGGCTTTCACGGGACCTGGTAGTACAAGTTTGATGTAATTTGATGTTAGTGGTGCAATATAATGCTGGGAATATAAAGGAGTGGGAATACTGCTTGCAGTTATATGTCATATGCAAATATATTTCATTGACTTTGTAGCTCTAAAGCTGTTAATCTCTTTAAATACATGGTGTGAAACAGAGAAATACTGTATGAGTGGATGTGCTTAACAATACATACAAATATCATTTTTTGAGGTATGTACACATACAAACACATCTTACTTTAGAATAAACAAAGTCACAATTTCCCCAAGAAATACATTTCAAGAAATGTTGCTCACTCTGAAGTTTCTATGTATGGGCATGACTTTGGAACCTGCCTTTGGTTGGTCCCCTTTACAGTTCCTTCTATGGACCACTTCTTCCCATTATTTAGTAAAATACCATACAGTGCCGACGACCTTTGGCATAAGGTAATGAAGTAATACTGCTCAACTAATAAATGTTTGGATGACCAAGTGATCGGCCCAGTCAGAACACATTGGTTGTACACTCTCAATTTTACCATGCAAGCCTATATTAAAAACTACATCTTTTAGGCACAACCCACAAGGTACAATTTTGCCAGTGCATCTACTACAGTAGTATACTGCAATCGTTTTAAGGTCTTTTGATAGGGAGTTTGATGAAAGGAAATACTTCTTTAACTGTTTACTATTTTCACATTTATATTATTCTTAATGTTTGTTTTATTTGACAGTGCAATAGAGAAAGTTGTAAACAGCAATTAAAATATTGAGATTATGTGCAGATTTTTTATACTTTAGAATAATATCTGTATGTGTCTACATTTCTAAGCTTTACACTTTCTTTATTACCATGAAAAAATATATCTGTATTTTCTCAAGTACCAGATAACTCCTTGAGGATTTTCAATGCTTTTTTGGGTATTCTCATGACAGAAGATGCAGATATCAAGATAAAAGACAATAAGGGAGATTCATGAAGACCAGTATATTGTACACCAGCTGAAATTGGGCTCACTCAAGGCTTGCCTTAAAGGGGTTGTCCAGGCAAAAAAACAAAAACATACTCATCTGTCCACGTTTCTCTGGTGTCCTCCTTCACCTCCTGGTTCATCTGCTCCTGTGGTGTTGTGTTGAAGGGACTGTTCGGGACAAAGAGGTCCCTAAGAGTATGTTGTAAGGTTCTAATTAATGTATGTATCTCAGGCCTGGGAGAAGACACTTCACACAAACACAGCTTGCTTGTGTATCAAATGAATTCTGATTTTATTGTGCAAAGTATTCACTTCTTATAGTGAAAATATGGCAACATTTCCATTATCCAAAATAAGCAAGGAGAAACTTGAAATCAAAAGACTAACAGCAGTGGCGTAACTAGGAATGGCGGGGCCCCGTGGCAAACTTTTGACATGGGGCCCCCCCCATCCCAACTGACGCCGAAGACCTCGACTGACCCCCTCCTCCGCACTCTATTATGTCCCTTACTTACTTGCCCCTGCACACAGTATTAACCCCAATAATGTCCCCTGCACACACAGTATTAACCCCAATAGTGTCCCCTGCACACACAGTATTAACCCCAATAGTGTCCCCTGCACACACAGTATTAACCCCAATAGTGTCCCCTGCACACACAGTATTAACCCCAATAGTGTCCCCTGCACACACAGTGTTAACCCCAATAGTGTCCCCTGCACACACAGTGTTAACCCCAATAGTGTCCCCTGCACACACAGTGTTAACCCCTATAGTGTCCCCTGCACACACAGTGTTAACCCCTATAGTGTCCCCTGCACACACAGTGTTAACCCCTATAGTGTCCCCTGCACACACAGTGTTAACCCCTATAGTGTCCCCTGCACACACAGTGTTAACCCCTATAGTGTCCCCTGCACACACAGTGTTAACCCCTATAGTGTCCCCTGCACACACAGTGTTAACCCCTATAGTGTCCCCTGCACACACAGTGTTAACCCCAATAGTGTCCCTCTGTGGACACCCATAAACAATTATTATACTCTGGGGTCTTTTCAGACCCCAGAGTATAATAATCGGAGACTAAATCGGGAATAAAAACATTAAAAAAAAACCCACTGTTGCTTCTTACCTGTTCCCCGGCTCCTGTGCGGTCCTCCTCTCGCGTCCTTCGTTAATGACGTCGGACGTCACATGACCCGGGAAGCATGCCGGGTTCATGTGACGTCAGACAACAGTAGGACGGAGGCCTGGCAGGATCGCGGAGAGGTAAGTAACAGTTTTTTATGTTTATTACCTCTCCCGATCCGCCGGTCATTATACTCGGGGGTCTACAAAGACCCCCGAGTATAATGATAGCCCCTGTGGGGCCCGCGGTGTCACTTGCCGATCCCGGCCCAGCCAGGATCGGCAAGTGAATAGGGCCCGTAACTGCCTATTGAAAAAAAACCGCAGCGGTAGCGGCTGTCACCGGGCCCCCTAATGGCCCGGGCCCTGTGGCAGCTGCTACTGCTGCTACCACGGTAGTTACGCCCCTGACTAACAGGAAATTTTAAAGTAAACAGACATATGTATCAAACCTGTCGAAACAGGCTCAGTGTTATAAGGAAGTGTGCAGGGTATAAAGGCTACAAAAACTAAATATAAAACCAACAACTTATCATGAAATGCACAGTTATCAGTACATATTTATTATCAAAAACCAATGGGAACGCTATAAAGCTATCATATCTTATAGGCTCACTCTATCTGCTAGAAAGTTATTGAACTCAATGGTTATATTAGCTTATTCTGGGATAAAGTGGTAGATATTCTAAATGATATATTTATGAATCCTGTACCACATAACCAAAAATGGGAGATAGGTAGGTAACTATCAGGGACGTATTTAAAATTTCACTTTTATTGATATGTATTAAAAGCTATACTTAGTACAAGACAACATAACAAAAATGTGGTATAAAATACTCCAAAATTAACAAAGGTAATGATAATGTGCAACCACCTAGCCTGTGGGGGAGTGGGACACACCGTCCTCCACAATCGTTTATTTACCCCACTAGTGTTACACTTCTTATCTTTGTTGTGGATAATGGGTTAAAGAGCAGGGCTGGAACAACGTGTGCTATAGCCGCCTTTGTTATCTATAGAGTACTGGCTGGCAAATAACTCCACTGCTATAGATTTTTCCTTCCCATAAGCTGGAGCTACAGTTAATAATTCATTTTGTTAAAACACTGAAGCTCTCTGCTGTGCAATAGAATGCCTACAAAAGAGGACTTGTTAGCAGGCTGGTATACAGAGTAACCGGATAGTAACACCTATCAAAAGCTAAGGTAGTTATCCGGGTAGAGCTGCTCTGCTGCTGGTAAAGCTGCTCTGCTGCTGATAAATCACATGCAGCTCAGGCAGCTCAATTCCCCTTGCCTGCTTTATATATTTTGCCTGCTAAAAATATATAAAACACGCATGGTGTTTTATATATTCATCAGGTCATATACTCACCTGTATAGACATTTCCTTTGTAACAATTGTGTATTTGAACTGCAGGGGGGCGGAGTTGGGGAGTTATTATGAATGGTCTTTCTGGCAGTTCTCATCTAGCTGATGTCATTGAATGTGCAGGGAGCTCGGGGCGGAGTCGGCCATATTGAGTAAGGACACACCTCCGGCTTCTGAGTGGTGCTCGCCTGCACATGTGCAGTAAAGACACAACATCACATGCCGGCCGTCAGAACTATGGGTCTGGTTTGCACACGCTGATTGGTTATAGCGTCTGCTAGGGGGTGTGGCTTTGCACATTTAAACTCAGCATTCTCCCGCGCCCCCCTATGGCTAAACATCAATGCCATGGAGGAAACGGGAGTCATATCATAAGACACTAATGTGATTTAGATAGTGGTCAGTTAATCTCCTGTGCACAACAAAAGCCTCTGATGATTCATGCTGACAGGGAGAGTGTTAGTATGTTGAAACGCCGCGTCAGGCTAAGTTTAAGATTATCTCGGCTATTTTAAATACGTCCCTGATAGTTACCTACCTATCTCCCATTTTTGTTTATTAACTGGGCACGTAGCATTGGTTATCTCTACTTTAATATTTGAATTTCTGTACCACATAACCCAAAGGTTTAGTTGCTGGATCTTTAAGAGCAGGGGTAGGGAACCTTGGCTCTCCAGCTGTTACAAAACTACAACTCCCAGCATGCATACTTGCTCTACTTCTCTTGGAACTCAGATGGAAGTCAATGGAGCATGATGGGAATAGTAGTTTCACAGCAGCTGGAGATCCGAAGGTTCCCTACCCTTGTTTTAGAGGAATCTGTTTTACCCCACCATCTTCCTTAGGCAAAAACTAGTTTTATGCAAGAATGGTGTTACCAACTCACTGTTGACTTTCTTCTCCCTTGAGAACTGGCCTCACCTCCAGGCTTCGAGGAGGCAGTTGGGCTCAGGGCAGAAGTGAATTATAATCGCCATTTATAAGGCTTGATTGCTTGATTTATGGCTATTTCTCTGCCTTAACCATGCTATTGATACTGCTATAACCCATCATATTAAAACTCATTACTACACATATTGACCCATATTTACTATTGTGGCTACAAATAGACACTAGCATAAATTTTCAACTTTCTAGGCATGTGGGTGTGGATTCTCAAAAAAAAAGTCATAGCTTAAATGCTGCACAATTTGGCAAAAATGTGGCAAAATTGTGACGTAAAATTTCCCCGCAAAGTAAGCCAACTAAAAGGTGGTATAAAAGTAGACTAGAAAGTCCAAAGGAATATCACATTTATCATCCAGCACCAGTCACTGTGATAACTCATTACACTGTCTAACTGTTAACACATTTTGGCTACTTTATTATACTGTGAATTCAATATAATAAGTTTAAAAACCTCTAGTTAATCTTTTCAGAATGATCTATGTCTAATTTACTCGGTTTAATACTAAGTAATAACATTGATATACTGTTCCAATTTGCTTGATGGTCAAATTAGGATTTTATGGTTCTGATGCAAAGATCCTCTTTTTCTAATGTGTTCATCAATCTTTAAACTACACATTATCACATAAACAAATTACTGTAAATATACAAATTAATAGTAGTAAATAATATATTAATGCATAGTGACAGACACTTGTAGAACAAATTAAAGATTATATTTTATCAGCTCCACAAGAGGGACATTATTTGCAGGAAACGTCCCGTTCTGTCTAACCAATTGTCACACTTGTGCTCACTCTTGCTGTCATGTACAGAGCAGTTATTGCTGTCCCATTGTTCTGGCAATATATTTATGAACCAGGAGGTGTAAGGGGAATAATGCTCTAGGACCCCCTAGATACATTATTGTACTGCAACAAATTGTGAAATTGAACCGAATCAGCGTAAATGTGATTATCTTCCCTAGACAATGGAGCATCTACAAGGGTGATCTGAATACTCTTGGAATAACTGCCCACGCACACTAGATAAAACAGCCCAAGCTGTGAAATGCAAACTTTATTGTATAGTCAGAATTAAACGGCAAGCTGCTTCTCCAAAGCACAACTATTTTGCAGAAACGTAACAATACTATTGCTCTGCGGTCCCTGGAAGGTGCTTTCTAAGTGCTTTATTTGTTATTTCTTACAATAAATTTATAGAAGCATGGCAGAAATATTCTTCAAATATAAACTACATGTTCTATCCATAGGACATTTTCTACTGGTTTTCAATAAAATGTACATTTATCGACTGCTGCATGTCATTGAGAATAATTGATGTAACTAACAGTGGCATAATGTCACGGGATGGTTAGAGTCCGGCAATAGGCAATGTGTAATATATATTTCATGTGGAATGTATTCTCTAACCTGTTGTAAACATCAGTGTGTAGTTGGCTGATTCGGGTCTAGTGTGTTAGCACATTGTATGCAAATACCTCTAACTAGTGAGGACAATGGGTGGAGATAATCTGATCCGTGTCTCCAAGAAGATGTTGGACTATGCATTGTTCAAAAGAGACAGGGAGTCTGCTCTCCTTGGCATAGGTGAGGGGGGAAGGATCTGTGACTCAGCCCTTCCCACCCCCAGATATAGGAAGTAACAGTTTGGTATATAGATGTAGCTAGCAGTTAGTATGAGTTAGCCGGCCTGTGCACAGCTCTGTAGAGAGCCAGGATTTAGTTACAGGACCAAGGAACCAAAGCTATCATTGGATTGTGACTTCTGTGGACTTATTGTTATTACGGTTGATGTGACCACCGCCGGCTACTAACTTTGTGGATTACAATAAATTGCTGTTGTCTCCCGACCTCTTGCGTCCGTGTTGATTCAAAAGACCTTCCGGAGGAAGACATATACCTTCGCTCCGTGACAACTGGTTGGCAGCGGTGGGATCAACAGCGGACAGCGAGATGGACTACAGCAGCCCAGCGATTAATGGAGCCACAACCTCAGAATACAGGAACTGGACTATGGCAAGTCTACAAGTAAGGGCCCGGGACCTAAACCTGAGTTACCAGGGAAGAACGAAAGATCAACTGATCGAGGCACTGGAGGAGATGACCCTGCAAAGCGACCATGAGGAGGGCTGCCCCCAGGAGACAGTAGAGATACGGGAGTGGCAGGTACAGACCCAAAAGAGCAGATGGGTTGTTTTGTATGAGGAGGAATTGGCAGTGCTGGGGCTAGAAGCAACTGCAGAGCAAAGGAGTAGAGCGTTACAGAGGGCTCAGGAAACGGAGAAGGAGGAACAGAGAATGGCGTATGAAAAGGAAAGAATGGCGCATGAAATGCGAATGGCTGAGATAACTGCGCGGAATTATAATCAAACGTCGACCCCCAGCCCAACAGTGAGAGAACCACCATATGTCTCCCATAAACACTTCAAGACCTTTGATGAAGCGGCTGGGGATGTTGATGGATATTTTCAGGACTTCGAACACCAGTGCCGCCTGATGGAAGTCCCAGAGAAGGATTGGGTCCGGTATCTGGTGGGGCACCTACGAGATGGGGCTGCGGAAGCTCTCAGAGCCATGGACCCTAGTGATCAGCGGGACTATGAGGCCATTAAAAGAGCGGTGCAGAAGTATTATGCAGTCACTCCAGAGTCCTACCGAGTTCAGTTCCGCTCTTTGTCTTACAATGGGGGAAGCTCCTTCCACATGTTCGCCCACAAGTTGAAGCAAGCATGCAAGCGCTGGCTAGAAGGAGAGGAGGCTGTCACAGTCGATAAGATCCTCCAAGTCATACTTAAGGAACAGTTCTTTTCCCAGTGCCCCGCTGAGATCCGTGAGTGGGTGCTGGAACGGAACCCAGCCACAGTTGAGCAAGCTGCTTCTCTTGCAGATGAGGGCCTGACCATCAAGCCGCAGTGGAAGAGGTTGTTTGCAGAGGAGCGGAAAACTACCACAGTCCGCCAGACACCCTTCAGCCAGCCACCCACCTTTCGTGTCCGGCCTCAGGATTACAATTCCCCCTCTACCCCTGCCCCAGCCCATCGGCCTCCAGCTATGAACAACCCTGTCCCTAGACAACGACCCACTGGAAGAATGCTAGAGCGCAGATGTTTTGGGTGCGGGCGGCCTGGACATTTGCAAGCTAGTTGCCCTGCTAACATGGGGGCACGGGCCACCGTGGCATCCCGGCCTATTCACTACCTGGGAACCACCCCTAGGACAGAAAGTTTGGCCCCATTTCCAGATGACTCCATGAATGACCCATCTGTTCCACCTCCAGGGGTCTATGGGATTCAGCCTTCCGCCACACATCCCGCAAACCTTCAGAGGAAGCACTTGCAGGAGGTCCTACTGGATGGCCGAACAGTTGTTGGATTCCGGGACTCGGGAGCTTTCCTAACGGTAGCGGACCCCCGAGTTGTGCGACCCGAGGCCCTAGAGGAGGGCCCTGGCATTTCTATCAAGTTGGCAGGGGGTACTCAAAGAAGTATTCCTAAAGCTACCGTGGAACTCGACTATGGTTATGGACCAAAACGATGCACAATTGGTGTGATGAGCGGGCTGCCGGCCGATGTTCTGTTAGGCAACGATGTTGGAAATCTACAGTGCCACTTTGTGGGAGCAGTGACCCGAAGCCAAGCTCAGGGAGAAGCCAACATGGATCCACCGGATTTTCTGACAGATGCCAGCCCTTCAACCCTACAACTTTACCATTCAGCACCGCCGAGGGAACCAACACCAGAACACAGATGGGTTATCCCGGCAGGAGGAAATATGAGCTATAGAGACTGATGTGCATTCCCCAATTTACCTGTGTAGGCCAATTGTGTCATGCACATGTTTTGAGAGGGGGAGGGGTTGTCACGGGATGGTTAGAGTCCGGCAATAGGCAATGTGTAATATATATTTCATGTGGAATGTATTCTCTAACCTGTTGTAAACATCAGTGTGTAGTTGGCTGATTCGGGTCTAGTGTGTTAGCACATTGTATGCAAATACCTCTAACTAGTGAGGACAATGGGTGGAGATAATCTGATCCGTGTCTCCAAGAAGATGTTGGACTGTGCATTGTTCAAAAGAGACAGGGAGTCTGCTCTCCTTGGCATAGGTGAGGGGGGAAGGATCTGTGACTCAGCCCTTCCCACCCCCAGATATAGGAAGTAACAGTTTGGTATATAGATGTAGCTAGCAGTTAGTATGAGTTAGCCGGCCTGTGCACAGCTCTGTAGAGAGCCAGGATTTAGTTACAGGACCAAGGAACCAAAGCTATCATTGGATTGTGACTTCTGTGGACTTATTGTTATTACGGTTGATGTGACCGCCGCCGGCTACTAACTTTGTGGATTACAATAAATTGCTGTTGTCTCCCGACCTCTTGCGTCCGTGTTGATTCAAAAGACCTTCCGGAGGAAGACATATACCTTCGCTCCGTGACACATAACTACCGTGGTAGCAGTGTTAGCAGCTGCCACAGGGCCCGAGACATTAGGGGCCCGGCGACAGCCGCTACCCCTGCATTTTTTTTTTTGTTTTTTTTAATAGGCCTTTACCGGCTGGAGTTACGCCAGCTGGTAACGGGCCCTATTTACTTACTGATCCTGGAAGCCACATGACGGTCACATGATGTCTCAGAAGATGGCCGACAGCGACAGAGAATTCAGCGGTGTTGGGAAGTAGGTAAGTAACAGTAGTTTGTTATGTTTGTATCCCTCAGGGTCTCCGATTATTATACTCTGAGATCTGAAAAGACCCCAGAGTATAATAATTGTTCGTGTGTGTCCACAATGGGACATAATACTGTGTAGTGGGGCCAGTATGGGGACATAATACTGTGTAGTGGGGCCAGTATGGGGACATAATACTGTGTACTGGGGCCAGTATGAGGACATAATACTGTATACTGGGGCCACTATGGGGACATAATACTGTGTACTGGGGCCAGTATGAGGACATAATACTGTATACTGGGGCCACTATGGGGACATAATACTGTGTACTGGGGCCAGTATGAGGACATAATACTGTGTACTGGGGCCACTATGGGGACATAATACTGTGTACTGGGGCCACTATGGGGACATAATACTGTGTACTGGGGCCAGTATGGGGACATAATACTGTGTACTGGGGCCACTATGGGGACATAATACTGTGTACTGGGGCCAGTATGAGGACATAATACTGTATACTGGGGCCACTATGGGGACATAATACTGTGTACTGGGGCCAGTATGAGGACATAATACTGTGTACTGGGGCCAGTATGGGGACATAATACTGTGTACTGGGGCCACTATGGGGACATAATACTGTGTACTGGGGCCAGTATGAGGACATAATACTGTGTACTGGGGCCACTATGGGGACATAATACTGTGTACTGGGGCCAGTATGAGGACATAATACTGTGTACTGGGGCCACTATGGGGACATAATACTGTGTACTGGGGCCAGTATGGGGACATAATACTGTATACTTGGGCCAGTATGGGGACATAATACTGTGTAGTGGGGCCAGTATGGGGATATAATACTGTGTGCAGGAGCCAATATGGGGTATTATAGTGTGCGCAGAAATGCACAGGGGGGGGGGAGGGGCGGCATCGCAAGGGGTCAGTTGGTCGAGGTCTTCAACGTTGGTGGGGGGGGGCATGTCAAAAGTTCACCACGGGGCCCCGCCATTCCTAGTTACGCCACTGGTAACTAACACACATATTTTACTTTGTTGTACTTGTTTGTTGCTTATGTACATCCTTACTTTTACACTTCTTTAGATATAACAGATGGTGATATGTTTTTAATTGGATGAACTTGTAATTCTATATTTGAGATTGGGTACATGTAGTTAATACTAACCACTGACATAAAGATGTCAACTGCATAGTTAAAGTAGTTTTCTGCTGTCAGAAAAATGTCTAGAAAGCTTCTGGGAGCAATGTACTCATAAATTGTTTAACAAAAGCGGTTCGATAACCAAAATTTCAAAAAGAACAGACACTTTTGCAAAGATTGATCTATTGCTCTTGTATTATTGAAACATATCAGTAAGGATTAGGAACAGTTCCCTGCAAAGAGTGAGAATGTATTCTTCAGATACTATTATGCCTAAAGAAACAGTAACTTCCCCGGGCCACTACTACAATCAGGGAGGATGGGCAGAAGGAGAGGATGGAAGAAGGGTCTTGTGTGATGGAAGAAGGGCTTGTGTGATAAGGGCTTGTGTGATAAGTGCCTGTGTGTGTCTTTATATATGTGAGTATATTATAAGAGTGGATTTTATCTCATTGTAGTATGTGTATGTAGTATGTGTGTATGTATGTATATGTATGTGCGTATGTATATGTAGTTCTCAGATTCTGCCCTTGCACTGTACAGACTCTGCACAGTAACACTTTTCTTGTCCTGTTTATATGGACACTGCTCAGTACCCATTCTCTTGCCCCGTGTGCTAGGTAAAATTACAACAAATATGCAACACAAGGCAAAAATTAGATGACAATCCACAATAAACACTAAGAACCACAAAGAAATGGAGCCATCACAAAAATGAATAAATTTATTGAGAATAAATAAAGTGTGTGAGCTAAAACATAACTTTTAATAAATATCACTTTAAAATAAGTGCAATGTGTCATGGATAAATTTTTGTGGGCACGTATGAAATTTATTCATTGGGTACTTTATTATTTTTGTTTATTCTTCATTTGTCCCAGGTTTTTCCCACTCTCCAGTTTATCCTAAAATATCAAGTTTCCCACCATCTGATTTGTCATATATATCAGTGGTGCTCAAAACATTAGCGACAGTGGTACATTAAAATACCTTCAAAGCCACTTGGAACTCAATTCATCATACTATAGACTCATAGGAGACTCTGCTTCCTTCACAGAGTGCTTGTATAACTATACGGCTTCTTTATATCACTTCTTTATATCAAGGCTAACTCTTACTCCATGTATTAGTCAATTACAGTTACCATAGGGATTCACTGCCAGAGCTAGTTTGCATAGGACAGGGTAGCTTAGCACAGTTGTATTTACTTGTTCCAGACTGCCATCTTGTCAGTGTGTGTTCACATTAGTCCACCTAATCTGCAGGCATCTACTCACAATGGCTAGGTGCTAGTAGGTGTTGAACCCCCTAATTGAGCTATCTCCATACAATTGTATTTACTTGTTCCAGGCTGCAGTTTTATCAGTGTGTGTTCATTATTAGAGATGAGCGAACACTAAAATGTTCGAGGTTCGAAATTCGATTCGAACAGCCGCTCAATGTTCGTGTGTTCGAACGGGTTTCGAACCCCATTATAGTCTATG
This sequence comes from Leptodactylus fuscus, assembly GCF_031893055.1. NCBI lineage: Eukaryota > Metazoa > Chordata > Amphibia > Anura > Leptodactylidae > Leptodactylus > Leptodactylus fuscus. The sequence continues at coordinate 265,962,836 of NC_134265.1, forward strand.
GGGAACAGATACTCGTTAAGGGGGAAACCCAAATCCGTGTCTGGAGGGTCACCAAGTCCACTATGACACCCCAGGAAATGATGCCAACACCTCTGGAATGACACTGGGACAGCAGGGGAAGCATGTCTGGGGGCATCTAACACACCAAAGACCCTCTATTACCCCAACATCACAGCCTAACAACTACACACTTTACACACTCAATACCACCTCTCTGACAGTAGGAAAACACCTTGAAACATGTGTATTTGGCACTTGCAGTGAGGAGAGCTTGTCACCAGCAGTGAATTTGGCCCTTGTAGTAAGTTGAGGTTGGCACCAACATTTGTTTTGAAAATCAGGGTGGATTGAGCCTCTAACCAGCAGAGTTTGGGCAAATTCATGGTGGAGGGAGCCTCTAAAAACCCCAGTTTGGACCAATTCATGGTGGAGGGAGCCTCTAACCAGCCCAGTTTGGGCAAATTCATGGTGGAGGGAGCCTCTAAAAAACCCAGTTTGGACCAATTCATGGTGGAGGGAGCCTCTAACCAGCCCAGTTTGGGCAAATTCATGGTGGAGGGAGCCTCTAACCAGCCCAGTTTGGACCAATTAATGGTGGAGGGAGCCTCTAACCAGCCCAGTTTGGACCAATTAATGGTGGAGGGAGCCTCTAACCACCCCAGTTTGGACCAATTCATGGTGGAGGGAGCCTCTAAACAGCCCAGTTTGGGCAAATTCATGGTGGAGGGAGCCTCTAAAAAACCCAGTTTGGACCAATTCATGGTGGAGGGAGCCTCTAACCAGCCCAGTTTGGACCAAATAATGGTGGAGGGAGCCTCTAAACAGCCAAGTTTGGACCAATTCATGGTGGAGGGAGCCTCTAAAAACCCCAGTTTGGACCAATTCATGGTGGAGGGAGCCTCTAACCAGCCCAGTTTGGGCAAATTCATGGTGGAGGGAGCCTCTAAACAGCCCAGTTTGGGCAAATTCATGGTGGAGGGAGCCTCTAACCAGCCCAGTTTGGACCAATTAATGGTGGAGGGAGCCTCTAACCAGCCCAGTTTGGACCAATTAATGGTGGAGGGAGCCTCTAACCAGCCTAGTTTGGACCAATTAATGGTGGAGGGAGCCTCTAACCACCCCAGTTTGGACCAATTCATGGTGGAGGGAGCCTCTAACCAGCCCAGTTTGGACCAATTCATGGTGGAGGGAGCCTCTAACCAGCCCAGTTTGGACCAATTAATGGTGGAGGGAGCCTCTAACCAGCCCAGTTTGGACCAATTAATGGTGGAGGGAGCCTCTAACCACCCCAGTTTGGACCAATTCATGGTGGAGGGAGCCTCTAAACAGCCCAGTTTGGGCAAATTCATGGTGGAGGGAGCCTCTAAAAAACCCAGTTTGGACCAATTCATGGTGGAGGGAGCCTCTAACCAGCCCAGTTTGGACCAATTAATGGTGGAGGGAGCCTCTAAACAGCCAAGTTTGGACCAATTCATGGTGGAGGGAGCCTCTAAAAACCCCAGTTTGGACCAATTCATGGTGGAGGGAGCCTCTAACCAGCCCAGTTTGGGCAAATTCATGGTGGAGGGAGCCTCTAAACCGCCCAGTTTGGGCAAATTCATGGTGGAGGGAGCCTCTAACCAGCCCAGTTTGGACCAATTAATGGTGGAGGGAGCCTCTAACCAGCCCAGTTTGGACCAATTAATGGTGGAGGGAGCCTCTAACCAGCCCAGTTTGGACCAATTAATGGTGGAGGGAGCCTCTAACCACCCCAGTTTGGACCAATTCATGGTGGAGGGAGCCTCTAACCAGCCCAGTTTGGACCAATTCATGGTGGAGGGAGCCTCTAAAAAACCCAGTTTGGACCAATTCATGGTGGAGGGAGCCTCTAAACAGCCCAGTTTGGGCAAATTCATGGTGGAGGGAGCCTCTAAAAAACCCAGTTTGGACCAATTCATGGTGGAGGGAGCCTCTAACCAGCCCAGTTTGGACCAATTAATGGTGGAGGGAGCCTCTAAACAGCCAAGTTTGGACCAATTCATGGTGGAGGGAGCCTCTAAAAACCCCAGTTTGGACCAATTCATGGTGGAGGGAGCCTCTAACCAGCCCAGTTTGGACCAATTAATGGTGGAGGGAGCCTCTAACCAGCCCAGTTTGGACCAATTAATGGTGGAGGGAGCCTCTAACCACCCCAGTTTGGACCAATTCATGGTGGAGGGAGCCTCTAAACAGCCAAGTTTGGACCAATTCATGGTGAAGGGAGCCTCTAAAAACCCGTTTGGACCAATTCATGGTGGAGGGAGCCTCTAACCAGCCCAGTTTGGGCAAATTCATGGTGGAGGGAGCCTCTAAACAGCCCAGTTTGGGCAAATTCATGGTGGAGGGAGCCTCTAACCAGCCCAGTTTGGACCAATTAATGGTGGAGGGAGCCTCTAACCAGCCCAGTTTGGACCAATTAATGGTGGAGGGAGCCTCTAACCACCCCAGTTTGGACCAATTCATGGTGGAGGGAGCCTCTAAACAGCCAAGTTTGGACCAATTCATGGTGGAGGGAGCCTCTAAAAACCCCAGTTTGGACCAATTCATGGTGGAGGGAGCCTCTAACCAGCCCAGTTTGGACCAATTAATGGTGGAGGGAGCCTCTAAACAGCCAAGTTTTGGGAAATTCATGGTGGAGGGAGCCTCTAACCAGCCCAGTTTGGACCAATTCATGGTGGAGGGAGCCTCTAAACAGCCCAGTTTGGGCAAATTCATGGTGGAGGGAGCCTCTAAAAAACCCAGTTTGGACCAATTCATGGTGGAGGGAGCCTCTAACCAGCCCAGTTTGGACCAATTAATGGTGGAGGGAGCCTCTAACCAGCCCAGTTTGGACCAATTAATGGTGGAGGGAGCCTCTAACCACCCCAGTTTGGACCAATTCATGGTGGAGGGAGCCTCTAAACAGCCAAGTTTGGACCAATTCATGGTGGAGGGAGCCTCTAAAAACCCCAGTTTGGACCAATTCATGGTGGAGGGAGCCTCTAACCAGCCCAGTTTGGGCAAATTCATGGTGGAGGGAGCCTCTAAACAGCCCAGTTTGGGCAAATTCATGGTGGAGGGAGCCTCTAACCAGCCCAGTTTGGACCAATTAATGGTGGAGGGAGCCTCTAACCAGCCCAGTTTGGACCAATTAATGGTGGAGGGAGCCTCTAACCAGCCCAGTTTGGACCAATTAATGGTGGAGGGAGCCTCTAACCACCCCAGTTTGGACCAATTCATGGTGGAGGGAGCCTCTAACCAGCCCAGTTTGGACCAATTCATGGTGGAGGGAGCCTCTAAAAAACCCAGTTTGGACCAATTCATGGTGGAGGGAGCCTCTAAACAGCCCAGTTTGGGCAAATTCATGGTGGAGGGAGCCTCTAAACAGCCCAGTTTGGGCAAATTCATGGTGGAGGGAGCCTCTAACCAGCCCAGTTTGGACCAATTAATGGTGGAGGGAGCCTCTAACCAGCCCAGTTTGGACCAATTCATGGTGGAGGGAGCCTCTAAACAGCCCAGTTTGGGCAAATTCATGGTGGAAGGAGCCTCTAACCAGCAGAGTTGTGGGAAAGCAGGGTGGAGGGAGCCTCTAACCAGCAGAGTTGGTGGAAATCAGGGTGGAGGGAGCCTCTAACCAGCAGAGTTGGGGGAAATCATGTTGGAGGGAGCCTAGTATTAGCAGAATTGTGCAACGCTTATGGTGGATGAGTATGAGGATGCGGAGGAATTGGAGAGGTTGAGTACAGACATGGAGTTTCATGTTGGGGTGCTTTACACAGGTGGGCACAAAAATGAAGGCTCTATCCAGTGGTGGTTCATTTTTATCAAAGTGAGCCGGTCGGCACTCTCAGCTGACAGACTGGTGCGCTTGTCAGTGATGATGCCACCGGCTGCACTGAACACCCTCTCAGATAGGACGCTGGCGGCAGGACAGGACAGCACCTCCAAGGCATATAGGGCAAGTTCAAGCCACAGGTCCAACTTCGACACCCAATACGTGTAGGGCGCAGAGGGGTCGGAGAGGACAGGGCTGTGGTCGGAAAGGTATTCCCGCAACATGCGCCTATACTTCTCACGCCTGGTGACACTAGGACCCTCCGTGGCGGCACTTTGGCGAGGGGGTGCCATCAAGGTGTCCCAGACCTTAGACAGTGTGCCCCTCGTTTGTGTGGACCGGTGAGAACTTGGTTGCCTACTGGAGGAACTGCCCTCCCTGCCGCCAACGTCACATGCTGGAAACATCTCCATCATATTCTGCACCAATTGCCTGTGGCAAGCATTGATGCGATTGGCCCTCCCCTCTACCGGAATAAAAGACGAGATGTTGTTTTTATACCGGGGGTCAAGGATAGCAAAGATCCAGTACTGGTTGTCCTCCATGATTTTGACAATACGCTTGTCGGTTGTAAAGCACCCCAACATGAACTCAGCCATGTCTGCCACAGTGTTAGTTGGCATGACTCCTCTGGCCCCACCGGAAAGTTCAATCTCCATTTCCTCCTCATCCTCCATGTCTACCCATCCGCGCTGCAACAATGGGACGATTCGAAGTTGCCCGGAAGCCTCCTGTATCACCATCACATCATCGGACAACTCTTCTTCCTCCTCCTCCTCCTCCTCCTCCTCCATTAAACGCAGTGAAGCGGACAGATGTGTGGACCTACTCTCCAGCTGTGACGGATCGGATGCTATCCCTAACTCCTCTGTGTGATCTGAGTTATCCCTGATGTCAATCAGGGATTCTCTCAGAACACACAAGAGCGGGATTGTAAGGCTCACCATCGCATCCTCAGAGCTCACCCTCCTTGTGGACTCCTCAAAGACCCGTAGGATGTCACAAAGGTCTCTCATCCATGGCCACTCATGGATGTGAAACTGAGGCAGCTGACTTTGTGGCACCCTAGGGTTTTGTAGCTGGTATTCCATCAAAGGTCTCTGCTGCTCAACCACTCTATTCAACATCTGAAACGTTGAGTTCCAGCGTGTGGGGACGTCGCACAAAAGCCGGTGTTGTGGCACATGCAGGCGTTGCTGGAGAGATTTTAAGCTAGCAGCGGCTACTGTCGACTTGCGAAAGTGGGCGCACATGCGCCGCACTTTCACCAGTAGCTCTGGAACATTGGGGTAGCTCTTTAGGAAACGTTGCACCACTAGGTTGAAGACGTGGGCCAGGCATGGAACATGTTGGAGTCCGGCAAGCTCCAGAGCTGCTACCAGGTTCCGGCCGTTATCACAAACGACCATGCCTGGGCCCAGGTGCAGCGGCTCAAACCATATTGCCGTCTCATCGAGGAGGGCATCCCTCACCTCGGAGGCAGTGTGCTGTCTGTCCCCCAAGCTGATCAGCTTTAGCACAGCCTGCTGACGTCTACCAACGCCAGTGCTGCAACGTTTCCAACTCGTAGCTGGGGTCAATCTAACAGCGGAGGAGGAGGCGGTGGCGGAGGAGGAGGCGGTGGCGGAGGAGGAGGCGGTAGAGGAGGAGGAGGAGGGGGGTGTTCTTCTCGTGTCCCTGCCAGGAATGTTAGGCGGGGAGACGAGGTACACCGGGCCAGTTTGGGAAGCAGTCCCAGCCTCAACTACATTCACCCAGTGTGCCGTCAGTGAAATGTAGCGTCCCTGTCCGCATGCACTTGTCCACGCGTCGGTGGTCAAGTGGACCTTTGTGCAAAGCGCGGAACTAAGGGCCCGCCTGATGTTGAGTGACACGTGCTGGTGCAAGGCGGGGACGGCACACCGGGAGAAGTAGTGACGGCTAGGGACGGCATAGCGAGGTGCCGCAGTTGCCATCAGGTCCAGGAAGGCGGGAGTTTCAACAAGCCGGAACGCCAACATCTCCTGGGCCAGCAGTTTAGCGATGTTGGCGTTCAAGGCTTGCGCGTGTGGGTGGTTAGCAGTGTATTTCTGCCGCCGCTCCAATGTCTGAGAGATGGTGGGTTGTTGTAAAGAAACGCCTGATGGTGCCTTTGATGGTGCAGGAGAAGGAGATAAGACAGGACCAGGGGAGGATGAGGTAGAAGTCAACAAAGTGGCGGAGGCAGATGAAGTGGTGTCCTGGCTCGTCCTCTGGAGTGCATCGCCAGCACAGTCAGCAGTGGCAGTGGCAGAGGCAGAGGCAGTGGCAGAGGCAGTGGCAGTGGCGTGAACGGCAGGCGGCCTTTGTCCTGCCATTGCTGCCTGCCACTGATTCCAGTGCTTGGATTCCAAATGACGGCGCATTGAAGTGGTGGACAGGTTGCTCTTCTCAGAGCCCCTAATCAATTTCGAGAGGCAAATTGTGCAGACAACACTATATCTGTCCTCGGCGCATTCCTTGAAAAAACTCCACACCTTCGAGAAACGTGCCCTCGAGGTGGGAGTTTTTCGGGGCTGGGTACGAACTGGAACATCTTGGGAGATTCCGGGTGTGGCCTGGCTTCGCCTAAGCTGCTGACCTCTGCCTCTGCCTCTAGCTACCCTTTTTGGTGCTGCACCTGCCTCAACATCCACACTACTTTCCCCGCTTGACATCCCCCCTGTCCAGGTCGGGTCAGTGTCCTCATCATCCACCACTTCCTCTTCCAACTCCTGTCTCATCTCCTCCTCCCGCACAATGCGCCGGTCAACTGGATGCCCTGACGGCAACTGCGTCACATCATCGTCGATGAGGGTGGGTTGCTGGTCATCCACCACCAAATCGAACGGAGATGGAGGAGACTCTAGTGTTTGAGCATCTGGACACAGATGCTCCTCTGTTAGGTTCGTGGAATCGTGACGTGGAGAGGCAGGTTGAGGGACAATGAAAGGAGCGGAGAACAGCTCTGGGGAGCAGGGACAGTTTGGGTTATTGTTCTGTAAAGCTTCGGAATTTTGGGAGGAAGGAAGACAAGACTGTTGGGTAATAGGAGGAGAGGAGGCAGAGTCTGACTGGCTGCTGGACAATGTGCTGTAAGCGTTCTCTGACAGCCATTGCAAGACCTGTTCCTGGTTCTCGGGCCTACTAAGGTTTGTACCCTGCAGTTTAGTTAATGTGGCAAGCAACCCTGGCACTGTGGAGTGGCGCAATGCTTGCTGCCCCACAGGAGTAGGCACGGGACGCCCTGTGGCTTCACTGCTACCTTGCTCCCCAGAACCATTCCCCCGACCTCGCCCACGGCCTCGTCCACGTCCCTTTCCGGGAGCCTTGCGCATTTTGAATTCCTAGTTAGAAATTGGCACTGTATACCAGTAGTAAAAATTGTGGGTGCACGTAACCCCAATATATTCTTTGAATTCCCAGTCAGACACTGGCACTATATGGCAGTAGCAAGAAATGAGGGTATTTGTATTCCCAATATACTCTTTGAATTCCCAGTCAGACAATGGCACTGTATACCAGTAGTAAAAATTGTGGGTGCACGTAACCCCAATATATTCTTTGAATTACCAGTCAGAAACTGGCACTATATGGCAGTAGCAAGAAATGAGGGTATTTATAACCCCAATATATTCTTTGAATTCCCAGTCAGACAATGGCACTGTATACCAGTAGTAAAAATTGTGGGTGCACGTAACCCCAATATATTCTTTGAATTCCCAGTCAGAAACTGGCACTATATGGCAGTAGCAAGAAATGAGGGTATTTGTATTCCCAATATACTCTTTGAATTCCCAGTCAGACAATGGCACTGTATACCAGTAGTAAAAATTGTGGGTGCACGTAACCCCAATATATTCTTTGAATTACCAGTCAGAAACTGGCACTATATGGCAGTAGCAAGAAATGAGGGTATTTATAACCCCAATATATTCTTTGAATTCCCAGTCAGACAATGGCACTGTATACCAGTAGTAAAAATTGTGGGTGCACGTAACCCCAATATATTCTTTGAATTCCCAGTCAGAAACTGGCACTATATGGCAGTAGCAAGAAATGAGGGTATTTGTATTCCCAATATACTCTTTGAATTCCCAGTCAGACAATGGCACTGTATACCAGTAGTAAAAATTGTGGGTGCACGTAACCCCAATATATTCTTTGAATTACCAGTCAGAAACTGGCACTATATGGCAGTAGCAAGAAATGAGGGTATTTATAACCCCAATATATTCTTTGAATTCCCAGTCAGACAATGGCACTGTATACCAGTAGTAAAAATTGTGGGTGCACGTAACCCCAATATATTCTTTGAATTCCCAGTCAGAAACTGGCACTATATGGCAGTAGCAAGAAATGAGGGTATTTGTATTCCCAATATACTCTTTGAATTCCCAGTCAGACAATGGCACTGTATACCAGTAGTAAAAATTGTGGGTGCACGTAACCCCAATATATTCTTTGAATTACCAGTCAGAAACTGGCACTATATGGCAGTAGCAAGAAATGAGGGTATTTGTATTCCCAATATACTCTTTGAATTCCCAGTCAGACAATGGCACTGTATACCAGTAGTAAAAATTGTGGGTGCACGTAACCCCAATATATTCTTTGAATTACCAGTCAGAAACTGGCACTATATGGCAGTAGCAAGAAATGAGGGTATTTGTATTCCCAATATATTCTTTGAATTCCCAGTCAGACAATGGCACTGTATACCAGTAGTAAAAATTGTGGGTGCACGTAACCCCAATATATTCTTTGAATTCCCAGTCAGACACTGGCACTATATGGCAGTAGCAAGAAATGAGGGTATTTGTATTCCCAATATATTCTTTGAATTCCCAGTCAGACAATGGCACTGTATACCAGTAGTAAAAATTGTGGGTGCACGTAACCTCAATATATTCTTTGAATTACCAGTCAGACACTGGCACTATATGGCAGTAGCAAGAAATGAGGGTATTTGTATTCCCAATATATTCTTTGAATTCCCAGTCAGACAATGGCACTGTATACCAGTAGTAAAAATTGTGGGTGCACGTAACCCCAATATATTCTTTGAATTCCCAGTCAGACACTGGCACTATATGGCAGTAGCAAGAAATGAGGGTATTTGTATTCCCAATATACTCTTTGAATTCCCAGTCAGACAATGGCACTGTATACCAGTAGTAAAAATTGTGGGTGCACGTAACCCCAATATATTCTTTGAATTACCAGTCAGAAACTGGCACTATATGGCAGTAGCAAGAAATGAGGGTATTTATAACCCCAATATATTCTTTGAATTCCCAGTCAGACAATGGCACTGTATACCAGTAGTAAAAATTGTGGGTGCACGTAACCCCAATATATTCTTTGAATTACCAGTCAGAAACTGGCACTATATGGCAGTAGCAAGAAATGAGGGTATTTGTATTCCCAATATACTCTTTGAATTCCCAGTCAGACAATGGCACTGTATACCAGTAGTAAAAATTGTGGGTGCACGTAACCCCAATATATTCTTTGAATTACCAGTCAGAAACTGGCACTATATGGCAGTAGCAAGAAATGAGGGTATTTATAACCCCAATATATTCTTTGAATTCCCAGTCAGACAATGGCACTGTATACCAGTAGTAAAAATTGTGGGTGCACGTAACCCCAATATATTCTTTGAATTCCCAGTCAGAAACTGGCACTATATGGCAGTAGCAAGAAATGAGGGTATTTGTATTCCCAATATACTCTTTGAATTCCCAGTCAGACAATGGCACTGTATACCAGTAGTAAAAATTGTGGGTGCACGTAACCCCAATATATTCTTTGAATTACCAGTCAGAAACTGGCACTATATGGCAGTAGCAAGAAATGAGGGTATTTATAACCCCAATATATTCTTTGAATTCCCAGTCAGACAATGGCACTGTATACCAGTAGTAAAAATTGTGGGTGCACGTAACCCCAATATATTCTTTGAATTCCCAGTCAGAAACTGGCACTATATGGCAGTAGCAAGAAATGAGGGTATTTGTATTCCCAATATACTCTTTGAATTCCCAGTCAAACAATGGCACTGTATACCAGTAGTAAAAATTGTGGGTGCACGTAACCCCAATATATTCTTTGAATTACCAGTCAGAAACTGGCACTATATGGCAGTAGCAAGAAATGAGGGTATTTATAACCCCAATATATTCTTTGAATTCCCAGTCAGACAATGGCACTGTATACCAGTAGTAAAAATTGTGGGTGCACGTAACCCCAATATATTCTTTGAATTACCAGTCAGAAACTGGCACTATATGGCAGTAGCAAGAAATGAGGGTATTTGTATTCCCAATATACTCTTTGAATTCCCAGTCAGACAATGGCACTGTATACCAGTAGTAAAAATTGTGGGTGCACGTAACCCCAATATATTCTTTGAATTACCAGTCAGAAACTGGCACTATATGGCAGTAGCAAGAAATGAGGGTATTTATAACCCCAATATATTCTTTGAATTCCCAGTCAGACAATGGCACTGTATACCAGTAGTAAAATTTGTGGGTGCACGTAACCCCAATATATTCTTTGAATTCCCAGTCAGACACTGGCACTATATGGCAGTAGCAAGAAATGAGGGTATTTGTATTCCCAATATATTCTTTGAATTCCCAGTCAGACAATGGCACTGTATACCAGTAGTAAAAATTGTGGGTGCACGTAACCCCAATATATTCTTTGAATTACCAGTCAGACACTGGCACTATATGGCAGTAGCAAGAAATGAGGGTATTTGTATTCCCAATATATTCTTTGAATTCCCAGTCAGACAATGGCACTGTATACCAGTAGTAAAAATTGTGGGTGCACGTAACCCCAATATATTCTTTGAATTCCCAGTCAGACACTGGCACTATATGGCAGTAGCAAGAAATGAGGGTATTTGTATTCCCAATATATTCTTTGAATTCCCAGTCAGACAATGGCACTGTATACCAGTAGTAAAAATTGTGGGTGCACGTAACCCCAATATATTCTTTGAATTACCAGTCAGAAACTGGCACTATATGGCAGTAGCAAGAAATGAGGGTATTTGTATTCCCAATATATTCTTTGAATTCCCAGTCAGACAATGGCACTGTATACCAGTAGTAAAAATTGTGGGTGCACGTAACCCCAATATATTCTTTGAATTCCCAGTCAGACACTGGCACTATATGGCAGTAGCAAGAAATGAGGGTATTTGTATTCCCAATATATTCTTTGAATTCCCAGTCAGACAATGGCACTGTATACCAGTAGTAAAAATTGTGGGTGTATATAGCCCCAATTCTATTGCTAGGGGACTTGCAGGGTATTTCTGGGGTGAAGGTGGGGGGGCACACCGTTGGAACGGGTATCGGGGTATATATCGGGTATACGGGAATACACTGACAGTGTATTCCATTCAGGATCCTGGGAAAGCTGGGTTGCGGCGATTGAGCCCGTCAGTGCCACGTTACACTGACAAGCTTCTCCCTGGAATTTAGCTCTTACAAGAGCTGTTGTGGTTGTCTTCTCCTTCCTATCCTAGCCTGTCCCTGCCTACCCAGAATCTAAGCCCTAGCTAGCTGGACGGAAACCTCCGTCCTCGGTGAATTGCAAGCTCAGAATGACGCGAACCTGGGCGGCGCTGTTCTTTTAAATTAGAGGTCACATGTTTTCGGCAGCCAATGGGTTTTGCCTACTTTTTTCAACGTCACCGGTGTCGTAGTTCCTGTCCCACCTACCCTGCGCTGTTATTGGAGCAAAAAAGGCGCCAGGGAAGGTGGGAGGGGAATCGAGTAATGGCGCACTTTACCACGCGGTGTTCGATTCGATTCGAACATGCCGAACAGCCTAATATCCGATCGAACATGAGTTCGATAGAACACTGTTCGCTCATCTCTATTCATTATTAGTCAACCTGATCTGGAGAAAAATACTCACAATGGCTAGGTGCTAGTAGGTGTTCAACTCCCTAATTGAGCTATCTCCCAATCACCCTAGCATTGCTGTCTCCAATCTTTCCTCAGGTAAGTTTCCTATTGTGCCTTGCAACTTATCCCTGTCCAGATATGTTCACCAGGATCTGGGTATTCATTTTCCCATAGTATAAATAGCTTGCACTATCAGTATGGAGTCCCTTTTTTTACCACGAACACCGCGTGGTAAAGTGCGCCATTACTCGATTCCCCTCCCACCTTCCCTGGCGCCTTTTTTGCTCCAATAACAGCGCAGGGTAGGTGGGACAGGAACTACGACACCGGTGACGTTGAAAAAAGTAGGAAAAACCCATTGGCTGCCGAAAACATGTGACCTCTGATTTAAAAGAACAGCACCGCCCAGGTTCGCGTCATTCTGAGCTTGCAATTCACCGGGGACGGAGGTTTCCGTCCATTTAGCTAGGGATTAGATTCTGGTAGGCAGGGATAGAATAGGATAGGAAGGAGAAGAGAACCAACAGCTCTTGTAAGAGCTAAATTCCAGGGAGAAGCTTGTCAGTGTAACGTGGCACTGACGGGCTCAATCGCCACAACCCAGCTTTCCCAGGATCCTGAATGGAATACACTGACAGTGTATTCCCGTATACCCTATATATACACCCCCGATCCACGTTCCAACAGTGTGCCCCCCCACCTTCACCCCAGAAATACACTGGAAGTCCCCTAGCAATAGAATTGGGGCTATATACACCCACAATTTTTGCTACTGGTATATACTGCCATTTTCTGACTGGGAATTCAAAGACTATATTGGGGTTACGTGCACCCACAATTTTTGCTACTGGTATATAGTGCCATTTTCTGACTGGGAATTCAAAGACTATATTGGGGTTACGTGCACCCACAATTTTTACTACTGGTATATAGTGCCATTTTCTGACTGGGAATTCAAATAATATATTGGGGTTACATGCACCCACTATGTTTGCTACTGGTATATAGTGCCATTGTCTGACTGGGAATTCAAAGACTATATTGGGGTTACGTGCACCCACAATTTTTGTTACTGGTATATAGTGCCATTGTCTGACTGGGAATTCAAAGAATATATTGGGGTTACGTGCACCCACAATTTTTGCTACTGGTATATAGTGCCATTTTCTGACTGGGAATTCAAAGACTATATTGGGGTTACGTGCACCCACAATTTTTGTTACTGGTATATAGTGCCATTGTCTGACTGGGAATTCAAAGAATATATTGGGGTTACATATAACTTCAATTCCAGGGAGAAGCTTGTCAGTGTAACGTGGCACTGACGGGCTCAATCGCCGCAACCCAGCTTTCCCAGGATCCTGAATGGAATACACTGACAGTGTATTCCCGTATACCCTATATATACCCCCGATCCACGTTCCAACGGTGTGCCCCCCCACCTCCCCCCCAGAAACTAACTTCAATACACTGGAAGTCCCCTGCGCAGCGCTCCCGCGTCCTCTTCCGGCTCTGCATTCACTCTGCCAGGCATCGGGCCTGGGCAGAGCCGACTGCGCATGTCTGCTTGTAGTGCGGGCATGCGCAGTCGGCTCTGCGCAGGCCCGATGCTTAGCAGAGTGAATTCAAGGCCGAAATAGGACGCTGCGCAGGGAGAAGAATCCAGCCCGACCCTCACTCATGGACTTGGTAAGTAGAATTTGATTGAATGTTGCCTACCCCTGAAACGAGCATTTCCCCCCATAGACTATAGTGGGGTTCGAAACCCGTTCGAACAGTCAAACAGTGTGCAGCTGTTTGAATCGAATTTCGAACCCCGAACATTTTAGTGTTCACTCATCTCTTATGGACATAAAGGGGGGACCAATACTTCCTCACAAAAACACAACTAGTAAGTGTGTGTGTATGACAATGATAATGAATGGTAATGTGGTATAATAACTAGCAGAGATGAGAAAGTAACCAACCACGAGTATACAAAAAGGTCATAGTGACTACTCTTCCATGAGATCAATAGAGCCTAACCATAAACCATACAATGAAAGAGATAAGGCATATTAAAGCATAAACAAACACATATACATTGTGAGAACCCGCCCCGACGTGCGTTTCGCCTTTGTGGCTTCATCAGGGGACGAGAGTTCGGTTCAAACATTGTGAGTTAAATAGGATGTATTGATTGGGGAAAGGGGATCACGTGTAGGAACAACCAGCAGCATAGAAATGACAAAATTATAATCCGGAACAGGCTGCGACACTGCCGATACTCGCACATGCGCAGAAGTGAAACCAAACCAAGTATCGCGAGATGACAAAGTGCACATGCGCACTAGATGGTTGAACTCTCAGGATATTCATAATGGGCTGTAAACAGTATTGAAAAATAGCAAAGCGCGCATGCGTACTGGCCAATAGGATGACTAATAGATTGAAGACGTAAGCACAATTGACATCACTACAAATATACCAATGCCAGATAAAAATGGAGGTAAGCATATGCAAACGTAACTCTGCAAATAACCGAGGAGAACTGCAGAGGCGAATACAAAGGCTAAGGAAAATGTGAAAACATGTATAAGACGCAGAAGTGCTGCGAGAAGTAAACAACCAATGAAGTTGTGTAATAAGTGAAAATCAATATGATGCAATGAAAAATCACAAATAGGTTAAAAGTGCTTCGAAACACTTCTTCACACATCACAATGGTGATACTTCTTCATTGCGTTTTTGTGCCATTGAGCATATGGATATGGATATGGACGTGTTTTTTTCAGACGTTCTGTTGCCGACTTTGAATAGTTACTTCTACAGTTGTGCTATTATGTACCCACACACTTAACATGTTCTCAAATAATATTTCTTTTTTCCTCTTTAGGTGTTTCTGTTTTGGTTATTTATATCATGATTGGAATGCTATATGTTCTTACATGATATACATAGCTATATGTTTGTGTATTCACGGTATTTGTCAGTTGATTTTAATCATGTGTTAGTTTTTATGTTAGTTGCCTTTCACCTTGATTGTTCATCTGTGAACACAGCTATAAGTATTACAATGCAGTGGACACTTGTACATCGCCATGATTAAGGGACGGAGGTCCCGAAACACATAGGCTAGTCTGCCTGCATGCCGTATACACACATTCACACAGGATCGATGTTGTGAGTTTTTTCTACTTACCTTTTGTATCTTTTTTTCTCTCATTTTTTTAATGGTTTTATAAATAAAAGTTACATTTTATTGGACACACCTTCTGTGCTGAAGACTTCTTTGTTATGTTTTTGGACTGTTTTCTGCCCTAACCGGAGGGCATCTTTTCGTGCATTCAAGTGTGGAACCGACTCTACTATATAAATTGTTTTGGGGCTGTGGACATTTTTTTTCTGTGTTTAGGTTAAAATTGCACCTAAAAAACACAATTAAATAAAAACGCATGAAAACCGTGGAAAAACCACAATGAATGTGAACAAGGGTCAAAAACAACCATGTAGAAAACATTAGTGAAAATGTGTACTGACAATGTATTTGAGGGGAAGAGTGCAAAAAATATTACTGTTCTTATTACTAAAAAAAAAATGAGCATACTCATATCAAAATGTATATATATCACACACAATGAATAAATATCAGTATCACAAATATAATATAATCACTGTACATATTTCAATACACATAAATGCCTGTTCATTCAAATAATAATAAAAAGTGCAAATGCAGTGACAAACAAAAGAAGTGCCAGTGCGCAGTGAAGAGTGCAAAGTGCAAAAATAAAAATGATGTTGCGAAACTGGAGTGCAGGCATAGAAGTATGATGATATTGATGTAAAAAATGTCGCAAAGACTTTATGTTGGATCCAAGGCGCCAGAAATTTTTTTTGTCACCAATGAGAAACCTACAGGAGTCTGCACAAAGAACCATACTCTGGTTCTGCAGCAGGCTCGTCCTTGCTAGTCGGGAGAGCTGGCAGCTTGCTGTTACGAGGGAGCTGACTTTTTACCATAGGAATGCATTGACCAGCGTTGACTGGCCAGTGTACAGCATTCGCCCAATCAACGCTGGTTCTGCCGGAGGCAAAATCACGGCCGCAAAATAATGCGGCGTATATGATCCAGGCTCCCATTGAAAACAATGGGAGCTTTTACGGTGCGCACAGTCTCACACGCCGTATACGTGCCAGATCACGCGGCACATTACTCCGTGTGAATGGACCCTTAAAGGAGAAAATGCATGACACCATCTATTGTGCAAGTTCTCCTAATTACAGAAATACACCACATGTGGGTGTAAACTAATGTATGTGCACAATGTAGGGTTCAGAACGGAAGGAGAACTATTGGGAATTTGAAGGGCAGATTTTGCTGAAATTTGTTTCAGGTGCCATGTTGCATTTGCAGGGCCCTTGAAGTGCCAGAACAGTCGAACACTATACCCCCCCCCCCCCCCCCCCGGCCATCCACACAAAAATGAACCAATTTTAAAAATTGGCCCCTTTGACAATTATTCCTGCAAACGACAATACCCCGATTGTGCTTGTACAGTACAGAATGGGAAAATGAAAAGTGACATTTTTTTCTATAAAATGTTGCTTTAACGCCAATTTTTCCATTTCCAAATTTCCAATGTTAAGCATTGTCTCATAACTACAGAAATGGCCCACATGTGGATGTAAACTGATTTATGGGCACAGTAGAATATAGAATGGAAGGAGCGCTATTGGAATTTTGAAGGACAGATTTTGTTAGAATTTGTTTCAGGCACCATGTAGTGTCAGAACAGGAGAAACTCCCACCAAATTACCCCATTTTGGAATCTAGTCCCCTTAAGGAATTTGTCAAGGGGTGAGCAATTTTTCCTTACAGGTGTTTAATAGTATTGAGCTGTGAAACTGGGATATTACATTTTTTTAATAACACATTTAATAACACATTTTAATCGCACATTTTTCATTTCCACAAAGTGAAAAAGCATGCCATAGTCATAGTTTATTACACATTTTTCCTGAGTACAAAAATACCCCATAAGTGGTAGGAACTGCTGTATAGGTAAATGACTACTCTTTGGTTATTGGAGGGCAGGTTTTCTAAAAATAGTTTTCAGGTGCCATGTTGCAATTGCTGCACCAGTAGAGTAAAAAACCCCAACAGATACAACCCCATTTTGGAAACTACACCCCTCAAGAAATTAAACTAGAAGATTAATGAGCATTAGTTTTGTTTGGGGTTTTATAGTAGCAAGAATAATGAATTAATAATCCATGGATGTTTGGTACAATTTGAAGAATTCCTTCATACAAAGGCCAGTTTTTTGGGGGAAGGTTTCACAACGGTAAATGGTGTTCTTTTGTATCCCCCTTTTGGAGCAGACTACATCTTTTCGGTTCACCCCTTCCTAGCAGTTTTTGGTATTCCACCTGGAACAATCCGGGAACCTCTGTTCCAGAAGTACTATATCCTGCCCCTTCTTGGCTTACAAAAAGTAGGGATTTGATGACTACCTCTTGAAAATTAAGGAACATTTTTGTCCTGCCTGCAAATTGGAATAGAACATAAGAGTTATAAAGTGCCATTTGTAAAAAGTACACAACCAGACTTTTGTACTATATCTTCTGTACAAACCCTTCCCATGTACTTATTATATGCCAGAGTGCAGTCTGGCTTTGGGATGGGGTTATCAATACCTCATACATGAACAGGAGTTCTGCCGTTTCCATGAATTTTGGTCAGTACAAGGCAAGGACCTCCCTCTTGTCCTTATACCTGACCAATAACATGTTCGCACTACATAGTTCCCTTCTCTCACCCCTATTGAATGGTTGGCCAAGCAGAGACCTAGGGAAGACTCTCTGTTTTTACACACAGTGCTGCATGCTACAGTAGCTCTGGAAAAAAAGAGACTTAAAAAATGTGATTCTGGTATAGAAGACATCCACATAGAAGTGGTATCCCAAGTCCAGCAGTGGATGCAGCTCCCACCCAATTTTCCCACCAACTCCTAGGATGGAGCGGGGGCATTCTGAGGACTCAGTTCTGGTGTCCCTTCCATCACAAAACTCGAAACCTTCAAGTGTACTCTCACCTACACTCATACAGCTTATACATTTTAATGCCATAACTTGCCCTTTTGTTGTGCTGGTATTGGCAGAATCTATGCCTCCCTTTAACATCACATGAAAGTGACTTATCTATGCAAATCATTGTTTGGGGGTGTATGCCATGGCAAATTTGGTACCAAAGTGCTCGAGGACTAGTTTAATTTTGTATAGATGATCAAATCTTGGGTCAATTTGGGGTGGACATTGTGCAATATCATTATAATGAAAACATTTAAGAATGGACATGGCCAGAAGGTAAAGGCCCATATGCAGCACAAGATGTCATCATTTCTGCTGGAGCTACAGGAGTCCACCAAGCATATGTTGATGTAGAATTCTATGTTAAAAATGATTAAAAATTGTGGTTTACAAAATCCTCAGAAAAAAAGGATTGGCATTGAGATATATATACACATATATTGCAACTGTATATAAATATCCTAATTCAGACTGTATTTTCAACCAGTAATATCTCTGGAAATAATTTAGATAGCACTTAAGGTTACATGAAAGAAGAGAATCTTCTTTTTCATATGACACAAAAAAGCAAGTTTGTACATTTTATAATGCCCAAGATATAACAGTTTGAAGTGACCCTCCCCCCTTCATTTTCTCTACTACAAAGCTATCTGCTACTACAAAAGAAATACAAGAATACAGCGACTTGTGTAAAAAAACAAACCTTTGCTACCTTTATTTGGATAGTTAGAGCTACTGCTATCTGCTGCGACAGAATAAACATAAGAATATAGCGGCTTGTGTTCCAAAAAAAACCTTCTAGCTAAACTATCTGTAATTAGTTACATGTGTATATATATATATATATATATATATATATATATATATATATAGAGAGAGAGAGAGAGAGAGAGAGAGAGAGAGAGAGAGAGAGAGAGAGACTGCTATCTACTATTAGAGTAGAAACACAAGGAGACAGTGCTGCAGGGAATGGAGGAAAAAAACCTGTAAAAAAGAAAAATAAGGTTCTTTTCAATGAATATTACAGATGTCCGCATCGCCGACCTGATCCACATGACATCTGTGAGGTCATTATAAAGGCCCAAAGACATAATGGAGTACCACTATTTTTATATTCTCCCACCTCCCTTTGGTCTCCAATCATTATAGTCTGGGGTCTGAAGAGAACCTAAAGTATAATAATAGCAGTATTAATTGGAGTTCGCTCAACAAATACTCATGCCATGGGCCCACAGCCTTACTTACCGATGCTTCTTCTCAAAGCCGCCTACACTTCCCCTTCTTCCCTCCAAGGGGCATCAGCACTGTGATTTGGGACATGCAGAAGGGGAAGCGGAGGTGGCAGTGAGCAGGAATTGTGATCAGTAAGTAAATAGAGCCCATTACCTGCTGGCATTACTCCAGCAGGAAATGGTGTCAGGATTCTCTATCCGGCTGCTGCACTTTAATGTTATCATGCCAACCTTGGAAGCCTTTGTAGTTTCACTGGCTTGGTCCAGTTAGCAACTGTCGAGGCCTATATAAGACCATGCCCTGCTGACACTAGTGCTGACTGATTTAGTTTGCTTCCTAGTTTGGCTCTCTATTTTGTCTGTGAATTTTTGTTTGTTACTGATCTCTGTCTTGCTCCTTGGATTCCCTTTTTGTCTCCTGATTCTGCTTTGACAATAACGGTTAGCCTTTGTGTTGGTTTCTGCAGTAGAGCATTTATTATTAGTGCATTTATCTGTTTGGTGACAAATCATATTCCCAAACACAGTGCAAGTCCAACTCTCCTTTCGGTGAACCTGGGTGAAGGCGTCTGGAGGTCTTTCTTGGCTTGCGGAAATGTGCTATCTTTAGATAGCTGTCTCTCAACCAATCTCCTGCTATTGCTTTGGTTGTGACATTGCACCTACAGTCTAACCAGCCACTATAACTCAGATAGCACCATTCACAACCATTCCCTATGCCACCTGGCTAGTAAGGCTAAAACACAGTGGAGGATCCAGGCTTTGCGGGGCCCTGGGCAATTGACTTTGGCGGGGCCCTACTTACCGGGGCATAGAAGCGACGTCATCTCACCGCTGGCTTTGCATATGAAACCCCACCCACCAATTGACGCAAGAAAACCAGGAAGAAAGAAGAGTTTACAGCAGCGAAGACTGGCGCTTCTAACCCATACTTCCCAACTTTTGAAGATTAGAAAGAGGGATAAAATGTGCGGCGCGCACAGCTCAGCGTGGCAAATTTGGCTCCACCCACTTTTATGTTGACTCCACCCATTCTCATTCATTTTTCATGTGCTCCCACACAGTATAATCCTATAGCCACCTATAAATTATATGTCCCCCCTCCATCTCTCCAATAGTTTCATATACACCCTTCATCTGCCCCTAGTTTCATGTCCCCCCCTCCATCTCTGTCCCCGGTCTCATGTCCCCCCAGTTTCATGTCCACCTGTTTCTGTCCAGTTTCATGCCATTCTCCCCCCCTTCATCTACCCCAGTGTCATGCCGTTCTCCCCCCTTCATCTGCCCCAGTGTCATGCAAATCTCCCCCCTTCATCTGCCCCAGTGTCATGCCGTTCTCCCCTTTCATCTGCCCCAGTGTCATGCCTTCCCCCCCTCATCTGCCCCTAGTTTCATGGGCCCCTTACATTATGTGCCACCTTAATGTTTAACAGAAACAAACACTTACACTCACCTTCCATTGCTCCCCCGTTGCTCTCTCCGCTCTCTCACTCATACACATAGAGTTGTAGGCGTGATGTGACGTGATCACATTGCGGCTACAAATGCAGGAGCGCAGCGTTAAAGCAGGAGCTGTGACAGCTCCTGCTTTAAACGCCTATGTATTCAGCTCATCAGCGTCCATAGGATGCCGATGAGTTGCAATCGGGACATACCTACCACCAACTGGGACCGTTTAGTTAGGTCCGTGCTGGGCCCTAGGCGGTTGCCCGGCTCTGGATCCGCCTCTGCTAAAACATGCTGTGACTGACTGGTCTGACTTATCTAGTCAGTCACAGCTATCACCTGTGAAGGAGTGGTCTCCTAAAGGTGACATGCACTTAGTTACCTTTGGTTCCACTTGTTATATGATTCATCACAGTGCTCTTCCTATATAATGTATTAAAGACCTTTAATCTATGACACAAATAGGTTTTCTGAGAATTATATATCAATGACCTATCCTTAAAATAGATTATCAATACAGTGAAATCTCTCCATAAGGCCCCTCCTTTGAGAAGATTCCTCTTCTTAAAAACTGATTTAGTAATTGATTTTCTTCTCCGTATACTCAGCTGCTTCTACAGTATAAACAGACAACCCACTTAGCCAACCAACTACCAAATTTTAAGCACATTTTTAAGTGAAAAGGCTACACATTACACTTAAACAAGGGGCTTGTAAGGGACATGGGGGGGATCAGCAGCATCACACTGGAGCAGAAATCCCATGTGAAAATCAATGCAATCTGCCCCTGAGGTGCCCAGCATACATGCCAACAGTCCCAGTTTTGCCAGGACAATCTTAGGAACTGGGTCAAAAAAGGGATGGGTTTTATGTTTACATCACACCAAAATAGATATTCTTGGGGCAAATCCGGATGGGATTTAAAGTTCAGATTTTGACCTATGAAATGTCAGTAAGTATGTGTGGGTAAATGGAAAGGGAAATCATGATGGGGTATAGGAATGAGAGAAGAGCCATGCTAGGAACTAGGAATGAGAGGGGAACCATGCCAAGCACCAAGATTTAAAGGGATATCATGTTAGGAATTATCTGATGACCACTATTTAAAGGGATACTGTAGGGCTAAGAGGGGACCCCATGCTGGCAACTAGTATTGAGATGAAAGCTATGCTGAGGACTAAAAATAATGGGGCTATCTTGAACTAGCAAGAGCACACTTCACCAGGGAAGTAACAAATGATTTTTAGCTCTTTAACCATTATTTGGGTGTTTGGAGGGCTGTACATGATTGATTTGCCATTACACACACCTACATTCTGTATTTTTTTTTTTTTTTTAGAGGACTACCCCTATAAAAGACCATGTGTCTATGCAAATTTGAGTGGTTGGTTCAAAGAGGTGTCACTGTATATGTAAAAAGAGAAAACTGTATATGTAAAGTCTACTAAGGGTCTTTAGATCGGGCGACAAAAATGGCCTGGGGGAGGTGCAAAACCAGTTAAGACGGCTCATCAGAGAGGGGAAAGCCAACTACAGGCGGGAGATGGAGCTACAGATGGGAGAAGGAAGAGTTACCAAAGTGTGGACCTTTCATCAGATTGGGCACAGACAGTTCCATATACTGCTGTAAAGCCGACAGTGCGCTGAATTCATCGGCTTTCCTGATCTGAGCCCCGGGTAAAGCACTATCGGTCTCGGTACCATAGCGCTTTACAGTCAGAAGGGCGTTCCTGACAGTCAGTCAGGAACATCCTTCTTCCCAGCAGCGCCGATCGCGCTGCACAGTGTGAGCGGTGAGGAACGCCCCCTCCCCTCCTGATAATACTTGTCTATGGATGAGCCCTGTGAGCAGAGGGAGGGGGCATTCCTCCCTGCTCACACTCTACAGACTGTCAGGAACGCCCTTCTGACTGTAAAGCGCTACGGTACCAGGACCGATAGGCGCTGCTGTGAAGAAGGATGTTCTTGACAGACTGTCAGAAACGCCCTTCTGACTGAAAAGAGCTATGGTACCGGGGGGCGATAGCTCTTTACCCGGGGCACAGATCGGGAAAGCCGATAGTGCACTAAATTCAGCGCACTGTCGGCTTTTCAGCAGTATATGGAACTACCTGTGCCCAATCTGATGAAAGGTCCTCTTTAAGGCAATATCTGGCCACAAGCAGAAGGCAGGTCCCCAGATAGAAGGTGACAGAAAGTTGCTTAATGAGCTTAATCTATTCTTCAACAGATTTGACTCCAACCAAACTCTCCCTTCACCAGCATGTCAGTCAACCCACCTCCCCTCACACACCAAGACCCAACCCCCACCGACTTGCAGTAAGTTGCCATCTGCTATCTGATCCTCAATGAGTCTCAAGTGTGTAGGGAAATCAAGAGGATTAAAGCAGACAAGGCCGGAGGACCGGATGGGATAAGCACAAGAGTTCTTAAAATGTGTGGAGACCAGCTGTGTGGTGTTATTACTCACATCTACAATATGAGTCTAAAGCTGGTAGTGGTACCTCAATTGTGGAAAACATCTTGTGTGGTACCAGTCCCAAAGAAACCCAACCCGATGAACTACAATTACTACCAACCTGTAGCACTGACATCTCAACTGATGAAGGTACTAAATAGACTGGTCTTGACACACCTACACCCTCTAGTGTGTTCCACTCTAGACCCCCTCTAGTTTGCCTATCGGCTGGGCATTGGGGTGGATGATGAACCTTGGTGGTGTGGACCACCACCTGTCCAACTGGATACTAGACTATCTCACAAACGGACCTCAATATGTGAGAGCCCGGGACTTTGTGTCTGACACTGTAATACGGGGGCACCCAAGGTAAAGTTCTTGCCCCATTTCTCTTCACACTGTACACTGCTGACATTAGGCACAACTCATCCAGCTGTTACTTACAGAAGTACTCCAATGACTCTGCAATAGTAGGTCTAATCACAGATCGGGATGATAGGGAATACAGAAACTTAAACTAGGATTTTGTTGAATGGTGCCAGCAGAACCACCTCAGGATTAATGCTGGGAAGACCAAGGAGATGGTGGTGGACTTTAGTAAACGGAGAAGTGCTCTGATCCTGGTGGAGATCCAAGGGACATGCATTGAGATAGTCAAGACCTATAAGTACCTGGGTGTGCTCCTCAATAATAAACTGGACTGGGCTGATCACCTGGGTGAGCTGCACAGAAAGGGTCACGGAAGACTCTACCTGCTCAGAAGGCTGAGGGCCTTTGGAGTTCAGGGGCCACTTCTTAGGCCCTTTTTCAACTCTAGGGTTGCTCAGCCATCTTTCTCGGTGTAGCCTGCTGGGGGAGCTGTATATCAACCAGGGACAGAAATAGACTTGACAGGCTGATCAGAAGGGCCAGCTCTGTCCTGGGGAGCCCCCTGGATCCAGTACAGGTGGTGGGTGACAGAAGGATACTGTCTGTGGTGAGCTCCATGTGGGAGAACAAATCCCACCCCATGTATGAGACCTTGACAGCACTTGGCAGCACTGTAAGTGACCGATTGCTTCACCCCAAGTGTGAAAAGGAACACTATCGCAAGTCCTTCCTTCCAACCGCGATCAGGCTACATAATCTACATCAGACCAAGCGAAGATCACTCTGCACAGAGAACTAAATGATCCTGAAGTCTTCCTTCTTTCTTTCTTCTCTTCCTTAGATGCTATGGACTCCTAGTATATCTTCTCTTCTCAACATACAGTAAGTGTGTCTACTTCCTTAATATATTATTGTTTATTATCCTGTATCTGTATTACTATGCTGCTGTAATGTACTGAAGTTTCCCACTATTAAAGGATTATCTTATTTTATTTTATCTTAATTTGCATGAGATAAATGTTGGAGAAGGGAAGTTTTAACTTTTCTCCTCAGCCATCAGGAAGGCTAGATGCATCACTGCTGTCTAGTCTAAGTCTTAAGTATCATTAATAAATCTGTCCTACTGTGTCTGTAAAACAAGATTGTGGTCCTGCACTGCATTATTTAATCCCATGTACATAAAACAGAGAAACTGTGACACTCCAATTTCATATAAAGTGTTTACATGTTTTTTTTTACAACATAATTGATATAAGCAGTTTGTCCAAAATGATGAAGGCGTATCTAGTAGACAATACAGTAATACTCTAGGTTTCAAATGCCTTGGCCCATGAGAGTCTTTGTCAAGTCATATCTGGAAACTAAAATAAAGGGGAGGTATAAGCATGTATATCATACTGTCCAATGTATATAGAATGGATGAAAAAGTCACATTCATAAAACATAAATGGCCATAAGAACATGGACACATAGAAAAACATTAAACATGTAAAACCATGATCATCATATATTAGTAATGGAGTGTAGGCAGAAGCATAGATCTCCCAGATCAGGAGTGATATCCAATTTGCATATACACAAATATTCATGACAATGTACATGCAGTAACATGGAATAAAAAGTCCCAAAACATAAATTTCACAGGTCAACATCACTGTTTCATAGAAGCCATATCAAATTAAAAAGAAATGCACCTAGCTGCAATGCCAGGGTAGGGAGTGTGGGGGATTGCTCAAATAGATGCTTGTAGCAGTGCAGGAAACAGGGACACAGACACTGGATTGCACACAGGTTCAGGCTTTATTCACATGTAACACATACACTGCTTTTGCAAAGCCACAGGATAAACAAAACAAACACCTTCTTGGCTGAGAAACTAACTTAAACGTAAGGAAACTTTTCCCTGACTATACAGGAGACTGGCTAGCAGTCTCCCACCTTGGCAATAACAACAGGTGCTTTGGAGGTCCGATTTGCACAGTTCAGCTCTGTCAGTATGGTGTCACACTGCTAGTCTTCACACTCAGACTGTTATTAGGGCCTGATTAGTCAGCTGACCTCCCTGGTGTGAATCTTTACCAAACACCCTTTAGGTGTCTGGCTGGGACATACCTGTCTTCCCAGACCACACCCTTCACTCTCTCACAGGGGATAGTGAGAATAAGGAAAATAGAGTACAGGACAGGTGGGAATAGATCAGCCTTACAAAAAAAAAAATTAGAGGCATTCTGTATTCATACTTTAACCCCCTTTCCGCTGGGTTTCGTAATTTTTAAATATGGCGGATGCTCAGGAGCTGAGCCACCTCCATCGCTTCTTCTTACAGTATGGATCCTGTCTCGCAGCACTGGGGGTGGTCCCCAGAGCTCAGACAGCCCTGGAGGGTATCCTATGCTGTGAGAAAACTATCTAGTGCCGCCTTCTTCTGTTTGCTGCCTCCACCTCTTTTCTCCCATTAAGCCACAGGAAAATGGTGATGGACATGCGCAGTCGGCACTTTTTGAAGAAGATGTGACAGGACAAGGAAGAAGAGGCAGAGGCGGTAAACAAAAAAAAGGCAGAACTGGATAATTTTCTCAGAGCACAGGGGACGCCCCCAGTGCTGCAAGAAAACTAATTATCATATGGAAGAAAACTGGGATAACTAAGGACTAGCAGCGCGGAGAAGACATCTAAAGGTAGGGGAAGGCTATTCAGATGTGGGTTTAGCTTAAAATGGGATTCTAATGATTCTATGAATTACAATTTGTTCCACAAAAATGAAGTGCTCTTATTACCTACACCCCATTTCTATTTGATGATTATTAGTTTGATTTCTTCTTATGTTTTTCTATGTGTCCATGTCCTTATGATAATTTATGTTTTATGTATGCCACTTCTCCATACTTTCTACTGTATATACTTTGGGCAATACGTTATACAGTATGATATACATACTTATACCTCCCCTTTATTTGAATTTACCGATATGACTTGTCGAAACCTTTCATGGGCCAAAACATAGTACATTTGAAATCTCAGCAATATAGAAATAATAAAACTTAACTTTTACTCATAATTGATAAAATGGTTGATAAAACACTAAAAAGCACAACAAAATACACAAAAAAGTGTGATAAAGAGCTTGACTGTCTGCTTTAAGGTTTCATAGGGGACCAGAATGGCATTATCCCCATCAGCACTATAGGTCACATATAAAAGTCCAAGGTTTATTCCAGACAATAAAACTATGCCAAGGAACAGCCTAAGTTTACATATAAGTTTACATATGCAACACATTAGTCCCTAGGGTGTCCCGGAAGAGCAACACTAGGGGATATAGTCACCAGATTAAACTGCAATGTAGTAAGAAATGGTTTGATCTCTTTCAGTTTGTCCCATTCCAGCGGATATCCCCGTTTGTTCTTTCATATGGACCTCCTTAATGTCTGGATCATGACCTCCATGTTACTGGACCTTTTCTAGACATTGACCCTAGACCCCAAAAAGCTCACGCCCTGACAAGGGCAGTAGACACAGTACCTATGTGTTTCATCATAGCTGACTCCTCGGGGATCCACATTGTTGAGGAATATGAACAACAAACATCAGCAGCATTCCAAATTATGTTGTGACCACAAAGCCTTGACAAAGCCGTGAACATATACTGTATCTATTATGATAATGCTGTCCATAAACCTTGTGTTTTTCTGTCTTTTGTGTCCTTGTATTGTAAATTGTGGACAGCACATTTAAAATACGGTGTATTGATAATCCAGAACTGGAATATGTAATAAATTGGTACCATCAATGTCACAGGTACATTTGCATCACAATAGATTCTATTATTGAGCAGTAGAGATGAGCGAGTAGTATTTGATCAAGTAGGTATTCTATCAAATAGTTGAATATCGAGGTCTACTCGAATAGAATTTTCAAATATTTCACTACTCGCTCATCTCTACTGTATACGTTTTTTTAATGCCTAGTTCCTGTCCCACCTCCCATGCATAGTTATTGGTGTAAAAAAAAGCACCAGGGATGGTGAAAGGGGAATTGAATTTTTACTGCATTTACCGTGTGGCATTCGAACGAGTACAAGTATTTAGAATACCGTAGTATTCGATTGAATACCTATTCGATCAAATACTACTCGCTAATCTCTATTAAGCAGCGCTATTTCAGTATACTATGTTGGGATTATTGTGTTAGGAAGAGACTAAATGGGGAAACCAGCAGTATAAATGAGGAGTTGTACTCCCTTGGGGACCACTTGTAACAATAACATACTTACAACAGCAAAACACTATTTAACAGATTACCTAGCTATAGTTCTATCCACTGCACTGCTCAGCTGAATGCTGCAGTCTCTTCACACAAATATATAGCATAGATATAAAGTCTTGGGAGAAGTCCCATACAGAGGATAGAAACAACATACTTGATGAGTAAATAACGAAGCATCACCTTTGTTCATATATACAGTATTATATATATATATATATATATATATATATATATATATATATATATGAGAAGTGGAAAAAATGACAGCACTCCAACATTTCGAAAAAGTGTGGGTTTATTCCAAGAGGCTTGGCTGCTTGGAATAAACCCCCACTTTTTCTAAATATAAATATATATATATATATATATATATATATATATATATGTATATATATATATATATATATATATATATATATATTCTCTTTATATTTATTACAAACTGATTGTTTCACATATTTTCCCTTTGCTTTTGTTTAAGATGGATTTCAAAATACATCAAATGAGGTTTCAGTCTATAGATTTTTAATGGTAGATAATGTAAATTGCATTTCCATGCCATGCTGAGAGGATTCAGGTTGGATCTAAATCAATTTTCTAGGCTTTTCAAGTTAATAAAAATATGGCAGAAAAACATTATCCAATCATTATATATGCAGATGAAAACTGAAATACTATATTATAGATTGAATTAAATAGATGAAAAATAGAACAACAAGAAAGTTTCAGACGCAGAGATATCCATCAAATATGCTAAATTTACAATTGTAATTACTTGCTATCTTTCACAAGTTTTTGTTTCTCACCCCACCCCTACTGTATGGACAAAATAGGTATTGTATATTGCAAATGGAAATTGTATGTAATGTATGTATCAGATGTATCTTAATCTGATGTAAGAACATGCTTTCCTTGGCATCACAGTCTTGCCCCTCTCCTGAATCTCTTCAAATCTCACCAAATGCTCATTTATTATTTCTCACTCACATACTAGCTCCTCCTCACCACTCCTCTCTCATTTAGTGTCCCTCAAGGCTCTGTCCTTGGATTCCTACTGTTCTCCTTTTCTCCTTTGGCCTGAAGCAACTTATACAGTCCCCTGGTTTTCATTACCACTATCATGTCAACAGCACTCAAATATGTCTCTTCTGCCAAAGATTATATCACTCTGTTATCCAGAGTTCCAGGTTGTCTAGCAGTCATATCCTCCTTCTCCTCCCACTTTCTCAAATAATATAGAGAAATATAGAGAAAAACGAGTTCATCTTCATCTATCCATCCATCCATCTATCTACCTCTCTATCAAAATTAATGACATTACACTTTCCCCAATCCCACAAGCCCATTGCTTTGGGGTAACCTTTGCTTCTACCCAATCATTCAAGGATCATATCCAAGACCTTAACACCTCCTGCTGCCTCCAACTCAAAAACATTTGTCGAATCTGTTTTTTCGTCACCCATGAAACTAGTCCACTCCCTAATCATCTCCCACTTAGACTACTGCAACACCCTTCTGGCCTCCCAGTAATGCAAATCTGACACTCATTTAGGACACCTTTCTCCTTGTTTTTCATCAACCTTTCTCCTTTGCTAATCCTTTCACTGGCTACTCATTCCACAACCACATCCACAACCTGTCCATTTCCATACATCTCTGACCTAATCTCCTACTACTTTCTAGGTCGCTATGTTAGTATATTGTGTATTCACATTTGTCCCAAAGCAGCACAATATTGGGGTATTTCTGACCCTGTGTGCTGGTAGGTCAGAATGTAATTTTTTAAGGAACAATTAATTGATTAAACCTGAATCCTCCTCAATATAAAGAAGGAAGTACCAACCCACAACGTGTTTTTTTCTGTCCTGTGTCGGTGGAACAGATGGAGGGAAGGTTATTCCTTCTCTATAGTGTTATCCAGATTTCTGGATGACTTTCCCCTCCTCACTCCTGTTTGAGTTTGGTCTTTCTTCTATCCTCCTATTGTGAGGACTCTTTCTGCTTTTGGTTCCTGTTGGAACAAAATTCAAGGGTTAAAAACCTCCTTGTCTGTCTTTCCTGCCTCTGCTGCAGGGGAAGACCTTTTTTCAGCTGTTGCTTATAATGAATGGGCAGTTGAGTCCGCTTCCTTTAGTGTCCACATTGAACCTTGCAGCTCTATAAGTCTTGCATCGCTTGTTTGTTTTTTGTTTATTTTCTCTCCGGCTCCCCTTTTGGATTCCAGTGTACCTTCCTCCGATTCAGAACCTGGTGTCTCAGGGGCCCAGGCTGTGCCTGAATCTGATATCCTACAATCTCACATCCTGAAGGTTGACCAGTCCCTATTACGTACTATTAATGGACTTTCGGGGCCATCCTAAGTACTCTCCTTCTATCGCTAGAGCAGAGGCTACTAATAAGAACTATGCCCAGATTCGTAACATCTTTATCTCCTGGGCACCAAGCATAAGAATTGAGGGATCCTTCCATTCCAGAGATCCAGGAATTAATTCAGGACAGCATGGACAAAGACCTTAGTCCTTCCACTTTGAAGGTTCAAGTTGCAGCCTTGTCAGCCTGCTTAGTAAAACAATTTTCTATAAACCCGCTGGTTAAAAGGTTTGTTAAAGATACATCCAGGTGCAGACCACCTGTTACCCACCCAATTTCCCCATGGGATTTGTTTACAGTTTTGAAGGGGGTTATGGGATTCCCCACTTTGAGCCTCAGGGAGCGGTTGATGTTAAATTTCTTCTATTGTTAGTAACCTCAGCTAAGAGAGTTGAGAACTTGAGGCTTTATCTTTGGTAGAACCTCACATATTCTTCCATCCTGAGTGCAATTGAGGTTTATGCCAGGGTTCCTAACTTGGACCAAGTTATTTCTTCACCAGTAGGGTTGAGCCAATCTTGAGATTTCAGGATCATTTTTAAAATCTGATTTCCGATCATTTTCCATTCGAACCCGATCCCAGTTCCGATCCTAATGCAAGTCAATGGGATTTTAATAATCGAAGATCGGAATTTAAACACAAACCTATTCACTACACAGCATGGAGTCTAAAAATTAAACGCTTTAATTTTTAGACTCCACGCTGTGTAGTGATTAAAAAATCCCCCGGTTACTTAAGTCCCCCCTGCTGTCCACTTACCTGCACAGAAGCGCTGCCCCTGCCGCTCCGCGCTGCTCTCACTCCTCTTCTTTCTACTTTGCATGTCTGCAGAGCATCATATGTGCCCCCGCCTCACAGGCTAGTGTTACTGATGCTGGGAGTAGGCGGGGCTTGTTGTGGCTTAGGAGAGTGTGGGCAGGTACAGAATGGGGAGACGTGAGTGCATCACTCACGTCTCCCCTCCCTGTACCCACCCACACTCTCCTAAGCCACAAGCCCCGCCTTCTTCCTAGGTCTAACAATAACCTGGGAGCTAGGGGTGCGTACGGACCGAGAAGAACAGGGAGCAACAGCGGCAGCAGATCTGAGCAGGTAAGTGGACTATTCTGTTTCTAGTGGACTATACTATTCTGTTTCCTCTCTGCTGTGCTGTATACTGGACTCTGCTATATCTGCATTACTGTACATTGACTTGTCTGTCTACTCTTCTGTTTCGTCCCTGAAGCAGAAGAGTAGATAGACAAGTCAATGTACAGTAATGCAGATGTAGCAGAGTCCAGTATATGGCACAGCAGAGAGGAAACAGAACAGTACATACTATCTACTCTTCTCTTTCCTCCCTGCTATGCCGTAGGAATGAATGGACGCAGCTGGTGTGCAGGGGGCTAAGCAGCCGGACGCCGGCACAGTTTCGAATAGTACTCGCTAATCTCTAGTAGCTAACATTGTTAGCTTTTCCCTCAATGCTTAGCCAGTAGCAAAGCATTGTGGTAAATAACCTCCGACCTTGATCCCGCCTAAAAAGATCCGATCTTTTCCGATCCCGTTCGCTCAACCCTATTCACCAGTCTTCTAACCCAGTCTGTCCACCCCAGAGGAAGTTAAAATTCACTCCCTGGATGTTGCCAGATGTGTCAGAATTAATATTCAGAGATCTCTGCCCTTTAGGCAGTCGGAGAACCTCTTTGTGTATTTTGCTGGGAAGAATAAAGAGCTCAAAGCTTGTAAGACCCCCTTGGCCCACTGAATTAAGGAAGCCATACATTTGGCTTTTACTTCACAGGGTCTAGACCCCCTGAGTCTGTTCAGGCTCATTCTACGAGAGCCGTTTCCGCCTCCCGGGCAGAACGGAACTCCGTTCATTTGGAACAAATCAGTTCTGCAGCTTCTTGACGTTCTCTCTATATCTTTGGAAATCATTATAGATTTAATACTGGGGTACAGAGGAAATTTCCTTTGGCCTTCTGTTTTAAGTTCTATTCTTCAAGAGGGCCCTCTCTAGGGTTTCTTCTTGTTAGGTCCCCAATATTGTGCTGTTGTGGGATGAAAAGGAAGCTTAGATTTTTATTTTAATCTGTTTCCCTTAGTCCTAACAGCACAAGGCTCCCTCCCTATGTGATATGTAATTTTTCGTTATAATTACACGTTCGGGGGTTGGTACTTCCTTCCTTATATTTCAGAGGTCGGGGGATATTGTCACTCCTTAGGGAGAGACCACCATATAGGTGTGTGGAGACTTGTTAAGCCTTTAGCACTCCACTTTGCAAGGAACTATGGGAAGAATATGCAAATCCGCCTTCCATGATGTAATTAGGAAGACAGTTGCTGCCTCATTGTTGCAAACCAATAGAGGGCGCTCACTGGAATGTGCAAGCCTGTCTTAAGACAGGATTCCAGTGAAATAACCCAATAATGGCTGCTCCCTTTAGCCTCATGCCCGACCTTCCAAGAGGCCTTTGTTTAGCAATGACGCTGGGATTATTACCAGGTTATAGTCTCTCAATCGAGGACAGCTGTTTCGATCTGGTTGGATCTCATCAGCCCGATGTAGACCCAGCGTCATTGCTAAACAAAGGCCTCTTGGAAGGTCGGGCATGAGGCTAAAGGGAGCAGCCATTATTGGGTTATTTCACTGGAATCCTGTCTTAAGACAGGCTTGCACATTCCAGTGAGCGCCCTCTATTGGTTTGCAACAATGAGGCAGCAACTGTCTTCCTAATTACATCATGGAAGGCGGATTTGCATATTCTTCCCATAGTTCCTTGCAAAGTGGAGTGCTAAAGGCTTAACAAGTCTCCACACACCTATATGGTGGTCTCTCCCTAAGGAGTGACAATATCCCCCGAACCCTGTCTAAGCCTCTCACCTCTACCAGGTTATAGTCCTCTCTACATCGGGCTGATGAGATCCAACCAGATCGAAACAGCTGTCCTCGATTGAGAGACTATAACCTGGTAATAATCCCAGCGTCATTGCTAAACAAAGGCCTCTTGGAAGGTCGGGCATGAGGCTAAAGGGAGCAGCCATTATTGGGTTATTTCACTGGAATCCTGTCTTAAGACAGGCTTGCACATTCCAGTGAGCGCCCTCTATTGGTTTGCAACAATGAGGCAGCAACTGTCTTCCTAATTACATCATGGAAGGCGGATTTGCATATTCTTCCCATAGTATATTTCAGAGGGGGAGAGATTAATGTTTAACCATTTAATTGTTCGTTAAAAATTCCAGTCTGTCCTACCAGCACACAGGGGCAGACATACCCCAATATTGTGCTGCTGTGGGGACAAAGGGAAAACAGATTAACATCATAATCTATGCTTCTGTGCTTTGTATGTTAACCCCTTTTCAAATGTAAAGTACCATAAAATCAAAGGGGCTCTAAAAATAAATAATAATAATAATATTGCATGGGTAAAACAACACACACTATTTAAGCTAACATTACAATACAGTATATGAACATTTGCCTTTTTAGGCTTTTGAGTGTCTGCTGTTAAAGGTTTAGCTCCCTCTTAATCAGAAAATGATGATGCAGAAAAAAGATGATAAAGATAAAAGAGCCCAGATAGAATTCCAACCAATTTATGTAAGTTAATGCAAATCAGAGAGCATACTTTATAAGTAAGACCATTTTTGTATCCATCTACTTATTTTTAATCATATGATAACTCCTGTAGTGTTCAAAATGAATACTCTTTATGGTCAGTTAAATGTCTGGTATGAAGGAATGTACCATGCGTAATAAATGGCAAAAACCTGAATATTCTTTCTGAATATTTCTGTTTTTTCTTTTTTTTAACCTCTATTTTAAAGTTTAACAACATCATACCACAAATAAAATAAAACAAATCTCAAAAATATACTACAGTATATACAATCACCAACAGCATTATAGACCGCAATCCCTAAATTTACAAACTCCTTAACCACCCTAATCCCATATAACTCAGAAAATCAGTCTTAGGCTAAGGCCCCACATTGTGGAAATGCAGTATTCTACAGTACCAGCAAAGTGAATGAGATTTTAGTTCATCTCCACAAATTGTGGGGAAAAAAAGCTTTATTTTCAAAAATGTATGCATGTTATAGTTGCGGAATCAGGAGCGTTTTCCCTATAGATTTAATAGCGGATCAGAGGCTCAGGGGAGGTGAGCAAACATAAAAACCACTGTTACTCACTCACTTACTCTTCAGCATCATTCCAGGCAGTCTTCGGCCATTAAAATAAAATGATAAAAATATTCCCCTGGCTAGATGTTTGCACAATTCCAAAGGTAGTAAGTATGGATTTTTGGGGGTTGCTTCACTCCTTTGTAGCCTAGCATGATACATGAGCACAGAAGAGAGTGTGGAAGCAGTGTTCCCCTGTATGGTCACAAATTCTTGTGTGGTGAATTGGTGTTTAGAATCCTGACAAACCATTGCAGTGCATGCTGTAAACTGATAGAAAGAGGCCTTATTCACATGAAAGTGACATTTTTCAGGGACCTAAGATTCATAAAAAATGTTTGAGTTGATCCGTTGAAGCCCTTTGAAAGGGCTTATTTACAAGTGCACTGACACCTTCTTATTTAAAACAGGGTGTAAGGACTGGTCAGGTAATGCAGGGGGTGTACATCTCACCCAGACTAAGGTGGGTGAGATGAGAAGACTCCAGAAAGAACATTTCTCAGCAGATAACTATTGTCTTCTGAGGGTTATTTCAAAGTTCCAGTTACTGGGCTGGATTTTTAGGAATGGCAGGTAGGATTGGTAGTGGGACCTGTCATTCCACACCTCTCCAATCCACACTTTATAGATGTTCTGGCAGCGACTCAGCTGCAGAGAGTCTCCTTGTCAAGGAGGTTTAAGAAGTTGCACCAGCAGCAACACTTTGGCAGAGCTTGGCTGGAGAACAAACAGAGAGGTCATAGTTTTGGAGCTACTGGCTTTTGGATTTCTGTTATTCTAGGTGAGGTAACCTATTCTATGTTTAGTTAGAGCCTAGCCGGGCAGGTATTTATTTTTGTTTTGTCTCCTTTTGTTGCTGCACTACCTTTTTGAGTGAAAATAAACTCTACCTTTGTTTTGAACTAAAGAAACTGGACTTTTGTGTTTATGCCACCCCACCTAGCAACCCCAGACCTTGACAAGGGTTACTGCACTAACCCCACTAACCTATATTAGAAGGGCTTTACTTTGTGTAAATAACGAAGTAGGTGAAGGAGTTGTGTAAAACATATGTATTGAAGGGGTGCAGCAATCCCACAGGACTGGTTAAAAGAAAGGACCAAACCTCAGATTTGGTGACAATCTGGGAAATAAGGAACTGCGCTCTCCTTCTTAGTTTAGTAAAAAACGGTTTTATTTTCGTAAACACACACAACGCGTTTCGGGCGTTTTAACCACGCCCTTCTTCAGGTGCAATAGTTTCTAAAAGTAAAGATAAAATATACAATATATATACACACAACTCTCAAACCCTAGTCATTCATCATTAAAACAAGATTTCAAACCAGCCCAGTCTGGTTGTTCACAAATGGAAGCTTCACCTGGGAACATCAACCTTGTACAAAGGTATAATAAAAAATGATTTACATTGACCTTCTGGTCTATCAATAAAGAATGCCCCTTGTAGTAGTGTCCAATTTTTGACACATTAAGGATCCTATAAGACCCACTAGCATCCAATCCTTTTTGTGGGTTACCAGCCCCAAACACTCAAAGGAAAGGACAAGTCTTTCTGCTTATAGTTAAAAGCATTAGGTTTTGATCACAATTAGCTCCCTGATGGTGGATGGGACTACCAACTGACACCCCCACATTATGACAGGGCATACCACAAGCTAGATTCCCCCAAGTCTAGGTCAGACCACAAGTACAAGTAAAAATGGATAACGAAATCCTCTTACCTTAACCGCTGGGCTAGATTGCATGTCGGCCCAGCGGAAGGCACAGCTATTTGAATCATTGGCGGGAGTGGGTCGGAACGCCCTCCAGGTTTCACTGTACGGGCGCATGCGCACTAGCATGTACGCATCCGCCTGTAACCAGGCGATCCCGTCTTAAAGAACCTACTATTGCGCACGCGCCCGGCTTGAAAGGCCCGCGCCTGCGCGTGCAGACAGCCGAGGCAGCCACTGTTGCGGCCACTGTGCGCATGTGTACAACTCTCGGCATCCGGCATGGCCACAGCAGCGCGACCTGTCCGAATGAATAAATAACATGTTGACAGGCATTGCGCTCCAAAAACTCATTTGAGTGTAAGTCAGAGTCGATGATCTATAATCAAACTCTGGTTCTAAACCCAGTTAGCTGAGATGGACCTAACTCAGGGATAGACTGAAGAGGTCAGATCAAAAGATAAAGCAATGTTGAGCATATCTATACAATAAATAGAGACATAATATAATATAATAAATAAATGAATAAATGACAAGCTGCCACTGATAAATGTGGCTTATTGCAGACCCTTAGTTTTCATTCTGCATTACCTATCTCTCTACCCTAAAGAAACAATTAAAAGTATATTAAAAATATATTAATCATTGCCTTCAGTTTTCCTAATTATAAGATAGTAATTTCAACGTACTGATCTCCTATTCAACCTGAAATATCTTCCAAAGCCTCATTGAGTCCAGTAGGGACCAAACTATTGAGGCGATAGATCCAAAACATCTCCTGGCGTCGGAGTAGTTGGAATCTATTATGGTGAGTATCCGGGATATAATCGACCGGGGTAACTGTAAAACCCTCAAAGGCACCATTATGATAGGTAGCAGCATGTCTGGACACACTATGTTTCTCAAATTTATTAAGCACATTGGAACGGTGCTTATTCAACCTCTCACGAAGTGTCCGTATTGTCCGCCCCACGTACTGCAGGCCACAAGAGCACTGCAGGACGTATATCACATATTTGGAATCACATGATAGACTATGTCTCAAATTGAACATCTCGCTTGTATTGTTACTCCGAATGGCTGTGGTACTGTGACTAATACTGTCACAACACTTGCACTTTTTGCCTCGGCATTTCCAGCTTCCAGGTCGCATTTCATTGGGCCGAGATCCAGCACTTGGTGGCTTCTCCTTTCGTAGCCTACTGGGTGCTAACATGGACTTCAAAGTTCGTGCTCGCCTAAAGGTAAGATGGGGATTCTGGGGCAGCACTTTCTCAAGATAGGGGTCCGCATGTAAAATTGGCCAATATTTGCGCATGATCTTCCTTATAAATTCATGTTGACCATTAAAGGTGGTAATAAAGTTGAGCTTATAGTCCGACTTCTTTTCTTTGATTCTAGGCTGTAGGCATGCCTCTTGAGTAAGATCGGCAGCTCTAGCTTTTGCGCTGTTTATTAGTCCTCTGGGATAATTCTTCTCCAAGAATCGTTCTTCCATCACCATGCTTTGCATATGGAAGTCCGTATCTTTGGTGCAGTTTCTCCTTAGCCTCCTGAACTGGCCATATGGCACATTGTCTTTCCACTTACGATAATGTAAGCTATGGTAGTTCAGGAGGCTATTGCAATCAACTTTCTTAAAGAAAGTGCGAGTAACCACCTGGTCCCCTTCACATTTCAGCGTAAGGTCCAAATAATCAATACTAGTTTGATCCGAGGAGCCCGTGAAGTTAAGGCCCCATGTATTACCATTTAGTTCTTCCAAAAATTCGATACACTCCCCTTCCGTCCCATCCCAGACTATGAGGAGATCATCTATATACCTCTTGTATGTTACTATCTTTTTGGACCATTTATGGTTACCATAAATATACACATCCTCAAAGCCACCCATATAAAGATTCGCATAGCTTGGGGCAAATCTCGTGCCCATAGCGGTACCCATGGACTGTAAGTATATCTCTCCTTCAAATTCAAAGGCATTATGTGTTAAAATGTATTCTATCCCTTTCAAAATAAAAATTCTCTGGGAGAGAGGCATGCTCATATCTTGATGCAGTATTTCGGCAATGTTTTCTAACCCCCTTTTATGAGGAATATTGCTATAGAGACCTGTAACGTCTAGTGTCAGCCATCTAAAACTTGGTTTCCAAATTAATTGTGTTAGATGGTTTATAAGAGAGGGAGAATCTTTAAGATAAGATTTTAATTTTAGTACATAAGGTTGCAACTGAAGATCTATATACTCTGAAAGATTTCTACTAATTGCATTCAGACCAGATATTATAGGTCGCCCTGGTGGATTCTGTATAGATTTATGGACTTTGGGAAGGTGGTAATACAGTGCAACCATAGGGTTTTGTACCCATAGATATTCTTTTTCATGTTTTGTTAAAACCCCTGTACGAAAACCTTCTTCAACCAGGGTGTAGTAATCCCGAAGATGTTCCGGAGTCGGATCCTTAGGGAGCTTGGAGTAGTAGGATACATCTGAAAGAATCCTCATGGCTTCTTGTATATATTGTGACCTATCCTGGATAACCACTCCACCCCCCTTGTCCGCGTTC
The DNA here is from genome assembly GCF_031893055.1 of Leptodactylus fuscus. NCBI lineage: Eukaryota > Metazoa > Chordata > Amphibia > Anura > Leptodactylidae > Leptodactylus > Leptodactylus fuscus. The sequence goes on from NC_134265.1 coordinate 266,001,262, forward strand.
CTTATAACTATACTGGTATTCTTTTTCAAAGAGAGTAGTGCCTGTTTCTCTTCTTTGGACAGGTTTCTCTTTCTCCTGGAATTAGGATGGGACGCAATGCCATGACGGAACTCATTGGCCACTAGAGTATAGAAAGTATCGATTTGGCTCCCTTTGTGGTGAAGGGGATAAAATCTGCTCTTGGGTTTCAGCGCCGTAGTAATGGGTGGAGGGTTGTTGTCAGTATTCTCCATAACTGGTGACATACCTCTGTTTTTCGGCATTTGATTGATGGACACCATTTCAAAATGTCTTGCTAAAGTTAACTTCCGAATATATTTATTCAGGTCAATGAAAAGCTCAAGGTTGTCAACCTCTTGGTCAGGACAAAATGAAAGGCCCTTATTCAGAAGGCTCTCTTCTGCCTTAGAAGGCAATGATTAATATATTTTTAATATACTTTTAATTGTTTCTTTAGGGTAGAGAGATAGGTAATGCAGAATGAAAACTAAGGGTCTGCAATAAGCCACATTTATCAGTGGCGGCTTGTCATTTATTCATTTATTTATTATATTATATTATGTCTCTATTTATTGTATAGATATACTCAACATTGCTTTATCTTTTGATCTGACCTCTTCAGTCTATCCCTGAGTTGGGTCCATCTCAGCTAACTGGGTTTAGAACCAGAGTTTGATTATAGATCATCGACTCTGACTTACACTCAAATGAGTTTTTGGAGCGCAATGCCTGTCAACATGTTATTTATTCATTCGGACAGGTCGCGCTGCTGTGGCCGTGCCGGATGCCGAGAGTTGTACACATGCGCACAGTGGCCGCAACAGTGGCTGCCTCGGCTGTCTGCACGCGCAGGCGCGGGCCTTTCAAGCCGGGCGCGTGCGCAATAGTAGGTTCTTTAAGACGGGATCGCCTGGTTACGGGCGGATGCGTACATGCTAGTGCGCATGCGCCCGTACAGTGAAACCTGGAGGGCGTTCCTACCCACTCCCGCCAATGATTCAAATAGCTGTGCCTTCCGCTGGGCCGACATGCAATCTAGCCCAGCGGTTAAGGTAAGAGGATTTCGTTATCCATTTTTACTTGTACTTGTGGTCTGACCTAGACTTGGGGGAATCTAGCTTGTGGTATGCCCTGTCATAATGTGGGGGTGTCAGTTGGTAGTCCCATCCACCATCAGGGAGCTAATTGTGATCAAAACCTAATGCTTTTAACTATAAGCAGAAAGACTTGTCCTTTCCTTTGAGTGTTTGGGGCTGGTAACCCACAAAAAGGATTGGATGCTAGTGGGTCTTATAGGATCCTTAATGTGTCAAAAATTGGACACTACTACAAGGGGCATTCTTTATTGATAGACCAGAAGGTCAATGTAAATCATTTTTTATTATACCTTTGTACAAGGTTGATGTTCCCAGGTGAAGCTTCCATTTGTGAACAACCAGACTGGGCTGGTTTGAAATCTTGTTTTAATGATGAATGACTAGGGTTTGAGAGTTGTGTGTATATATATGTTGTATATTTTATCTTTACTTTTAGAAACTATTGCACCTGAAGAAGGGCGTGGTTAAAACGCCCGAAACGCGTTGTGTGTGTTTACGAAAATAAAACCGTTTTTTACTAAACTAAGAAGGAGAGCGCAGTTCCTTATTTCCCAGATTGTCACCAAATCTGAGGTTTGGTCCTTTCTTTTCTACATTCGAACACTTTTGAGGTGTTGGGAGTACTGCTGCTGAACCCGAGGTGGACACTCCGGTTACATATGTGAATACAGAGTTGTGACTTTGATTCACAACCATTAAAGGTGAGCGTTCACCATCTACTTAGATATTCCCTATTTTTAGAATTTACTACACTATGGTTGCTCGGTGTCGTTATTCCCTTTTGTTTTGAGACAGGACTGGTTAAAGGATCGTAACAAAGACGGTGTTGACTTGGTCTTCAAATTGTCAATATCACAATCCAGTCAAGCATTTGTGAGATATCTTAGAAAATAAGTTTGATACATGAAAGTTCCACCTCTCAAAGATCGCATCCCCGTAATTGAATTCGGGGGTGGTAATCTGTTGCCTAGACAGCCAGGAACCTACTAAATGCTGCCAGGCCTGTCTCCAGCACAGCAGTACTGAAATTGCTATACCCACACAGCACACACAGTAACAATAAAAATAATCATACTTTATTTAAATCAAATTTGGTTAAAAATAGTTAAAACAAATGGTAAGCAGAGATGGGGAACAACAGCGGCTGCTCTGCATACATCCATTGCTATGGTTTACTTTTATAACTAAGTTTGTTTGCTGCATATGGATTTATGTATTTATAACTTACATGATATGTTTTGACTGCATTTCTTCCCCGTATATAACTTTATACCAATGGGGATGTTTAGGATGGTTATACTGTATCTATATAGTCTCAGCACTCCTTTCTGTAACACTGGATTTTGTTTTCCCTCTCTGTGTACTATTAACTTTTACAGTTGAGTATTTTTAACAATGTTGGGTTTAAATAAAGTATGATTTTTATTTTATTTATTTTTTATTTTTTTTAGCATTACAGTGTGTGTTCTGTAGGTATAGTATTTTCAGTACTGTTTTGGCTTTTCTGTCCTCAGACTGTAGTAAGGGTTCACACCTGCGTCCAGTCTCCGCTTTGTGGGTTTCCGTCTTCTGCTGACAGGAGACGGAAACCCAGCAGTCAGTGTCTGCCGTGAGCGCCCGTGTCTTCTGGTCTCCGCGGCTAAACAGTTTTTTTTTTAACCTGACACAAAGTCCTGCATGTCTGACTTTGTGTCCGGTTAAAAAAAAATGGTTTCCCCCAGAGAAGCAGAAGACACTCACGGGCGCTCACAGACGGACACTTTGAAAACTGACTGCCGGTTTCTTGGACAGAAGACGGAAACCTGAAATCGGAGACCGGGCACAGATGTGAACCCGCCCTTACTGTGCTCATTTATGCCCTTGTTTCTGTAGTTTTAGTACTGTCTTCAGCACAGTTTTAGTACTAATTACTATTTCAACAGAACTCATTGCATTTTCCAATATACTGCAATGCATTAGTAGTAGGAACTAGTGATCAGACCTCCAATGGTTCAAGAACCCTAGGAGATATAAAAATAAAAGTTATAAAAATGTAAAAAGAAAAATTCTAAAGAAATAAAAATTGCAATCACATCCTCCCCTTCCCTAGAAAACATATAAAAATAAAGTACAATATTAACACATTAGGTATTCCCACATCCAAATATGCCTAAACTACGAATAAAACTATATAATTTTGGTATCACCTTTTGGCTGCACAATGAACACTGTAAAAACAAATTCTATAACAATGTAGCAAAAATGTACTTTTCCTCAAATTCCACCCCATTCTGAATGTTTTTTCATCGTTCCAGTACATCATATGCAATATTAAATGTACCATCATGATAAACAATTTGTCCTGCAAATATTAAGCTCTCATATGGCTCTGTTAATTTAAAAATTAATATATATACAGTATATCCTTTCCTTAGAATAAGTCATCAGTATGTGATTGGTAGAGGTTGAACACCTCTTATGCCTGATAATGAGCTGCTTGAGTCACTATGCCAATTATGTTGGCATGCTCAACTGCCACAGCAACAGCTCAATCCCATACAAGTCAAAGGGGCTTAGCTGCAAATCCAAGCTATATGGGACTATTCTTGCTATTGGTATTCAGTAAAGAGAGCACAGTGCTCACCTAAAATCTTTGGCCACTTTAACCAGATGTTTGACATGTGTCTTGAGAGTCACACCCTCACTGATCATACAATATATTGTACTGTATATTGACAACCTATTCTTGGGATAGAACATGAATATATACAGTCCTCAACATTGAAATTGCAACACCAAGAAGTAGTCTTGGAACTGTTTCAGGAAAGTATGGATGAAGCAAAAAAAAAAAAAAAATCTGTATGCATTGGTCTGCATGCATTTTTGAAAAAAAAAACAGATCACCAAAAAAACCTGAAACAAAAAATGTGGTGTGAAAATAGCCCATATCTTTAGTTTGTTGTTTATAGATACTATATTGATATAGATATTGAGCAGTCTGTTAGGTGAGGCTGGATCTGGCAAATGCCAGGAAACCATTAACTGCTAACTGTAAAGTGTAGGAGGGATAGTGTAATGGGGATGTTTTTTCAGAAGTTGGCCTAGGCCTCTTAGTTCCAGTTACGGGAATTCTTAATGCTTCAGCATTTCAGACAATTGTATGCATTTAAATTGGTAGGAACATTTTGAGAAAAGCCATTTTCTGTTAGTATGACTGTTCCCAGTTCGCAAGGAAAAGTCCATAAAGCATGGTTGGTTTGGTGTGGAACAATTTGAATGGACTGTACAAAGCCCTTATCCCTTCCCTTTGGAAACCTTTGGGATGACCAAAAACAGAAATTGTGTGCCAAGCCCTCTTGATCAACATCTGTGCCTGACCTCACAATTGCTCTTCTACATGAAAGGACAAAAATTCCCACAGTCACATGCTAAAATTTTGAAGAAAGCCTTCCCAGAAGAGTGGAAGAGTGGGGTACCTTGAGTGTATTGGTGTACAGCGTATTAGCAAACATATATATCAGGTTTTACATTGTCTTGTTAAAATTCACTTGTTAAAACTCAACATGATCTATAATGGATATCAAGCCAAAAAAAAGTGGATGACGCTTACTGAAGAAAAAATAGTTGTGCTACAATCTATAGACCTCTTCAGAGGTATATGAATACACATGCTAAACAACAATACATCTGAAACTGAATGTTCAAGTATTTTCATACATCTATAAGTGGCTGTGATTATGTCGCTATTAACCTGAATGCCACCTGTACTCTACAAGCAGCACAATAGAAAGTATAACTAACCTCCTTTCCAAAGATCGCACCTGTAGAGGACATGCCTTTTGTGGGCTAATATGTGTCCAATATTATTTGATATGTGCAGTGGTCCAGTTAGTAGTCAGTAACATCTATCCTCCACATGTACTCTAGCGGGCTGTTACGGTTTTGTCTATATATATGAAAATAATATTTAACGTCGACAGAACCGCTAGACTGCAAGACACTGTAGTGAGGTCCACAAGCCCCTGGGGAGCGGACGTGTGCATGAAAAGCTAACCATCAGTTAACTGCACTGGCAGTGGTGTTAGTGCGGTTCCAGTGTGAACAGACTGCAACAACTCTCACCAGTTAACCTCACTGGGAAAGTGCACCTGTGTATAGCTGCTGGGTGAAGCTGAGTAAAGCCGAGTAAAGCCGAGTAAAGCCTTGCAGCAGGCCTCTGCTAAACAGTAAAGCCTGCCAGGGGTTAAACGACACCCCTGGTTAGCAACACAAAAGAGCTCCAAACAGCTAGGAGCTTCAATGTAACTTAGACAGTTCAACAGGCTTTTTGAGTCCCTAACGGCAGTGCCCTGGTAGGCCAAGGAATCCTATCCTGGACACCCTATCTGGCAACCTGCCTTCTCTGGAACTTAGCCCTGACCTCCTGTCTCAAAGTATTTTAGTCAAAGTCTGAGCACCCGGCGGGCGTCGGCTCACACTATAAAAAGGCAAGTGCCCACCCACAGGGCGGTGGCCATAACTTCACTGAACATGCTCAGTATGGGCAAAATGGAACTTAGCCTCTGAGCGCCTCCAAAAAGTCCGCGCATGTTCAGTGGGCAGAAAGCTGGACTTAGACTCCAGACATCTCACTGCATGACGCCGAGGGCGAGAGTTGGATTGACCCGCAGGTGGCACTGTGCGCTGGGAAGGAAACCTGCGAGACCTCATCCTAACACGGGCCCACCAATCACAGTGACATCACTGCTGGTTTCTGAACAAGGATCCACCACTTTCCTCTCATTAAATGACTGCTATATCACTCAGAACCATAATAGTACAGCACTGTAATGTACGTGCTATATTGCTCTGCAGGGTCAAGCTTTATAATACATCCAAGATACATTAGGATTAGAGATGAGCGAGTACTGTTCGGATCAGCCGATCTGAACAGCACGCATCATAGAAATGAATGGATGCACCTGGTACTTCCGCTTTGACGGCGGCCGTCCGCTTAACCCCCCGCGTGCCGGCTACGTCCATTCATTTCTATGCGAGCGTGCTGTTCGGATCGGCTGATCCGAACAGTACTCACTCATCTCTAATTAGAATCACTGGAACAAAACTTATCAAGTAGCAACCTAGTGGTTAGAGAGGGGCAATTCTTTATCTCACCCCTTCAGCCCCCTAACAAAAATAATAGCAGAAGTGCAGAATCTAATGTGAGATTTATTTTTTGGTCATCTCGTCTTTCCATAAAAAAGGGATAAAAAGTGATTTAAAAGTCAAAATTTGATGTACCAGAAAATGGTACAAGTAAAAACTACCACTTGTCCTGTAATAGAAGAGTCCTCACAAGCGCTCCATCAACACAAAAATGAAAGTTATGGGTGTCAGAATTTGGAGTATCCAAGCATTATTGTTTCACAAAACAGAATTTTATTTAGTAAAAAGTATTTTTAAAAAACTACATGAAAATCACTGTAGTGATCTGATGAGAAAAGTAACCCTGACATTTCAATAAAACAAGACACAAAAAAATAATGATAGAATTGAAGACTTTTTAAGGATAAAAAAACCTACACTAAGCACCGTCCTTTGCTTTATGGCATTTTGAAGCTAGAGGTTTGTGAAACACAGCTCTGCTGCATTAAAAATTATTCTAAAAAGATAAAATCTCACTAATAATCTGCTGCTAGATATGAGTTAGAATAACCACCTACAGTACAGTGAAATGTCCGTCAGATACTATTTAGATGTTATATTATGTAACAGCATCTATTTTATAATGAAAATACAAATTTAGTCCGATGTGTTTGCGAATTAGAACTCAGCCAGAACTCTCCGCTTCTGGATTTTAGCCAAATACCACAAACAGATGTTTTACTGGGTTTGGATAAAATTGGATGTCAAATGATTATTTTTTTCCAATTCCTAATCTGAAGGTAAAAACAGTTTAGATGGAAATTTATTAGCGTAGGTGTGGATGGTGACAATGTTAATAGTCTGAGATTTTTGTTTAACTGTTCAGTATAGTTTGACGATGCCTCTTCATAATAATGAATAAGAAGTCATCATTCACTTGAGCCCCTGCGTACGTTTTGCCTACGCTTCGTCAGGTGGCTCATGAAGCGTGGGCGAAACATATGTAGTGGCTCAAGTTGGATGTTGTGATGTTCATCTTTACTTGTTCTTGTTGGTATAGAACTTGGAATATATTTTTACTTGGCTGCATGAGATAGTATATAATGGTATTATAGTCCACTATGGTGTGTTGATTTTGCTCAACAAACCTTTCACTATTTTGTGTTTGAATATATTTATGTGTTACCTACAGCCTATTGAACATTTATAATATGAATATTTCATATGTCCATATTGTTGTGAGGATACCATGACCTCCATCTGTTCTTTATATATGTATTTATTAGAGATGAGCGAACACTAAAATGTTCGGGGTTCGAAATCCGATTCGAAGAGCCGCACACTGTTCGACTGTTCGAACGGGTTTTGAACCCCATTATAGTCTATGGGGGAAATGCTCGTTTCAGGGGTAGGCAACATTCGATCAAATTCTACTTACCAAGTCCATGGGTGAGGGTCGGGCTGGAATCTTCTCCCTGCGCAGCGTCCCCGCATCCTCTTCCGGCCTTGAATTCACTCTGCTAGGCATCAGGCCTGGGCAGAGCCGACTGCGCATGCCCGCACTACAAGCGGACATGCGCAGTCGGTTCTGCCCAGGCCCGATGCCTGGCAGAGTGAATGCAGAGCCGGAAGAGGACGCGGGAGCGCTGCGCAGGGAGAAGACTTCTAAAGGTAAGAGAAGAACCAGCGTTGATTGGCAATGTATAGCATTCTGCCAATCAACGCTGGTTCTGCATCGAATCTTAACTTCGAACAGCTAGTGGTACTCGATCGAGTACGAGTATTACGAATACCGTAGTATTCTATCAAACACCTACTCGATCGAGTACTACTTGCTCATCTCTAGTATTTGTGTTTTTAATATGTCCTTTTTCTTTGATGAATTAAAATATATTCATATATTCTATAATTTTTGTTGTGATAAATTTCTTTATATATTTGGTTGCGTAGATTCTATTCTATTTTTTATATACCCTTATTAAGATCACACACTGATAAGAATACTCGTAATGAAATGAAAGGGAGAGGCGGGAGGCATTTATTGAGGCAGATTTTGAGTTGGAAATCTGCCAGCACAAACTGTGAGCATACCCTAAGGCTGGGTTCACACAGGGATTTTTAGACCAGATTTTGACGAGGAGGCCGCCTCAGAATCCGGTCCAAAAAACGGCTAGCCCCGACTGGATTCCGGTGCTTTGTAATATTTTTAATATTTTGAAACCGTTTAAAAAAATTAAAAATAGAAATTATTTTTTGTGTTGCCATATATTGACACTTGTAACTTTTTCATATTTATATTTATGAATTAGGGTCTGGCATCTTTTTGTGTTTGAATAGATGTTGTTTTTACTTATATCATTTTGACAAAAGTCTGATGGTTTGATTTCTTTTAAATCAGGAGGCAAAGTGTTGAAAAACAACCATTTGGCCATTTTGATTTTTTTTTTCTTGCTACAGTGTTCACCGTATGTTTCTGTTCACTTTTGTTTATTTAATTTTTATATGTGATGTAGAGAAAAATGTGGGGTGATGTAATTTTTTATATTTTTTGTGATTTTTTTTTATACTTTCAACATTTCTTTTATTTTTGTTTACTTTTATTTTCAGACCACCTAGGGATCTTGAACCCTAGGGGGTTTGATCGCTCATACAATACACTGCAATACTAATGCCTATGGCAATGTGTAATAGAACTATAGTAATGACAAGCCTGGGAGCCTTCAATGTCATGGCGATCGTTAAAAATAACGGCACCCACTTTAGATGCATTTTACCACGTGATCTAAAGCATTAACAGCCATGATTGGTGCCGGCTATATTATAGAAACAGCATTCCCTTTGTATGGTGAGGGTTCAGCTCCGGAAATGTCCACAGAAACCATGACGAGAAGAATACCACTCCCATCCTCTCTTTGCTTCTCCCTGGTCTACTGCATAATGCCCATATGGTACATCCATTCTTTAGCCTTCACTTAATAATTCCCCTTCCTGAGGCCCCACTCAGTAACAGAGTAATAATCTGTATTTATTTGTTAGTTTAAGCCTGTCTCTTCATCGTTTTTTTTTTTTTTTTTTTTAAAGAAAATATTAAGATAGAGTAAAAATAGGGGATTTTTGGACTCAGCAGCATAGTACTGTGTGGGCAATTCCCATGGTGATAATTTTCAATATATTAGTGCTTTCTTATTTTTGTTGTTCTTGTCTAATTTGACTTCATTACCCTCAATGTTCTTTATGCAGGTTATTTTAATTAATGAATTTGAATCCTACTGGGTCTTCTGAATGTAATTATTCACACTTGGAATAAATTTCTCTCAAACTGAATAGTACAGTATCTCACTCTTGCCAAAATTAAATTGAAGTGATAAAATCATATTTGTTACAATAAGCAGATCTCATACATAAAGGTTCAGTGGTGCACTTCTTGCACAATGCAATAGGATATGTTAGTGCTTTTTATCATTAAAGATGATAATCAACAAATCTTGAGAACCGACAAAGTGAAGAGATTCCAAATTCTGAACTAGCAGTTTCTGAATCCACCGTTAAAGTAAAAAACAACAGTAGGTTTGAGTTAATTGGGAAGGGCTAGTAGGGATAGCTATGGAGATAGGGATGGGGTGGTCGTAAGTCAGCCTAATGGTATCATGATGCATTGCATTAGCTAAGACAGCAGTAAGCTACACCATGTAAACAAATGCAGAAAATGCCAGGAGTTCCCAGAGAAACACAGTAATCACTCAAAACACGGCTAACGGTATTTCAATGCACTTATTAACCCATTACTAGCACTAACAGACCTTTTTTTTAAAAAAAAATATTTTTTTTACCCAGAAGATTTCTTTAAACCAAGGAAATTCTTAATAAATTTACTGAATATTTTAAGATGCCTTTTATGGTAATATTACATCCCATTTATGATTAAAGGTTATTTCTCTATCAGATCTCATGATGTGTTTAACAAGCTCTCTGTCCCAGTAAATAGTCCTGTGGTACTTGTTCTGTGGTTGTTTGTGTACCATGCCATACCTTTTTACAAAATGGACAAGGCACAGCTTCACGAGCTGGGCTGGTGCCATGAACTCTGCTTCTGTACCTGAGATTAAAAATAGCACATCTTGTCTCATAAAAAATAAGACCGCTACCATTTTTTTCATGTCCATGGAAAAATAATAAAGCTGTGGCTTTTAGGAGATGGCTATTTAAAAGAAAAAAAAAAAAAAAATATATATATATATATATATATATATATTTTTTTTTAAAGGGGCTCTATCATTAGATTTTTGGGTTTTGAGATAAAGATATGCCTGAATAACCTTTAAAAAGGCTATGCAGGTGCTGCTAATCGTTTTTAAAAATACCCCCCCATTTTTGTTAATTCCCGTTGAAATGGATATGCAAATCAGTCCCTCCGTGCATAGTGGGTGTTCCGTGCACCCCCCAGCATCATACCTTATTGATGTCCACTGCTCTTGCTTGTGCTGTAAAACTTCTCATCCTCCTTCTTATTTATCGCCTCCATCGTCTGTCTTTCCGGCGGTTTGTATTGAAATCTTGCGTGTGCGCAGTAGTGCGCACTCCTGAGCGCTACTGTGCACACTCCAGTGCCATTTTCCTTTAGACAACATTGCGAGCGTAGTGCGCATGTGCAGTACGCTCACGTAGTTCTCAGGGGAACTCAGTAGCTCAGTTCCCCTTCAGGGTCAAAATGCAACTATATTATTGATGGGGTCAGAAGGCAACAAGGTGGATGAGCAATTGGAGTCACTGACTAGTCACTGACTAATTTTTCATATGCTGACAATGTTGTCTAAAGAAAAATGGCACTGGAGCATGCACAGTAGTGCTCTGGAGGGAGCGCTACTGCGCACGCACAAGATTTTAATACAAATCGCCGAGGCAGTGAATAAGAAGGAGGAGGAGGAGTTTTGCAGCACAAGCAAGAGTGGTGGGCGTCCATAAGGTATGACACTGGGGGGGTGTACTGAAAGCCCACCGTGCACGGAGGGACTGATTTGCATATCCATTTCAATGGTAATTTTAAAAAAGGCTATTGAGGCATTTCTTTATCTCAAAACCTGAAAATCTAATGATAGAGCCACTTTAAAGTGTAGTTATTGTATACAATTGTCAAAACATAAACTATATCAGTTAGCTACCATATGACTGTAGTTGTAATGACCTTTAGACTAAAGTTAATGTGTTATTCATTCCATACTGTGAATGCTGGAAAATTTTACATTTCATCCTAAGCCATTCAGTATACAAAACTGAAATTGCAAGAATTCTTCTGTTAACACTCGCTCTGTCTCTAATCCCTACACATTACAGAATGCACATAAAGCATACATTGGGAGGGCCCTTACTAAGATTGCACACACAGATAAGAAAACTTGTCAGCAACATATTATTAATACCTTGACCCAACTGGTGACTTTGGAACATACTAACAAAGAACAGCAAACACTATGTTTAATTCAACAAATATTTTTTACTAGACAAAATTTACGCTTTCTTCTTCGTCTAAGATTATAAAAAAGCACTTAAATGATTCAAAGCCAAATATTACTCCCAAAGTAACAAAACAGGCAAATTATTGGCCCAACATCTGAAACACCAGATCACAACTGCTAAGTTGACTGATCCCACACATATAAATAATTATTTGAGGGATTACTATGTTCAGCTCTACAATATTTAAGATCAGATGTCTCCACCCTCTAACCACTTTGACCTTATGGCCAGGGCCCCACGGACCGGAAACACTGCGATTTGCCTACAGTGGAGACGCTGTGGGAAAAATCGCGGTGTTGTACAGTGCAGGCAAAGTGGATTGGATTCATGCGAATCCCATCCCCACTTTGTGGAAAAGATTGCAGCGCGGACACGCTGCTATTTGCAAAGCCGTTACAAATCACAGGATGTCAATTATATCTACGAAAACGCCGGCGGCTTTCCCGTAGATATAATGTTAAGAGAAAGTCCCAGAGAAAAACTCTGTGAACTTTCTCTTAAAAGTGCTGTGGAAAGAACTGCAAAGCATTCACACAGCGGTTCTGCCCGTGGGGCCTTAGCCTATATCAGACTTCCATGGTCACCTAGACCTACCAAGCCTGTAGCCTACAAGCCTAAAAGACCACCTTTCAACTCTGAACGTACCAATTTCTCTCTAAGGAACTGCAAATAATCCTTAAGACTCTACCTAGAGACAAAATGGCTTTTCCAATGAATACCTTCTACAATATCAGCATACCCTTCCCCCTTTCCTCTTAGACTTTTGTAATCACGCAATATCAGTGTCACCTCTTCCTAAAGAGTCCCTAGTAGCATTGATTATAACCTTGCCTAATCTGGGTAAAACTCCAGATTCCTCTCAGAATTTTAGGCCAACCTCATTGATAAATACCAACTTTAAATTGTCCTCCAAATTACTAGCCTTGCAATTGTTTCCTGTACTACCAGAACTGCTTGGACCTGACCAAATGGCATATTTCAAAGGCTGTCAAGATCCAGATAACACGTGACATGTCATACACCCAGTAAACACCCGATAGACATAATAGAGAGAAACCACATTTCTTCACTGTTGGTTGTCCTGGATGCCGAAAAGGCATCAGAGAACGAATGAGTTGGATTATCTGGAGATAAGGATTACATCTTCACTAATGCAGACCTCTCAAACTAACTTCCTACTATGTCTCTCTCTCAGATATTGAAAAGGACTATCAGG